>NC_088328.1:18437500-19140000 GCF_036884655.1 Musa acuminata AAA Group
CTGCTCATGTTACACAAAATTAGTATGATGTGATAATTTTCATTAATTACTTGTTCTGGATACGCCTGGTTGATTAGATCTTGACAAAATGAACTATCATAGGTAACAATGATTGTTTGAAGCCGGTAGCCATCTTTTGAAATACTAAATCCATATATAAAAAATTCAACCATTTATACTTTAATATGCCCAAATATATTAACTAAATACAAGATTGACCAATTTATATGATTGATATCTTGATCATAATTTAAGATGTTCGACTGCTTAAGTAAAAGATGATTTCATTTCATATTAAATGTGAATCTACCTAAGCATCTTAGCATATAAAAGGATAGCATATAAGAGGCTCTTGCTAATGCAAGGTCTAGAGAGTTAAATGTATGCAACCTTGTCTTGCAAATGAAGAGATTGTTTCCCTTATCAAAATTTGATCAGCCAGTTTGAAAATAATACAAAAATTATTATGAGACTAAAACTTGCCTCTTTATATATTTATTTATCAGTTGTAAATAATTGTATTGCACATAGCTTGTGTCAAATAGTCTTTTGATGAAGCTGTTTCTTATTTGTTTCCTCCCTAATCCTACAGAGATTATGCTCAATTTTATAGCAGAACTTGTTGAATAAAATCACAAGTAGCTATGTGCTAGATGCCATTGCAACTGTAGCTTTATATGAATGCAGTTGTACAAGCTTGTCAATCAAGTGTTGGTATCCTGTTCATCTATTCACGGCAGAAATAAATGAACTTCCCTGCTTGCTACAACTACTAATCTAGTGTTTTCTAGAGGATGGTGCTTGATATAGTTGTAATACTAGTCTCTGTTCATAGTGATCTATCCTTGTTCTGCCCATGCTCAGTGTCTTCATGGTTTGTTTGTGGATGCAGTAGCGCGTCAAGTCACAGAGAAACTTAGACCTTTGAGATATGCAAACTCAATGCTTCAGAATTCTGATAGCACCTTATTGTCTATTCCATGGAGCTATGAAGCTTTCCACTGTATTGCTGGCTGAATCCACTTGTCATGGTTCCGCGAGGTGCTTGGGCTGTTTTAAGTAAAAGAAACTCTTCATGTAACATCTAGCAGTAGGTTAATAGCCCTCACATTTGCTTTTATTTTTCATAGAAAAGAATAATCAGTATGCAATTTAATCCCTCTGCTGTGGTTGACTAAAACCTCCCTATTTTTCCCAACTGTATAAAGATTGATCAACAGGTTGTTAGTATTTGACCTGAATCTCTGTGATCGACAGTTTCCACTCGAGTGGTGTGTGTGTGTGTGTGGCTTGTTCTGTTCACTTTTGCTCTTCAGATAATTTCAGCTGTTCATTTGATTATTTTGTTCAAACTTACGAATCATAGGTAATATCTGAAAAAGTGACGATCGACCAATTGGGTATTTATTACCTGCAGTTGGCATCTAAACTTGTATTTCCTTTATATATTTTTTATTTTTTCCTAAAATTCGTATATAGATGTTGAAGTCATACTATGCTAACTTTGTTCCGAATCTTATTTTGCAGATTAGTCTTTGTTCAGAGGCAGTCATTCGTTGATAACTTTCGAGAACATTAGTTGATTCTTCACAAGACATTAGTTGGAAGGAGTACTCAAAGAATCTGATGCTTGTCTTATCAAGATGGCAGCGCTGCAGTTTGATTCTTGCAAATCAGAAAAGCTTTTTTTCTGGTCAGCTTTAGGCTGTCAATGAAATGGTAGAGATTGGTACTGCATCGAGGGATCAGATTCTCGCTCAGCCGAGCAAGAGGGATATGACTAGGAACAAAATGAAGCATGGACATGACGCAGGAATCTTGAAACCTAATGCAGAAAGCACCTCATAATCCCAATGTTGGATGAATGCAGGATGTTGATTGTGTCCTTGCCAAAAAGGGATTTCATTGTGGTTCATGAATGATATTAACGGGTGAAGGCATCATCAATAGTTTGGAGAACTTGTGGCGGCAGCAGAACATTCATGAAATGACTCTGATTATTTTGTCCAGCAGCTGAAGTAGTTCAAAAAAAATTCAGCAATTTAGAATAACAATTATGTAACATGAAAACTCAAAAAGTGATGAGTTTTCATACATTTTAATCTACAATCAGATTGTTCATAAATAAGAAAAGAAAAATCATGAGAAAACAAAAAAGGGAAGAGAGGTGGGTGTCTTTGTTGTTGCTTGATAGATGTGTAAAGAAGAAAATGGAAGAGGAAGATGTGTGAAGGAAAAGAAAAGAAGAGAGAGAAAGTTGCATAGCTTTATTCGTTACTTGCTTGTGATCACTAGATTCTTCAATGCGTGGCTTGAAGGTAGAGCAAATCTACTTAGTGATCCTAGTAATTTCATTAATTTACTTCGACATTTTCATCTCAATAATATATATATTTATATATTGTTGGTCTAATAATTATCTTATTTTTTTTAAAATTAAAGGGTAATTGATGATCACACGAATAATATCTTAATCGATCTTTTAAAAAAAAATAATATTATATATATTATAATTTATTTACATCGTATAAGATGAGAAAAAAAATCAATGTAAAAAAGTGACATTATATTTCTTGACCAAAATTTTGAAGTGATGGAAAACTAAGTAAAAGTCGTCTCCTTCCACCCTATTCTCATCCCTAAACACATTCAACTGAAAAGGTAGAAAAGTCAGGACCTCCTACAGCCCAAGATGTCCACAAACCTACCACTAGAGGATGCTGATCTTGATGGGAACAGGAACGGATGCTTTGCGTCGCTCGTCCACTCCATTCTACACACAAGGATTCCGACGAAGGACGGCTTCCGAAGCCCCCACATCAAATACCATTCGCGTTCAATAGTCTTTCTCTTATCTATTTAAAGTCTTCCCCGACTCAGAAGCTCCTTCAATATTCACCAGCTCTCAATTCATCCCCTGTATCACCACAGCAGCTCCTGCTGCTGCTTCTTCTTCTTCTTCTCTCTCTCTCTCTCTCTCTCTCTCTCTCTCTCAAATGTCCACGACTCCACACCACAAGGGAGCGCTGGATGGTTCGACCATTGTGAGCGTGGAGAATGATCCGACCGGTGAGGTAATTCCTTTCAAAGCAAAGTAATGCATGGTCAAGTCTCCAGGTGCAGTTAATCTTGCATCAAGCAACAGGGAGACTCGATCGGAGTTCCAGGATGCCCTTGGATGCTCTTCTCATGCATACATGCATTCATGTAACTTGCGTATGATGTGATTGCCTTCTCGCTTATGACAGAAATATGTCAAGAAGATGGTGATAAAACCCACCGCACTCGACGTCACTTGGGGCAACGATCCCCGCTACTGGTCCATCGACAAAATCGGGTTAGGCTTCTTTGATGGTCACAAAGAGAAGTCTTTGATCTTAGCATCATTGATGATGTTTTCCCAACCACTTCATGTTCTTCGTTTGATTTCCTACCCGTATTCTTGTTTCTTTTTCTTTCTGATAAAATCATTTGACTGGGTGACAAATGTTTTGGCTCGAATTTGTATCAACTCAATATTACACTTTTAAACCGAACCCTATTCTACTTGTGATCCGTGAAGTTTCATCCCAAACCTACATAAATGAATAATGAATGAATGAATTGTTTCCGTGTGCAGCTGGAAAATGATGAAGCAGAGAATCTTCTTAGCTAGTCGTCTAAAAACAAAAAATAAATTCTATTTGATAGATAACTCTATTTTGTTTATGACTTGTAAATGAGCAAATGAATCAATGCACTAAGGAATGATTTTTTTCTTTTAATATCGTTTCTCGTTCTATGTTATTCTGTTTTATGTCCCATTAAATAAATGAATGAATGAATGATCTTAGAGGATTTATCTCGTTGCATCAAGTGTCCTAATAAATAAATGAATGAATGAATTATCTTGGAAACCTACAGAGGAGCTATCTCGTTGCACCAAGTGTCGTGGCTCGAGGTCAGCGGCGCATTCGACAACAGTGCACTCGACAAGGTGAATGCGAAGCTCGATTACGCAAATAACTATTCATTGAAGTTTCGAGTGAGGATGAAGGCGGACGCCTTCGGGTGGAGTGGCTGCCCGGTGTACCTGTTGGTCAAGCATGCCGTCGACAATAAGTTCAAGTGGAAGAAGGTTGACCTAAGCCGACTAACTGCCGGAATGGTCGTGGATATTCCAGAGTCTCCAGACAAGCACACCTTTAGGCCTCCCGCTGACAAACTCATCTTCGGATTGTTTGAGATTTGGAGGGGCAGATGGAAGGGAGGACTCGAGATCTTACAAGTCATCATCGAAAGGGACCAACAATAATCAACATACACACACACACACACTTCCATATGGTGTGAGCTTATGCCTATTTCGTGTTCAGATTGTATACGAATAAAAGTCTGATGTGGTGGAGAAACGAGGCTTCTCTGTGGTTTGGCATGTAATGTAGTACTTTATGTTTGCGTAACACGAGAATGACTAAATGAATAAACACGTTCCCTTCCGGTGAAGCCAAAAACCTCCTCTTCTGTATCAAATGTGATGGAATGCTTTTATGTGAAGAGTGAAGATGGCAAGGAAGACTCGTACGACACCGTCGTTAGATGCTCATCACATAACGGACGAGGACTGGCCGGCTGCCGAATGACCCGGTCGGAGCCCCGATTCAAAGAGCTAACAGTGACACCAACTCGAGTTAGGAGCTAAACTTTTGTTCACCATTTGATCTCAAAAACGACTCCAGAAATCCATGGAGAAAGGATTGCTATTCACCGAAAACTTTAGCGTCAGGAGAATCTCTACTGCAGTTTATGGAGTAAGAATGAAGCAAGGTATTGATCTTAAAGCAGCTGACTTTATTCCCTACTTCCGTGGTGCGTGCATGTGTGTGTGTGTTTGTGTTCCTACGACGAGATTTTTTGCCGAAAGCAAAAGGGTGAGCACTTACGTGTGGGAAGAATCCCTTTCGGACGGAGATGGGGGGACCTGTCTCTTCGTGCCTCATGGCTTCCGAATAAACTTTTGCAGCTGGTGATGATAATGCTTGGAGATGCTTGGTTTATTTTTCCTTCTTTTTTCTTTCTTTGTGATGAACATATGCAGCCCGGTGAAGAGGAACACTGTGCCTGTTTATCATCAAATACTGCTTCCAGCACTCCCTGCACGATGAGCAAAGAATTGGGGTCGATCCATCTAAAGGACTCGAGTCGAGGAATCGCCTTCTGCCCAGTATTCTTCCTTCCAACTTTGATCTGATCTCGGAGTACGATGGCTCCTTTGCAGGAATGGGTTATGTCTTCAAGTCTATCTCAGGGAATATTATCACCGCCGGAGGCGATATCACGACACAGCAGCCTCGCTTGAGGCTGAATGTTGGACCATTTGGGATTTCATGTCACACGATAAACTTGGATGTGCTTCGTACGTCATTCGCTCACCTATTACACCATTATGTGATAAAAAAAAAAACAGCATGTTTTGAGTCAATTTTTATGCATCATAAAATCTGTGAATTAGAATATAAGTTGTAGGACAATTATGTGGTTTGTATCACTCACTGTCCACTCGCCCGTCACACCAGTGCACGTTCAAAATGATTATTTTTATACCAAGCATAACAATATAACTTTAAGGACTCATTTTTTTTTATATATCTAACTTTATTTAAATGTCACCATTTATGATATCATCATTTTATCAAGCACATGTTTTTCTATTTTTTTCTTCCACATGTAATCATTTATACATTTGTGGAGTGTACGTCTTCTTCCCTTCCACAAGATGATTAACGTGAGGAGTTTGCCATCGTGAATCAACCTTCCGAGATCACATACTCAAATCACTTTAGCCAAAATGCAATACTCATTGCTTTTGCTCTTTTTTCCAAAGCTTTAGCTTTAGTTTAACTGATATCCAAAATCTCCAAAGCCAAAATATTGACCTTGGCTTTCATTTGTTTTGGTTCAGACTTTAGGATTGATAACTTTTTTCCTTCCTAGTTTTATTATTTCCTTCTGTTCTTAGGAACAATGTGAACTTTCTACCTAATTGTTGGTATGTCTGTCGGGTCGAATATTGTATTCTACTGTTAAAAAAACTTGATCGAAAGAAACGAATTAATTTGAAATAAAAACCTAAGTTAAATTAAAAATGATTTGGTCGAGTTAAGAGTTAGACTCTTTTTCCTTAAGATAAATTTGCTCTGCACTAATGATTACAATTTAGCGATATACAACCATCGCTTCTTGCAATAATAACACTCTAAATTACAAAAACACACAACTTCATATGTTTTACACTGTCTCTTTGATCTATGTCAAATGAATGCAAGAATGTAGTTCAATTTTTCATGAAATAAATGCATGAGATGAGATCTATTTATACACATAAGAGAGACTCGTTAGGGTGAAAAGATATGATTGTTCATATGAGAAGACATGTTTATTCAGGTGAAAGATCATGTCTGTTCGCTCGAAAGAACATGTCTATTCGAGTGAAAATTTTGCATTCATTTGGAAATGGTTTTAGCCTATCATTTCCAACAATCCTTCACAAGAATGAAATTTTTTTTAATAAAATATACGTGAATATGCGAACACTAAAGGAAGTATATGTGAGAGGATATTGAACCTTATAATTTGGTGTAAAGCAGAATACGTGAGAGAATAGTGAGAGGATAGTGAATATGCAAACATTAAAGGAGGTATCTAATGGTATTGAACCTTTCTTAGCAGAATACTATCGATTTACTTGACTAATTAGTAAACATGATGTCTTGAACTGTTCAGCTATTTGGTGTAAAGCAAGATAATAGTACCCACATAATTTCTTACCTCACACCTTAGACTCTCATTGTTAAGTTCATTTTGGCTATTTCAGTGGATTCACAAGTGCTCTAGAGAATTTAAGCCTTGAAAATTTTTATAGAAGTGATCCCACTTCACACTATATAGGTGACTTCCTATTAAAAATATCTTGTCATACTTTACTTAGATATAGGAATCATTAAAAGTATAATTTATCCTAATATACTCTGCATGTAGCATTTATGATATTTATCATAGGAATAGGTTGGAGTAGTCATCCACGTGCTTACACTAAATCATTCATAATTTAGTTGTCCCATTAATCCTGGGATCTCCGATCAATAAGGTTGGGTTACCATTATGAAGATTTTTATTTGATAGGCTTTAATCTCATTCCCCTCCATATATCTTTGCAGCCCTTTAATATGTAGATTTGTAAGATTTTCTTTTGATTTCATATAATCATTTATGATTATATCATTTGAGATCAACTACTTCATGATATTATATCTTCGACAAATATATCAAGAATTACCTGTAGTTTCCGAGTCTCAATATTAATAAAAATATAAATTATATATATATATATGTTATATTTATTTTATAATATGATTTATGATATTTACACTTCATGAATATGATAAATGATATGCTTATATTTTCGATTCATAAAATTGAAGTACATGTTTTTCAAAATATATAATTTTCAGTGTTCTACGAAATATTTGTTGAATCTTATATTTTGATGATGAAATCACTTGGTAAATTATTTTATCTAATCTATACGTTAAGAAAAGTGTGCAGGATTAACTATGATAGCAGTAAGGCATAAAGCAAATGTTGGGCCGGAGTCAAGATCGAGATTTCGTTGGGAGTTCGAGAGTTCGTCGGAAGTCCAGACATTTATCAGAAGTTTTGTCGAAATTGATTGGGAAGTCCAGGAGCTTGCCAAAGAAACTCGTCGGAACTCACATCATAAAGTCCATGAGCTTACTAGGAGTTTGCTGGAATATTATCAAGAGATTGTCGGAAGTTTGTCGCAAGATCGCTGGAAGAATAATTAACATACCGGACCAAGACTACTTAGTTTATGTCTTAAATTATTATAATTAGATCATAAGATGAGTTAGGATTGGGAGATAATCCCACTAATTTAGTTAGGGACTAATTTAACCCTTAATAGGATTGAATTGGGCCGGTTTAACAGTCTATTCAGCACCTAAAGTCAAGTTCCTACCGCTCACTCGATGTAGAATTCTTATAAAGATGTCTTTCATCTAGCTAATCTTGTAAGGTTGGTTGGCTGGCTTCACATTTCCAGAAATAATGACCGGATACCTCCTAGCCTCGCTAACGCTGTTAGAACCACCCATGGATGGGAATTTTGTGGCTCTCATGCTTTCTTATTCAATGAATGTCAATTTTTCTTCCTTTTTTTAAGTACTGCTTTGAGAACGATTGCTGTAGACTTTAGAGAAAGGAACAAAATTTATTTCAACAGCATTCGGACACATCCAGACTTGATTGAAGGAGCAGAATACTGTAATCTCTTTAGGTAATGGAGAGAATATTGATTGGAGGCCACCATGGTGACTTTCAGGTGCCAGAAAGAAGAAAATATAAGGATAAGCATCACTATAGAAAGATAAATTGACAAGTGAGATGGTGACATATAATATATGAGGAGATAGCAACTTGATCAAAGCTTCATGTGAATCTCGAGGTACTTGATTGCATCTGGAAGTATTGGAGAGATTATAATGCTCGATTGATTGGCATTCACCTGTGCAAATGCAAAAACCTTGCCTAGTGGAATAACACCTTGTTCTTACATATTCATGTTGCAGATGGACTGTGACTTGCTTACCAGCGGTCTCCAAACTTGAGGGCAGCGACGCCTCGCTGCACGCGGAAGCTGAACTGTAACACAAAGAATAAACTTCACTGATTGGACGTGAATCAAGTTTTCTTTGGACGATAAATTGGCAAAACATGCTCACCTTCTCCGAGGGCACCAAGAATAGATGACATTTGAAGCAAAGCAAGATAGTCTTGGAGGACATGATTACTGAGGGTGGGTGAGACGAGAGATAATTGGATGGTTGAAACTTGAAAGTGATGCATTCTAAAACGTCAAAAATAACTTCAAATTACTTAGCTTATGCAGATCATTGCAAAACAAATGCCTATTGTAATATGTTGTGCAGTACTTATTTATGTTAAATTAAATTTGATATGAAAGATTTTTCTAATTGCTTATCTTAGACCGTCAGCTCTTGTTTATAAATATGTAGAACCTCCTAGGATTTCAATATGGATATGTGGATATATAATATTATTGAGAGATACAGATCTTCTCTCATCTCCTCTTAGTCACGTAAGATTACATATTTTCTTTCATTACCTCTTGGTCCATAATTCATCACTCGTAACGATCTTGTGAGAGATAAGAAGGATGAAGAAGACAAATCTAGTTCTCATTGCATATCGATATCGTTATAGTATTTGGATTCAATGATGGTGCATTTGTAGATTAGATAAAGGCTCTCTAAATGACATCAAAACGTGTACATTGTAAATATGATATATCGTTATTTGATTTTAATTTTTTATATTAAAGTTTTTCGTATAATATTAGTATAATCATGATTTTTATGATAACAATTGATATCATAGTCATGTTTTTAAAATCAAATACTTTGAATAGTTTTTATGCATGTTATTGCTATAGCATCGCTGAAGCCTATGGAGATTGCAATGACTACTGTTGCATGCAGTGACTATAGTAGCATTATTGCGTTAGTGTTTGTTGGTTGCCGAAGGTCTTGGTTCCCAGCAGCTACACAATAGACACATGGGCATAACTACACATGGTGGGAGGATCCATCAACGATAGGAAAGGAATGTGACAATAGGAAATGTTCCATCGGAAAGGAATGTGACAATAGGAAATGGTGGCACACCACGGAGATGTTCCATCGGAAAGGAATGTGACAATAGGAAATGGTGGCATGGCACAATGACTGATGAGATCATCGATCGACTATGTGAGAAAAGGTTCATTACCATGGGCAGTGCGCATGCGATGGACGACTACTACACCGACGGATGGGTGTGATGAAATGCAATGGCAACAACAACATGAGAATTAATGTCTTTAGAAAGGATAGTTTTATCCATTATAAATAAAAAATTAATCTGTGTCATTAAATTTTATTTTTCAGTTATGCTCTTCAAAAATTGGATATTTTCATTATATATCCCACTTAAAAATTATACTTTACCATTTAGAAATTAAAAAAATTAAAATTATGTTCTCAATTATAAAATTAATTAATTTAATTATATTTTAATTAAATATTTTGATTGTACTTTCATGTTTATATTTTGATTGCTTGATTAGATTTAGATTTCTTGATCAAATTTAAAGAAAGTCAAATATTGATCAATTTTTTACTCTTATCAATTTTAATTTTAACTAGTCTAATTGGGCGAATAGTTGGTTCAAATCCATGAGCCCAATTTAGGTAGCCTAATTTTGAGCTTGCTTAATTAAATAGGGTTAACTGGTATAAGAGTTTCATACAAAATTTTAAAAAAACTATAAATTATAATTTTCTTTTATAGTTTTATCATTATTGTTCTTGGATATTTATTTGGTTATTCACTTGCATATATTTAAAATTATGAAATAATATTTATTTTTCATATAAAGACATAATTTATGTTTTTACCATGATTATAATTATTATATTTTTTTATACTGATTAATATTTAATAATTATTATGATTATTATTATATTATTCCAAAATATATTAGTTTGAAAAATTAATGAATATTATTTATAACTCATATCCCTAAGTTTTATCTAACTAGTAGTTGCCAAAGTGGCATAAGATTATAGAGTTATGAGATATGAATTACATTAAATGTTTTATTATTTATAAAATATTTTAAATTATATTTTATATTATTGATCTTTTAGCCATCAAAGTGGCCTAGACTAATAACTTATAAAATTACATTAAAGAATTAGTTCCAAATAACATCATAATAACATATATAATTAAGAGATTTAGATAATCATATATAAGAATCTATTTAGAATAATTATATGATGGAGTAGGATAATACTATTTTGAATATTCTTATAGCTCAGAATTGTATACCCAAAGATAGTAATACTATTTCATCAAAATGGTATCAATCCTCTATAAATAATTTTATGTGAATAATAGATATATCAATATTTTACCCAAAGGTAAAAATGATATCAATAGTTTAATATTTATTAAAAACTCAAAGTATTAATATTATGTTATTTTATTACAATGGTACTTTCTTCATTGTATTTTGATAAATATCCCTATATTTTAGATTAAATTATTATAAATAATTTGAGCATATTGAATTTATACTAGGTATTTTAGACCTTAATTATACTAGTTGAAAGGATCACATAACTATTGAAAGTTTTACAAAACAAATAATTGATATAAATGAATGAAAATATCTAAAAAATAATTTTATGATAATTACTAATGATATTTAGACTTCATTATAGTATACCATAATATTTTTAAAGATCAATTTAAATTTGCTGATAAGTCATTGGTTGACATATTAATAAAAGAATTAACTAAAATTTAGTATAAAAATATTTGAGAAATTTAAGATTATATCATCAATATGCCTAACAAAATTGTAAACTCAAGAACATTGGGCATAAATATAGTTGAGTCCTTTTTTGTATAATTTATTATTAATTATATTCCTTCTTAGTTTGACTTATTTCAAATTTACTATAATAAAATTAAAGATAAGTGAAACTTAAATGAGCTAACTAGTATATGTATTTAGAAAGAATTAAAATTAAAATAGGAAATACTCATAATATTTTGGGTACTACTTAAGGAGTATGTAATAATAAAAGAAAGTTAAAGCATAAATCACTTAAGTTTATAAATGCTACGTAAACTTATAAAAAAAAATCTTCATATTAAGGTACAGCTTATGTGGTTAGAAAGGACATATAGCTTATGTGGTTAGAAAGGACATATGAAAGACTATGAGGTTTTGGTATGAAAAGGAAAAGTATAAGTTTGACCTTTGTATATTTCGAATCAAACATTTTGGAAGTCCATTTCTAATACTTGATGGATCTATTTTGATGATTCAACATACAGTAATAATAATAAAGATTTATTTTAATATAAGAATTGAGAACCAAAAGAATATAAAATATTCATCATTATAGAAAATCATCTTAAAGCGAAAGTGATAATAGTTGGTACTTATCACCTAGAGATGTTTTATCTGATATTATGTTCCTATAATTCTAAAACTTTAAGTTTTTTTAATCTATAATTGTCAAGATATTATTTCTTTTTTGGTAGAGATACACTTATTATGATTTTATAAAAGTAAAGTTTTGAATTCTGTATGATGATTTATATAGAATTAATGTGAATCTTGAGTTTACAATAATCTTATTGTTAAATATTAAAATAAAATATATTTTTATTAACTCCTTGAGATTATATATGCTGATTATCTAAGTTCACTTCATATTTCTTATTTTAGTAAAGAGAGATATTTTATCACATTTATAGATTATTTGTTAAGATTTGATTATCTAAGGTCTTAAGTTATTTACATCTTCAGGTGTACATAAATGAGCCAAGAGATAAATAGATAAAAAAATTAAAAATCATTAGATTTGATAAAAGTGATAAATTTTATGATATTTATGATAAGTCTAATCATAATTTTGGTTCTTTTGTTAGATTCTAAAAAAAATAAGGAATTCAATAAATCTGACTACATATATCATAGTAGAATAAGATTATTGAAAGATGATATTGTACTCTTATAGATATAGTTAGGAGCATAATAAATTATTCTTCTATACCCGAATTAATTTAAGGAGAAACTCTAAGGATGATTGTATACATTTTGAATAAGATTTCTAGTAAGTCAATTTTATTAACTTCTTTTGAGTTATGAACTAGTAGAAAATTCAACTTGAGATATTTACATATTTAGGGTTGTCTTACAGAGATAAGGGTTTTTAATTCATATAAAAAAATAAATTCAAGGACTATTTTTAATTATTTTATTATTTATCAAAAAATTCAAAGGGATATAAATTTTATTAACTGAATAATAATACAAGGATAGTTGAATTTGGTAATGTAAGATTTTTTTAAAAAAGTGAATCAGTGGGAGTAAAAATCTCAAAATTTAATCTTGACATTAAGAAGATATAGATTGATACTCTTTTATTATTTTATGTTCGAGAGATGGTTGTTTCTTAAATTAATAAATGATTTAATAAAGTTAAACAATAAAATAACATTAGTGAACCCTCACATAATATTAATATAGCTGTTGATGAACTTGTAAAATAATCACAATCGATAATTTTAAGAATATCTTAATGGGAACGAAAACCTACCATTTTTGTTGATTATGTGGTATATTTATAAGAATCATATTATGATATATGAATTAAAAGAGTCTCTCATTATTTTTATAAGTTATAAAAAATAATGATTCTAAATAATGCTATGATGCAATAAAGGAAGAGTTAAAATCAATGGATTAGAATGATATCTAAAAACTTATTAAATTATTCAATAATTATAAAAGAGTCCATTATATAAACATAACTCAAAGGATAATATTGAATAATATAATGATTAGACATCTAAATAAATCAATCATAATGAGATATTTTTTTTTATTTTTTAAATAAACTCATTAAGAATCATTATGACATTAATGACTCGTTATTACATTATATGGATATGAAAATAAGTCTTTTGAGATTAATCTAAATGTTTCATAGAGAAAAATAAAAAAAAATTTGATATAAAAATTTAGAAAATCCATTTATGACTTTGAACAACTTTCGAGATAACAATATATAAAGTTTCTTAATATCATTATTTTTTTCAGATTTAAAAAATACTATTGATCAATATTTATATCTAAATATCAATGGGAGCTAGTTTATTATATTGGTCTATATGTGAATAATATTTTGTTTACCAATAATAATCTTGGTTTATTATATCAAATAAAAAAAATTATTAAGAATTTTGAGATGGTTGATATGAATAAAATCTTAGATACTTGGCATTGAGATATTCAAGGATAAATTTTAAAGATTGCTAGGACTATATTAGAAAGTGATATATTGATCAAGTTTTGAAGAGATTTAGTATATAGATTTATTCAATAAATGACATAAGTAAAATAATTTTAGCCAAAATAAGTATTTTTAAAATGACTTAAAAAAGAATTAAATAAAAAATATTCTTTATATATGAGCAATTTTAAGTTTATTATTTGCTCAAGTTTATACCAAACCAAATATCAATTTTATAGTCAGAATACTATATATATATTGGATTTACCTAAGAATGAAATACTAAAAAGTTGTAAAAAAAAAATAAGATATCTAAAAGGTACAAAAGATTTATATGCTCAAATATATGAAAATAGATTAGCTTGAAATGATAATATTTTAAGATACTAATTTTATAAATTACCTTGATAGTATGAAGTCTATTTTATGCTTTATATTTGTATTAATTAAAGGGACGATTTACATGAAAAAAATATAAAATAATATATTATTATATTATCAATAATAAAACTGATTTTGTGGCATGATTTGAGACTACTAATCAAGTTTTATAATTATAAAATTTTATCTCAATACTTGGTATGGCTAAATTCAATTACCAACTCGCTGAAAATATTTTTTGATATATTTTAATAGTTTTTTTTTCTCTAAGAATGATAGCTCATAGCAACTTGCTGAAAATATAAATACTCTAGTAACTCTACGCATCATAGCATAAAGTACTTAACTATTAAATTAAAATAGTTCAGAAATAATTAATATCAATTAAGAAAAAAATTATTATATTAATTGTTGATTCATTCACTTAGGACTTATAACCTAAACTAAAGTGTTCGAAAAAAAATGATGTTATAATTGAATTTATAAGCAATCCATAAAAGATATAACAATACGTGTTTGAGTAAACATTATAATTAATATTTTTGTTTACATGCTTAAATTTATTTATTTCTACTATCTTGTTCATATTTATATGTGTGCATATTATGGTTGAATATATAAAAATAAATTATAAGGGTTATTTTGTAATTGTATGAAAAATGACTAATAATATTGTGATATATAGAAAAGAGTATGATATTAATGATATACAACCATTATGATTCGTTTTAGTGTGGTATTATGTTTATTAGACTTGTTGACTTATCTTATAAAATTTATATGCACGTGTAAATTATTTTTTTAAGTTTCATAATCTAATTAAATAAAATTATTTTTAAATAAAATTTTATTTTATTTATTTTGATTTTAAATTTTTTTATATCTCATCAATTAATAGCTAAGTAGGAGAATGTTAGATTATATGATCTTATCTAATTAGGTAAAATATATTATAAATATGATAGGATTTTGATTAAAATCAATAAAAAGAAAGTCTAATTATGATAGAATTCGAAGATAGCCTTGATGGAAAAAACTCTTATAGTTACTCATTTTATACCACCTACTTTCACCTATAAATATAAGTGATCTCCTAGGGACTTAATGTGATTACTTGATATTATTAATAGATTATAATTTTTTTTTAATCTTTCCTTAATCACATAAACCATTGAGAGATAAAAGGAAAGAAGAAGATGAGTTTAATTCTCTTTTATAGATTGATATCACTTATCTATTTATATATTAGATAAATATTTTCTGAATAATATTAAAAGATACATATTGTAAATTTAACTTATTGTTATTTGATTTTAATTTCTGATATTAAATTTTTTTATATAATAATAACACAATAATGATTTTTATGCTACCGGGATGAGGTTATGCATACAGCCAAACAATTTCTACAATGTACATGATTTAGATCAATATGCACATAGCTTATCTATATGATAAAAAGACATCTTGGTCACATAACTATTTACGCTGTACATTGATGTCATATGATATCAGCTCAAGTTTACTTGTGTATGACTATGAACGCCTGATCACACTGACTGCCCTGACCTCAACATGTTGTCTGCCGTCGCTTTGAGAGTGCACAGCAAGAGCAGTCTGAGCCTTCTCCAGTCGTTGGACATTATCCCGGCAAGACACTGACAAAGAGCCCAGCATGGTTGGAAGTTCAGCTGGTCTTTTATTGTCGTTTGTCAGTTGATAATGATCTCCCATTCTTCCTTCAGATTGGTCACCTTCTTACTTTTCTCGGCATGCCTCTCAATCTCAAATGCCGTGGGAAAAATTGCATAATTATTGAGAGGATTATAGGAAGGATCTGTCTCCCAGCCTTCAGCCAGTGCTTCACTATTCTGAAACATGTTGGCGGCAGGCAAATTATTCCTCTATGTTTGGCAGGAACTCCCGACTGCATCGAGTCCATCAGCCTGCAAG
Organism: Musa acuminata AAA Group; assembly: GCF_036884655.1. NCBI lineage: Eukaryota > Viridiplantae > Streptophyta > Magnoliopsida > Zingiberales > Musaceae > Musa > Musa acuminata. The sequence continues at coordinate 18,453,769 of NC_088328.1, forward strand.
ATAGCAGCATGCTCACAATCATATTTTAACAAATAATCTTATCCTGTGGTATATCATATAATAACAATAAATTCTGGCCCTGTTCTTTGGTTTCAGCATAGTGTTCCAATTTGCCACATTCTAGCATCTGCTTGAGTTTTGCAAAATATGAAAATCAAATGCGAGTAATAAAATTAAAATTATATTTTATATCATTTTATTCATTTACAATCTGGGCATTCGCAGGCCAAGCATTTTCGGCCAACACTAAGTACTTCAGTCAAACTAGAGAACCAAGGTTCCATAACTCCTCTCTCATAATTATTGCTCTATTTCTCGCCACTGCAGTTTCTCATCGTCCATCTTAACCGAACTCTCACTGCATCCCTCTTTCCCTCTCGCTGAAGCCCTACACAATAGCTCACTGATCAACATGGACGAAATCATGATGCCTGCTCTTTGGCTCGGACTCTCACCATGATTCACAGTTTCTATATTCAGACTAGCTAAAAGTTGGATCCTCCAAGAACCCAATCTCCAACTTCATATTTTTATTTCTACCATACTTACATAAGCTGCTCCCGAGAAATCCAATTCTATAGATTATCTACGGAGCTCATGAAAATAACTTCAAAGTTTTCTATGAATGTAAAAGTTTCTATAACATAAATGTACCTGCATATTGAATATCCACATCTTTAACATATGCTGTCGACTAGGATACGTTCAAGTCAACTGACTTGGATTAGCATTTTTATTTTTTTTATCTTTTGAGAAGAAATTACTGGTTGAATACTGTAAATATTGATATAACTATTTATTCATTATTCCAACCACAAAAATTCACTCAGTATCTTTTCCATCAAGCCATTGTATTGAGAGATCACAAAAAAATTCTACTGGTTCTAGAATCATGATTGATAAGGTCATTTAGTCTCATATTAGTTGAAGAGTACGAGAACGAAGGGCTCATAAGTTCGTCAAATCTCTCTTATCTCTAAAGATTTGTTTTAGAGCTCACATGCTCTGAAAATGATAAAACCGTATGAGTACGAGAACCTACGGGCCTGTGGTTAAACTAGCAATACCAAATAATTAGGAGGTCTTTTAACAAATATGAGAATTTTTTCAATATAAAATTTGCATTCGACTAAATAGCAAACTCAAAACATCAAATTCGGAGAATATGCAGTGATAAAAAAAAAATCCCTTGTATGACTTGGGTGTCTAGGGAAAAAATTGTCTAGAAGGCATTCCAAACTGCTTTAAATTGTCACCATTTTTGAATCAGTTTAGCAATTCTTACAGCAAGAGTGCCTATGGAAAACATCTAATTTAGTCTTTTTCCTTCTGTTTAGAAAACTTAAGATTGGTAAATCCATGTGCGTCGATTAATTTAACTTAAAGAGCAGCGTCTTCTATGTTGCGGTAAAAACTCAACAATAAAAATTAAATCTGATTTGGTTCATAAAATAAAAATAACAATAATTAGAAATCACCTGGAATCATAAGGAATAATTTCATGCATTTGTGCAGGTTCATGTTTGAATCCATTCTCCAAGAATAGGACTGGTATTCTTCCGTTGCAAGCACAACCATAGGAGTTGACTTAGTATCACGAGCAAAGAAGAATTGAGGAAGATTGTAAAAAATTTTAGAGGAGATTTTCTAAAGAAAAAAAATCTTAAAAGTGAGAAGAAGGGGACTCTTCCACACCGAAACCAAGCAATAGATCCTCGAGCAATAATTATCCAAATGACTATGTGTAATCATAGCAATAAATCTAATTAAAACATCAAATAAATCAAAAAAAATAATCGATATAATTAAATAATTAAAAATAAATAAATAGATATAACATAAACAAATGAAAATTTGAGATTAATTTTTAAAAATAAAATCTCTAGCAATTCCCCATGAAGCTTAAAATTTCTAATAAATATTATTATTAAAATATAAAATATTTGTTAAAACAAATTGCTCGAATGCTCACATTATGCAATGGGTGAAGTGTCCTTACAGACTTAAAACTTCACTTTGTATGATACTTTCAGTATAAAGAAAATAGAGTGAACTAGATCTTGAATTATGTTCCTTTTAGTTCATTTTTCAATAACCACACACAATATTGATATATGCATTGTGGTTTTACATATTTTTGGATATGCACTATGCCTCGATTATTTATGAGAATTTCTAGGGATTGCCTAAGACCTTTGTTATGATCATATACAATCACACTCTCGTGGACAATTAGATCTTACAAAAAATATTGCTCGATCTTTTTAAGAGCTATGCTATTCCTATACCTCTATAAAGGAAGTCAAGAATCACTATAAATATAGGGGTTGGAGTTAAACTCTAGCACTAATATTATTTTCATAATTTTTTAATATGCTCCTTCGCTAACTAATAAACTTGTTATTACTCCATTGAACCTCCTTCAAAGGATATCCTATCACACAGGTTTGGGATTCCACTAGTGGAAGACCCATTATAAGCTAACCTATCCCTTTCGATGATATTAGGATAATAATACTTTCTATATATGCCTATATAAAAGAGATAATTGATAATGAATACACTATATATATAAATATATTTCATAAGCATGATCTTAATGATAAACAAATTCAATTTGCTTGGATGATGAGATAATAAATAAAATAATAAATATCATCAATTTTATGTATTTACTCCATATTTCTAATATTATAAAAGACAACACATTAATTACATATTCTAATTTTATTTCACTTATTTTACTTCACAACAGCAGGTTTAAAGTTACAAACAAAAGTCTGATGTATTATGATTATCATTCACTCTCTATTCATATTAATATGTTTTTTGTAAAGAAGAAATAATGACCACTCTTGGAAGTAATATTTTATGATTAGTATTTCATATGCAATTTAATATAAATTTTGCTAGTAATTGCAAAATATTTTCCATACAAGTTTCCAATGAAAGTGTCTATATCTTTATTTTCATAGCCCCCACATTTCAAACGTTAGTAGAAGCATAAAAAAATTTGTTATGACAAATATATTACTTTATACATCATGAGATTAAAAAAGGAGCAAATAAACGTCATAAGATTTGGGTTTCTTTAACGCATAGCTTTGTATTTAAGCCTCCACTAGACTCATGCTTTTCTGAGAACCTGATTTTGTTCACTTGAATAATATGAAAATGGGTTAAATAATCTTACATGATTAACAATAGTAATTTATTAAATAGTACGTACTAAACATACTATACTTACCAAGAACAAAAAAATAAAACTTTATTCGTCTAATCATACACTTGAAGCTATAAGAAGCATACCAACCAGAATTAAAATAAAAGAAACTAGAGACAATGCATACAATATCATGTCTGTTGGGTTTAGATGTTTTAAAGATTATTTATTAGAACAAATTTAAAATAGTAAAGCTCTGCTCCCTCTTAGCTTAAATAGAAAAGCAAGAGCATTAGCATGTAAGTCATGCGACAATAACAACTATAAATTAACAGAAAAGCAAGTAATTTAGTTATAAGAATAACGAGTTACTTTAGAGGTTGACAAGTCCAATATGCAATTGTAAGTAATATCAAGATGTTTACAATCTATTTTTTTTATAATGCTAATTCAAGTGTGTCAAGTTGCCCTGGCCCAATAAGTAGGATCAAGAAACAAAATAGAAATACATGGCTCCATGACATGATGTTAGAACATAAATTAGTCAACAACAAAATAACTCAATAACTTCTCCCTCTGTGTAGATGGTTCTCTTTCTTTGGTCGGCGATGTTGCTTGAGCTGATCATGATGACTTCACTGTTGGTGGGGCACTTATCAGCCGGGTCCTCGGGGAACTTGATGTCAGGGTGGTCGTACTTGACTTTAGAGATCACAAGTTCATAGCTAAAGGCAAAGGAGTTATGCCCCAACCTTGATAATCCCTTCTTGAAGCCCTAAGAAGCCTTATACTTCTCTACCCCACATACTTTGATCTTTGCTTCTCGATCATCCACCTCCTCCAATTGCTGAGCCATGGCATCAATTGCATGGTAGAGGTTGCCGACTTCCATCTTCAAAGCGAAGTTCTCCTGCCCAAGGTGCTCCACCTCAGCCTCGGCGTCTAGGGTTCGATGGTACTCCTAAGTTGCTGTTGCCTTTGCTACCTCAGTCGCCTTCTGTGCTATCTCCTCTCGCTGTCGCAAGAGGGTAGTCTTGGCCTCGAGCTCACACTCCACTTCGCCAACCCTGGTCTGGCATTGGGCTAGCTCCTACTCGACTAGAGACTACGTGGCAATTGCATTGTACCGCTCCTTAAGGGATGCCACCTCTTGGAGGAGGCTCCCACCGACAGCCATCGAGTCCTGAGCAAAAAAGGAGATCATCAGTTGTTGATGTTGCATCCACCAATCTCAAGTCAAAATAAATTCTAAGCGTAAGGTCGATTAAGAGAAAACAAATACTTATACACACACATGTATATATATATATGTATATATATATATATGTATATACATATATATATATATATACATATACATGTATATATATACATATAAACAAGAATTCTTGAGAAGTTGAGGAGTTTGTATAATCCAAGGAAACAGGATGCAGAAATAATCGATAAAAGATAATTTTAATTAACAGATGATAAATTCCTACAAACTAGCAAAAAGAAGGTTAACTTCAAGGAAGGTGTTTGTTGGTCAGTATCACGATAGAAACTAATGCAGAGAAAGCAAAATGGAAACAAAGGATTCAGATAATTCCCTTTGATGGTTTTTAAAAACACATATAGACTTTTATCTCCAGAATGAATCTACCATAAGGCATGCTAGCAGCCTTAGCTGCCAAGCCTAGCAATATCTCATTAATGTTAGATCAAGCTAGATGGTGAGAAATAACAAATTGCCCCTAGGCAATAGCTTTTACATACTCTTTTAGTGAGATTCAACTAAGTACATATTAAATAACCTTCTAATTCAATCTTCAATTCAAACATAAGCTTTGGACTATTTCTGTTTTTCTTTGTCAAACAAAAAAAAGACGTAATCTTATCTTGTTAGGTTGTTAAAACAGGTACAGGAGAAAAGAAAAAAAGAGTATCATAATTTATCATGAGAAAAAAGTCATTATGTGCAGTAGAAAAACAAACTTCATTCATTATTAGGCAACATCAATAATGTTTTCTCTAAGAAATAAAGGAGAAGGGCTAACAAGCAAAATGAAACAAGTTTGGGAACAAGAAAGGGAGATAAATAAATTCAACGGATGCCAGCACTAAGAAGTACTGAGAGAATATGAGAAAGTAATTCCCCATATCTAGTACTTCTTATAACAATAAAAAATAGATATACAAAATTTCCTATACACAGTCTCAAAATTTCTTTTGTTGATATTTTATCAATTTATTTATTTCCTTTTAATTATTTAATTATGTTTGTTACTTTTCTTTGGTTTCTTTGACGTTTTAATTAGATTTATTGGCTATGATTACTTGGTATAGGTGTGGAAGAGTCCTCTCTTCTCGTTTCTAAGATTCTTCTCTCTAAGAAATCTCCTCTAAGATTTTCCATAATCTTCCTTGTTTCTTCTTTTTCTTTGACCTAAGAAATGAAAAATCATATGCTCCAATATCTTAGCTTTCAAGGACAAAGACAATCACATTATTTACATCAAGGACAAAAAGAAGAGATTTTGAACGGGAACTATACACCCATTAGTTCAAAGTCAAAAGAAATTGGTAGGAAAAGGAACCCCATTTGATGAAATTGGATTTTCATTCTTTAGATTGTTGGGGTAAAATATGAACAATAAAATTAAATCCAATCCAATTAATAAAATAGAAAACAAAAAGAATTTGAAATCACTTGGAATCACTATCAGTTGTCCTGAAGAATGATTCCACCGCTTCGAGCAGGTTTATAATTGAATCCGTCCCCAAGAATAAGATCGATATTCTTCTATTGAGAGCACGACTATAGAAGATTAACACAGTATCACAAGCAAAAGGAGCAACATCAAATAAAAAGAAGAATCAAGAAATATTTTAAAAAATCTTAGAAGAGATTTCTTCGAGACAAGAATCTTAGAAACAAGAAGAGAAACTCTTTGATAACTAAACCAAGCAACAGATCCTCTTTATATAAAAAAGTTAATGTGCAACTGCTCAAACAATAATCATCCAAATGGGTATGTGTAGTTATAGCCAATAAATCCAATTAAAACATCAAATACATTTTAAAAAAATGAACATAATTAAATATAAAAAATAAATAAATAGATAAAAGATAAATATTTTTTTTTGAAATTCTATTTTTTAAATAAAATCTCTAACCCTCTATACATTCTATGTGATATTTGAAAAAGGCAAGCACAAATACTTATCGTGCCTTCAAAATTACTGCAGTTTATTGCCTCATTTAAAAGAACTGGGGAGAAAGGAAATGCAGAAATATCAAAATTTTACCGGTAGAAGGATCAAATTCCGACCAGACATTCGCCCGAAACTCATGATCGGCGCCAATAATAATCCGCACCCACATCCGCTCCTCCTTCCCATTATCATCGGCGGTCAGTATCGACTCCGCGATCTCGGGAACCAGCAGCACGGGATCAAGATTAGCGTCCACGAGCGGCTGCTGCTTCTTCGTCAATCTCAACCACAACTCGATCGACCGTATCAGATCCTCCATCACAACCATCCGCACCGAGACCGGACCAACCAGATTAACCTAAAGGAGTGCAGAAACCTCGAATGAGAAGCGATCTTGCGGAGAAAATTGGGTGTAAGGTTTAGGTTTTGGGGAAGGGAAGAGAAAGGGGAAGGGGATTGAACAGGTCGACGATATGAAATTGATTTGATCTCAGCCGTTGGATCAGTTAGTCCTCGTTGATTCAGGTCGTTGTACGTCGCTAACACTTAACGGCCCTAAGCCGAGCGGTCGCACGACCGTCGGAAATGTCACCGACCTAAGGAGCGACACGAACAAATGAGAGGTGAGGAGGTGACCGAGTTATCTCTAGCAGTCGGTGCAACGACAGCCGCAAGTTGCGGCGGATCAAACACCGGATTCAATTTGGGTCAAGCTCGAGTCCGTATCATGGTCCAATCTTGTAGCTCATGTTGCAAATGATTGATGCCACTGGATCGGATTTGTATGGAAATATATGTGCCTAACTGATCTAAGTTATATTAGATTAGATTACAATCAATCGGATTAAGGTATGTGTTAATTGATTAAAATAAATATTAAGTCGGGTTTGAAATAGAGTCAAATTCGCTAATAATAATAGATGTGGCAATTGAGCTTTATTATGTTACAGCATAATTTTTTCCTTGTTATCAATATTCATGCTTACTGAATTGCTAATTATAATATATTGTTTCTTGTTATATATTTGACTGATTTATTTTCCACCAACCACGTGCGAAGCACGTGTGTAAAAAGAGCTAAATGCTTCTGGATCATGTGAGCGCTACATGCCAATGAACATCACGTGTGTAGCACCTGCTCCGGCCGGCCCTCCAATATCCGGTCTGAGTGCGGCATTGCCTCGCCCGACTCGGGTTAGTGAGACTAAACGAAAGCAGCGCGCCGGAGAAGGCCAAGGCATCTAGGTTGCGGTGGGCTTCGAGAACCGCCTCCTGCTTGAGGATCTCGATCTTTCACAGAGGCTTCTCCACTGGTGAACCCATAATCTTCGAAATCTTCTCTTTTGGTAGTTCCTGGGGCTTATGTCTGTGTGTGGATGGCGAGATTGGGTGGCTGCGTCTCGTTAGATCTTTCCGAGCGAAAGGTTGGATTTTTCTGGATGGGTTTTGCTTGCTCTTGGTTGGATCATCGTACACCCGTCAAAAAATGAGATTTTTACTGATGATCTTGGGATTTTGGTTGTAGTCGATGATCGATTCGTGATGTTTTCTCTTATTCTTCCTTGTTTTTCGCTTGATTTGAGTACTTTTTTTTTGTTGGTGTTGGCTGATATACACCTTGGAGTGAAGGTGATGGATGATTTGGCCTCTTGTACGTTGGTTAATTATTGTTACAGTGAGGGTGGTAGAGAGGATGAGCAAAATAAAGTGTAAGACCATCGGTCTATGGTGAGATTGCAGTTATCACAGTTGTTAACTGGTGGTTTATGTGGAGTTGTGAGATTGACAAGTATTAAGATGAAAAGTGGTAGTAAATTTCCTGTTAACCAGCATTATGTGAATCACTTTATTCAGTAGTTTCTGATGATACGAAAAGAATATATTCGACCTTTATTCATGTCATGGGTGGGAAGGGCTGAGGTTGCTCCCACCCTTTAATAGCTGAAGTGTTGTTCATCCAACATTTTAGTTAGATGGAGCAATACTAAGATCATTAGAGAAATGACTGTGCCACTTATAGTGCAGGACGCTTGGAGTGCTGATTTTGAAAGTAGTTCTTTGGACTTAGAAGTTTTATCAATATTTTTTGGGTAAATCTGACAATTACCATCCTAATTGTGAGTTACATGCCATCCAAATCTCTACTTGTGTTAAGTATTATAATGGTAGCTGATGAATCGTTTAATCTTTAGAAAAACTCTCTAATGGTGTAACATATATATGAATTTGTTCATTGTGACGTTTAAGCAAATAAGTTGGTTGCATTGACCGATGCTAATTCAAACTTAAGTCTAAAAATATCCATGTGGTTGGATTTATTGGTTTTGTATCTACGAGTGGGAGACTTAGCTACCTTTGGTTATAGGGTTCACTTAATCTATACTAAGTAATCTTCTTGCAGAAAGATATACCATCCAATGAAAAGGGGCTAGGATTGCATTGCCCTTGTAGAGAGTTCTCTTAAGATCAAGGAATTCAACAACTATCGTGTGACTCACAATTAGAACATTATGTAGACTAGGTTGAGTGAATTTAGCAATGAAAGTAGCAAGCTTATGCAGGGTGAATCTTAGAATCATCATGTACTCAGAATCTTCTGGTAACTTGTGTTTCTATTTTAACAAGGCTTTTTCCTAAAAGGAGGTATTTTCTGTGTTAGGTACAACAATTTAGTTTGCATGTAAGTGTCCATTGAACTGGAATAATCTATATTTCTCATCAAATCTCCTTTGCTGGATTCTGTTGGACTTGTAGGCACCTCCCCATCCATCATCGGAAGTATGCATGTTTGCATGTACCTTCCATCTGAATTCTATCCATAAGGGACATCATGGTTGATGACTTTGCCCAGGGTTTTGGTTTGGCAACTTTCCCCAATCCATCATCTGTCCATGACTTCATTTGTTTTGCACTGGGAGAGGGATCTCAAGTTGGTTGGTTTCCATTTGTTGTTTTTTCTTTCCCTAGCTTTTTTTCTGCTCACTATAATTTTTTTCCAAACGGTAATATATTGTTGTAATTACTGATCAATGTGGATTTCTGGTCCAAATTTTTTTGCTTGATGTATTAATTTTACAGGGCTTCCAGTGAGACCACTATTATGTTGGTTTTAGGAGTTGTAATTTTCTTCTTGAACTCTTTGTAGAAGGCATTTGCACAATTAGAATGGCAAAAGGATTAATATGGGCAACCACTGAAGACTTGGCAAGGAACCGAGCAAAGGTTTTGTCATTGTACCGTCAGATATTGAGAAGCCTCAACTCCCCAGAACTCCCACTCACCCATGCGGCTCGTCTCGCCAAGAAAGCAGAGGTCCGCAGCATCTTCTTGTTCGGAGCTGAAGAACGTTCTCTCCACAACATTGCTGACCTCATTGATGCTGCTAATTACTCCCTTTCCATCCTTAAGCAGGGCCGCCTCCCATAGTGTACAAATGTCCGTATGAACTCTTGTTTGTCCTCTCACTCTAATCTTTGGAACTATCTTATGGCTTCATTGTATTATGTCCTTTGAACGAAGTGTTGTGAAACTTGTTAAAATATGCACTTTAGTGAGGATTATTAAGCTGTAAGTTGATATCATATATGCTTTGTAGCAGATCCATCGGAGTCCGACGAAGTGATCCTGCAGTTCAACATGCAAGAACATTTTTTTTAAAATAAACATAAAACTAAGCAATTTGACTAGATTAAAGTTGAGATTGCTAAAACTGTTTATTCTTTTTGCTGTATCAGTTTCCTGTCTCTGATACTATCATGTCACTCCTGTATTTGTTTCCAAACTATTTTCGCAGCTGACATTTTGATGTTTTGTTCAAATACTGCTCTGTGGGCTTGTAGTATTTTATTGTCAATCAATATTTTAATTTGGTGGTGATAAAAGGTCAAAATACATCGCATACAATATAAAGTTTGCTTGTCTTTGGAATCTTTAGCGTTTAACGCCTTTAACTATGCTAACAAATACCTTTGAAGAATATAATACTGATCATATTCTTGATCATTTTTCTGTGCAGTTATTAAGGATTTGAAATATGCTGACACGCATGAGTGGGTTAAAGTTGATAGCTCTTCTGCAATGATAGGAATAACCAGGTATCCTCAGGTGATTTTATTTTCTGGATGAGTTCCATTACTGCCATCTGAATTGTCTCAACAATGTGGGAGACCCTAGCCAAAATATTCTTATATAGTTATTCATATTATGGTTTCATCCGATTAATTTTTCTTCCTACTGCAAAGTGCAAACCTAGTTATTGTTCTGTTGTTATATTAGTTATGTACATTCTTATGCAGCTTCTACGTTTTTGTTCTTTTCATGAATTCTTTGCATTATTCCCTTCCAGGATCACTTGGGTGATGTTGTATATGTTGAATTGCCATAAGTTTCTGGAGCTGTGGCTCAGGGAAAGAATTTTGGTGCAGTTGAAAGTGTGAAGGCAACCAGGAAGGTCAATTCTCCAGTTTCTGGAGAAGCGGTTGAGGTCAACACTGAGCCAAATGGTTCTCCTGGATTGATGAGTTCTTTAGACAAGTTGTTTTCCACCAGTACTTTATTTAAGAGAAACAATGCCTTCACCTAGTTGTCATGTTATTTTTGGGAACCATACACACATTAGCAAGCCAAAAAGCCTTTTCCCAGTTTATACAGTCTTTTTGTGTGTCATATACATATAATGCAAGTCCTAATCAAACTAGCTTTACTAACAGTTATTCCATCAGTCTATGTTGTGATAGATATTATCAAGACCTATGTGATAAGGGATGTGAGTCGGAACGGATTATCCGTGGATGAGATTAAATTCCTATTATTACACGTGATAAGGAGTTTGGGTCGGAACGGCTCATCGAGTCCTATCATAATGTGAAGCTACTATTGGATTAAGTTTTATGTACACCAGGAGAATAGATTTGATTCTGTTATGTTTGACCTCAAACCCTTTGGTGAAATTATAATACTCAAAAGTAAATTGAATACTAGCTTATAAAAATTTTATTGACATATTATCATTAATTTGAGTTTAAACATGAGTCATGTGGTTTAAACTCATCAAATTAATGGATCAGTTATTTGGGTTGCCTTTCATCACATCATCAGATAAAATCTTAGGCTGTGAAATTGCCTGAAAAATATTTCCTTTGATGTTGATGTGGCATTCAGTGCTTCCCTATTGTTACCAGATTAATATTGACACATAAAAATCCATGCTAAGAAATCAAGCTTCAACATTCCTGGCCAAGAAGTTAAGGAAAGATTAAACCTACCAGAGATTTCCAAGCAAAAGCTCTGTCAAAATTGCCTGAAAACATGAGCCTAACTCACGATATAATTTCTACATGGGTGTTTAATTTCCATTGCAAGTCCAGTAACCATCACCAAGGCTCAGTATTGTAACATAAAAGCCAATGCAGAACTACTGCTGCTAAGTCATCAGTGAGGCATGAAGACTTCCATAGGTGCCATTGGAGCTGACAGCATAAAACTCCCATGACTTATTATCTCTGATCACATATAAACCACGTAGAGATGCCTTCAGATGCAATTGATGCAAACCTTCAATTCTAACCTTCCTTTTTCATGATTTATAATGAGAAACTCCTTACTATGTTCAAAAACTATACTAGTGGCAGTTTTTGTCAGGCATCAAAATCCGGCCCTAAAACAATGTCATCAATAACAAGGGGCACCACTACAGCTTGCTGGCTGGAAAAGCAGCAGGTGACTTCCTCGACTTCATCTCTACGACCTTTGATAACTTTTTCACTTCTTCCTTCCCAATGTGCCGCGGATGGCTCAGCCAAAGTCCTCCATCAACAACCATCGTAGTCCCGTTGATGTATTTACCTTAAACAAGTAGCAAATGAGGACAAATGTGAAATTTTGGCATTACATTGACAAATAGCAGGCCGATACAAGAAAAACTTCACAAAAATTGTTCAGTATTAAATAAAACATAAGATAGTCCCTCTCTATTGAGACATCTAGTGCGGTTAGTTCATTATTGCATAAGCGATGTTTCTCAGGTTTGAATCCATGTTTGAGTGTCTGATTAGTGTAATGAAAATTTCTGATTAATTAAAAAAACATAGGATCAAGAACAAGCTAAAAAATAGAACTTTTCAATAACAATCAGACACAATGAGCCCTACCAGTTGCCAGATTTTGATGGTAGATTTTCGTAGTACTACTAAGCTAGACTTTTCTGTTAAAAAATTGATGTGATAGGATAATGTAGAGCAACACTAGCTAAAGTGACAATGATGACAATATCAACTGAAAATATCTACCTTCGTAAACCCTGTTTACCAACTATTTGTTAACTTATGGTTCATGATGCTAATAATCCAAGGCATTGCACAGTTCATGACACTAAAGAGTCCAAATTTTAGCCAATGTAGGATGAAAAATAAGGTGTCAGTAAAAAACTCTGTTATTAATAATCAGTAATACTAACAACATCATAATGCATACAAACATATGCACCATATATTCACATCATACCGTGCAGTTCATCAACAAACTGCCAAGTGAACAAAACCACCAAAGGTGACTACCATATAATAGAATAAATTAAGCAGATTATCCACATATGATCTGTCAATGACCAAATGTTGGCAAGTCTAGAAAACTTTTCCCAAATGTACCCAAACCTCACCACAAATAGTTCTAAATACTGTCTGGTAAACAGGGACAATTTTCAAGCATCTGATGACCAACACCACCTGATGAAGCACCAATAGATACAAAAGAAAGGTACACGAGGAACTCTGCGACGTAAACAGATGGCTAGCAATACCAGGAGCAAATACAGAATGATTTACACTTCTTATCAAGGATTAGCATGGGCTCATCTTTGATCTGCATCTTTCCAATCCACTGAACCGTTTCGTCCAATCTACCCATTCCAATCCAATCTACATTTTTCTAAAGTCTAAGAAGGGTCAATGTACATAGTTTTATGCTTGTATGCAAAAAGCTGACTTTGAAATTTAAACCTTAGTCACCTAGATTGTAATTGAACAATCTTATCCTGGTGCCAAACCTTGTCTTCTCCAATTTACATTCCTTTACTGACATTAAAGCACGATCAAAATCTCATTTTTGATTCTTTGTCAATAGGTGAAAATATACACAGGCTGGTGAAGGGCAAATCGGCAACATAACGTGTATATATATCCTCACACAAGGTTGGAAACCCCATTCTTTCACTAGCCACACCCATTTTCCATCATACACAATGAAGATGGAAGTTCCCCATGATAATTTGCCACAAGGATATTCATTAGATGGCATTTTTTATGCACTTAGAAATAAGAATAACAATATTGGAGGATTTGAAAAAAAACAACTTATTATCAGCAACGAGAAAGTTCACAAACCTGCATCAGAAGCCAAATATAGTGCAGCCATTGCGATATCCCATCTCTCCCCCAGCTTATACAGAGGCCTGTATTCCCTAGACTTACTCTGCATTTCTCCTGGTGCAAGCTTCCTCATTCCAGGAGTGTCTCCTATTGGTCCTGGTGCAATACCATTGACCCTTATATCATAGTCAGTTCCCCATTCTAGGGCTAAAGACCTTGTGATACTGTCGACTGCTGCCTAGTGATAATAAAAGGGGCACAAGTTACAGGCAAGTGTACCAAATGCACCAAGAGCTGAAGTTTGTTTAACCATACCTTGGCTGCCGATGCATGGATCTGGTACCAAGCAGCTGTGTAGTGCAAAGTTGCACTTATGTTTAATATAAGGCCACCTGTAGATGGACCTTCTCCTCGTCCTCCCTTCTTCAGATGCTTTAGGGCTTCGTGACACATAGTGAATGTGCCTACTGAATCAATGTCTATCACTGGAAAATTCAAATGAAAGAAGCTTTGATTATTTAGCAGCCAGTATCTGTAAGAAATTCAAACTCAAAGCAATAAGAAACCATAAGCTATTAGAATGTCAATCATATTCAACAACGAATGCATTATGGTAAATGAGTTCTTAGAAGAATTACACGATAAATTTGATTTGTATGTATAAATGTTTGGGCGAAAGTCAGAAATGATCAAATCAAAGTATTGTACCCTCCAACATCCTGCAAGAAACACAGATACCTGTTCTAAAACCATTTGGTGATAAATCTTCTGGTGACACAAGAAAATTGCCTGCTGCCCCATTTACAAGAATATCAAGTTTTCCAAAATGCGTAGTTGTTTCTTCCAGAACCCTGGCTGCATCTTCCTGCTTACGAACATCTCCCTCAAGCCCAATTGCCTGTGATCATATCAAACAAAAAGGTTAGTGTAGTACAGACAATACACATGAGATCCATATTTCGAAAATTCATCAACCAAACTTGTAAGCCAATCGAGTTAACTCATCAAGATTTCGAGTTGATTTGCTGCCTAACTTGATTTGGTTGAAACTCAGAAACAAACTTGGTTGGAATTAATGAGCTTCTCAAACATAATCTGAGTTATCGAACTCATCTAAGTTAAAAAGGTTAACATCACACTGCTAGTTTCTTAATGAGGACAACATTATCAGGATGGTTGCTGGTTTATTAGGGCGTTTAGTGTATTAGGTTGAAATGATTCTCTGGTTCCATTTTGAGACAAAAAAGGCTGTAATTCTTTTGTTGAGGCTTCAAACCCTCGCCGATGATGCAAGTTAGGACATTCTTGTATATTATTTGAACTTTCTTCTATCTGTGCATAGTCAATCAATTTGTCAAAATAACTCAACCCAGATGACATTTGAGTAGAGCTCTTGAGCATTTGAACACTGATTGATCCAATCAAATAACATCGGCCCCTTCAAAATCACAGAATATGCTACATAATCAAAGACGAAAAAGAAACGCTTCCAAAGCTCTGAAGAGAACACATAAAGCAAAGCAATTTAACATGTCATTAGGGTAATCAGACACAGAGGAAAACATCAATTTCTCGTTCCGAGGACCGAATAGGAGCTCAGACACGAAAGTCCAGTGAAAGGTCGAATCTTTGTGGCAGAGCCGGCTCACCCGGATCCCCTCCGACCGGAGGGCGGCGACGGCCGCGTCGAGGACCTGGCGGCGACGACCCATGATGGCGACAGCGGCGCCATGCCTCCCAAACTGGGTGGAGATCTCCAAGCCGATCCCGGAACCGCCTCCCGTTACGACCGCCACCTTCCCCTTCAGGATATCCGCCTTGAAGGGAGACTCCATTTTCTCTCTCTCTCGCTCTCTCTCTCGCCTTTAGATGGCTGCCAACTCGCACTAATATTTCGGAATAATAGCCACAGATTTTTTACGGTCTCATTCCTAATGACTTATAAATATTACAAAAACACTCATAGACGGTAATATTATTATGCGACAAGAAAAAGTCGGTGGTGGAGAACTCGACCATTCTTGACTTGTTTATGGTTCGACTTAATATTAGAAATTTCTTAATACATTTGATATGCTTCCAATATCTGAAGTAGGTTCGATCTTCTTGATACACAAGTTAGGTTCGATGTATAGAGTTTTAGGGTTGACAAGCATCCATCGGGTTATTTTTTATAGTCGATTTGCATTTAGCCGCTAGTGGCATGAGAGAATATTTTATATAATTAAAAATAGTTTTAAATTTTTTTATTTGATGGATGATAACATGATTTGATGATTGGGGATTTTATTCGTTTTTACACATTATGATACTAGATGTCAAGTCTTGATCCTATTGAAGGGACTAGTGAGTCATCGAGCATGTTTTTAATATTAAACCTCAGGAGAGCATAGTGAGCGATTAATGATGTCTAGCCCAAGGAGGATACATTAAGCGATTTTTTATGTTGAGTTTGAAGAGGACACATCTAACAACTTTCAAATACTTAGCCCGAGAAGGAAGCATCGGGCAACTCTTTGATGCTTAGCCCAAGAAGAATATATTAGGAGGATCTTTGATATTTAACCAGAGGAAGATATATCAAATAATTTTTTATGCTTAGTTCAAAAAGAATGCACCAAGTAACTCCTTAATGCTTAGCCGGAGGAGGGAGCATTAAGCAGTTTTTTGATGGTTAGCTTAATGAGGGCACAATAGGTAGATCTTTGATGCTTAACCTACGGAGGGCACATCAAATAAATCTTTCTATACTTAGCTTGAGGAGGGCGCATTAGATAGATGTTTGATTATTAACTCGACGATGGTACATTGAGTAGATCTTTGATATTTGGATTGAGAAGGGCATATCGATAAATCCTTGATGCTTAGCCCAAAAGGAGTGCCTCAAGGAGATTTTTTATGCTTACTATAAGGAGAGAGTATCAAGCACTTATCAATGTCTATTCTAAGGACACATTAGGTAGTCTTTGATTCTTAGTTTGAAGAGAACATATCAGACAATTTAATGCTTAGCACAAAGAAAAAGCATTAGACAACTCTTTGCAGCTTAACTCAACGAGGATACATTGGGTAGATCTTTGATGCTTAGCCCACGAGAGTGCAATGAGTAGATATTTGACATTTAGCCTAAAGAGGGAACATATAGCATATTTTCAACATATGTTTCCATATTGCACTCGTTTTGAGGCTTGAATATTCAATTCACTATTCTATAGTATATTGCCTCTACATTCTTTAATCTAAAGAATTTGACCTTATAACATTATGTACCCTAGTCGGTAATAAAGGAAGTATACTCTTGATATTTCAAAGTTATCTTGATTTGGTTATAACCAGAAAAGGCATCCATGAATATATATTATCTAATTTTCATTCTTTTTTTTAACAGAGTACAATATTTGCAATATGTGATGTGCCTCTTTAGCGTTTTCTAATGTGGTTATAGCGTATGCCTTATAGCTTAAAAAGTTATATTCTCTTTAAGTTGGCCCCCAATAATAACATCAATTTATCTCTCGATTGATCCTTCGAACCAAGGTTATGGTTCTTAACACTTATGTAGGAAATGCTTTGGTCGGTGCATGAGTTGCTATATATGTTTTTTCAGTTAGAGACAAACTTCGGTATCATGCCCATGGTCCTGGTGGAATATATAATATTTCACTTTGTCCTGTCTTCCTAATGGAGACTTCATGGGACATGGCTCCCACAACATCCTCTTTTTTATTATTTAAAAAAAGATCTTCGTGTAAGATGCATAGAGTGGAATCAACTCTAAGAACAATTGTAAGGGTCCCTATAAGTCAGGTCCTCATTGTTGAGGTGACTTCAGGATCGAGGCTGGTCAATTTAGCTTCTTGCATTTGGATAATTCCTCACACTTGCTAAACATATCAGGGAGAGGTTGACTGTCTCTTAAGTAGAGACCAAATGTAGTGGTTGAGTCTTATACACATTGAATCATAACTAACATGCCAATGAAAATACAAATAATATGTATATATTACCCTTACTTAGTGATATGATTTATGATATCTATGCTTCGTAAATATGATAAATGATATTCTTATGTTTTTTGTTTTTAAAGTTAGAAGCACATACTTTTCAAAAATATTATTCTTAGTATTCTACAAAATATTGGTTAAGTATACATAAATATTAATATTTACTTTAAACATATTTTGTAGTGAAAAAGCACAGTCTTTCAATACAACAAACTTAAGTATGCTAGTGGATTTGAGTATGAGATTAAGTTATGGTAATAAGCATATATATATATATATAGTGACTAGAAGTGTCAATTGAATTATAATTGACCTTAAATAAATATGAAATCTTAAATGAGTTTAACCATGATTGAAGCAAGAAAGTTTTGAGTTTTAAATATCATATATGTGGAGGATAATAAGCTAATTAGGCATGGATGGAGTAATGAAAAACTAAATAAAGATGCACATTAAATAAGAGTGTCATACTAAAAATGTTGAGATATATAAGTGAGATTGAAAGATGCATTTAGACAAAAATATATCATCTTTATCAAACCAAATTAGACTCAATTACAATTGTTACAACCTTATAATTTTATTAGTAAAAAAATAAAAAACTTAAAATAAAGTCCAATGGGATTGAACCTTAGCCCTCAAACTAACCTCTAAGTACCTTTACCTTATTTTGATCTCATTCTCTTTACCAACCTGATAACCCATAACTCTTTCTCTCATTCTTCGGTCATTCTTTAAGCTTTTCTCAAAGAGATCAGGAAACCCCAACCGTAAGAAAGTTTAAGGTGTACCACTCCCAAACACTTTCGATCATTAAGGAACATGACCTTTTACTAACATTATTATTTTTGAGTTAAATTGAATAAGTATAAATTTAATTTACTATAAACTAATGATTGTATAAATTATCATATTGATAATATATTTTGAAAAGTATATTTCGAATAATATGATTATCATGAGCTCTACATGAGCTAAATGTAAACATATATTTTATAAGTATAAAAATATATGAATTATGATAAAAATATATTGTATGTATATATTACAACATGCAATATTGGAGTGCACATATATATTATGACATGTGGTATAGGAGTGCATATATATATTACGATGTGTGATACACATATGTGCTACGACTTGTAGCGTAAGAATATATATATGTATTATGACGTGCAGTATGAGAATGTACATATATGCTATGACTTATGATATGAGAGTATAAGTATATGTTATGACTTGTGTAATAGGAGTACATATATGCACGTGCCATGTAGGAGTATATGTATATTGTAACACCCCTAATTAATTTCACATTGAAAGTGGACAAGATTAAGATTGGCTTATAAGGGTCTGATGAGTATACTACTATCAAACTTCAGCTTAAGTATTTTGGATAGTGGTTTAGATTAAACGAAATTGATAGGCTAGTTAGTTCATTAGGCTCGGGTTGTGACATTTGGTATCAGAGCCGACCTAGTATTTGGGCATGGTGAGGGGGCTCGAGTAGGAAAGGGCTACTCGTAGATGGAGTCAGAGGACTCGTCACGACATGGAGCCACCACTAGGCTACACCTCATATGCACTATGCTAGGGTCTGATCTGGGTTATGTTGGGCCTTGATGAGGACGTCAAGCCTTTGAGTGAGGGTGATTGTAACACCCCTGATTAATCCCACATTGAAAGTGGGCAAGATTAAGATTGACTTATAAGGGTCTGATGAGTGTACTATTATCAAACTTTAGCTTAAGTATTTTGGTCAGTGGTTTAGACCAAACGAAGTTGATAGGCTAGTTAGCCCATCAGGCTCGGGTCGTGACATATATGTTAAGAAGTGTAGTGTAAGAGTACACATATATACTATGATGTGTGGTGTGGAGTACATGTATATGTTATAATATGGGGTATAGAAGTCTATGAATGTAATATGTATCTTATATATGCATATAAGCATTTTAAATTATTTTAATGTAGAATTTTATATTTTTTTGTATATATTATGTTGTAGGATTATGCTTTGTAAAGAAGTTATAGGATGATGTGTTTACTATTAAATGTCTTTTGCATATGATTTTGAAACGTTGTATACATGACATGATACATACTCATTTAAATAAAGTCATAAAGGCATAATTATATTTATTGAGTGATTATTTACTATAAATTTTATTTTATAGGTAAAGATACTAGTACCCTACTCAAGTTGTTGGGCAAGGAAGTGAGCACATGTAAGCCCATACTAGTGCATATATGAATGATGACAAGTTAGTTTTTTTATGTATATAACTTTTGGATATATTGTATAGATGTGTTTTTCTTTTGATGTTATAATTATATACAAGTGTCAAAATTACTATTTATAGGAGAAACCCTATTATTTTGCTTAGTAAATTGATATATTTCTTTTAAAATTATTTATATTTTTCTTTACACTCCTATAAAAAAATTAGAAAGTGATGACATTCTACTTTAGTTATGCATATAGGGTATGGATGGGGTTAGGAGTAGGGTGTTATATCAAAAGAATCAAAATAACTCTAATTCAAACATGAATGGTTGAATGAGGACTAATAGGTGTGTGTTAGTAATTCCTCAAGTCTTGTTTGTGAATCTAGATACAAAATCTACTAGCGACTCCCTTCTCAACTTGGTGGATTAATTGTAGAGATGTAGTCGTATACTTGGGACATATATTCCCAATGAAACATTGCTCAAACTTGTTAGCAAGCTGAGCAAAAAAGACCGCCAAGAGTGTTCAAGGTGAGAATACCACTCGTGATGCCTCACAATATTATAGGAAATGTACAACACATCAAGGCATATGATCTATCATAGAGTGATATTTGAGCATGGAAAGTCACTATGTGTTCTATAGGATCTGCACCTCCATTGAACACTTCCAAGGTATGCAATCGAAAGCCTAAAGGGATCACTTCTTCTTGGATTTTCTGGATGAAAGGAGATTTAGCCAAAGCAAGCTCTATTAGTTTACCTTCTTTTGCATGATAGAATTCTCGACTCATGTCCTCTAAGTATAAGTCCATCCCTTGGATTTGCATTTATATGTTGTAGCCAGTGGAATTCACCGATTGAGCCTTTGATTCACATGTCACTAATTAGGAGCGATGAGGTCCATTAACTCAATCATAGGATATCATGGAGCAACGTTCACAGGATGATTAGTCGACTATGAGTGCTCTAGAGCAACATGGGTGTGGAGGGTGGGAGAGACCTAGCAGCTATTGAGGAATTGGACTTGTCACAAACTAAGCTAGTTGCGGGATAAGGGGATAACAAACTGCATCATCTCTATTAATGTCTAGACCTATTGGTTGAGGCATAGGATAACCTTCATGAGAACCATAATATAGGTGAGAGTTCCCAATAGGGAGAGAGACTAGAATCATTGAATAATTGTTGGTACTAAATGGGAGTCTATACGAAGGTTAAAGAATTGAGAAAAAAAATCAAAGAAGATAAACTAGTTTAGGTGAAGATATACTATAGGTGAGAGATGTGATATCCCTAATAGACTACTCATTCGGAGTGTCAATGCAACAGTGCTCCTGCGATATGAAGGCTCTCCTTTTAGCACTAAAATGCTAGAGAAAAATTTGATGGTGGAGAATTGTTGGAGCAGCTCGATTTGATTCTAATCCGACTTGTGATAGGAGTTCCTTGCCCATCTAACATGCTCTTGATGTTTGTAGTGGGGTTTGACTTGCACTCAAGATCAATCTCAAGTTAGGGTCCTCGTTGTGATTCAATGAATACCTAAGTTAAGTCTAAAATAAGTTGAGTGGAGTTTTAAGGTAAGAAAGGTCAAATCTTGATATCCATGCCCCTAGGTTACCTTTTATCGTCAATATTCATTTGGTTACCAACTATAGTAGGAAATATTTTATGTTATAGAAAATACTCCTTAAATATTTCATATTTGTCGGTAGACATTGAGATTTTTATCATTTTTAATTAATTAGGACCTCAGGTAGGGTTCATAATTATGAATATTAGTTATATATATATATATATATATGACAGCTATATTATACGAATATACTTAATATTTCTGATTGACAAGATTAAGTATATTCACATCCCACTCAATCTCTATAATGGCTATTAGATTTGGACTAGTACTCCTATAGATAATACTATTGCCTCAAGTAGTGCTTAATACTTATATTTGTCATTATCTAAATTATAAGGAGGATATGTGGCATCTTGGTGTACCTTACAAGGTTAAAAATTTTTATATCAAAATCTGAAAATATTCATTCGTTAAAAATTGATCGGAAAGATGTTAACTTAAAAATACTTTCGTAAGCATGTAATGAGAAAGTAGAGTAGTGAGCAAGTAAAATGATTTGCAGTAAAGGTAAATAGCAAAGTAAAAGATAACAAACCGATTTTATAGTGGTTCAATCATTGTGATCTACATCCACTCTCGATTCCTCTTCACTCGAGGCTATCAACTTCCACTACTAGTCTTCCTTCAATGGACGAAGACCAACGATCCTTTTACACCCCTTTTCTCCTTTTCACTAGTTTAGGAGACAACATTTTACAAGTACTCACTCCTCTCTAAACATAATTCTAAACTTAGAATTAGAGGAGGGGATCTCTCAAGTGATTAGTATAGCATTTTCCCACTTTTAAATTCTCCATGCTTGTGTGTGTTAACCAAAGATGAGAATAGTATTTATAGGCCTCAAGTGGATTCAAACTTGAAGCCTAAAAGTGTCTCATCCCTGGATTTCAGGGTACTAGTGGTACCACCGTTTGACACCCTGCCATTGGGCAGTACCACTGTCCAGACTGGCGGTACGCCTGACACAATCTCAAAGACTGTGTCATAACGGTGACACATATTGGGTCACTATTTGGGCTTTTCACTTGGCCCAACACAATCCAAACTTGGGCCCAATTGGCCCAATTCCAATCCAATTATATGCTAATTATGAATTTTAAGGCATACACTAAGCTAAATAAGTCCGATAAGTCTCGGTTGCTTCCGGCGAGCTTCCAACGATCTTCCGATGAACTTCTAACGATCTCTCGGCAATGTTCCAACGAACTCCTAATAAGCTCCTGAACTTCACGACGATCTTCTTGGCAAGTTTCGACGAGCTTCTTTGGCAAGCTCTTAGACTTCTTGATCAATTCCTACAAAACTTCTAACAAACTCTCGAACTCCCAACGAAATCTCATTCTTGACTCCGGGACTTCATTTTGCTTTATGCCTTGATAGCCATCGTAGTTAATCCTACACACTTTAAACCTATTTCGATCTAGACAATTATTACAAAGTCTGAATCAAATATTGTCCGGCATATCATTGGTTCATTGACGTTTCATCTGATTCTTCGGCGCATCTTCCTCTCTTGCGGCCATTGCCCAATCGGTCAGTTGACCTCCGTAACTCTAATTTTCTTAGCGTAATTTTTGCTTTTCTTGGCCCGATGCCCGAACCCATGGCCCGAAGCCTTTTACAGATATGTCGATCGATCTTTCGGCCCAACATGATTCTTTCAGCTTTAATTGTCTCTCCCTGATCGAAGCTTCCTATGTCACTCAATCCATAGATCAAATCATAAACACTATCAATTGATTTTATCATCAAAATCCCATATTCAACACTATTATGTATTGCATTCTTACCCAACTTGTTGTCTAGTTTATAAACTTAATTCTGACTCTCTTACACATTTTTTTTTAATGTGTTTTGCATAAGTTTTTGGCAATTTGTGAGCAACCAAATAGGCAACAAATTTCAGTTTATTTTGGATTGGTATCAAGAATCTTGGCTATACGAACGATACGAACTTCACAAGAAGATCATTGGTAATATTTTTTGGTTTCTTTGGCTTAATCGAAATGATTATCAATATCATAGGTCTCAAAGTCGACCAATCTTAGTATGGTGAAAGTGGTTGCACTGACTATTAACTTACGTGATTTCGAGCTAGACGCATAGAGACCTTCACAGGGAAGAAAAGTTTCTGACCCATTATAACTTTTAAACTTCGATTACATTATTGAACATGATAGGTCATTTCACCCATATTTGTTTGATGTAAACATTCGGTACATGAGTAAAGACAAACTTGTAAACATAAAATATATAATATATTATATTAAATGTGAAAACAATCAGGATTAAAATCAAATAATTAGATCTGGTTTTACGATACGTAAAAGATTTTTGTTTGATCTATAAAGACATCATATTTAATCCAAGATCATTATCAATTTATAAAGAGGAATTATATCCTTCTCCTCTTTTCTTAAAGATTATAATCCCTCAACTATAATCTTTGTAAGATGTCATCTTTTTTAGTCGGTCCTGTCTATTTATAGATGTGAACAGAGAGTCTAGAATAAGTAATTAGGAGATTTTCTCTCATCAAAATTATCTTTAAGGAATCCTATTTTAAGTGGACTTATTTTTTATTGATCAAAATATTTTATCAAAATTTAATTAGTTATATTATATATATCTTATCTAATTATAAAGTATCATAAAATAAAAAAAAAATCATGTTGTAATTTCTGGATCGACAATGTCCGACGATTCTGAATGCACTAAAGCAGAACAAGATGGCTTGAAGAATATATAGGTTCAATCTGATATAATAAAAGTCGTCAATTTGTTCAACGTAACCAGTGGAGTTCCTTGGAGATAAAAAGTCTATCATTGCAGACATCTTATCTTTCACACACAGATCATTAATGTGTTTTGAGTCTTCTTTCCAATAACAAAAAAAATTTCAGATAACAATGATGACCATAGTTTCTTAACCAAGGGATAGCTGATAATGTCTAAAAGAGTGTGTTTTTATTGCCAAAATAATTTTGACTCTATAAGGTGCTTTGTACGTAATATTGGCATAATGATAAGATTATTCTTTTATGATTTGAACGGTCAAAGTTTTATGCCCGTTACAAAATCATTATTTTCCATCAATATGGGATTAATTTGATGAACCTTTTTTAAGTCATTGAGTTTTTGGTTAAGATCTTATTATGCAATACTAAAATGTAAAATCTTATTATGCAATTATGGCTCATTATCATCAATACAAAAAGCAATAAACATAATGAAAAGATAAAACATAATAATAGACAGCTCTTATTGAATCTTACGGGCTCTCCATATCCCAATTACTTTAATTGTGCCCTTTATGACCACATATACATTAATTTTCATTTAGATAAGTAACTCCACACGAATGCATAATATCATTATCAAAATCATGAACCCATTAAAGAAATACTAATCCATAAGAAATTATAACTTTGTACGGAATATGAATACAATGGGAATTTGTTTATGGATTTGTAATATCTCCAAATTGAGTTTTGACGATCAATCTCTTGTCATTTAATAGTGATTATCGATTATTAAAAGGTCATTCTAATTATATATAAAGATCTTCGTGTCGATATATTCCATCGCTTAACAAAATTATAAAGAGAGAAGAAGAGGAAAGATACATCACGAAACACTTTAAAATATCAATTAGATGGATTATGATCTTAAATGTGCTTGATCTCATATTCTCACTAATTAATTAAATTATCTATTTGGTTGTAACAATTTTTTTTATTCGATTATTCCACGAGATCTTAATTTTCCAAATGAATATCTCAATATTTAAAAAAAATAAAAAAAATAATATTAAATTTATAGATACAATTAATAGTAAATATCGGATGACTCCATCATCGACTGAATGATGGATGTTGATTTGGTGCGTCGGCATTGGGAACATGTGAATCATGGGTGGTCGAGATGCAGACTTTTCTTGACGGCCAGAAGATGGGTGGGTTCTCCATCAGCCTCAGAAAGGAGCACATTATTATTAGCCCCAAAATGATCATGAACTTTGCAAGTTCCCTCGAACAACCCATTTTCTCTCGATTTGTTTATGATTTGATTGTGTTAAGATGTATGGGATTTCTGGCTAAGAGTATCATTATCAAACTCTTCTTTCCGGCCGACAAATAATGGAGTAAAGCTGCATCCATTTCATCGATAAGAATCTCGTGGTATTGGGTTGTCGTTTTTTCGTATTATCTTCTTATTGAGACACGTTTAACATCCATTGCTACTGGTGAGGATTCGATTGGACCACATTTCAATGTCGGATGAAGGTCGGTCGAACCACATTCAAATCACCAAGTCAACAAGAATCGACCAATGATGCTTCCTCGAAATCCCCTTCTTGAGGGCTTGATGAGTGTCCACGTGGCATCATCTCGTCCGTCGCTGCATCTGTTTACATATCATATATATACACCACCCCCACCCACCGTCTCTTCCTCGCTCGCTCTCTTTTACGGCCCATGGCGACGAGTGATG
Source organism: Musa acuminata AAA Group (assembly GCF_036884655.1). NCBI lineage: Eukaryota > Viridiplantae > Streptophyta > Magnoliopsida > Zingiberales > Musaceae > Musa > Musa acuminata. The sequence goes on from NC_088328.1 coordinate 18,479,863, forward strand.
ACACCTCAAGCCCGGCCGGGCGGCTCGGCGTGCAGAGCATCGAGCAACCGCAGTCCCTCGCTGCGTCGTGCTTCGGGCATTCGTCGGTCCCCTTCTCGGCCGGTGCCATGCAGGCCGGGGTGGGGGGCCGGGTGTCGAGGCCCCCACGGCGGCGGACGAGAGCCTCCAGGAGAGCTCCCGTCATTTTGCTCAACACCGACGCCGCCAACTTCCGGGCGATGGTCCAACACTTCACCGGGCTATCGTCCGAGCCGTATTCTCCGGCCAATCAGCCCGGCGGCCGGTCAGCAATCAAGTTGGGTCCCAGCTTCCATGATGCCGTCCTCGAGACGATGACGGCGTACTCGGAGAAACGCTTCCAACCCCAGTGGCAACAACAGCGATATCCTGAGGCAATGTTTAGCCTTCACAGTAACAGAAACAGCGGTAGCGATGCGCTTCCTCAAGCGCTTAGGCACTCCGCCATGAATAGGGAGATGGCTGATGGCCTCTTGTTTGCCGGCATATCAAGCCAGATGACGATAAGGCCAACCTCCCTTAACACCAGGGTTGATGGTTACTTCTCATGAGAAGAAAGCAAATGGATCGAGAAAGACAAGGTCAACTTATATGCTTTGCTACTTGAGGAAACGACGCGAGAGAGAGAGAGGAATTCTCAATATCAATAAAACTATCACTTGACCTCCTACTATCCGATCTAAATATTGTCCTTATTATTTAACCTCAAATCGTGCAGGCAAACAATATTTCTGAAAGATTTAACCGCATCTAGTCAATGAAGCACAAAAAAAAAATATTCTGGGAAGCAAATTCTCTCTCTACTTGGAGTACTGATCCACCGACACCCAGACACCGCCGTCGACGACATGGTCGGCCTCCACCACCACCATGTTGTTGCTCGTGCTGGTCACCGCATGCAGCGGAATGCTCTCATTTCCATTCACGTACAGCGAGTACTGCACGTTCTTGATCCGGTCAGGGAACAGCAAAATCGGTGAGAAGTCGGCCACCCACTTGTCCGCCTTGCCGGCCACCGTCAGTTTAGCAGTCGTCGACTTCACCGACATGCCTGTCACGCTGTTGCGATCGATCACCACCTGGTCCACCTGGTTGAACGTGCCCTGCACCTCCACCACTGCCTTTGCGTTGCCGTTCCCCGTGAACATGTTGTCGACGATGGTCAGCCCCGAGATGACCCCGTTCACTGACTTGAGGACGACGTTGCCGTCGCCGAGGAAGAAGGCGTTCGTGACGTGGACCTGCACCGGGTCCTCGAGGACGATCGCGTTGTAATCCATGTAGCAGTTGTCGATGCGAGTCTGGCTGTTGCCCGGCAGCTTCACGTAGATGCCGACGCCGCCAAAGCCGGTGGCCTTGTTGTAGCAGTGCACGCCGGTCAGGATGTTGGCCTGTCCGGAGAGGATGATCCCGGTGCCGGCGGAGAAGATTACAACGTCGGTGACGGCGTTGTCGTTGCCCGCAAGGTTGATGGCGGTGCCCGAGAAGCTCCTCTCGCCGGGGTCGCCGCCGACGGTGACGTGCTGGCCGAGGAAGGTGTTGGAGACGAAGGTCTCGTGGCCGCTGTTTACGTGGATGCCTTCGGTTCCGAAGTGGATGAAGAAGCAGTTGTCGACGCGGATGCGAGCCGAGTCGATCACGAGGAGGCCACCGCCGCGGAAGCCCGAGTCGAAGAGGATGTCGCGGAAGGTGATGTCCTCGTAGTAGAAGCCGTGCTTCTGATCGGAGGACGGCGAATGCAACTCGATCAAATATCCATCGGTAGGAAAATTATCATCTGCCCGCAGAGTTCCACCACGGATCTGAATAAGAGATTTCAAGGTTGAGGAACTCATACAGTGCATGCACGGTGAACGCGATGGATTGGGAAGGAAGCATAGAGATCAAACAGGCTTCGATTACCACAACATTTCCACCGCCGCTGGGCAAACGGATGGGCTTGCTGATCTTGTAGTTGCCACCTTGCAAGTCCACCACCGCGCCACCCAAGTCATTGATCCCCGGCAGCAACGCCTTGCCCTGCTGAGCCTGGAAGGTGGCATTGATAGTGTTCATGATGGCGTCGCTGCTGTCTGCAGCCCCGGTCGAGTCGGCTCCAAAAGAAATGGGGTCGAAAACCTTCGACACCTGCACACACAAGAGAGTCTCATCGCAACAACAGCGACAGGTAAAACATTACATCAAGTTCCTGAATCTTACTGCTTGATTGAGTGAAGGCCGAGAAGAAGCCCTCTCCTGGAACTTAGCATAGTGCTGCTTTAACGTGAGGCGCTGAGGGAGGGCAGCATCACTGCCATGAACGCAGCACCATAAGGCTAGGAGAAGCCACAGAGACTTGAAGGGCGCCATCTGAGATGGAGAGGTAGAACCTTTTGGCGTTTTGGATAGCTCGAAGATAGAGATATAAATAGGATTGAAAGTATTCTTTTGTGATAACTTGTTCAACAATTTTGGATTCTAAACTGATACAACCACTCTGTTCCTAATGATCATTGGATCATTATGATCTTGTGACAATCCAATAATTGTAATCTAGACTTGCAGTCTGCAATCTGCATTCTCTGCTCAATAGACGATAAAAAGAATGTGTGCAATAAGGCAGTGTTTGATGGAGAAATTTATACCGGTGATTTGGGTGTTAAACCAATAAAAACTATGGAAATTAAAAGATGATAGGGAATTTATTGGCAACCAACATGGTTGTCACGTGGGGTCCAAGTCCAAGTTACCTTCTATCTATTTGCCTGGATAAAAATTTAAAATAGAAAAATATAAGTTTTCTCATTCATTAGGGTAACAAAGATAATCACAAATCTTTTTCTTTTTCTTTTTCTTTATGGTAAGAAAAGTCATTACAAACTCTCTTATCTTCTTTTATGATAAAAAAGATAATCTCAAACTTCCTTATCATCTTTGAGATATGAAAAGAAATGACTCTTACTTGAACCCTCATTTAGATATCTTGAATTATTAACTTGAGCATCGGAGGAACTCGGTTGGGAAACCCCTTTCGACCTCAACCTCTATGTAAGTGGGACCTTGAAAGCATGGCTTTTCTATCCCAGAGATATTGTGGACATTTTTATGTATATAGATTTGAACTATGTCGCACTAATCAAGATATTAATGATATTTTTTTCTAACATTTTGGTGCGAGAAAGAGGGGAACATCCGCTTGCCAATCCCCTTAATGAATGCTCCAATGAGAAAAGGCCCGCCTCCAAAACATAATACTTTTACTCAAGGGGGGTAATTGTCATCCTTATCAAGTGTGAATGCATCTATCGACACAGATGCCAATGGGGCACTAATATCTATTGAATAACCAAGGTCTCTCACCTCTAGGGATGAACACAAGCCACTTACTAGTTCCTACTAAGATGTTCCTAAACCTTGCCCATCAGGTTCAAATGCTCATGGGCATGTAAGGTATTGCCTTGCTCTTGCCTTAGCTAGCCCAATAAGCGGCACTATTATCTCAACCATGGTCGATGCCGCAACCACCACTAACACCAGCACCCATCAGAATCCCCTCAACTGATGCGATGCCAACACCTCAGGATCGCCCAAGGTCATTAGACTATCAGAAAAAGGAGCCCCTTATTCTCTAACAGTAGAATTCAATGCATCGCCACACCATCACTCTACTCCACTCGAAATAGAGACTCAATCAATGAATTCAGTGGATAACTCCCTAAAAGTTCAATTGAGGCAAATAAACCAATGTATAGACGAGATGCAATGGGAGTTCTAGCAGTCCAAGGGGGAGAATCTGATCAATCTTATCTCAGGTCGATCCTCATTCATCTAGAACATCCAAGAGGAATTGATTCCAACAAACTTCTATCTCCTATCGCTGGAAACCTTCAACGATAGTACCGACCCAGTTGAACATATTGCCACCTCAGATGCTCTAATGTGTCATATATTCCCAACGACATCGAGAGGCATAACACAAGAGTGGTATACTCCCCTAAAGCTACTCTCGGTCGACTCGCAAAGGAGTTTGAGTTTTACTTCCTCGGAAATATATATCAAAAGCCCATAGTGGTAATGTTGCTCAAGCTCAAGCAAGGGGAGGAAAAGACACTCTCTAACTTCATTTTTTGGTTCACCAATGAGATCCATAGCATATAAGAAGCTCATTCATCACTCATGATTTAAGCCTTCATGATCAAGCTCAGGTCCTCTTGCCTTTTCTGATCATTGGTAAAGAGGTAGTTGGCAATCATACCCGAGATCCTCAAAAGGGCAACCAATTCATAGTTGTCAAGGTGATGGTCTCTAGTTGGCGTAATGAGATGTATAAAAGGCTACGATCGGAGCGATCACTATAGGTCCCAACCTCGAGGTCACCTCAATGAAAAAAACAAGATTGATCGGAGTTGCCTCGCTCAAGACTTAAGTTGACCCCCCTTAATATGACGAGAACTAATGTCTTCTTATAGTTAAAGGAAAAAGAGTTTTTTAAGGACCCTCAACCGATGAAGACACCATTGAAAAGGAGAGAGAGATCCTAATATTATCGCTTCCACCATGACTATAGCCATGACATGGAGGACTATCGTGATTTGAAGGAGCAAATCGAGGAGCTCATTCATCGAGGGCATTTCCAGAGATTCATCTAGAGACTTCGAGAACCTTCACCTCGACCTCATGGCCTGATGAAGAGGTAGATTGACATTATTGTTGGGGGGGGTCTGCCTCGGGAGGAGACAACACCTCATGTCATAAATTCTACACCCGAACCATTATCAAGAAGCGCACAATATTAGAAGATGACTCGAAAATAACTTTCAAAGATGAGGAGACGGAGTATCTCGACCCGAATTATGATGACATCCTAGTGGTCTTTGTAAGAATGATCAACACCTGAGTAAAGAGGGTCATGATTGATATAGGTAGTTCCACTAACATGCTCTATTTTAATGTTTTTAAAAAACTTAAGCTCTTGACTTATGATCTCACTCCTATAACTTCTTTGCTGATATGGTTCACAGGCAACTCTATCTCCCCTCTCGGGACTATGAGCCTATATGTTATGTTTGATGATGAACTCTACTCCAAAATGGCAATGACCAAGTTTATAGTGATTGATATCTCCTCGGCATATAATATGGCCATAAGTTGACCCACACTCAATAGGTTAAGGGTTGTGGTGTAGACCTATCACATGATGATGAATTTTTCAACAAAGATTAGCGTTAGAGAGCTGAGGAGCTATCTAAAGGAGTTTTGTTAGTGCTATCTAACAACAGTCTCCATATTAAAGAGGGCCCGACCCGAGGCACCATAGTTGGACCCTCGACATTTTGCTAGGCCCCTTCTATATCCAGAGCCAATTGAACCACTAGTTGAGAAACATTTATGCAAGGCCCATCTTGATCAGGTCATCAAGGTCGGGTTAACACTCCCCAAAGAGAAGCAAATACAACTCATTGACTTTCTCAAGAAAAATGTTGAGGTGTTCATATAGTCATCAAGAAATATGTCAAGAATATATCTCGATGTGGCCCAACACCACCTAAACATCTCCGTTGAGTCCAACTAGTGAAGCAAAAGCTACTATGGGCAAATACCACCTAAACATTCGAAGTTCACTCTAAAATGCCAACACATGATTAGCGACGAGGTAGACAAACTACTATGGGCAAGATTCATTATCAAAGTGTAGTACCCCCAATGGCTTGCTAATGCTATATTAATTAAAAATCTAATAAAAATTAAAGAATATATGTTGATTACATCGATCTCAATAAAGCATGCCCAAAGGATAGCTATCCTCTTTCTCGAAATGGTTAGCCATGAGCTCATCTTCTTCATGGATACATTTTTGGGATATAACCAAATAAGGATGGAGCCTCATGATCAGGAACATACCTCCTTTATCATAGATTGAAGTATATATTGTTACAAAATCATATCATTTGAATTAAAAAATATGAGAGATACATACCAAGGATGATGAATAAAATATTCAACAATCAAATCGGAAGGAACGTTCAGGTGTGCGTGGATGACATAATAGTCAAAGTAGAATAACTGACTCGCATATGACAACCTTAGTTAAGATGTTTTAGTTTTTGAAGAGATATAATATGTGCCTTAACATATCTAAGTGTGCTTATCAGAGAGGAACATATGTAAATCTCAAAATGGTCTATGTCATATTAGAGATATATCCACCTTGATCGATGAAAGAAGTGCAATAGTTGATAGGGCAAATAGTGGTACTTAGTCGATTTCTATCTTAGTCCAGTGACAAGTGCTTGCCCTTCTTCCAGGTATTGAAAAATAAAAAAAGTTTCTTGTGGACCGAGAAGCGCTAGGAGGTATTTGAAAAGTTGAAGCACCATTTCATCCAATTGCTATAGCACTCCTCCTCCATTCTAGGTGAGGCTCTCAACCTATCTAGTTATGACTGAGTAGGCTATTACCTTCTAAATTCAAATATAAATCATAATTTCAACACATGAATAATTTCAACATATTCTAGTCAAATACATTCTAAATCATTGCATATTTTAATTTTTAGATCAAAGAATATCAAAAATTTTAGATAACATATTTTAATCTAACAAAATTTTAATCCAAATAAGATTAAAGGTAAGATGTAATGCCAGAAAACATCATATATTTAATACATAAAATATGTAAATTTTTAACATATTTAAATCTAAAAATAAAAATCATAAATAGGGGTCAAAGAACATTATAAAAAACTTCAATTGATAAATTTTAATACAATAATAAAATTTTGACATTTAAAGAATTGATAAATATTTTAAAACTATAAAACTTTCAACATTTAAAGAATCAAAATAAAAACTAAAATTTTTATTTTTAAGAAAGGTAGGGAAACCTACCTCTCGTCAGCAGGGTGTAACTCCTCGTTCCTCCCGTTGTTGTGCTCGGCTAAGTGAGGAACAAATGAGAGAGATCCCTCCCTTTAAATAGAAGGAGGTGGGCCTCCATTAAAGGAAGTTTATTTTTATTTTTATATTTATTAAATATAAATTATTTCTATTTAATATACTTACAAATATGACATCACTCTATTTGGAATGCTTAATAGTTATTTCCTAATTCGTATTAACAAATAAGGAAATAGATTAAGATTTCCTAAATTACAATGGTAAGTAAGGGAAAAAAATTTAATTCCTAACTTGATTATTTGATTTGATTACACTCTATTTCCTGAGTCGGCTCTTTAGGCTTGTTATCCCTTTAAGGGTGCGAGGTCCTCTTCATTAGGACTTTGTATTTCTTCTTTAGTTGATTGTTGCTCCTATGGCATCTAGATTGAGGCGGATCCAACTCCTCTACCGATGCCTTATATGCAATTGTCGGAACTGATCGAGACCCTACCATTCCTGACAAAGAGCCGAGCTCCTTCCTTTTAAGGGCATGTAGATTAATGCCTATATAGAATCAAAATCATAAAATTAAAGGTTAAAAAGGAAGATCAAGCAAAGCGAGGGGAAATTCAAGTCATACCCTAAAGAGTCAAGTTGAGACCTATAGGAAAACCTTAGGCAAAATCTTATGCGCAATAAAAGAATAGAAAGAAAAATCCAAGATTTCCAAAAGAAAAAGGTTCTTATCGTCATATGAAGATTGGTGCATGAAACAAAACACAAAATTGAAAATCGTGCATATCAAGACAAATTTGTTACCTAGAGAGATCATATATCCTTGCAAAATCTCAAATCTATAGAAGCAGATTAAGGAGGTTAACTATTCTCATCTCTAACAGTGAACCACATGATAGTGTTAGGAACGAGTCAGCACTAAGAGGGGGGGATGAATTAGTGTAGTGGTAAAAACGTCAGTTCTGAAATTTCATTTCGTACGTTGAAAATCGATTCCGAAAATATGCTTAGATTGAAAGCGTACGGAAGAGCGTAGCAAGTAATGAGAATATAGTTTGCAGTTTAAAGTAAATTGCTTAAAGTAAAGGCAAACTAGATTTTTATAGTGGTTCGGTCGTCATGACCTACATCCACTCCACCGATTCCTCTTTCGTCAAGGCCACCGGCATCCACTATTGGTCATCTTTCAATAGGCAAAGACCAACCACCTTTTACACCCCTCTTCTCCCTTTCATAGATTTAGGAGACAACTTTTACAAGCACACACACTCCTCCTAAACAGAATTCTAGACTTAGACTAGAGGAGGGGATTTGTCAAGTGATTGCAACAACGTTTCTTCACTTTTAAACTCTTTGTACTTATATTTGTTTAACCAGGAATGATAGGGGTATTTGTAGGCCTTAAGTTGATTCAAACTTAAAGCTTAAAAACATCTCGTCATGGGTTTCCTGGGTTCGGATAGTACCACTGCCTATGCTGGGCGGTACCACCGCCAATGTCAGTTTGACACTGACACTGCGTTGGGTGGTACCATCGCCCAGACTAGCGATACCACCGCCTGACACAGTCTCGAAGACTGTGCCATGACAGTGCCACTTCTTGGGTCACTATTTAGGCCTTTCATTGGGCTCAACATAGTCCTTACATGGGCCCAATTGGCCCATAATTGGGTTGGCCCAAATCCAATCTCAATTACGTGTTAACTATGAAATCTAAGGCATACTTAAGCTAAATAAGTCCCTAGGTTTTGGTTTCTTCCGGTGAGCTTCCGACGATCTTCCGGGGAACTTCCGATGATCTCCCGACAATATTCCAATGGACTTCCGGCAAGCTCCTGAACTTCATGACGATCTTCTTGGCGAGTTTTGACGAGCTTCTTCTGGCAAGCTCTTGGACTTCTCGGCTAGTTCCTACAGAACTTCTGATGAACGTCTAGACTTCTGACGAACTCTCGAATTCCCAACGAAATCGCATTCTTGACTCCAGGACTTCATTTTACTTTATACCTTGCTATCGTAGTTAATCCTACACACACAAAAACACACTTCGATCTAGACAATTATTAATAAGCATGAATCATGTTGTTCGGCATGTCATTGGTCCATCGATGCTTCGTCCGATTCTTCGATGCATTGTCCTCTTTTACGGCCTATTGCCCAATCGGCTAGTTGACCTCCTTAACTTCGATATCCTTAGCGCAATATCCCTCTTCTTGGCCCGATGCCCGAATCCATGGCCCGAACCCTTCTGTCGATACGTCAACTGATCCTCCGACACGACGTCTAATCTTTTGACACGTTTTCCTCTGGCCCAACATGATTCTTCCTGCTTTAATTGTCTCTCTCTAATCGAAGCATCCTACGTCACTCAAAATACATATCAAATCATAAACACTTATCAATTTATTTCATCATCAAAATCCGGGATTCAATAATCTCCCCCTTTTTGATGATGACAACCAATTGATGACGGAATTAACCTTAACTCCCGGAGTTTAAACAAACTCCCCCTATCAATATGCCATATTGATAGAACTCTTGGATTCAAAAATCCAAGCAACATGTTATCATAAACTTATGTATAATATCATCATACTTCTCCCCCTTTGTCATCAACAAAAAGGAGAAGTCCACTTATCAAATGTTTAGACATACAAGTTCAACTCATTGCATAATAAACATAATCTCCATTTTTATCATCATGCAAGCTAGCAAAAATTTAGCAAGTGCTACATCATATTAGAACATGCAAGCTATTAAGTTTTAGATATGCAAGGTAGTAAGATAGCATGTTCTAAAACATATAAGCTAGCAAAAATGATATGTTCAAGAAGGCATCTCTTGCTTCTTGAAATATGTAAGTTTCTAAATTTTGCTAGATGTGCAAGTTAGCATGTTTTGCTTCTTGAGATAGGCAAGATAACACTTCTTTCTTTATGCAATTTGCAAGCTAGCAAATTTTTACTTCCTTTGCAATGTTTGAGCTAGCAATTTTGCCTCTTTTGCAAAGTGCAAGTTTTCAAATTTTGCATCTTGAACTAGTAATCCCCCTTTGTCATTGTCAAAAAAGAAGGGAAGAATATAATTTTATAGTTCTTTTCCCTTTTACAACGATTTCCAAATCATGACAAAAGTAAAGTAACAAAGATGAAAAATCAAGTCGTGAATGTCAAAATAATTTTTCATCATGAATATTTCATCATTGCATGTATCATTATCATAAGTTGAAGTATAGCATGCATAATACTAAATCATCATTCAAAATTGTATCAATATTTCAATCATAAAAAAAAGAAAGATCAAGTCTAAAGTTTGAGAAATCAAGAGAAACCATGATTCATTTTAATAAATCTCCTCTTAAATAATTAACAAAAATAATTCTTAGGAGATCATGATGTAGATAAAATTCGTTTTATGTTGTAGGAGAACAAGATCTCAATTCATGCATCAAAATCATGATTCATCTAAAAAATTCTCCTCTTTAAATATTCAAAGAGAGATCTTAGGAGATCAAAAGATATTCAAATGAAATTTGAAGTCATGAATTTTGAAAAAGATATTCTCTTTAGTAAATCGTAAAAGAAAACATAGGAGAAAAAGATTTCAATTCATGCATATAAAATCTTGACTTAAACATAAAAAATCTCAATTTATAAATCTCAAAAAATCAAGATAAAACTCATTCATATTCAAATTATCAAATCAAAATCATTTTCAAGAGATTCATAAAAAAAACATAGATAGATACATTAATATCTCCTTTTTGAAAAATCAATAAAGTAGAGAAATTTTTCTAGGAGAAAGCTTTCCTCTTTTTAGTATTTTAATTCATATGATTAATTTCATTTATGCCAAATAAATAAATGCATCAACATTTAAAATCGAAAGTGCAAGATTTATTATGTCAAAGATCAATAGGGCATAAATCACAAAAATCATCATGCATCATTTTTAAATCTCATACATAGTATAAAATCACCAAGCATGGTACTAAAAATTTTAATATTTTCATTACATAGTTACATCATTATGCATCATTGAAAATGATTTCATCGAACATAAAGCATTTTCAATCAAGTTCATTTTGTTTGTTGTAGCCATGCATTTTTCTTTTTAGGTGAATCTAACTTTTCATGCTTAGTTTCCATATAAAAGCTATACATCATTTTAAAATAAAAAAAGTAACTTTCATTATGGTAAAAATCGATAATTCATAAATCATAATAATCATCATACATAATTTTGAAAGATAAACTCATTAAGTACTATCATTATGCATTATTACATTATTTCATCAAGCATGATTTCATAAAGTATTTTCAATCAAAAATAATATGGAAATAATTAAGATACACATTATCATTAAAATATCTAGCATGATTTAAGTCTAACATTTTGTTCCTTTATCATAACACATACAATTTTCATGATTATTTTCAAACTTACTAGATAAGTATGATTTCTAATTTTTGTATTTTCATTTATTAAACATATAATTTTTATTATCATTTTCAAAATTACTAGCATAATCATATATTTTTTTACATTTTTATTTTTAAATATGTAATTTTTTTAAAAAATAATTATTCTAAACTAATTAAAAATAACTCATGAAAAGCATCATATAATTTTGAAATAAATTAAAAGTGTTTTGATTACCTCGTCGTCGAAAGTCGTTAAGGCGTAGTTTGCCACCTCGCCTTTGTTGATTTTCTCCTCATCTTCGGATGAGCTTAATTCATCCCAAAGTACTTCCTTCTTCTTGCGTTTATAGCAAGTAGTTGCGTTCTTTTTACTTTGGTTCTTTAACTTTTATTTCATGAACTTTTTAAATTTTATGAGGAGTTCAAGTTTACCATCACTTAGCTTATGCTCGAGTGGTCTTCAATTGCTCTAAGTCCAAAATCCTTTCTATTCTTTGGAAGGTGGTTTTCAAGTTCTTCACGTGCATTGCATATAATTTCATAGGTCATCAAAGGCCTATAAGTTCTTCAATTGGTAAATAGTTTAAGTTTTTTTATTCTTGAATAGCCATTACTTTTGAATTCCAAGTTTTAGAAAGTGAGCGTAAAACTTTATTCACAAGTTTAAGATTCGAAAAACATTTGCCAAGAGATTTTAAACTATTGACGACATCTGTAAAGTGGGTGTATATGTAAACAATAGTTTCGTTCAGCTTCATTTGAAATAGCTCGAAATCATGCATTAAAAAATTAATCTTCGAATCTTTTACTCTATTAGTGCCTTCGTGTGTGATTTCGAGAGTGTGCCATATGTCAAAAGCCATTTCGCACATAGAAATTCGATTAAATTCAGTTTTATCCAAAGCGTAAAATAGAGCGTTCATAGCTCTAGCATTTAAGGAAAAAGTCTTCTTCTCCAAATCATTCTAATGGTTTATTGAAAGAGAAGACCTTCTAAAACCACTTTCGATAATATTCCATAAATTCAAATATAAAGAAAGCAAGAAAACTCTCATTCAAGTTTTTCAATAAATGTAGTCCATCCCATTGAATAAGGGAGGATGAATGAGAGAGTGACCCTCTTGAAAGCCAAAAAGAGCCATTTCTCTTAGATATTAAACTAAATAAGAAATATGAGGCTCTGATACCAATTGTTAGGAACGAGTCGGTACTAAGAGGGGGGTTGAATTAGTGTAGTGGTAAAAACGTTGGTTCTGAAATTTCATTTCAGACATTAAAAACTGATTCCGAAAATATGCTTAGATTGAAAGCGTACAGAAGAGCGTAGCAAGTAATGAGAAGGCAATTTGCTGTTTAAAATAAATTGCTCAAAGTAAAGGCAAACTATATTTTTATAGTGGTTCGGTCATCGTGACCTACATCCACTCCATCGATTCCTCTTCCGTCGAGGCCATCGGCATCTACTATCGGTCTTCTTTCAATAGGCAAAAACCAACCACCTTTTACACCCCTCTTCTCCTTTTCATAGGTTTAGAAGATAACCTTTACAAGCACACACACTCCTCCTAAACAGAATTCTAGACTTAGACTAGAGGAGGAGATTTCTCAAGTGATTGCAACAGCGTTTCTTTACTTTTAAACTCTCTATACTTATATTTGTTTAACCAGGGATGAGAGGGATATTTATAGGTCTCAAGTTGATTCAAACTTGGAGCCTAAAAACATCTCATCTCGGGTTTCCTAGGTTCGGGCAGTACCACCGCTTGTGTTGGGCGGTACCACTGCTAGTGTTAGTTTCACACTAATACTACACTGGGCGGTACCACCGCTTGGCACTGGGCCATTGGGTTGTACCACTGCCTAGAATGGTGGTACCACCACTTGGCACTCTACCAGGGGCAGTATCACCGCCCAGATTGGCGGTACCACCACCTGACATAGTCTCGAAGACTATGCCATGACGGTGCCACTTCTTGGGTCATTGTTTGGGCCTTTCATTGAACCCAAGACAGTCCTTACATGGGCCCAACTAGCCCATAATTGGGTTGGCCCAAATCCAATCCCAATTACGTGCTAACTATGAAATCTAAGGCATACCTAAGCTAAATAAGTCCCTAGGTCTTGGTTTCTTCCAACGAGCTTCCGGCGATCTTTCGGTGAACTTCCGACGATCTCCTGGCAATATTCCAATGGACTTCTGGCAGGCTCCTGGACTTCACGACGATCTTCTTGGCAAGTTTCTATGAGCTTCTTCTAACAAGCTCCTGGACTTCTCGGCTGGTTCCAGCAGAACTTTCGATGAACGTTTGGACTTCCAATGAACTCTCGAACTCCCAACGAAATCACATCCTTGACTCCGTGACTTCATTTTGCTTTATGCCTTGCTATTGTAGTTAATCCTGCACATATAAAAACACACTTCGATCTAGACAATTATTACTAAGCTTGAATCATATTGTCCGGCATGTCATTGGTCCATCGACACTTCGTCTGATTCTTCGGCACATCATCCTCTCTTGTGGCCTATTGCCCAATCGGCCAGTTGACTCCATAACTCCGATATCCTTAGCGCAATATCCGCTCTTCTTGGCTCAATGCTCGAATCTATGGCCCGAAGCCTTCTGTCGATACGTCAACCGATCCTCCGGCTCGATGTCCAATCTTCTGATATGTTCCATCGGCCCAACATGATTCTTCCTGCTTTAGTTGTCTCATCCTGATCAAAGCATCCTGTGTCACTAAAAATGTAGATTAAATCATAAACACTTATCAATTGATTTTATCATCAAAATACGAGATTCAATAATCTCTCTCTTTTTTTATGATGACAACCAATTGATGACGGAGTTATACTTAACTCTCAGAGTTTAAACAAACTCCCCCTATCAATATGCCATATTGATAAAGACTCTTGGATTCAAAAATCCAAGCAACATGTTATCATAAACTGCACGATTTTCAAATTGCTACATGATCTTCCTCTCCACGCGCACCATGTGATCAAGATGGGGCAGGCCCTTCTTATTGTCCACACGCCTTGCTACCGGTTAAGGAGGATAGAGAGGAAGAAAAATAGTAGGTGGTAGTAAAAAAAAGTATAGCCTTTACCCCTTTGGTTCTCTCCTATTTATAGATGTCCTTGTCAGTTTAACTCTAATGGATCCTGCACTATTGGGTATTGGATCTCCATCCAACTACCCAAGACTCATGGATTAATGGATCTCTATATAATAATCTCTCATTGGGTCTTATTGGATCTTATCTGTTGGGTAATCTTGAGGGCGACATCACATGCGCAACGGAAGAACAAAAAATAAAATTTTTAATTTCCCAAAGATTTGTTCATCGTCGTGCGAAGATTGATGCACAAAATTCGCAAAACAGAAAACTATGTATAGTAAAGATTGTGTTACCTAAGGAGATCATATATCCCTGAATCCCTACAGATCTCTAGGAGAGGGTGAAGGAGGTCAAGCGCCCTCCTCTCTAGTAGTGATCCACACAACAGGGCTGCTATGATGCTCTTCAAAACTCCAGGCCTGCTTTGAGGTAGAGAGAGTGAGGAGAATAGGAGAGGTAAGCAAAAGGCTCTAGCTTATGAACCACTGAATCTCTCCTATTTATATAGGTCCCATGTTATTTTAACCCTAATGGATCTAGCCATATTGGGTATTGGATCTCCATCCAACTATCCAAACCTCTTAGATTAATGGATCTCTATCCAATTATCTCTCATGGGCTCTTATTAGATCTCATCCATGGGATCTAATAATTCAAAAGCTTATTGGATATCCAATAAGATAAAGGCTCCGACGGATATCTCATATCCGAACCTCTACTCATCGCAATGCCTACCATATTTGTGTGACCCTCTAGGCCTAATATCGAGCTGGCCATGAGTTATACCTATCAGAAGTCCTTCTGGCTCAGTGAATTATTATCTTCATAATAATTCACTTGACTCATCGACTATGGACGTATTAGGCCACTACGCCGTAGTCCCTAGATGATACAAGGGAATCCAATCCATTGGACGTTATTATGTACCTACAGTCCCTCATCCATATAATATCCCAGAGACCGTATACCGGATATGGTGCTGTCAGACCCATATGGTTTCTACTCTAGTCTCGCTCTAATCAGATTCTCCTAGAGAACTCTTTCTCTCTCAATCCGAATGACCTTGGCTAGGGATTTATCTGAGCAAGAACACATGAGATATTTTTCTCATGACACCGAAAGTGGATGATCCTCTATTGACACTTAATAGCCCTCGTAAGGTTGATTATCACTCCCGATGACCAACTGTGCTAGATTTGAGACATCCAAACCTATAAGTCTGGTATTAAAGAGTGGAGTACTCATACAAGACATTCTTAATGTCTCAAGTCTAAGGACCAGATACACCACTAGGACTATGGAATCGCTGTCTGACAATAAGGTATCATCAACCATCTAGCATTCCGTAAGTAGATCAATCAATGAACTTATTCCCCAATGATCACCTTTTTTGTATCCCTAGTGTCCCACACGAGCAGCTATAAGACCAGCTACATCCATTATATGAATGGGTATATAACACACTAGTTTATCCGGTTATCTCAATGTCCCTCTTGAGTAATCTATGACCGGGATTATTTAGAATCTGTGTTTAGAGGCGAATCAGTCTCATTATCATGATCTCATCATGATCCGATTCCCATTGCACAAATCCAAGGACATATATATATATATATATATATATATATATATATATATATATATATATATATATATATATATATATATATATATATATATATATATATATATATATATATATATATATATATATATATATATATATATACATACATATATATATATATATACATACATATATATATATATATATATATATATATATATATATATACATACATATATATATATATATACATACATATATATATATATATGTATATATATATATACATACATATATGTATATATATATGTATATATATATATACATACATACATACATACATATATATATATATATATATATATATATATATATATGTATATATATATATATATATATACATACATATATATGTATATATATATATACATATATATATATACATATATATATATACATATATATATATACATATATATATATACATATATATATATACATATATATATATACATATATATATATACATATATATATTATATATATATATATATATGTATATATATATATATATAACAAGCGATATAAAGTAATAAATGTCAAAATATAATAAGCAAAAAGACTACGTGTCAAGTCACATGTGCCATCACTCACGTAATCGGCTTGCATGGCACATATAATAAGCAATCTCCCACTTGACCTAAAGTCAATCATCTATGTGTCTGATCCCCATCAGACCCCTACGATGCTCAAAGATAATATGAGACAATGACTTTGTCAGTGGATCTACAATGTTATCTTCGAATGTAACTCTTTTCACTCATACATCTCCTCAGTTCACAATCTCTCTAATTAAGAGGAACCTCCTCAGAACACTTCTAATGAGACCTGGGTTCCTTCGCTTAAGCGATCGCCCCATTGTTGTCACAATATAAAGGAATTGGCTCCTCGCTGCCTGGCACGACTCCTAAATCCATGATGCACTTCTTCATCCAAACTCCCTCTTTTACTGCCTTTGCTGCAGCAATGTACTCTGCCTCTATGATTGAGTTAGTAGTAGTATCTTACTTGGAACTCTTTCTAGTATACTGCTCCTCCATTGAAGGTGTACACATACCCCAAATTTGACTTGCTATCATCGACATCGAACTGAAAACTCGAGTCCGTGTAGCCTTTATTCCTAAGGCTACTACATCCATATACTAATAAAAGATCCTTAGTCCTTCTCAAGTACTTAAGGAAACACTTTACTGTTTTCCAGTGCTCCAAGCTTGGATCCGCCTGATACCTGCTCGTGACACTTAGAGCATGCACTATATCAGGCCTGGTACATAACATGACATACATGATAGACCCTATCGCTGCGGCATAGGGTATCCTATCTATGTTTGTCATTTCTTCAGGAGTCTTTGAGGACATACTCCTAGAAAGCGATATCCCATGGCTCATCAGTATGAGACATCTCTTGGAATTTTTCATGCGAAACCTTTTGATAATGATGTCTAGTACCTAGATTGAGACAAGCCAAGCATCCTCTTGGATCTATCTTTATAGATATGAATCCCCAAGATATAAGATGCTTCCCCTAAGTCCTTCATGGAGAAGTGTCTAGATAACTAAGCATTTACTGTGGATAGCATTCCTACATCATTCCCAATGATCAAGATGTCATCCACATACAATACTAAGAAGGTGATAGTGCTTCCACTTACCTTCCTGTAAACACAAGGTTTATCTTCATTCTTAACAAAGTCATAAGACCTTATTGTCTCATCAAATCTTATGTTCTAACTTTGGGAAGCTTGCTTTAGTCCATAAATGGATCTAAACAACTTGTATACCTTATTTGGGCAGTCCTTTGAAACGAATCCCTCGGGCTGTATCATATACACCTCCTCCTCGAGGTTCCCATTGAGGAATACATTTTTCACATCCATTTACCAGATCTCATAATCATAGTGTCCTGTAATAGCCAATAAAATTTGGATGGATTTTAGCATGACTACGAGTGAGAAGGTTTCGTTGTAGTTAACACTTTGCCTTTGACGATACCCCTTAGTCACTAACCTTGCTTTATAGGTCTCTACCTTTCCATCTACTCCGATCTTTTTCTTAAAGATTTACTTGTAACCAATGGGTACAATACCCTCGGGCACATCAACTAGGTTTCAAACCTTATTGGAGTACATAGAATCCATCTCAGAATTCATGGTTTCTTGCCACTTCCTAGAGTCTATACTCATAATAGCTTCCTCGTAGGTCTAAGGATTAATATCCTCAACATCCTCTCCTCCAATATATCCTACATATCTCTCAAGAGGATGGGATACTCTGTCGAACCTATGTAAAGTTGGAACTTGTGTGTTAGGTACCTGAATAGACTCGGGCTGTAGAGTGTTGCTTAAGCTAGGTTTTCCAACCTCACTCAACTCTATCATGGTCCCACTGTCTCTGCCAAGAATGTGTTCCTTCTCAAGGAACATCGCTCTCTTGGCTACAAAGACCTTTTGGTCCTTGGGGTATCCCATGAATTTGTACTACTCCGTCCTCGATTCCAACTTATTGACATTGTGTCTTTCAACGTAGGCAGGGTAGCCCCAAATCTTAACAACCTTAAGATCGGGCTTCTTCCCTTTCCATATCTTATGTGGTGTAGATACTACCAACTTAGTTAAAACTTTGTTCAGAAAATAAGTTGCGATCACTAGGGCATATCCCTAGAATGAGATGGGTAGGTCAGCGAAACTCATCATGGATTGTACCATGTCTAATAGTATACGATTCATCTTTTCAAATACACCATTGAGCTGACGTGTATAAAGAGGTGTCTATTGGGATAGAATCTCATGGTCCTTGAGGAACTGGGTAAACTTTATATTTAAGTACTCACCTCCTCGATCCGATCGAAGAGTCTTGATACTCTTTCCAATCTGGTTCTCCATTTCATTCTTATACTCTGAATTTTTCAAAGGCCTCGGACTTGTACTTCATTAAGTACACAAGTCCATACATTAAGAAATCATTAGTAAAGGTAATGAAGTAGGAGTAACCACCAATGGCATGAGTTGACATGGGTCCACATACATCACTATATATGAGTTCTAGTAGCTCAATGACTCTTTCTCCAGTTCCACTAAATGGAGAGTTGGTCAGTTTTCCACGAAGGCAAGGCTCGCATAGTCGAATGAATCTAGATATCCATCCTTTATTAACTTTTGAATCATTCTCTCATTGATGTGACCTAGCCTACAATGCCACAAGTATGCACTATTCACCTTATTTCGTTTCCTCTTAGACACACTTATATTCATGATATGTGGAGTAGTGTCTAGCATAAACAAATCATTATGCAATGTTCCTCTTGTGATGATCTCATCATCTAATAATATTAAACAACCATTGTTCTCAAAAACTAATTTATATCTACTAACTGTTAAACATGAAATGGAAATAATGTTTTTGATAATAGAAGGAATAAAATAACATACATCAAATGCAATAATAGCTCCATCGGACAGATGTAGGGTGACCTCGCTAGTAGCTACTACAACAACTTTTGCTCTATTGCCCATCTTGAGGTCCATCTCACCTCCCGCCAATCTCCTAGGCCTTGCCAAAACTTACAATAAATTACAAATATGATAAGCACTACCGGTATCTAATACCTATGTGTTATCATAAGAGTCTGACAAATGGAGACTGATCATGAATGTACCGGAAGTTTCTCCAAGCTTCTGTTTCATCCTCTTTGCAAGGTACTCTTTGTAGTTCCTCTTCCAGTGCCCATCTTTTTCGTAGTGGAAGCACTATCCTTTATTCTTTGTTGGGTCTTTCTTAGCAACCTTTGCTTTACCTAGTCTGCCCTTACCCTTGCCATTCTTAAGGGACTTTTTTGCTTTCCTTTTCTTTCTGGTTTCGCCTAGTGTAGACAACTAGCTTCTCTTTCTTGATAGTGCTCTATGCCTCCCTCAACATATTGAGGAGCTGTGGGAGAGTCACTTCAAGCTTGTTTATATTAAAATTCATTATGAACTGTGAAAAAGAATATGGTAGGAACTGAAGTACAAAATCCACACACAGGTTATCCTCTAGGACCATTACTAGACTTATGAGTTTCTCTATCCACTCAATCATCTTTAGGACATGGTTCTGAACTGGTGTCCCCTTAGTCATCCTAGCACGGAAGAGGCTCTTGAATATCTTATATCATTAAGCTCTTCCCTGTTTCTCAAATAGTTTACGGACATGTAGAAGAATGGATATGACATCCATCTTGTCATGTTGTCTCTATAACTCAGGAGTCATGGAGCCCAACATGTAAACACTGAGCAAGAGTGGAGTTATCAATGTACTTCATGTAGCGAGCGATCTCATCCTCGCTTGCCTCTTCCTCGGGCGTAGGCATCACTATATCAAGAACGTACGTGATTTTCTCTATTATGAGAATAATTCTTAAGTTGCAAAGCCAATCCGTATAATTTAGACTAGTGAGGTGGTTGACATCAAGTTTGTCACGTAAGAGATTTGAAAGCGACATTTTCTGAAAATAAAGATGCAGTAGGAATGAATAACATGCAGGTTTTGTAAAAAAAAAATAATCAAGATATGGACTTCTATCTTAATATGGTCCCACTATTTTACTTGCGAGTCACGCAACACCCTCAGCACATAAAACAGAAGTCTCCAGCTGACTTTTAGTGGAGATCG
This sequence comes from Musa acuminata AAA Group, assembly GCF_036884655.1. Classification (NCBI taxonomy): domain Eukaryota; kingdom Viridiplantae; phylum Streptophyta; class Magnoliopsida; order Zingiberales; family Musaceae; genus Musa; species Musa acuminata. The sequence continues at coordinate 18,500,571 of NC_088328.1, forward strand.
AGATCCGATCAGCGTCTTAGTGTAACCTCGAGGGATTCGACCAATTACATTAAGCCCAAAAGGTAGGCAACTCTTGCCGATCATAACTCCTTGTGATTCCCGTCCTGTTCAGCCTCCGAATCACCATGGGCTCGAGGGACTCGACCAACCATGATATTCGATTAAGTCAACACCATTGTTATAAGATGAGTCTGATTCGATGATATACCCTTAAGGGACTCGACCAAGCATACCATGTCCTCAGGTCATTGGTGACATCTCTATGTCGTAGAATAGATAGCGAATCGCGATACAGGTGAGCCTCGAGGGACTCGACCCACTCAACCTACACCGAGAAACGATCCTTACCTATAACGATGGAAGGCCACATGGGTCAATCTAATTGTCTCACATTTACCTACTTAATATTGTTGAGAGAGGGGTTTCTTTGATTTAGTCTACATATTTAATATATATCTACATCGCATGCAAATATATATACATATCTAGTAGGTGTATAAGCAATCACATATCACATGAGCAATCACACCAGATGATCATGGACCATAACCTAATGTGATTAGGCCTGAGCCAGTGGGCCTAATCACTCACATCAAAATCTATGTGTGCAGCGGTGCATCTCCATGACCTGTGATCATTTATCTCGTCCTCGTCGATATCGTCGGCATCTCGATGCATCTCTATGTATCCCGATCGTCCGTCTCGTGGGTCCCGCTATCGCATCCACGTTCCCGCTACGCCCCCTCGTGTGATTATAATGGAGGCTCGTAGGCCCCAATAAAAATAATCACAAGTACACACATCACATGGTCCATGATCGTTCGTCCACACATCATACATCACATGTATAAATCATCATTTATAACTACTAGATAATAATAAAATAATAATCAATTAAAATTTTTACTTAATTAATATTTTCTGAAATCAAGGACATGTAGGGAATTTTCTAAATTCTGAGGGATATTTTCATAATTTGGACAAAACGACAAAAATAGAATTTCTTAAATTTTGAGGGCAAAATTATCTTTTGCCTAGAAACCCTAATGTCCATATCCCTCTCCCCTACTATTGTCGTTGCCACCCTGTCGGCGGCTACCTATGTGGTGGGGGCTGGAGCATTGCCCCTGTAGGTGGGCGCCCGCCCGCTGCCCTCCGGGTGGTTCAGCCCGCAGGCATCGTTGCCCTGCGATGCCTCACCCCACGAGCGCAGCGGCCACAAGCATTGCGGCCCCTGGGTTGCCGGCCCCCGTAGGCTGCCGATCGCTAGTAGTAAGCCTGCTGTACGCAGATGACAACGTTGCCCATAGATGGCAACACTGCCATCTGCGAGGGCAGCAACAATTCCTGCCCTTTCTCACTTTTGTGTTAACGATTTTAATGCTAAAAGCTTCTCCAAAACACAACACATGCAGTTCAAAACCAATTTTTCGCACGAACAACTTGGCTTTAATACCACTGTTCGGCAATCTTGGGGGTGACATCACATGCGTAATGGAAGAATAGAAAATAAAATCCCCAATTTTCTAAAAATTTGTTCGTCGTCATGCGAAGATTGGTGTGCAAAATCCGTAAAATAGAAAACTACGTATACTAAAGATTATGTTACTTAGGGAGAACGTATATCCCTGAATCCCTGTAGAGCTCTAGGAGAGGGTGAAGGAGGTCAAGCGCCCTCCTCTCTAATGGTGATCCACACAGTAGGGCTGCGATGACGCTCCTCAAAACTCCAAGCCTACTCTGAGGTGGAGAGGGTGAGGAGAATAGAAGAGACAAGAAAAAGGCTCTAGCCTATGAACCACTGAATCCCTCCTATTTATATAGGTCCCCTATCATCTTAACCATAATTGATCCAGCCCTATTGGGTATTGGATCTCCATCCAACTACCCAAGCATCTTAGATTAGTGGATCTCTATCCAATAATCTCTTATGGGCTCTTATTGGATCTCATCCATAGGATCTAATAATTCAGGAGCTTATTGGATATCCAATAAGATAGGGGCTCAAGTGGATATCTCATATCCGAACCTCTACTTATCGCAATGCCTACCATATGTGTATGACCCTCTAGGCCTAATATCGAGCTGGTTGTGTGTCACACCTGTCAGAAGTCTTTCTGGCTCAGCGAATTATTATCTTCATAATAATTCACTCGACTCATCGACTCATCGACTGTAGACGTACTAGGCCACTACGCCGCAGCCCCTAGACGATACAGGGGAATCCAATCTATTAGACATGTTTATCCTTTATTACCATGTACCTATAGTCCCTCATCCATCTAATATCCCAGAGACCGTATACTAGGCATGGTACTATCAGATCTATACAGTTTCTACTCGAGTCTCGCTCTAATCGGATTCTCCAGGAGAACTCTTTCTCTCTTAATCTGAATAACCCTAGCTAGAGATTTATCTAAGCAAGAACATATATGATATATCTCTACTGACACTGAGAGTGGATGATCCTTTATCGATACTCAATAGCCCTCGTAAGGTTGATTACCACTCTAGATAACCGGTTGTGCTAGAACTGGGATATCCAAACCTATAAATCTAGTATCAAAGAGTGGAGTATTCATATAGGACATCATTAGTATCTCAAGTATAAGGACTAGATATACCACTAGGACTATGGAATCACTATCTGATAATAAGGCATCATCAATCATCTAGCATTCCGTAAGCGGATCAATTAGTGAACTCATTCCCCAATGATCACCTGTATTATATCTCTAGTATCCCCACACGAGCAGCTATGAGACCAACTGCATCCATTATATGGATGGGTATACAACATACCAATTTGTCTGGTTATCTCGATGTCCCTCTCGAGTAACCTATGACCGGGATTATTTAGGATCTGTGTTTAGAGGCGAATCAGTTTCATTATCGTGATCTCATCACGATCCGATTCTCATTGTATAAATCTAAGGACATCACAATATATATATATATATATATATATATATATATATATATATATATATATATATATATATATATATATATATATATATATATATATATATATATATATATATATATATATATATATATATATGCAACAAGCGATATAAAGTGATAAATGTCAAAATATAATAAGCAAAAAGACTACGTGTTAAGTCACATGTGTCATCACTCACATGATTTGCTTGCAAGACATATATGACTAGTATTATCCATAAGATCCAATAATTTAAAGGCTTATTGGATATCTAATAAAATAGAGGCTCTAATGGATATTTCATATTTGAACATTTACTCGTCGCAATACTTACTATATGTGCGTGACCCTCTAGGCCTAATATCGAGCTAACTACAAGTCATAGATATCAGAACTCATTTGGACTCAATTAATTATTATCTTCATAATAATTCACTGACTCATTGACTACAAACGTACTAGGCCACTATGCTGTAGTCATGAGATGATATAGAGAAATCCAATCCATTAGACCTGTCTATCCTCAGTTATCATATATTTGTAGTCTCTTATATATTTAATATCCCAGAGATTATATTCCAGATATGGTGCTGTCAAGCCCATACAAAATCTACTCGAGTCTCGCTCTAATCGGATTCTCTAGAAGAACTCCTCTTACAATTCTAGTGACCATGGCTAGGGATTTACTTGAGCAAGAATGTATAGGATATTTCTCTTATGATACCAAGATTGGATGATCCTCTATCGATACTCAATTGCCCTCGTAAAGATATTTCTCTTATGATACCAAGATAGGGATTTGTCTAAGCAAGAACACATGGGATATTCCTCTCATGACGCCGAGAGTGGATGATCCTCTATCGACACTCAATAGCCCTCGTAAGGTCGACTACCACTCCCAATGACCAGTTAAACTAGATCTGGGACAACCAAACCTATAAGTTTGGTATCAAAGAGTGGAGTACTCATATAGGATATCCTTGGTATCTTAAGTCTAATGACCAGATACAGAACTAGGATGATGTAATGGCTATTTGACAATGAGTTATCATTAACCATCCAACATTTCGTGAGTGGATCAATTAGTGAATTCATTCTCTAATTAGCACCTATATTATATCCCTAGTGTCCCCACATGAGCAGTTATAAGACCAGCTACCTTCATCATATGAACGGGTATATAGTACACTAGTTTGTTCGGTTATCTCGATATCCCTTTCGAGTAACTTATGATCGGAATGATTTAATGTCCGTATTTAAAGGCGAATCTGTCTCATTATTGTGATCTCATCACAACCTGATTCTCATTCCATAGATCCATGCACATCACAATATATGCAATATGCAATCATAAAGTGTGAAAATACCAATAATAATAAGTAAAAAGACTATGTAGTGTGTCACTTATGTCATTACTCACGTGATTGGCTTGTAGGACACCTATGACTAGCAATCTCTCACTTGATTTAAAGTTAATCACTTATGTGTCTGATTTCCATCAGACCCTTATGATGCTCAAAGATAATTTGAGACAACGACTTTGTTAGTGGATCCATGATATTATCTTTAGATAGAACTCTTTCCACTACTACATCTTCACAAGCTACAATCTCTTTAATCAAGTGAAACCTCCTCATAACATATTTAGGCTTTGATGAGACTTGAGTTCCTTTGCTTGAGCAATCGTCCCATTATTATCGTAATAGAAAGAAATTGACTCCTCGTTGCTTGACATGACTCTCAGATCTATGATAAAGTCCTTCATTCAAACTCTCTCCTTTGTTGCTTTTGCCACAACAATATACTATACCTCTATAGTCGAATCAGCAGTAGTATCTTGCTTGAAACTCTTCCAGTATACTACTCATCCATTCATGATAAATATATACCCTGAGTTAGACTTGCTATTATCGACATTGGACCGGAAAGTCGAGTAATGTAGCCTTCAACTCTAAGGCTACTTCCTCCATATACCAGTAAAAAATCCTTAGTTATTCTCAAGAAGTTAAGGATACACTTTACTGTATTCCAATGTTCCGAATCTAGATCCTCTTGATATATGTACTAGTCATAGGTGCCCAGCAAGCCAATCACGTGAGTGATGGCACGTGTGACTTGATACAGAATCTTTTTGCTTATTATATTTTGGCATATATCACTTTATAACTATTGCATATATGCATATATATATTGTGATGTCCTTGGATTTGTGCAATAAGAATCAGATCATGATGAGATCACGATAATGAGATCAATTCACCTTTAAACACAGATCCTAAATAATCCCGGGCATATGTTACTCGAGAGGGACATCGTGATAACCGGACAGACTGGTGTGCTGTATACCCGTCCATATGATGGATGCAGCTGGTCTCATAGCTGCTCGTGTAGGGACACTAGGGATACAGTATAGGTGCTCATTGGAGAATGAGTTCACTGATTGATCCGCTTACGGAATGCTAGATGGTTGATGATGCCTTATTATCAAACAGTGATTCGTAGTCCTAGTGGTGTATCTGGTCCTTAGACTTGAGACACCAAGGATGTCCTGTATGAGTGCTCCACTCTTTGATACCAAACTTATAGGTTTGGTTGTCCCAGATCTAGTTTAATTGGTCATTGGGAGTGGTAGTCGACCTTACGAGGGCTATTGAGTGTCGATAGAGGATCATCCACTCTCGGCGTCATGAGAGGAATATCCCATGTGTTCTTGCTTAGACAAATCCCTAGCTAGGGTCATTCGGGTTGAGAGAGAAAGAGTTCTCCGGGAGAATCCGATTAGAGCGAGACTTGAGTAGAAATCGTATGGGTCTGACAGCACCATGCTCGATATACGATCTCTGGGATATTAGATGGATGAGGGACTATAGATACACGGTAATTGAGGACAGACAGGTCCAATGGATTGGATTCCCCTGTATCGTCTGGGGACTACAGCGTAGTGGCCTAGTATGTCCATAGTCGATGAGTCGAGTGAATTATTGCAGAGATAATAATCCACTAAATTAGAAGGAGTTCTGACATGTATGACTCACGGCCAGCTCGATATTGGGCCTAGAGGGTCACACACATATGGTAGGCATTGCGATGAGTAGAGGTTCGGATATGAGATATCCGACGGAGCCCTTGTCTTATTGGATGTAGATCCAATACCCACTATGAGAGGATCCATTAGGGTTTGACAGGGGACCTCTATAAATAGGAGGGGGATCACCGCTAGAGAGGAGGACACTTGACCTCCTTCACCCTCTCCTAAGGATCTGCAAGGAAATAGGGATATATGATCTCCCTAGGTAACACAATCTACTCTATATGCAGTTTTAAGTTTCGCGGATTTTTGCGCACCAATCTTCGCACAACGACGAACATCTCTTTGGGAATAGGAGATTTTGTTTTCTTGTTCTTCCGCTGCGCATGTGATGTCGCCCCCAAGATTTTCCCAACAATGGTATCAGAGCCAGGTTGTTCGTGCGATAGAGTCGTTTTGAACTGCGTATGTTGTGTTTTGGATAAGCTTTTGACATCAAAATCGTTGGCGCAAAAGCGAGAAAGGGCAGCAACTGTTGCTGCCGTCGCATAGGGCAACGCTGCCATCTGCCATCTGCGTGCAGGCAGGCAGCGCAGCCGCAAGGCCGCCCTCGTGCAGGCAGCCCCTGTAGCGGCGCCTGCGGCCGCTGCTCCCGCTGGGTGACGCGCCGCACAGGCGCCGCTGATCCCGCGGGCAAAAACCCCCCCCGCAGGGGTGGCCGCCCGGCGAGGCAGCACCGCCTGCGGGCGCTGCCTCGCGGGCAGAACCGCCCGCGGAGGGGGCGGCGCCCACAGGGACGCCCGCCCGGGGGGCAGCGCTACCCACGGGGGCGCCCACCTGCAGGGGCGGCGCCACCCGCGGGGCGCCCGCCTGCGGGTGCGCCCAACTGCAGCGGCGGCGCCACCCGCGGGCACGCCGCCTGTAGGCGAGGGCAGCGCCCCGCCCTCCGCCGCACAGCCTGCCGCCGGCAGGGTGGCGGCGGCGGCAACAGCAGCAGGGGTGAAGGGGTTAGGGTTTTGGGCAAAAGACAGTTTTGCCCCTGTGCATTTCAGAAATTCTATTTTCTAACTTTTGTCTAAATTACGAAAATACCCCTACGAATTCAAAAATTACCTACATGTCTCTGATTTCTTAAAATATTAATTAATTAAAAGATTTAGTTGATTACTATTTTTATTATTATCTAGTAGTCCTATATGATGTTGATTATTTATACATGTGATATATGATGTGTGGATGGATGATCATGGACCGTGTGATGTGTGTACTTGTGATTATTATTATTGGAGTCTATGAGCCTCCATTATATTTCTCGTTTATTGTCGGGTCTGCGTGTCTATGATTAAGTTGTAATCACATGAGGAGGCACAGCGGGAGCGTGGATGCGATAGCGGGACCCATGAGACGGACGATCGCAATGCATGAAGATGCATCGAGATGTCGACGGAACCGACGAGGACGAGATGGACGATCACAGGGCATGAAGATGCACCGTTGCACACATAGATATTGATGTGAGTGATTAGGCCCATTAGCTCGGGCCTAATCACATTAGGTTGTGGTCCATGATCATCTGGTGTGATTGCTTATACACATACTAGATATGTATATATATTTGTATGCGATGTAGATATATATTAAATATGTATATATGTGACATGTCAAATTAGGAGACCAAATCATAGAAACATCTCTCTCGATAATATTAAGTCGGTAAACGTGAGGCAATTAGATTGACCCACGTGGCCTTCCATTGTTATAAGTAGGAACCGATTCCCAGTGTAGGTTGAGTTGGTTGAGTCCCTTGAGACTCACCTATATCGCGATTTGCTATCTTGCTTACGACATAGAGATGTCACCGGTGACCTGAGGACATGGTATGTTTGGTCGAGTCCCTCGAGGGTATATTATCAAACCAGACTCATCTTGTAACGAAGGTGTTGACTTAACTGAGCATCATGGTTGGTCGAGTCCCTCGAGACCATGGTGATTCGGAGGCTGAACAGGACGAGAATCACAAGGAGTTATGATCGACAAGAGTTGCCTGCCTTTTAGGCTTAGTGTGATTAGTCGAGTCCCTCGAGGTTATACTAAGATGTTGATTGGATCCTGATCCCCACTAGAAGTCTACCGGAGACTTCCGTTTCACATGCTGAGGGTGTCGTGTGACTCGCTAGTAAAATAGTTGGAGCATATTAAGATAGAAGTCCATATCTTGATAGTTTATTTCTTACAAAATCTGCATGTTATTCGTTTTTGCTACATCTTTATTTCAGAAAATATCGTTTTCAAATCCCTTACGTGGCATACTTGATGTCAACCGCCTCACTAGTCCAAATTATACGGATTGGCTCCGTAACTTGAGAATTGTTCTCACGGCGGAGAAAATTTTGTACGTCCTTGATACAGTGATGCCTACGCCCGAAGAAGGGGCAAGCGAGGATGAGATCACTAGCTACGTGAATTACATTGATGACTCCACTCTTGCTCAGTGCTATATGTTGGGCTCTATGACTCCTGAGTTATAAAGACAACATGAAAGATGGATGCCAGATCCATTCTCCTACATGTTCGCAAATTGTTTGAGGAACAGGGAAGGACTCAGTGATATGAGATATCCAAGAGCCTCTTCCGCGCTAGGATGATTGAGGGGACACCGGTTCAGAACCATGTCCTAAAGATGATTGAGTGGATAAAGAAACTCATAGGTCTAGGAATGGTCCTAGAGGATAACTTGTGTATGGACATTGTGCTTCAGTCCCTACCAGATTCCTTTTCACAGTTCATAATGAATTTTAATATGAACAAGCTTGAGGTGACTCTCCTAGAGCTCCTCAATATGTTTAGGGAGGTAGAGAGTACTATTAAGAAAGAGAAGCCAGTTCTCTACACTGGTGAGACCAAAAAGAAAAGGAAAGCAGAAAGGTCCCTTAAGAAGGGAAAGGGCAAGGACAGACCAAGTAAAGCAAATGTTGTTAAGAAAGACCTAGCAAAGGACAAAGGCCAGTGCTTCCACTATGGCAAAGATGGGTACTGGAAGAGGAACTACAAAGAGTACCTTGCAGAAAGGGCGAAACAAAAGCTTAGTGAAGCTTCAGGTACATTCATGATCAGTCTCCATTTGTCAGACTCTTATGATAACACATGGGTATTGGATACCGGTAGTGTTTATTATATATGCAATTCGTTACAGGTTCTGACAAGGCTTAGGAGACTAGAAAGAGGCGAGATGGACCTCAAGATGGGTAATGGAGCAAAAGTTGTTGTAGTAGCTGTTGGCGAGGTCGCCCTACATTTGCTTGGTGGAGCTTTTATTGCATTAGATGCATGTTATTTTGTTCCTTCTATTATCAAAAACATTATCTTCATTTCATATTTTACAGTTAGTGGATATAAATTAGTTTTTGAGAACAATGGTTGTTCGATATTATTAGATGATAAGATCATCACGAAAGAAACATTGCATAATAGTTTATTTATGCTAGGTCACATCCATGAAGGAATGATTCAAAAGTTGCTAAATGATGGATATTTAGATTCATTCGACTATGTGTCATATGCAACTTGCGAGCCTTGCCTTCGTGGAAAACTGACCAACTCTTCATTTAGTGGAACTGGAGAGAGAGCCACTGAGTTGTTGGAACTCATACATAATGATGTATGTGGACTCATGTCAACTCATGCCATTGGTGGTTACTCCTACTTCATTACCTTTACTGATGATTTCTCAAGGTATGGATATGTGTACTTAATGAAGTACAAGTCCGAGGCCTTTGAGAAATTCAGAGAGTATAAGAATGAGGTGGAGAACCAGACTAGAAAGAGTATCAAGACTCTTCGATCAAATCGAGGAGGTGAGTACTTAATTATAGAGTTTACTCAGTTCCTCAAGGACCATGGGACATGGTACGCTATTAGACATGGTACGGTCCATGATGAGTTTCGCTGACCTACCCATCTCATTTTGGGGATATGCCCTAGAAACCGCATCTTACCTTCTGAACAGAGTTCCAGCTAAGTCGGTAGTGTCTACACCATATGAGATATGAAAAGGAAAGAAGCATGATCTTAAGGTTGTTAAAATTTGGGGCTGCCCTGTCCACGTTAAAAGACACAACCCCGATAAGTTAGAATCGAAGACAGAGCGATGCAAATTTGTGGGATACCCCAAGGAAACTTGTGGGTATTATTTCTATCATCTCAAGGACCAAAAGGTCTTTGTAGCTAAGAGAGCAGTGTTCCTTGAGAAGGAACACATTCTTGGCGGAGATAGTGGGAGCATGATAGAGTTGAGCGAGGTTGGAGAACCAAGCTCAAGCACCACTCTACAACTCAGTCTGTTCAGGTACCTAATACACAAGTTTCAACTTTACGTAGGTCTGACAGAGTATACCATCCTCCTGAGAGATATGTGGGACATATTAAAGGAGAGGATACTGAGGATATTGATCCTCGGACCTACGATGAGGTTATTATGAGTATAGACTCCGGGAAGTGGCAAGAAGCCATGAATTCTGAGATGGATTCTATGTACTCCAACAAGGTTTGGAACCTAGTTGATGCACCCAAAGGTATTGTACCCATCGGTTGTAAGTGGATCTTTAAGAAAAAGATCGGAGTAGATGGAAAGGTAGAGACCTATAAAGCAAGGCTAATGGCTAAGAAGTATCGTCAAAGGCAAGGTGTTGATTATGACGAAACCTTCTCACCCGTAGTAATGCTAAAATCCATCAAAATTCTATTGGCTATTGCAGCACACTTTGATTATGAGATCTGGCAGATGTGAAAATCGCATTCCTCAATTAGAACCTCGAGGAGGAGGTGTATATGATACAACCTGAGGGATTCGTGTCCAAGAACTGCCCAGATAATGTGTGTAGGTTGCTTAGATCCATTTATGGACTAAAGCAAGCTTCCCGAAGTTGGAACATAAGATTTGATGAGACAATCAGATCTTATAACTTCGTTAAGAATGAAGATGAGCCTTGTGTGTATAGGAATGTAAGTGGGAGCGCTATCACCCTTTTGGTGTTATATGTGGATGACATCCTGATAATCGGGAATGACGTAGGAATGTTATCCACAGTAAAGACTTGGTTATCTAGACACTTCTCCATGAAGGACTTAGGGGAAGCATCCTATATCTTGAGGATTCGGATCTATAGAGATAGATCCAAGAGGATGCTTGGCTTGTCCTAGTCCAAGTACATAGAAACCATCGTCAAAAGGTTTGGCATGGAAAATTCCAAGAGAGGCCTCATACCGATGAGACATGGGATATCGCTTTCTACGAGTATGTTCCCAAAGACTCTATAAGAAAGGGCAAACATGGATATGATACCTTATGCCTTAGCAATAGAGTCTATCATGTATGTCATGTTATGTACTAGGTCTGATATAGCGCATGCTTTAAGTGTCATGAGCAGGTATCAGGCAGATCTAGGCTTAGAGCACTGGAAAGCAGTAAAGTGTATCCTTAAGTACTTGAGAAGGACTAAGGATCTTTTACTAGTATATGGAGGTAGTAGCCTTAAGGTTGAAGGCTACACAGACTCAAGTTTTCAATCTGATGTCGATGATAGCAAGTCAAATTTAGGGTACGTGTACACTTTGAATGGAGGAGCAGTGTGCTGGAAGAGTTCCAAGCAAGATACTACTGCTGACTCGACCATAGAAGCGAACTACATTGCTGCATTAGATGTAGCAAAGGAGGGAGTTTGGGTGAAGAAGTTCATCACAGATTTGGGAGTCGTGTTGGGTAGCAAGGAGCCGATTTCCTTATATTACGACAACTACGAGGCGATTACTCAAATAAGGGAACCCGGGTCTCATCAGAAGTGTTCTGAGGAGGTTCTAACTTATTAGAGAGATCGTAACCCGAGGAGATGTAGCAGTAAAAAGAGTTCCATCCGAAGATAACATTACAGATCAATTGACAAAGCTGTTGTCTCAGATTGTCTTTGAGCGTCACAGGGGTCTAATGGTGATCAGACACATATGTGATTGACTTTAGGTCAAGTGGGAGATTGCTAGTCATAGGTGCCCAGCAAGCCAATCATGTGAGTGATGGCACGTGTGACTTGACACGGAATCTTTTTTTACTTATTATATTTTGGCATTTATCACTTTATATTAACTATTGCATATATGCATGTATATATTGTGATGTCATTGGATCTGTGCAATGGGAATCGGATCGTGATGAGATCACGATAATGAGATTGATTCACCTTTAAACACAGATCATAAATAATCCCGATTATAGGTTACTCGAGAGGGACATCGTGATAACCAGATAGACTAGTGTGTTGTATACCCGTCGATATGATAGATATAGCTGATCTCATAGCTACTCATGTGGGGACACTAGGGATACAGTACAGGTGCTCATTAGAGAATGAGTTCATTGATTGATCCACTTACGGAATGTTAGATGGTTGATGATGCCTTATTGTTAGACAACAATTCCGTAGTCCTAGTGGTGTATCTAATCCTTAGACTTGAGACACCAAGGATGTCCTGTATGAGTGCTCCACTCTTTGATACCAGACTTATAGGTTTGGTTGTCCCAGATCTAGTACAACTGGTCATTGGGAGTGGTAGTCGACCTTACGAGAGCTATTAAGTATCGATAGAGGATCATCCACTCTCGGCGTCATGAGAGGAATATTCCATGTGTTCTTGCTCAGACAAATCCCTAGCTAGGGTTATTCGGGTTGAGAGAGAAAGAGTTCTCTGGGAGAATCCGATTAGAGCGAGACTCGAGTGGAAACCGTATGGGTCTGACAGCACCATGCTCGATATACGGTCTTTGGGATATTAGATGGATGAGGGACTATAGGTACACGGTAACTAAGGACAAATAGGTCCAATGGATTGGATTCCCTTGTATCGTCTAGGGACTATGACGTAGTGGCCTAGTACGTCCGTAGTCGATGAGTCAAGTGAATTATTACAGAGATAATAATCCACTAAGTTAGAAGGAGTTCTGACATGTATGACTCACGGCCAGCTCGATATTGGGCCTAGAGGGTCACACACATATGGTAGGCATTGCGATGAGTAGAGATTCGGATATGAGATATCTGACGGAGCCCTTGTCTTATTGGATGCAGATCCAATACCCACTAGGAGAGGATCCATTAGGGTTTGACAGGGGACCTCTATAAATAGGAGGGATTCAGAGCCTCATAGGCTAGAGCCTTTGCTTGCCTCTCCTATTCTCCTCCCCCTCTCCACCTCAAAGTAGGCCTGGAGATTTGAGGAGCGTTGTCACAGCTCTACTGTGTGGATCACCGCTAGAGAGGAGGACGCTTGACCTCCTTCACCCTCTCCTAAGGATCTGCAAGGAAACAGGGATATACGATCTCCCTATGTAACACAATATACTCTATATGTAGTTTTAAGTTTTGCGAATTTTTGCGCACCAATCTTCGCACGACGATGAACATCTCTTTGGAAATAGGGGATTTTGTTTTCTTGTTCTTCCACTGCGCATGTGATGTCGCCCCCAAGATTTTTCCAACAATATGCTTGTAATACTTAGAGCATACATTATATCAAGTTTGATACATAACATAGCATACATGATAGATCCTATCGCTAAGGCATAGGGTATCCTATCTATGTCTACCCTTTCTTAAGGAGTCTTTGGGAACATACTCTTAGAAAGTGATATTTCATGTCTCATCGGTATGAGACCGCTCTTGAAAATTTTCATGTCAAATCTTTTGACAATGGTATCTATGAACCTGGACTGAGATAAGCCAAGCATCCTCTTAGATCTATCTCTATAGATTAGAATCCTCAAGATATATGATGCTTTCCCTAAATTCTTCATAAAGAAGTGTTTAGATAGCAAAGTTTTTACTATGAAGAGCATTCTTATATCATTCCCAATGATTAGGATGTCATTTACATATAACACCAAGAATATGATAGCACTCATACTTATCTTCCTATGTACACAAGGCTCATCTTTATTCTTAACGAAGTCATAAGATCTGATCGCCTCATTAAATCTTATGTTTCAACTTCAGGAAGCTTGCTTTAGTCCATAGATAGACTTAAGCAATTTGCATACCTTATTTGGATTTTTCTTGAACATGAATCTCTCAGACTGTATCATATACTCTTCCTCGGTTACCATTGAGGAATGCAATATTTACATCCATTTGTTAGATCTCATAATCACATTATGCTGCAATAGCTAACAAAATTCGGATAGATTTTAGTATGACTACAAGTGAGAAGGTTTCATCATAGTTAATACCTTGCCTTTGACGATACCTCTTAGTCTGCCTTGCCTTATAGGTCTCTCCACCTTTTCATCTACTCTGATCTTCTTCATCCACTTGCAACCAATGAGTACAATACCCTTAGGTGCATCAACGAGGTTTCAAATCTTGTTGGAGTACATAGAATCCATCTCAGAATTTATGGCTTCATGCCACTTCCGAAAGTCTATACTCATAATAGCCTTCTCGTAGATTTGAGGATCAATATCCTCAACATCTTCCTCGATAATATGTTCCACATATCTTTCAAGAGAATTGGGTACTCTATCGGACCTACGTAAAGTTAGAACTTGTGTGCTAGGTATATGAACAAACTTAGACTACATAATAGTGCTTAAGCTAGGTTCTCTAACCTTGCTCAACTCTATCATGCTCTAACTATCTCCACTAGGAATGCGTTCATTCTCAAGGAACAATGCTCTCTTAACTACAAAAACCTTTTAGTCCTTAGGGTAATAGAAATAATACCCATAAGTTTCTTTAGGATATCCTACGAACATGCATCGTTTCATCCTAGATTCTAACTTGTCGAGGTTGTGTCTTCTAACGTGGGTAGGGCAACCCCAAATATTAACAACCTTAAGATTAAGCTTCTTTTCTTTCCATATCTCATATGGTATAGACACTACTGACTTAGTCAGAACTCTGTTCAAAAGGTAAGTTGAGGACTATAGGGTGTATCCCCAGAATGAGATGGATAGGTCGGCGAAACTCATCATGGGCCACACCATGTGTAAAAATGTATGATTCTCCTTTCTGATACCCCATTGAGCTGAAGTATATAAGGTGATGTCCATTCAGATAGAATCTCATGATTCTTGAGGAACTAGGTGAACTTTATACTTAAATACTCACCTCCTCGATCTAATTGAAGGGTCTTGATACTTTTTCTAATTTGATTTTCTATCTCATTATTATATTTTCTTAAATTTCTCGAAGGCCTCGGACTTGTACCTTAAATACTTAAATACTCCCGTTGGTCCCGTTAGTCCCGTTGTCATCTCCACACTCCCATCGTGCCTTCTCATATAATTATGATATAATCATAAGCATACAGGCCAAATAATAAATAAAAAAAATCTAATAATTCAGGGGCTTACTAGATATCATATAAGAGCTCCAGTGGATATCTCATATCCGAACTTTTACTCATCGCAACACCTATCATATGTGTGTGACCCTCTAGGCCCAATATCGAGTTAGCTATGAGTCATACTTGTCAGAACTCTTTCTAGCTCAGTGAATTATTATCTTCATAATAATTCATTGACTCATCAACTACGAGCGTATTAAGCTACTACACCACAATCCCTAAATGATACATGGAAATCCAATCTATTGGACTTATATGTCCTTAGTTACTATGTATTTATAGTCTCTCATCTATCTAATATCCCACAAATCATATACCGGGCATGGTGTTGTCAGACTCATATAAAATCTACTCTAGTCTCGCTCTAATTAGATTATCTCGAAGAACGCTTACTCTCTTAATCCAAATGATCATAACTAAGGATTCTCTTAAGTAAGAACACATAGGATGTTCCTCTTATGACATCGAAAGCAGATGATCCTCTATCGACACTCAATTACCCTCGTAAAATTAACTACCATTCCCAATGGCTAAATGTGCTTGATTTGGAACTTCGAGACTTATAAATTTGGTATCAAAGAGCGGAATATTCATATAGGACATCCTTGATGTCTCAAGTTTAAGGACTAAATATATAATTGGGACGACGTAATCACTATTTAATAATGAGGTATTATCAACCATCTAGTATTCCATGAGTGGATCAATCAGTTAACTCATTCTTCAATGAACACCTCCATTGTATCCCTAATGTCCCTACACAAGTAGCTATGAGACCAGTCACATTCATCCTATGGACTAGTATATAGTACACCAATCTATCTGGTTATCTCAGTATCTCTCTCGAATAACCTATAACTGAGATTATTTAGGGTTTGTATTTAGAGGCGAATCGATCTTATTATCATGATCTCATCACAATTTGATTCTCATTGCATAGATCTATAGATATCACAAGGTATGTAACTTGCAATCATAAAGTAAGAAAATACCAATAATAATAATAAACAAAAGGACTGTGCAGTATGTCACTCATGCCATCACTCGTGTGATAAGCTTATAGGGCGCCTATGACTAGCAAGACCCACGTCGATCAGTCATTCCTTATCTATCTTTCAGACTGCTTTAGAGGAAGAGAGTATATCCTTAAGTTAAAATACTTAATCCATCTCCTTATCCAATATGAAGAGAGGGATGTTATCAATACAATATGTGCTGACTAGGTGAGATTAAACCCCTAATCTTGATCTGAACTCATAAAGGAGAAGTGCTCCATTCAACCCTTGTTGGAAATACTCAAGACCTTTAAGTCCCCTCAAGTAATTAAGTAGTAGTCACTTCTCTCTTTGCACAATCGAAAATAAGTGGTAAAGAGGGTGTAGGCCAGAGTAATGTTAGCACGTTTGAATTCCCCAATGGACACTATTAGATAGCACCACGAATTGGGCACCATTGCGAAGGCAATATTCCTCATCATTAAAGGAAGGACACTATCTCTGAGCATCAAAAGGAAGATGAAGGCTCGCCTCAAGAGCATCAAAGACAAGCAGAAAGACCCTGAGATAGGATCGAAAGAGTGCTGATTGGGTAGGGAAACTTACAAGTCAAACTTAACCGAGATAAAATATCTAGTTCTTAAACGATCTAAGAGATGTGCACTTATCACTGGATTGTAGTTATAAAAACTCTTCATGACTCCAATTCCCGAAGAATACTTGGGTCCACTAGAGAGGCCCCTTCCAATGAAGAGGACATGACTTCCTCTACCCTTTGGCTGTTTGAAGATGAAGCACAAACCTCAACTGATTGACAGGTTGAGGATTAGGAAGAACTTGTACAAGAGAGGAGAGACATCCCGACTAGAGATAGAAGAGTAGAATTGATATCAAGATGAATGACTCAAAGATCAACCCACCTCATTAAAAACCTGGACGAAGAGGGAGACACTCCCAGGAGGTTGAATGCTCTTGAGGCTTCGAAGACTTTGGACTTTGGGGACTCAAATGGAGGAATAAGTCCTACTATAGAGAAGGAGGAGATTTATAAGGAGGAGACCAATCTCTCTCCTCCCACAATCAAGATAAGTATTCTTTTGAAGGCAAATCCCAAGAGGTTTGCTGTAATAAGGTTTGAGACCTGCCATGATAGAGAGAGAACTTGAAATCTGCTATATTAAAGAGAGAACTCAAAATCAACCATGGTGAAGAAAATATTTGAAGCCCGCCATGGCGAGAAGATTCAAGATCTACTATGGTGGAGAAGCGATTTGAAATCTACTACGATGGTGAGAAAATTTGAAGCTTCCACTACGAAAAGATTTGAGATCCATTATGGTAGAGAAAGAACTTGACATATATCATAGCAGAGAGAAGATTTGAAGTTTGCCATGATGGAAAATTTTAAGATCCACTATGGTGGAGAAAGGACTTTAAAGTTGCTATAACAGAGAGAAGATCTGAAGCCCGCCATAGTGGAAAATTTTGAGATTCGCTATGATAGAGAAAGGACTTAAAATTCACAATGATTGAGAAAAGAGTTGAAACTCGCCACGGTGGGAAGATCTGAGATCTACTACAATAGAGAAGAGACTCAAAATTCACCATGGTAGAGAGAAGATTTGCAACCCACCATAGTGGGAAGATATGAGATCCACTGTAGTGGAGAAAGGACTCGAAATTCATTATGGCAAAGGCACAAAATTAAATGTGCCCAAGACGTGTGAGTTGGGAAACTCGACCATCACCATGATAAATCCATTATAACGGAGGAACAAGGTCAAATATACCCAAAGTATATGAGTCAAAAAACCTAACCAATGTTAAGTTAAATTCACTACGATAAAGGCATAAGGTCAAATGTGCCTGAGCTGTGTGAGTCAGAAAACTTGACTGATGCCGAGTTAAATCCACTATGGTAGAGGCACAATATCAATTGTGTCCGAGGCGTGTGAGTTAGAAAACTTGACCAACGTCGAGTTAAATCCACTATGGTAGAGATGTAAGATCAAATGTGCTCAAGACATATGAGTTGAGAATCTTGATTGATGCCAAGTTAAATCCTCTATGTTAGAGGCACAATGTCAAATGTGCTTAAGATATGTGAGTTAAGAAACTCGACCAACGCCGAGTTAAATCCACTATGACAGAGACACAAGGCCAAATGTGCTTGAGGCATGTGAGTTGGGAAACCAAACTGGTGCTAAGTTAAATCTACTATAGCGGAGACACAAGGCCAAATGTGCCAAAGATATTTGAGTTGGAAAATCCGACCAACGTCAAGTTAAATTCACTATGACAAAGGCACAAGGTCAAATGTGCTAAAGACATGTAAGTCAGAAAACTTGACTAGTACTAAGTTAAATTCGCTATAGCAGAGGCACAAGGTCAAATGTGCTTGATGTGTATGAGTCAAAAAAACCCAACTAACGTCAAGGTAAATTCGCTTTGGTGGAGGCATAAGGTCAAATTTGCCCGAGACGTGTGAATTAAGAAATCTGACTTGTATTGAGGTAAATCCACTATGATAGAGACACATGATTAAATGTGTCTGAGATGCATAAGTCGAGAAAACTTGAGAATTAGTCATGGTAGGGACATAAGGAAAAAATGTGCTTGAGGCGAGTAAGTTGAGAAATCCAACCCATGCTAAAAGGCATTCGCTATGGTAGAAATACAAGCCTAACATGTCCAAAACACCCAAATAAGGAATATCCATCCCATAGGATGAGTGTTAGGAAATCTTGGGGGGCGACATTACATACGCAGTAGAAGAACAAGAAAACAAAATCTCCTATTCCCAAAGAGATGTTCGTTGTCGTGCAAAGATTGGTGCACAAAAATATGCGAAACTTAAAACTGCGTATAGAATAGATTGTGTTACCTAGGGAGATTGTATATCCTTGTTTCCTTGCAGATCTTTAGGAGAGGGTGAAGGAGGTCAAGCGTCCTCCTCTCTAGCGGTGATCCACATAACAGGGATGCGACGACGTTCCTCAAAACTCCATACCTGCTTTGAGGTGGAGAGGGGGAGGAGAATAGGAGAGGCAAGCAAAGGCTCTAGCCTATGAGGCTCTAAATCCCTCCTATTTATAGAGGTCCCCTATCAAAAAACCTAATGGATCCTCCCCTAGTGGGTATTGGATCTACATCCAATTACCCAAGCCTTTTAGATTAGTGGATCTCTATCCAATAATCTCTCATAGGCTCTTATTAGATCTCATCCATGGGATCCAATAATTCAGGGCTCCGACGGATATCTCATATCTGAACCTCTACTCATCGCAATACCTACCATATGTGTGTGACCCTCTAGGCCCAATATCGAGCTGGTCGTGAGTCATACCTATTAGAATTCCTTCTAACTTAGTGAATTATTATCTCTGTAATAATTCACTCGACTCATCGACTACAGACGTACTAGGCCACTACGCCGTAGTCCCCAGACGATATAGGGGAATCCAATCCTTTGGACCGGTTTATCCTCAGTTATCGTGTACATATAGTCCCTCATCCATCTAATATCCCAGAGATTGTATATCGGGCATGGTGCAGTCAGACTCATACGGTTTCTTCTCAAGTCTCGCTCTGATCGGATTCTCTCGGAGAATTCTTTCTCTCTCAACCCGAATGACCCTGACCAGAGATTTGTTTGAGCAAGAATATATGGGATATTACTCTCATGACGTCGAGAGTGGATGATCCTCTATCGACACTCAATAGCCCTCGTAAGATCGATTGTCACTCCCAATGACCAGTTGTATTAAATCCAGACAGCCAAACCTATAAGTCTGGTATCAAAGAGTAGAGCACTCATACAGGACATCCTTGGTGTCTCAAGTCTAAGGATTAGATACACCACTAGGACTACGGAATTGCTGTCTAACAATAAGGCATCATCAACCATCTAACATTCCGTAAGTGGATCAATCAATGAACTCATTCTCCAATGAGCACCTGTACTGTATCCCTAGTGTCCCCACATGAGTAGCTATGAGATCAGCTATATCTTCATATGGACGGGTATACAACACACTAGTCTATCTGGTTATCACGATGTCCCTCTCGAGTAACCTATAATCGGGATTATTTATGATCTATGTTTAAAGGTGAATCAATCTCATTATCGTGATCTCATCACGATCCGATTCCCATTGCACAGATCCAATGACATCACAATATATACATGCATATATGCAATAGTTAATATAAAGTGATAAATGCTAAAATTTAATAAGTAAAAAAAGATTCTGTGTCAAGTCACACGTGCCATCACTCACATGATTGGCTTGTTGGGCACCTATGACTAGCAATCTCCCACTTGACCTAAAGCCAATCACCTATGTGTCTGATCCCCATCAGACCCCTATGACGCTCAAAGACAATATGAGACAATGGCTTTGTTAATGGATCTGCTATGTTATCTTCGGATGTAACTCTTTCCACTGCTACATCTTCTTGGGTTCCGATCTCTATGATAAGTTGGAACCTCCTCAGAATACTTCTGATGAGACCCGAGTTTCCTTATTTAAGTAATTGCCCCATAGTTATCGCAATATAAGGAATCAGCTCCTCGCTACTTAGCCCGACTCCTAGATTTGTGATGAACTTCTTCATCCAAACTCCCTCCTTTGCTGTATCTGCTGCAGTAATGTACTATGACTCTATGGTCGAGTCAGCAGTAATATCTTGCTTGGAACTATTCCAGCACACTACTCCTCCATTCAAGGTGTACACATACCCCAAATTCGACTTGCTATCATCGATATCAGATTGAAAACTCGAGTCTGTGTAGCCTTCAACCTTGAGGCTACTACCTCCATATACTAGTAAAAGATTCTTAGTCCTTCTCAAGTACTTAAGGATACACTTTACTGCTTTCCAATGCTCCAAGCCTGGATCCGCCTAATACCTGCTCGTGACACTCAGAGCATGCGCTATATCAGGCCTAGTACATAGCATGACATACATGATAGACCCTATCGTTGAGGCATAAAGTATCATATCTATGTTCGCCCTTTCTTCTAGAGTCTTTGGGGACATACTCCTAGAAAGCAATATCCCATGTCTCATCGGTATGAGACCTCTCTTGGAATTTTTCATGCCAAACCTTTTGACAATAGTTTCTATGTACCTAGACTAGGACAAGACAAGTATCCTCTTGGATCTGTCTCTATAGATCCGTATCCCCAAGATATATGATGCTTCCCCTAAGTCCTTCATGGAAAAGTTTCTAGATAATCAAGCCTTTAATATGGATAGAATTCCTACTTCATTCCCAATGATCAGGATGTCATCTACATATAACACCGAAAAGGTGATAGCGCTACCACTTACCTTCATGTACACACAAGGCTCATCTTCATTCTTAACGAAGTTATAAGATCTGATTGCCTCATCAAATCTTATGTTCCAACTTCGGGAAGCTTGCTTTAGTCCATAAATGGATCTAAGCAACCTGCACACCTTATCTGGGTAGTTCTTGAACACGAATCCCTTAGGTTGTATCATATACACCTCCTCCTCGAGGTTCCCATTAAGGAATGCAATTTTCAGATCCATCTGTCAGATCTCATAATCATAGTGTGCTGCAATAGCCAATAGAATTCGAATGGATTTTAGCATTATTACGGGTGAGAAGGTTTTATCATAGTCAACACATTGCCTTTGACGATACCCCTTAGCCACTAGCCTTGCTTTATAGGTCTCTATCTTTCCATCTACTCTGATCTTTTTCTTAAAGATCCACTTGCAACCGATGGCTACAATACTTTCGAGCACATCAACTAGGTTCCAAACATTGTTGGAGTACATAAAATCTATCTTAGAATTTATGGCTTCTTGCCACTTCCCGGAGTCTATACTCATAATAGCCTCCTCGTAGGTCTGAGGATCAATATCCTCAACATCCTCTCCTCTAATATGTCCCACATATCTTTCAGGAGGATGGGATACTTTGCCAGAACTACGTAAAGTTGAAACTTGTGTATTAGGTACCTGAACAGACTCGGGCTATAGAGTGGTGCTTGAGCTTGGTTCTCCAACCTCGCTCAACTCTATCATGCTCCCACTATCTCTGTCAAGAATGTGTTCCTTCTCAAGGAACACTATTTTCTTGGCTACAAAGATCTTTTGGTCATCAAGATGATAGAAATAATACCCACAAGTTTCCTTGGGGTATCCCACAAATTTGCATCGCTCTGTCCTCGATTCTAACTTATCGAGGTTGTGTCTTTTAACATGGGCAGGGCGGCCTCAAATCTTAACAACCTTAAGATCGGGCTTCTTCTCTTTCCATATCTCATATGGTGTAGACACTACCGACTTAGTTGGAACTCTGTTCAGAAGGTAAGCTGTGGTCTCTAGGGTATATCCTCAGAATGAGATGGGTAGGTCAACGAAACTCATCATGGACCGTACCATGTCTAATAGTATATGATTTCTCCTTTTAGAGACACCATTGAGCTAATGTGCATAAAGAGGTGTCCATTGGAATAATATCCTATGGTCTTTGAGGAATTGAGTAAATTCTATACTTAAGTACTCACCTCCTCGATCTGATCGAAGAGTCTTGATACTCTTTCTAGTCTGGTTCTCCACCTCATTCTTATACTTTTTGAATTTCTCAAAGGGCTCGGACTTATACTTCATTAAGTACACATATCCATACCTTGAGAAATCATCAGTAAAGGTAATGAAGTAGGAGTAACCACCAATAGCATGAGTTGACATGGGTCCACATACATCACTATGTATGAGTTCCAACAGCTCAGTGGCTCTCTCTCCAGTTCCACTAAATGAAGAGTTGGTCAGTTTTCCACGAAGGTAAGGCTCACAAGTTACATATGACTCATAGTCGAATGGATCTAAATATCCATCATTTAGCAACTTTCGAATCCTTTCTTCATGGATGTGACCTAGCCTACAATGCTATAGGTATACATTATTCATCTCATCTCGTTTCCTCTTGGACACACTTACATTCATGATATGCGGAGTAATGTCTAGTATAAATAAACCATTATGTAATGTTCCTTTCATGATGATCTCATCATCTAATAATATTGAACAACCATTATTCTCAAAAACTAATTTATATCCACTAATTGTCAAATATGAAATGGAGATAATGTTTTTTATAATAGAAAGAACAAAATAACATACATCTAATGCAATAATAGCTCTATCAGGTAGATGTAGGGCGACCTCACCAATAGCTACTACAGTAACTTTTGCTCCATTGCCCATCTTGAGGTCCATCTCGTCTCTCTCTAGCCTCCTAGGTTTTGCCAGAACCAACAACAAATGGCATATATGATAAGCACTACCAGTATCCAATACCCATGTATTATCTTAAAAGTCTGACAAATGGAGATTGATCATGAATGTACCTGAAGCTTCACCAAGCTTTTATTTCGCCCTTTCTGCAAGGTACTCTTTGCAGTTCCTCGTCCAGTGCCTATCTTTGCCACAGTGGAAGCACTGGCCTTTATTCTTTGCTGGGTCTTTCTTAGCAACCTTTGTTTTACCTGGTCTGCCCTTGCCCTTTCCCTTCTTAAGGGATTTTTCTGCTTTCCTTTTCTTTCTGGTCTCAACAGTATAGAGAACTGGCTTCTCTTTCTTGATAGTACTCTCTGCCTCAACATATTGAGGAGCTCTGGGAGAGTCACCTCAAGCTTATTCATATTAAAATTTATTATGAACTGTGAAAAGGAATCTAGTAGGGACTAAAGCATAATGTCCACACACAAGTTATCCTCTAGGATCATTCCTAGTCCAGTGAGTTTCTCTATCCACTCAATCATCTTTAGGACATGGTTCTGAACCGATGTCCCCTCAGTCATCCTAGCGCAGAAGAGACTCTTGAATATCTTATATCACTGAGTCATTCCCTGTTCCTCAAACAATTTGTGGACGTGTAGGAGAATGGATCTGACATCCATAATTTCATGTTGTCTTTGTAACTCAGGAGTTATAGAGCCCAACATATATCACTGAGCAAGAGTAGAGTCATCAATGTACTTCACGTAGCGAGCGATCTTATCATCGCTTGCCCCTTCCTCGGGCGTAGGCATTACTGTATCAAGGACGTACACGATTTTCTCCGCCATGAGAATAATTCTCAAGTTGCAAAGCCAATCCGTATAATTTGGACCAGTGAGGTGGTTGACATCAAGTATGCCACGTAAGGGATTTGAAAACGACATTTTCTAAAAATAAATATGTAGCAAAAATGAATAACATGCAGATTTTATAAGAAATAAACAATTAAGATATGGACTTCTATCTTAATATGCTCCCACTATTTTACTAGCGAGTCACGCGACACTCTCAACACGTGAAACGAAAGTCTCCGACAGACTTCTAGTGGGGACCAGGATCCAATCAGCGTCTTAGTGTAACCTCAAGGGACTCGACCAATCACACTAAGCCCAAAAGGTAGGCAACTCTTACCGATTATAACTTCTTGTGATTCCCTTCCTGTTCAGCCTCCGAATCACCTTGGTCTCAAGGGACTCGACCAACCATGATGCTCAGTTAAGTTAATACCTTCGTTACAAGATGAGTCTGATTTGATGATATACCATCGAGGGACTCGACCAAGTATACCATGTCCTTAAGTCACCGATGGCATCTCTATGTCGTAAGCAAGATAGTGAATCGCGATATAGGTGAGCCTTGAGGGACTCGACCAACTCAACCTACACCGGGATTCGGTTCCTACCTATAACGATGGAAGGCCACGTGGGTCAATCTAATTGCCTCACGTTTACCAACTTAATATTATAGAGAGAGATATTTTTATGGTTTGGTCTCCTAATATGATATGTCACACATATACATATTTAATATATATCTATATCACATGCAAATATATAAACATATCTAGTATATGTATAAGTAATCACACCAGATGATCATGGACCACAACCTAATGTGATCAGACCCGAGCCAGTAGGCATGATCACTCACATCAAGATCTATGTGCGCAACGATGCATCTTCATGCCCTGTGATTGTCTATCTCATCTTCGTTGGTTCCATCAACATCTCGATGCATCTCCATGCATCGCAATCATTCGTCTCGTGGGTCTCGCTATCGTATCCATGCTCCCGCTACGCCTTCTCATATGATTACAACTTAATTATAGGCATGCAGACTCGACAATAAATGAGAAATATAATAGAGGCTCGCAGACCCCAATAATAATAATTATAAGTACACACATTACACGATCCATGATCATTTGTCCACACATCATACATCACACATGTATAAATAATCATCATCATGTAGGACTACTAGATAATGATAAAAATAATAATCAACTAAACTTTTTAATTAATTAATATTTTCTGAAATCAAGGATATGTAGGGAATTTCTGAATTTCTAGGGGTATTTTTATAATTTGGACAAAAGATAGAAACTGAAATTTCTCAAATTCACAAGGGCAAAATTATCTTTTTGCCCAAAACCCTAAGCCCCTTTTCCTCTCCCCTCCTGTTGTCGCCGCCGCTGCCACCCTACCGGCGGCGGGGGCACTGCCCCTGCCTGCGGGTGACTCGCTCGCGGGTGGCGCCGCCCCTGCAAGGGGGTTTTGCACGCGCAAGCAGCGATCGCAGGCACCACTGCCCTGTTGTGCCTTAGCCTACGGATGCAGTGGCCGCTGGCACCTCTGCCCGTGGGTTCAGCACATGGAGGCGCCGCCCTTATGTGCGGGCGCAGTGCCCACGCGCAAGTGACCGCCATGCCCGTGCACAAGGGCCTGGCCACACGCGGCCTGCTTGCACGTAGATGGCAGTGCTGCCATCTGCAACGACAGCAAGGGCAACAACAATTTCTGCCCTTTCTCGCTTTTGCATCAACGATTTTGACATCAAAAGCTTCTCCAAAACATAACACACGTAGTTCAAAACCAATCTATCGCACAAACAACCTGGCTCTGATACCACTGTTGGGAAATCTTGGGGGGGCGACATCACATGTGCAGTGGAAGAACAAGAAAACAAAATCTCCTATTCCCAAAGAGATATTCATCGTCGTACAAAGATTGGTGCGTAAAAATCCGCAAAACTTAAAACTACGTATATAGTAGATTGTGTTACTTAGGAAGATCGTATATCCCTGTTTCCTTGTAAATCTTTAGGAGAGGGTAAAGGAGGTTAAGCATCCTCCTCTCTAGTGGTGATCCACACAGCAGAGATGCGACGACGTTCCTTAAAACTCCAAGCCTGCTCTAAGGTGGAGAGGGGGAGGAGAATAGGAGAGGCAAACAAAGGCTCTAGCCTATGAGGCTCTGAATCCCTCATATTTATAGAGGTCCCCTATCAAAAAACCTAATGGATCCTCCCCTAGTAGGTACTGGATCTGCATCCAATTACCGAAGCCTTTTAGATTAAGGGATCTCTATCAAATAATCTCTCATGGGCTCATATTGGATCTCATCCATGGGATCCAATAATTCAAGAGCTTATTGGATATCCAACAAGACAGGGGCTCCGGTGGATATCTCATATTCGAACCTCTACTTATCGTAATGCCTACCATATATGTGTGACCCTTTGGGCCCAATATTGAACTGGCCATGAGTCATACCTATTAGAACTCCTTCTAACTTAGTGAATTATTATCTGTGTAATAATTTACTCGACTCATCGACTATGGACGTACTAGGCCACTACATCGTAGTCCCAAGACGATATAAGGGAATCCAATCATTTGGACCTGTCTGTCCTCAGTTACCGTGTACCTATAGTCCCTCATCCATCTAATATCCCAAAGACCGTATATCGGGCATGGTGTTGTTAGACCCATACGGTTTCTTCTCGAGTCTCGCTCTAATCGGATTCTCCCGGAGGACTCTTTCTCTCTCAACCTAAATGACCCTGGCTAGGGATTTGTCTGAGCAAGAACACATGGGATATTCCTCTCATGACGCCGAGAATGGATGATCCTCTATCGACACTCAATAGCCCTCATAAGGTCGATTGCCACTCCCAATGACCAGCTATACTAGACATGGGACAACTAAACCTATAAGTCTGATATCAAAAAGTAAAGCACTTATACAAGATATCCTTGGTGTCTCAAGTCTAAGGATCAGATATACCACTAGGACTACGGAATTGCTGTCTAACAATAAGGCATTATCAACCATCTAGCATTCCGTAAGCGGATCAATCAGTGAACTCATTTTCCAATTAGCATCTATATTGTATCCCTAGTATCCCCACATGAACAACTATGAGACCAGTTGCATCCATCATATGGACGGGTATACAACACACTAGTCTGTCCAGTTATCACGATGTCCCTCTCGAGTAACCTATGATCGGGATTATTTATGATATGTGTTTAAAGGTGAATCAATTTCATTATCATGATCTCATCACGATCCGATTCTCATTACACAGATCCAAGGACATCATAATATATACATGCATATATGCAATAGTTAATATAAAGTGATAAATGATAAAATATAATAAGCTAAAAAAGATTCCATGTCAAGTCACATATGCCATCACTCACGTGATTGGCTTGCTGGGCACCTATGACTAGCAATGAGACCTCGAACGCTCTCGTGCTAGACAAGCTAAACAATGCACTTTAAACCCCTCCCATAAGGACTCTGAAATATGTCTTCAAGAAGAGACAAATGATAAGGAATCTATTGTCAGTTGACATGCGGTTATCGCGTGGGATCCAAGAAACCCTTTACCCATCCACTTATATGGATAAATATTTAAAGCAGGGAAACATAAACTTTATTCTTGTTCATTATGGAATTAAAAGCAATCAGAAACCTCCTTTTCTTCCTTTATGACCAAGAAGATATGTTAGTGTAAAATCTATACTCATGCTATCGGTAATGCGAAAAAACTTTTATGTCAAAATCTAAAATCAAATAATAGTAGATCTAAAGAATATTATGATACATACCTTTTATTGTTGTTCAAAAGAATAAACCTTATCTGATCTACATATGCACCATCGTCGGATCTGAGATATCAATCTGCAAGGAGAACTAGACATTCCTTCTTCTCTCTTCTTATTTTTTCACGTGACCACCTAGATTGATGGATTATGGAGATTAAGAAAAAATCCTTAGTCTCTCAACTGTATTGAGATGCATATATTTAGCCCCTAGAGATCCTGTCTATTTATAGGCGAGAGCAGAGGGTCTAGGATAAATTATTAGGAGAGTTTCTCCCATCAAGGGCATTCCCTAAGGAATCTTACTATAACATGAACTTCTTTTATATTGGCCAATAACTATAATCAAAATCTAATCATATCTATAATATATATTACCTAATTAAATAGGGCCACATAATCTAACAAGACATCAAACTCTTTTCTCCTTTACGACAATAAAGGTAATCCTAAACTTTATTTTTATTTTTTTTGCAAATAGAGAAAAAAGAGGTAGTTGTTTTTTTCAAATACTACTTAAACCCTTATTTAGAGATCTTGGATAATTAATCTGAGCATTAAAAAAATTAGTTTGAGAAACCCTTTTGACCTCGGTCATAATGTAGGTGGGCTCTTGAGAGCATGGTATTTTCACCTCGGAGACATTTCGGATATTCCTATGCATATAGGTCTAGACTAAATCGACTAATGAAGACGTCAATAATATTTTTTTCTAATAAAAGAAATAACATAATCTAGTTTAAATAGTTTAATCGAGATGGATGGCTTAAGAATTTTATATCGTATTTGCTAATCCAACTATAATATTGGGTTAATTTAATTAATTAGCTAAACTAGGATAATTTAGCTTGATTATTTTAATCGATAAAAATTATTTTTTTTATAAATGAGAAAAGTGAAAACTAAAATATATTATTTTATTCAAACCCAAGATCTTACAATAATCTATCAAAGTTTTTATAGCTAAATCAGTATCCTTTAAATTGAAATGTTATTTAGATGATAGAAAGAAATAGTTAAGTGTTAAGTGTCATAAGTGAATGAGAAGAATAGAATTAATGAGAAAAATATAAATTAGAGTGCCTTAATACCTCATTAATTTCTAGATTAATCATACTCTTTGATTGATGATTATCAGTTGAATGCGCTAAATTAAACTCCCTTATTGATATATCTAAATAATGCTCTAAATCAATCTTTAGCTAATATATGTCAATGATCAATGTTTTAGGACATCCTAATTAGTATTTAAATAATAAACCCTAATTACTTTCACGATCAAAAGAAAACCAAATATTGATAATGAAGAAAGTATATGTGTTGAGGACGACAGTCTATGTGTGTGCATTTTGTAATAAGGTGTTCAACACCTATTTTAATTTGATGTTTTGATTAACAATTCTCTTAATAACCAAATCCAGTTTATTTTGTTAATGAGGTGATTGTACCTAATCGGTTGGCCTTGTGGATCCTAAATAGAGAGCATACTTAATTCAAATTATGTTATATCTCCTCGATCATTACACTAATGTTTTAGATGATTGCATTGGATTTTAATTGACTTTTTTCGTTTTGTCTGAAGCTGTGCCCGTAGTCTGAAGCTAAAGAAGATTCACACTTGTGCAAATGTTGGCTTATTCATTGTCTTTTTGTTGATGTGATAATTGGGTACGACTTACATACTACCACATGATTTTGTTTTGACTATATATGCAAGTGGCAACGAGAAATTCCTGTAATTCAACAGAGACTTGAGACCAAAAATGATGCGATTAGGTATCGGTGACATCAAATGAATATCATATGTGGTTTTTGGAATTATAACTTACAAATTCAGCTACAATTTGATGTTAATCCACTAATCCAAGTATTACAATTTGCATACACATTATCTAACATAATTATATCAAATGCAGCTAACTCTTGGCAAAACTAGCTTAAATGATTTTTTTTATAAAGTTTATGTAAATAGGAAATGGAAACTAATTGTCATTTGCCACAACCAATTCATGTTAAATTATCATTTCAGATATGCACTTTTGACTCTCCATTGAGCATGTAGGAA
The DNA here is from genome assembly GCF_036884655.1 of Musa acuminata AAA Group. NCBI lineage: Eukaryota > Viridiplantae > Streptophyta > Magnoliopsida > Zingiberales > Musaceae > Musa > Musa acuminata. Next base: position 18,530,934 of record NC_088328.1, read on the forward strand.
AGTTCTCTGATCAAAAGCCTGGAAAACTTTAGATTAGAAGTGATACGTGTTCTATCTCTAATCAAATAAAATAATGCACAGTTCTTTTTGTCATTGTGCATAAAATCAAATTGTAAAATATTCTAGTGGTTCAGATGCCCTGCATGCACTCAATCAAAATATCAGGAGTTCAAGTTTTATGTTATGCAATCTTTGGATGGAACAAATAAATTTAGAAACCAACAGAAATTCCTTCATGTAATATATTTTGAGCTTCTTTGCTTGATTTTACAGTATCAGGAGTTCTGATAAAATATATAGGTATATTATTATTCCTTATTAATTTCCACCGGATATAAACCAAGCGATAATGTATAACATTCCACCTGCAGCAATCAAGTCTTTTTATGTGTCAGGAATCTCACATAATCTGATAGAGACCTGTGGCTATGCCAAGTCCAGAATATGATTTCTCTGTTATTTCTTCCTTTGCATGGCATTTACGTATAACATTGCCCAATGCATGGGCGATGTTAAGAAGTTTAAGAAGGAGAGGAAGAAGTTTAAGTAGAAGAAGAAGAAGAAGACGACGACGAAGAATTGGACACAGAAACATCGAGAAGGCTATTGAGTTATATTTAGTAGACCATATAAAAGATTTTATTAGACACATTTAAGCCAATAATTACCACTTACAAGCATTCCATAGCCATATAATGCATGCATATATGCATTTATGATCGTAACACACTTGGTACAGGCTTCTTCTAGTAATTAAGCAGGGCACTGGTAGTCCGATGGCACATGCTTGCCACAGTCAACGAGCAGCTCAAGCGCAATAGGAAGAAGGACGTTGATGTCCAACGCCTTGGCCTTAATAGTAGTACAGAGACACAGCGCGGCGTCCAAGTCCGCGAGGCCTTGGATCACCGGGCAGCACTTGTCCTGCGTGTCCTGGCCGATGACCGCATGCACCAGCCCGCCGAGCAGGTCGACGCATGCGTCCAGCTTGAGGGTGTCGATGGGGCACGTCCCGGACGACGGTGGCGACGGCGTCTTGGGCGACGGGGGCACCGGCCCCACACTGCGCGGTGGAGGAGGGCACGGTGACGGCGGAGGCGGCGGCGGCGGGGACTGCTTGGGGGGAGTGGTTGGGGTGGAGCAGTAGGGGCAAGCCAGGGAATGAGGGAAGGAGGCGAAGTGTGCAAGTAGGAGGAGGACAGCCACATGGTACATCTCCATTCTTCCTACCTTGGTGTGTGATGAAGGTGCAGAGAGCACACACACAACTGGGTTGCTTATATAGAAGAATGCATGCCACAATCCCTGTTTGTGATTCTCCATATATGTGTACGCAAAGACTTTGGTGAACCCTAAATTGGAGTTCAAGGGACAAGGTTTTGCTCAGCTTCTGACAAAGGTCAGGCCCTGTTCTTTTCAACCACCTTGGATGATGACAAAGCCATTTAATACGTTTCACTGTCCACAAAGAAATGAATACTCGAAAAGAATACAAAGATCAAGATGGTCCCCTAGGATTATTCTTCTGCAGCTTCAGCTCAACCACTAGCTAAAGATTCAAACCAAAGATAGCAAGAACAAGGTGATTGTGAGATTAAATCCCAAGTGTTACTACCAAGTTTAGGAACTTTACTAGCTCATGGATCTCGAGAATAATTCATGCTTGGAAGACATGAAACAATGGACTACGATATGATAACAACATCTTCAGCGGAATTGTACAGAACAATGGGCATCCACAATTTGACATTGGAGGTTTTGTGGTCGCAGTTGTGAGGAAGATACATAGTTTGAGGTACTCCATAGATTGGGTTGACCTAGTGAAATCAGTATTGTTCTTGACAAAGACTTGTGGCCTCAGTGGAACCTCATAGGATGAGGGATCGACAGGGATCATGCAGGCATTACACGGCGCCAACCTGTCAATGGCGTATCTCCCCATGACCAAAGGCATCATGCAATCTTCTTTGATGCAGATAGATTATCGCTAGTGCCGACATCTTGTAAAGAAAGATTCAGCAAAAACGCGTCTGCAATACTTCATCAAGCAGTTACTCCTCTACCCATTTCGAACGTCATATATGTAACTTCTACAAAACTGAGGGGTTCTTTGAGAGTTTGATCTTAACAACTGGTGATCTGAGTGTATGATGCTATATGGACCAATCTCACGTTGTTCGGTGCACCTTATGGAATAGACTTACACATCAACTCTGAGATGATTCAGGGGATGAACAACACAATGAGCCAAGCTGCCTCCGACAATGTGTTAGGTGCATGAAGCTGAACTCGGAGAACAAATGATCTGCTCATTAGTGCAGGTCACAACATGGTTCCTAATCATGAATGTTTGTTGCTCTGATTCAAATATCACTCAATTAACACAACAAAGGCATAAGCTAGAGCAGAATGGACGAAATAAATCCATAGTTCCATACAAAGTTGATAGTGATGAAAGAGGAACAAGGAAGAATCCATATTGTAGTTGGAGCTTTGGCCTAAATATACATGTTTTTGGAAGATTTGCCCCTTGAAGATAAAAGCTAATGGATTCATGTCTGACACAATCTGTCTTTGAATTATGTGAGAGAAGTGTAGAGAGTGTAGTTTCAGGTCTCAGAGAGAGAAGCATGCATCAGCGTTCATAAAGCTATTATGGTGATCAATAAGAATCGTAATGCAAATTTGAACAAATTAACAAATTATATAGGGACATAATGATTAATATCTTCGTAACCAACTTCAAGCTCTGTTTTGATTCTTGTTTTTTTTTTGTTGAGGGCTTAGGCTACATAATTAAGAAGATAAAGAACAAGTTTGTTAGATTATGTGTCTAATAATTTAGTATAAGATATATTAGAGATTTAATTAAATTTTGATTAAGATTATTAACCAATAGAAAAAAATTTTAATACATGAATGTCCCTCTCAATTAGGACTCTCCTAGCTAGAGTCCTAACAATATCCCTAATCTATAGATCTTAATCCGTGAATGAAGAGTTCTCGCAAACTCCTCTCTAGTGGTGATCCACACAACATATACAACGATAACGCACCTCTACACGAAGCACGCTCTTTCCTCACGTTTGCGCACCACCCTACTACAACAACAAGGAGGGATCGATCCCTCTTATTGTCCTCTCACACCAAAGAGGAGATAGTTGACTGAAGGAAAGGGTAGGGAGGAGATGTAAAAGGTGGCGATAGTAAGGGTCTAGCCTATGACTCTTTAAGCCCCAATTCTTATATATAGAGAGTCTCATTTAATTAACCTTAATGGATCATTCTGTTGGGTATTGGATCTCTATCCAATAACCCCTCGCTTAATGGATATTAGATCACCATCCAATAATCTTAACCTTAGCCAACCTCTTCACCTCTTTAATAGGGATCGGCTAAGTAGGTTTTACATGAATACCCCTTTCAATGAAACACAATTAGGACTCTCCTAACTAGAGTCCTAATACAATCTTAATGATAAAGATTCTCTCATAATATATTTTCATAAACTTTTGCTTATACAATGATAATACGTTTGAATTCTAATCATCGATATATAATATTATTATTATAATAATTCTGCGAAAGATAAAAGGGTTATCCATCTTCAATATCATCGATCTTATGAAAAATAGAAATGTTATCGACATCTAATACCATCATTATAGTAATTTTATGAAAATTAGAGAAGAAGAATTTACTCTCCATCTATCATTTCTTAAGTTCAGGATCCATGCTTCTCGCTGAACAAATTCCTCTCTTTATCTAATCATATATCGCTGAACAAATTCACAGTAGTCTCTTTGGCTTGAAGATAACACGTTCCTGAATGAATGGTCTTCTTTTCACAGTGCACTGAAGTGATTCGAGGATGACATTATTTCCTCAATTAATTGTATTCATTTTGTTCTACTCTTTCTTTGACTTGTTCTTCTTCCTAATCATCACCTTTCCTAAACGATTTGTCTTCTTCAGTTTAGCAACCAAATGAAAACTCTCACAAATATGTAAAAATTATGAAACTAAATAGCAAGGGTTATGATGTTATGAAAGTAAATTATCAACTTAAAATTAGTTCTAAGATCTTCAAATTCTTGTAGATTTATTTTTTTCCTTTTAATGCTCTAAACCAAAAAAAAACATAACACAGTACTCGAAATAGGATGTGACCAATTTTTTTCTGAAAATTTTTAATTGTTCTCAAATTGCATTTAATCAGTCAATTTCTACTCGTCCACAACAATTAAATGAATTTTCTTAATTCAGTTAATTTTTAATTTTAGTAAAAAAATAATTGAATCAAATTACAGTCAATTATATGCATACATACATACATACATACATACATACATACATAAATACAAACATATATATATATATATATATATATATATATATATATATATATATATATATATATATATATATATATATATATATATATATATATATATATATATATATATATATATATAGTAAAGTTGTACCCTGCCATTCCTATACATTAGCTACATTAATCTAGACTATTAATGTATGATGTCTTCTACAACTGGATTAACTCTGAACTCTAATCGACTAAAATTGACTCGCAAACTGCTGCAAGCTGGACCTATATAACTTAAAAATTAACTCAAAGCAGTGAACCTAATTTATAATATTTAGAAATCAATAAATCCCGATTCCGAGGCCTTTTGCTGAACCCAGACCTCATATAGGTCCAAGATCCTCTTTCTATCGTGTTCATCTTTAGTTTGCTTTACTTTTTCTAGTTCATCCGCCTTTAGTTTGTATCACATAATCTCTATCCAAGTTCCATCACTAACAAATATGGATTATTGATCTACATTTGCAATACATTCTAATAAGCTAGAATCAAAACTGTAATCTTTGTATTGGCACGGACTACAACAACATAGTGACAATAATTTTTTGTGGAGTAGGACAACATGGCAATAACACTGAAATCATTAAGTATACATGTTCTATATATTGATATAACTTTGTATCTTAAAAAAACACCTAAGATTTACATAACCCATAATCATTGATATGTCACTTTAAATAGCATTCACAGAAATACTTCAAATACATGTAAAACATCAAAGAGATTATTCATATCACAGTAAGTGAGAAGCACAAAATACAGACATATTGCACATTATTCAATATGTTTAGCAGATGTGCATAAATGAAATAAGTGCCCTACATATACATAACGAGTAACGAGTAAAAGTCATTCCAAGCATCCTAATATGTTTCAAACTATTCAAAGGCCTGTCTGTGATTATAGATCCTGATGAATAAGAAAAAGGGATTAAGTACAAGAAGACTGGTCATCATCAAGTCATAGCTTACAAATAGGAAGCAAGTTCATACAGCTCGATTACAAGAGCATATTATAAATAACATACTACAATCATACACCTACTACTATCATACCCCATTGCGAGAGGAGGGAAAGATAACAGAGAGTAAAGCTAATAACATCCCTGTGCCCAGTGGCACGTTTAAAAGTTAATCCTTCACACTTCGCTTTATGTCGGCCAAGAAGCAATTTTGAAGTCCGGTATCGCGGAAGGCTATGCTCACGAATGTAAGCACAGCGAAGGTGAGAGAATTTGAAGGGTCAGCACACTGATGTTTGGGAATAACCTTGTGATGTACATTGATGGCAGGGAGTATTTAGTCTGCTTTTGAGATATATATATATATATATATATATATATATATATATATTAAAAACGATATGCCTAATGAAATATTCAACGCCAGCTCCTTGCGATTCTGATCTGCATCGGGGATGAAACACTTGTAGATTCCGGCATCACGACACGCAATGACGAGGAACGCCCACCTACGGAATGTATTCCATTCAACTTTCTTAGTCGATAAGTACCAAGGTCATGATTCTGTTGGAGTTTAACAATTTCGTTCGCGAGTAAAGAGTGAGGACAGCACCTGGAACACTAGGACTATTAATGTCGGTAGGAGCCTGATGGTGGTGGTGTTTGAAGGAGTGTTTCGTTCATGGCTTCTGCGCCTTGGCTCACGGGAAGGACCGCGAGGGATGCCATGAGGACGAGGAAAGGATGCGAGAGTGGTGCTGCTGACGAGGAGAAACTGCAGTGGGAGGAATGGTTCTGTTGAAGTCGACGAGGAGTAAGACGGTGAGCGATTCCAACGAGGACGAGGAGCGTAGACGGCGAGGAGGGAGCGCGAGGAAGCTGCACAGCCCCTCCACAAATGCGACGGCCCATTGCGGACGACGGCCAGGCAGCCCCTCCACGGTTGCGATGACATCGCTAGGTGGGTCTAACAATTTCCTTACCATTTTTGACACCAAATTTGTAACGTTACGCTACTCGTCCTCGTTGGAATCGCTCACCATCTGCATAGGTAATCCTCGTCGACTTCAATAGAACCATTCCTCCCACTGTAATTTCTCCTCGTCAGCAGCACCACTCTTGCGTCCTTTCCTCCTACTCATGGCATCCCTCGCGGTCCTTCCGTGAGCCAAGGCGCAGAAGCCATGAACGGAGACACTCCTTCAAGCGTCGCCATCAGGCTCCTACCGACATTAACAGTCCTGGTGTTCCAGGAGCTATCCTCACTCTTGCGTGGGGTTCCTCGCCATTGCGTGTGTCATCCCCGATGCAGATCAGAACCGCAAGGAGCTGGTGTTGAATATTTCTTTACTCCCTGCCATCGACGTACATCACAAGATTATTCCCAAACATCAGTGTGCTGAATTTTTAGATTCTCTCATCTTCGTTCAGTTCATAAACCACGGCCAATGTGTCAACTCCAACGAGGGTCTCACCTCAACTCCTGTGATCAGACACGGAATCTCTAGTGTCGTTTTTTCCCAAACATCTCTCGTGTTGTTTATAATAGGTTCTTGTATGTTGTTTATACTACCGGTACGATGGCTCTGTTGGGTCAGCAGGACGGATTGTAGTACATGCATCCTAACACTGTGTCTCTTCAAATCTTAAAGAAGTGTGCGGCACGTGTTGACGTTCCGTGTCGGTATAAATTTGTATAACGACACGGAACTTGGTGATTTCCAGCATCTCAAGTAATCGAAGTGGTAAATCTCTCAGGCGAAGATGAGGAGCTATTGAAATTTCAATAAGATTGTACTTTATTTGATTAGTAAGTTGCAGATGAAGAAGAAGAAGGTACACAACATGACAACAACAGCCAACGACATGAGAAGGATTGACAACCTTCTAAATGGTTCGAGATAAGGGAGGCACCCAAAAATATGATTGTCTTCCAATTCATTCAGAATGATAGACCATGGGATTTTGACAAGCAATTATCAATTCTACAAGGACTTACATGATGTGAATGGCCATCCATATAGATCTATCTGCAATTTAATTGTAAGAATCTAAATATTAACTGAAGCTATTTCAGCTATATAGACAGAGCATTTGGTATAAATAACTCAAATAAAGTTGGATATGTAAATTCCTTGGCTCTGTTACAAGTCAAACTAATAAAGGGCACGATGTATGTGCACTGGACTTCAAATCTGAAAGGATTGTCCAACTTTTGTTACTCATGGAATTATCAGAACTAAATGCATAATACAGGCGCCTAATCAGTTGAAAGATAAAGGAAACTAAAGCTGAGATCGACATCCAACAAGGGAAACAACAGAGAGGTCAACAAGTCGCACAGGACCTGTATGAAGAAATGCCTTGCTGAGAAAGTAGAAAAAGAATGAGAAGGAAACACGCACCTTAGTACCGGGGAAAGAGAGGTGGATTTCCTCATCGGGGATGAGTACGGGCCACGGCTCGCCAACCTCGCAGAACATCTGTTCGGTCTCGAGGAGCTAGCCACAGTTGAGGAGGCGTTGGCGGATGGCCTGCGCGGGGATACCGGTGGCATCTATGATCTCCTCGACGCCACTGACGTAGGCGACGGCGATCAGCGAGGGGCTGTCGTCGGTGCGGCGCTGCAGCTCGACCTGGCAGATGCGGTTGGATTCCTTGCGCAAATAGAAAACAAGAAATCATGACGAAAATGAAAAACTATATTGAATTAAAAAAAAAAAGAACTTACATAGATCTTCAAATATTCTTAGACCTCAATCCTATAGATTTGGATATTTAAGACTTGATGGATCTACACGTATATAAATATTATCTATTTATAGATATGAAATCCAAAAGATATACTTTTAACTTTTAACGCTCCCCCTTAAAAGCCTATTTTTAGAGATAAATCCTTTTCAAAAATCTTTAAATGATCTTTTAGAAAGAGATTTGATAAAAATATTTATAATATTATATTTGCTTTTGACCTCCACGAACCCCAATGACCCTTCACCTTGTCCTAGTACAAATTGGATTTATAACTAATTTTAAGGTACTTTAATTGACATATTAATTTGTTAATTTGATAACAAATATCCTCGATTAAATATCTTAATCATATATATTTTTAAGCAGCAAATGAGAAAGTCTTGTCATTTTAACGATATAGGAATACATTCTTCCCATCAAGTTGCTAAAGCTTTAATATAAGATTCGCTACTATAGCAATCTTCCTATAGTAAGTCTTGACATATGTCATCTTGGTCACATGACTAAAGGTTTCCTTATAATCTTCTCCATATGTTTTTGAAAACTTCCTTTAATATATCTTACCTTATAATGATCTATACTTTCATTTGATGTATTTTTCACCTTATAAACATATTTGTAAGTAATTACATCTATATTAGCAGGCTTTGACATAAGATCCCAAGTTTTAATTTTATGAAAATCTATCATTTCTTCATTCATGGCATCCTCCTACTTCTTAACACATTTGACTTCATCAAAATAAGTAGGCTCAAGATGGTTAAAAAAATATATTAACATATGCTTATATGTATGGTGCTAGTTTGATTTTTCTTTTTGATGTTCTCAATATTAAAATTTTCTCTTCATAAACATCATTACTCCTCTTATCGCTTTGCACCACCATTGATGATGAAGAAATAATAGGAGCAGATATAAATGAAAAAGAAGATGAGCCAAAATCCATACGAGACTCAATCATAGTTTTTGAACAAATATCACTTGCATTATTGTGATTGATATTTTTAAAAGAAACTTCATCAAACACCACTTCTCAAGATATCAGTTTGTGGATCTATGCATTTGTAATATTTTTTCTTTTTATCATAGCAATAAAGATGTGTTTCTTGGCCTTAGCATCAAGCTTGGTTCTCTTTGAGTTTAGTATGTGAATATAGCATGGAAAACCAAATACTCTAAAATATTGAACATTTGATTTCTCATCAAATATGAGCTTATTTGGAGACTTCAGATTGATTGGACTAAGGGGAGTTCGATTAATCATATAAATTGCATAAAATTTTGAGTAAATTCTTTGTAGGAAGCCAACATTTACAAGTCTTCATGAGATTTTGATCTTTCATTCTATGGCACCATTTTGTTGCGGTATGTTTGCATATATAAGTTCTCTTTTATCAAAAGTGAAACCCGGAGTGTGTAACCTTTTAATTTTTCTTTCATTAACACTTTTCACTATTAATTTGAATTCTTAAAATTAAAATTTTTTTTTTTGATTTTTCCATCACAAAGTAGACCCAAGTGAGCCTTTTAAAATCATCAACAAAGAAAAACATATAATAAGAACCTGAATAAGATCGTTATGAATAAGCTGTAAGAGATATTTTCACCTTGAAAGTGATCTATCAAAATATTCCCTATGCACTTTACCATATTGATAATCTTTACCAGCTTCATTATTACTAAAAGTAGTAAAATTATGAAGACTATTAAATAGATTTTTTTGCATCATAATTTTTAATTTGAGAAAATTTATATAACCAAGTTTAGTATGCGATGCAATCATTTTTACTCATCCTATCAATATAAGAGGTCGATACTAATAAAACATATAAATCTTCAACCCTTCTACCTATATGTGTTATATCTGTATTTAATTCTTTTATGTTGTGAAAAAAAAAAGACTTCATTAGGATAAAAAAGAACTTAATTTCTAACATTAAGTATTTGCAACAAAGAAGAGATTTTTCTTTATACCTAGAACATACTATACACTTTTTAATGCAATAGGATCATTATAATAATGGCAATATCTTCCTTCTCCACTTGGTGAACAATATTGTCTATCGGGATAATTACATCATTACCTTCGTATTGATGAAGATCGGTGAATTTGGTTTCATCACTAATGAGATGATGACTACATCTTGAATCAACTATCCAGTCATGCTCAAAGTTGATAGATGTCATCACCTTTCAGTCATAAAATATTTGTCATAGTCTTAGTCAATATTAGAACAATCTTTTTTATTTATAATATTTTCATCTTTAACCTTAACATGATAATTTTTTTTGATATGACCTAACTTACCATACCTATAACACTTGATATTCTTTCAATTTGCACCATTGTTCGAAGAATACTCTATCTTGCTATCAACATCATCCTTCTTCTCTTTATCTTTATTATTATCCTTTTTTATTTTGTAAAAAGGTTTCTTCATCTACCTATAACACTTGAAATTTTCACCATTTGACGAGCTAGAGATTCTTGAGAAGCAAGAAGATTTTCTAACTCTACTAAGGATGATTGTTGAACCCATCCTTGAATAGATATAATATAAAGAATATATTCTTTTCGAAGATCACGAATAATATAATGTTTCTTTCATGCATTAGAAATAGGTGTATTTGGATCCAAGAGTGATATCTCTAAATATAAATTTTTAATTTTTAAAAATATTAAGAAATTGAGAGATCACCTTGGATAGTAATTGTTAAATCATTCTTCAAATACTTTGTTGAGCAATGTATCAAGAGTGATCTAAATCTCTTAAGCTAATTTGTAACCAATAATGTGTTCAAAGAGATGATGAGAAATTGATCACTTTAACACTAATTCAACTTTTGTATTTAATGTCATCCATGATATCTTCTATCTATGATATCTAGTATTGTTATTGCATTGCTGCCAACTACATCACATAAATCTTTCCTTATGAGATAGGAATCTAAACAAGTATTCTAGATCTTATAATTAGATTGATTAAGTAGTTAAATACCAAATCTACTAATTCGATTATAATAATTCATACTTGAAAAAGATTATCTTCATGAAGAAAGATAGAGATCAAGTGCGCTTTCTCAAATAATAGTAACAAGATAGTACTAGTCAATATCAAACCAAATAAAAGAAAAAAATCAAGACGGAGAAATTTTCAAAAAAAAAACTTATAAAGATACCTCAGCTTTGTAGGCTTAAGTATTTGAGACATAGATAAAGATATTATCTGTTTTTATATATGAAATATAATTTAAACTAAAAGTCTCTTATCCTTATAATTTTATTTTCTTAACTTATTAAAAAACTAAAATAATATTTTAAAATCTTTAAAAAAAAAACACTTTTTAACACTCCACGGACGCTATCTTCCACGGTATAGAGGGTAGGACTCCACCGGTACCTTTAACAGAAACTTCAACATCATGATCTTACTGAACACGAGAGATGGGTAACTGATCGAGCTAAGCGAAGCGAGCAGGAGAAGCACGAAAAGCGATGGTCCGCTTAAGGCCACTTGTCGCATATAATGATTATACGATGGAATTTGAGTTTAGAATTATATGATAAATTATCAAAATTATTATCAGCTAAACTACTGACATTGGCTAAAGTAACTCCCATTTATAATTTGGACGATTGCTGGAAAAATACCCTACTTTTGGGTATTTCTTATATGGCACCTCCTCTTTTTTAAATTCTCAAATCACCACCTCCTATTTTAAAAATTCTGAAAGGACGCTTCAGAAACTGTCACAGTATGTTCCTGCCAACTGTTTATAGTCAAAAAAAAAAAAAAAAATACTGTAAGACTAGTTGAAAAACACTATATAGTATTAAAAAATATTATTGTAATTACCGATAATTTTTCTCTTTATATAAATTAATTACTATAAATGATATATTGCTTTATTACTAACTTCTATATCTGTGCTATAGTTAAGGAAATAATTAAATTTAGTTTTCTTAATCACATAAATAAGTTAGAAATTCTACTAATCAATTAAATTATTAATTAATTTATTTTCTAATGAGTGATTTGATATTAAAGAAGTAAATAGTTTACATTCTATTTTTATGTGTGAACAATAAGATATGAATATTATATTATTTTCTTTTATGTGTGAAAACGAATAAAAAATAAATTAAAAATAAAAATTAAATTATTATTTATCTTTCGGGGAGATCTCATCTTCTCCTATATAAAATGGCTATTTCTCTCTCATTCTCCATTAAGCCTAACAATGGAAAGATTAAGAAGATGATTTCTCGGGAAGTTGATATCGAGGAAAGGATAATCGAAGAGAGGTAGGATCCTTTCTTTTTCAATTAGCTTTGATTTATGTTTTGAAATATTGATATTGAGATTATTATTATTTTATGATGCATAATGATGTTTTACTTTCGAAATTTAATGAGTAGTAAATAATGATAATTGATTTGAGATGTTATAATGATTATTTGATTTATCTTGATATGTGAATTTTAATATTGATTTAATTATCAAAATTCTTATTTTTAGATTAACATAGTAGTTCTAATTTATTTAATTAGATATATCTATGTTTCAAGAATTATGTATGAATTTCTATAATATAATTAGTTTTAAATTTAAGATCATGAATTTAAAGTTTTAATTAATGAATTCAAATCATTTTTTAATAATTTTAAATATTGAAATCTAATTTAATAAGAGGAGTCTAATTGGGATCTGACTTGAGTCAAGTTGATCGATCAGATCGAATCGACTCAACCCATGTGGTCATGTATGACCTAGCTCATGTGACCAAGTACAACCTAGCCCATGTGACTTGGCATGACCAAACCTATGTGGTCGGGTAGAAGCCAGCTCATATAGCAAGGCACGACTCAACCCATGTGGCTAGGCATGACTCAACCCATGTGACTAAGTATGATATAGTTCATGTGGTCATATATGACTCAACCCATATGGTAAGGTACGATCCAACCATGTGACTAGGCATGGGCCAGCTCATGTGGCTAGGTACGATCTAGTCCATATGGCCATGTATAACCAAACTCATATGGTAAGGTATGACCTAACCATGTGGCTAGGCCAGTCAGCTCATGCGGTAGATACGACCCAATTCATGTGGTTAGATATGATCCCAACTCATGTGTCTAGGACCAACTCGCGAGTCAAGCAAGACCTAGTTTAATGGCAAGGCTCAACCCAACTTATAAGTGAGACTTAGCCTAGTTCATGAAGTTAAGCTTGCCCAACTACACGATTGGTATTAGACTTATAGTCACCCCTTTTATATAACCCATCGTACTTCAACTCAACTTAGTACTTGGAACAAATATATACAGTGCATGTGGAATATGTATATGCAGTGTATGTAACCCGTCCAAGACTTAGGTGGGTTGGTTCGATTTGGGTTAGCACTATACGATATAGTCTAATTTCCTTCCTCTCTATTGGTTCGAGCTCATTAATTGACAAATTAAACAAGTTTGATCAATTAAAGCCAATTTAGGGTGATTCCACACTAACTTGACTAGTTCAAATCTATTTGACCTAATCGAGATCAATCAAATCTAAATTAGACTGGTCTAGGGTGATTCCAAACTAGTTCTATAAGAATTTGATGTTGGTTCTATTAGATTATAATCGAATTGAGTTTGGTTTTAGTCAATTGAGCTATTTCAATTAGAGTTTTGGTTGATTGAGGACAATTGAGATATTGATATTTCATGCTTTGATGATTTGATGAATTTAAAGGTTTTATCTGAAGATGTCATTTGAAAATAATTATTGGTTTTCTATTTTCTTATGTTTATGATATTAATATGATGAGTATCATGTAGTAGATATGACTAGACTAGTAGTTCACATTGGGAGTGCAACCTATGAAATGAGCTACGGGCCCATCATAGTGCGGAGCCACCAATGAACATAGTCTAACAGATTTACATCAAGTATGGTCTCTCATAATATTTAATTATATTTATTTCTTGATATATGCATGAGTGATTGGATGAGTGTAAATAAATTATCATGGATGTTTATGTATCCCTACCGAGGGCAAGTATGGCGATTCTCTTCGGGGATTAGCGAGCCGTCAGACGTGATGTTAGACGGTTCCTCCATCCGCTGTTGGGAGGAATATGTCCCCACTTGGGCGGGTGAGGGATACCACTCCATCCGTTGTTAGGAGTGCGATATGGATTATCTCCGTCCGCTATTGGGAGGAATCCATCCCATGGAATATGCCTCTTCATCCGCTATTGGGAGAGTGCACCATCGAGTGATGTACGCCTTTGTTATTATATATATGTTGCATGTGGCTGATGCATGATTTTGTTCATTATGTAAGAAATTATCATCATTTTTCTGATGCATAAGTTTTATGATGAATAAATATATTTTCTTATTGAATTATTGATGTGGTTGCTGATGTGTTTTTATTTTATATTTATTTTCAGAGTAATTTACTACTATGTAATAGATCTAAAGCTTGGATGAAAGAGACTTATGGTCCTATCAAGAAGATGTTGAAAAGAGAATGAGGAAGTTTATTATATAAATTATGGATAATAAAATATTAATTTATTATTCTTTTTATAAATTCGGGATGTGATAATTGTATAATGTTTTTGAACTAAATATTAATGGTCCGATGTTTTTGAAAACAAAAGCACTACATCGTGTTTTTGTTTAAAAAATATTATAGTGTTTTTAAATTAGTTTTGTTTAAAAAAATACTATGACATCAATATTTAGTTCAAAAATACTATACAGTATTTTTTGGAAAAAAAACACTATAAACAGTTGGTAAAAAAAATCATCATGGTTTTTGGATTGGGCAAAAAAAAAAAAAAAGATAGCTTTTTGAAGAGGTATTTTCGAGACATTAGAAATAAAGGATGATGGTTTGAGAATTTTGAAAAGAGGGTACTTTACCCAGCAATCATGCATATAAATTTAGCCTAAATATCATCACTTTTCTGTCCTACTTTCTTCTTAAATGATAAACCTCTTTTATAAAATTATAGTCTAAGGATTATTTTCCTTTTATTAATTTTTTAATAAAAATTAATGATGTAGTTGACACCTGATCCCTTGTGATTGACACTATAATGTGGCCAATATTTCGATATCATGTAATCGATATTTTCACCACCTATAGTTGAAATGACATTGTTTGTTGGATGTTTTCGACTACACATTCTATATCAAATCGTATCAATATCAATGCATATCTATCAGTATAACAATTCTAAAATCATACTATAAAAGTTCCCCTTATATACATTCTTATATGTAAAAAAGTTTTCATTCTACTTTTAATTTTATTAGTCTCAACACATCATCAATATATCAACTCTTAAACTAATTTAAATATTGGAGGAGTTTTGTCGGGCACAACCCCAATGTAATTTTACATAAATCAGAATCTTCTAAATTCAGGTATTCTCGATATCAATTACAGATAGAAGCAAAAGAGGACTTGGCTTTAAGTCAACATCCATTTTGAATAACTAGATTTTGACATAACAAATTTCTTTGCTAGTATCATTCTATCATAAATCTAAATCCAATTGGTTACCTAAATCATCAATTCATGCCAAACCTAAGTTGGAGCATCATTTTCATATCCATACACATTTATAAGTACCAAAGTGACTTAAGTAAAACTAGAAACTAGAACTAAAGATTTGGTGTGCTTTGTAGTTGTAGCCTAAGCATCACCTAATCTCGTTTCACAATTTGAAGTATGGACTCTCATGTAGTTATAGTTTAATTATCTATCCAAATCACAAGTACGTTCTATTCATGATTAGTTGATGACTTTTGCTACAAGCATAAACTTAGGCTTTAATAGACTTCCAAACACTTTTTATCTTTTATAGAATGCTTTCTCAACGTGTACAAATAAACTTATAGTGAACATTAGGTAAAATCCTTTAGGAATCCAAGATAACCAACAAGACATCTGTCAAACTACACAAGATTTGGGTAGAAATCACACACCACATTATAACGTAACAATTCTATAGCAAGTCTATTATATAAACCATAGAAAGAGCTCTGATCGGATTGTAATATGAACTAAATAATCACAAAAATACTATATTTAATTATTCATTCATTTTATAAATAATTTGATATTGCTACTACAAATCATAAAAACTTAAGTTGTCACGAAATGTCCTTATATATATATATATAAATACTAGGTAAAACAAAGAGAGATAAACGTAATATTTGGATTCATGATTTGCTCTGCTATCATGATCATGATCATGATTTTGGGTTTAGTTTCCATTTGTCCTTAGATCGTTAGAAAATGATACAATGTATATTAGATTCAAAAATTCCCTCTTACAAAGTCGTGACATATGAAATAAACCTAAATGTATGATGCAAGTTCAAATGAAGAACAAACACTAGGGGTATCTATTACTATTTAAAATTTGATTAATGGCCAAATTTAAAGGATTATTGCTCCTAATCGGTGCATACTACCATGTTTTTACTCCTTACGGGTCCAAAAGCACACAACCAAAATTATATGTATGCCAATTCTATTTTAGAGCGTTTACTACACTCAACCTACCTAAGGAAACCCGAGATTCCAACACTTAATACTTCCATTTCAGAGTGCAACATATGGTTTAAATCCTGCCTCAAATTCTAGTATTATATTCCGATTACTTGTCACTAATTAAAAAATATTTTAACATGCATTAAATTTTATTTGTCACATGAGCATTTATAACATTAGTGGTATATTCTTCTTGTTTCCCAACAAATTTCTACAAAATCTAATAGCAAAACTATTCTAAGATTTCTTATCAGAAGAATATTATTATTTTTTACATAATGCAACCTAATCTCGAGGATGTATCTATCACATCTGCTATGGTGTTTTCACATCGTATACATTCGACGCATAAGATGACGATAAGTGGTGGTACAAATGTGCTTTGGAATCCTGCAAGCAGACCCTCTGGGTGTAGTTGCACTCGTTTGCGAACACTCGTATCAGTTAATCTCCAGCTATAAAGGCACCGAGTTTGCTGGTATGAAAAACATAATTAAATTAACTTCCGAAACAAAATCGATTTAATTTTGAAGACTAGAAATGATTTTGATTTGAGAGTACTCTTCTTCTTTAGTTTTGTTAATCGATTCGATCTTGTTTGATATTCTGAAGATGATTCTGTTGAACTATTTTTACTTGCAAGTGTAAGGTGGAAGTTTAGAACAATGGGTTTGGTATGAAGATCTATATATGGGTAATAAAACATAAGGTAAACCACTTTTACCAAAAGTTTGAGCATATAATAATTATCTTAACTTATATTTTATCTCTAACACTTGAACATGATCTCCACTCTAATACACCATCTGGATGATTTGATTCACAAATTTTACTCTGGTGATTATATTCTACACTCCAAAATTGGCTGACTATGAGGTTTGTTAGTCTCCTTTTATTTTTTCTTTTTTTGAACAAATCCAGTTTTATCAGTTTATTTATTTATTTATTGTTATTATGGTCCTATAAGATTATTGTGACAAGTGGTTTGAAAGTTTGCTCCCAAAATCAATGGAGAAATTCCTTTTTCAGATGAAGCCACTTCTTATCAAAGGCAACTAGAGAGGTATGGCCTGTAAACTTTCTAGTATTATGTAGATCAAACAAATTAATCTAGTAAGTTTGATTTACATATCCATAGAAAACATATTAAATTGATAGGGATAAACGATGCTAGTAATTTAAATGCACCATAAACATATGTTAGTAACTCAAAATTTAGTAAAATTGTTAATATCATGAAGTTATGGAACATTATAAAAATAGTTGTTAATTAATACATTCTTATTCATCAAGCATCCAACAACAAAATTTTTAAAATATGTAGAACAAGTATCATGCATGCTTCAATATTAGTTGCTTTATATATGTTAAATTTGAGGGTTGGTATAATTATAAAGTTGTTCCTTTACGAGGAGATCAAGATTTGAGTCATAGAAATAGTCTTTTTAATTATTTAAAAATAAGATTATGTATATTAACCCGCTCCAACCCTTACATTAATAAGAGCATGATGCATTGGATATGTTCTTTTTATATATATTAAATTTGGAATGATGTCAACCTAGCTACTTGTCGTTATATAATTTGACAATTGTGATTTTTGAAACAGAATCATCCATCACCAAATATTATCATAAAAATATTATTTTATTAATTAATTTATTTTTTATAATATAATTTAAATATGTTAGCTGTAAAAATAGATCGTCACTAAAATCCATATTCATTGACAAGTGTATCTTTTTTTCGTCACTACAAACTTTTGACCATCGGGCGTAAGCCGATGTACATGAATAGACTCTTCTATAACTAAGGTTCTTTTGTTACAAACACGAAAAGCCTTAGAAACAGTAACCAAGAAAGATGCTCATCGGATTTAGCATCAAACTTTCCTAAGATATTCTTTTCATTCAAAATAAAGCATTTACAACCGAAAACTTTAAAATAAGAAACATTTGGTTTTTTGTTATTCCATAATTCATAAGGAGTTTTTAATAGAGATGGTCTTATTAGAACCCTATTCATGACATAGCAAGTCATATTAACGGTTTCGACCCAAAAATATTTAGGTAGACTATGTTCATTTAACATGGTTCTTGCCATTTCTTGTAAATTTTTATTTTTTCTTTCAATTACCCCATTTTGTTGAGGATTTCTCGGAGTGAAGAAGTTATGATTATATCCATTGGATTCACAAAAACTTTGGAAGTCACGGTTTTGAAATTCGCAGCCGTGATCACTTCGAATTGATGAAATCATGAAGTCTTTTTCGTTTTGAGTAAGTTTACAAAATTTAGAAAAACATTTGAAACAATCACTTTTGTGAGCCAAGAAATATGACCAAGTGTATCTACTATAATCATCTACAATTACGAAGGCATATTTGCTTCCTCCTGGACTCGTTGTGTCAATTGGTCCAAATAAGTCCAAATGGATCAATTGCAATGGTCTAGTGGTGCTAATTTGATTTTTTTGTTTGAAACTAGTTTTTATTTGTTTTCCTAGTTGACAAGCATCATACACTTTGTCCTTAACAAACTTCATATTGGGAATCCCTCGTACTAACTCTTTAGATGAAATCTTAGATATTAGTTTCATACTTGCACGGCTTAATCTCCTATGTCAAAGCCAAGCATCATCATTTAAAGCGAAAAAGCATATTTCATTACTAACTTCAACAGGTTGATTGTGCAGACATTATTTTATTTTAAGGCAATCAATGATATGTTATTGTTTGGTTTTTCAATAATGCACACATTAGATTCAAATCTAACAATGTAACATTTATCGCATAATTGACTAATACTTAAGAGATTATGTTTTAATCCATCAACTACCAACACATCATCAATTGAAAAACTTAATTTGTTACCTATGGTTCCCTTGCCAATGATTTTACCTTTGTTGTTGTCTCCGAATGTGATATACCCTTCTTCTTTGCTAGTGAGCATAGAGAAATGAGATGGATCTCCGGTCATATGCCTTGAGCATCCACTATTAAGATATCATTTCTTGCTACTAGCTTGTGAGTTTGTCTACAAAAGAGGATGGTTTTTAGGTACTCATTTGATTTTGGGTGCCTCAAAAATTGATATACTAATTTTGTCATATATCATTGAATTATTTATAGTTCCTTTAGGAACCCATATCAACTTATGTGGACTAATTTTCTTAAATGGACATTTGTAAACAACATGTCCGGATTTACAACAAAAGTTGCATTTCAAATGAGGTGAAACATGTAATGTGGGTCCTTTAATGAAGGTGATAAGATTTTGGTGAGATCCTCTCACAAAACCAATTCCACTTCTATTTGCGACGTGACCCTTGTTTGCAAGGATCATGTCCAAGCATTTGCTACCGACCTTAAACTTGTTTAAGGTCTCTTTAAGTAGCAAATTCTTATTTTTTATTATTTCTAAGTGTTCACACTTAGAGCATGGAGGAGTTTGAAGACTATCAAGCTTATTTTGTAGAAAGGCATGCTCTTTCTTTAATAGATTGAACTCCTTACTGATAGTTCTACACTCATCAAATAATTCGTGAAAAGAGAGAAAGTTCATCGAAAGATAAATCTTCATTAATTAAATCATATACCTCTCCTCCTAAAGCCATTAGGGCGAAGTTTGCCTCCTCTTTGTTGCTAGCTTCTTCATTCTCAGAATCACTTGAGTCGTCCCAAGTTGCTTTTAAAGCTTTCTTCTTCTTCGGTTGCTTCTTCTTGGCTTGGGGGCATTCATTTTTGAAGTGCCCTAACTTCTTGCATTCGTAGCATATTACTTGGTCCTTTTTATGTTCAAGTTTATTTTTTTCTTATTTTTAAATTTATTCTTTCTTATAAATTTTTAAAATTTTTGAGTTAAAAGCGTAATGTCATCATCACTGTCCTTATCACTTGATGTTCCTTTCAAGTGGTCTTCTTGTGTTCTAAGTGTCATATCCTTCCTGTTCTTTGGAAGGGGGTTCTCGAGCTCTTCATTAGCATGACACGTCATTTCGTAGGTCATTAGAGACCCAATAAGTTCTTCAAGAGGAAATATTTTAAGGTCTTTGACATCTTGAATGGCTGTAACTTTTGGATCCCAACTCTTTGGAAGAGACCTTAAAATTTTAGTTACTAGTTCAAAGTTAGAAAAATATTTACCAAGAGCTTTGAGTCCATTGATGACATCCGTGAAACGGGTGTACATGTTTCCGATGGACTCACTTGGTTTCATCCGGAAAAGTTCGTAAGAATGCATAAGAATGTTGATTTTGGACTCTTTCACTCGGCTAGTGCCTTCTTGAGTGACCTCAAGAATTCTCCAAATATCAAAAGCCGAATCGCAAATCGAAACGCGATTAAATTCATTTATGTTAAGTGCACAAAACAAGGCATTCATAGCCTTTGCGTTTAAAGCAAAAACCTTCTTCTCCGATTCATCCCATTCGCTCATCGGAAGAAAAGATTTTTTAAATCTATTTTCGATAATATTCCAAAGCTTAAAATCCATGGAAATAAGGAAGATCCTTATACGAGTCTTCTAATACGTGTAATCCGACCCATTAAACATAAGCGGACGTGTAATAGAGTGACCCTCTTGCATGCCGGAGTAAGCCATCTCTCTTGGGTATTAAACCAAATATGAGAGTGAGCCTTGTTTTGATACTAATTGTTAGGATCGGAGTGACACTAAAAGGAGGGGGTGAATTAGTGCAGCGGATTAAAACTCATAAGTTTGAAATCGATTTCGTAAATGTGTAGAGATTTTGATTCGACAAAGGATGACTTAGCTAAAATAACTCGAGTAAAGGTAATCAAGAGTAGGGAGATGAAAATCGAATGATTTGCAGCTAAGTAAAGAAATGGTTCAGAAAATTAAACACTTACACATTCAAGGAACACCACGATGTACAGTGGTTCGGTCAAATGACCTACATCTATATTCGAAGCCTTCTTCGATGAGGCTCTCAACTTCTACTAGCAAATCACTTTGAAAGGGAAGGACCAAATACCCCTCTTACAACCTTCTTACAAGTGGTTCACACTCTTACAGATTTTTCAAAGAGAGAGGGAGGTGAACACTTAAGCGATTGAAAACAAGACTTTGCTAGAGCTTTTTCTCACTTTTTAACTTATCAAAAAGGTGTTTTCTCTACTGAGAATTGAGGGGTATTTATAGGCCCCAAGAGGATTCAAATTTGGGCTCCAAATTTGAATTGCTTTTGGGTTTTTCGGTGCTGGCGGTGCCATCGCCTGTCAGTGTTTGACACTGACAGTGTACTGGCGGTGCCACCGCTAGACGTCTCGGGTTCTGGGCGGTGCCACTGCCCAGTCTAGCAGTGTACTGGTGGTGCCACTACCCAGTATGGTAGTGTACTGGCGGTGCCACCGCCCAGTCCAGCGATGTCACCGCCTAGACTATTCCAGCTCATTGGTTGGGCTCCAAACTTAGCCCAAACCAGTCCAAACTAGGGCCCAATTGGCCCATAACCGGGTTATAGGATTAACCCTTAATCCTAATCCAAATTATATGCAAACTATGAAATTAAGACATAGCCCTAAGCAAATTTTAACCGGCAACATTGAGTTTCCTTCCAGCGAGCTTTTCGACGAACTTCCAGTAGACTTCCGATACACCCTCGAATTTCTTCCGGTGGACTCCCAGTAGGCTTCCGGTCTTGTGGTGGGTTCAACGAGTCTTTAGCAAGTATCTGAACCTTCTCAATGATCTCCGCGAACCTCCGACGATCTTTCCGGCGGACTTCCGACGATTCTTCGGACTTTCGACGGACTCTCGAACACCCATCGAACTTGACTCCGGTAAACTTGCTTTATGTCTTCAAGCTATCATAGTTAATCCTACACACTTAACTCAATAATATAGATTAGATCAATTAATCCATCAATTGACTTCATCATCAAAATTCGAGATTCAACAAGGTGCTCATTTGAGAATGAGTTCCCTAATTAAGCTGCTTACGAAATGTTGGATGGTTAATGATGCCTTATTATCAGATAGCAATTCCGTAGTCCTAGTGATATATCTAGTCCTTATACTTGAGACACTAAGGATGTCCTGTATGAGTACTTCATTTTTTGATACCGGACTTATAGGTCTGGAGGTTCTAGATCTAGCATAGTTTGTCATCGGGAGTAGTAGCCAACCTTATGAGAACTATTGAGTATTGATAAAGGATCATATGTTAGGATCGAGTCGGCACTAGGGGGTGAATTAGTGCTTACGATAAAAATGACATCGGTTCGAAAAATCTTCGTTTTGATACAAATCGATATCGGAAATGCTTAGCTTTGAAAATGTTTATAAGAGTGTGCAGCTAAAGTAACAAGGAAGTAAAGTAATTTGCAAGGAATGAAAATTAAAACAAAATTGCAAACCGAGTTTTATAGTGGTTCGATCATCGTGACCTACATCCACTCTCGATTCCCCTTCTGTCGTGGTCACCGGCATCTACTAACGATCTTCCTTCAATGGACGAAGACCAACTACCCTTACAACTCAATTCTCCTTTTGACAGGTTTAGGAGAGAACCTTTACACCCCCACTACCTCCTCTCTTAAACTTCACCAATAGTTAGAGCTTGAGAGGAGTTCTCACAAGATTACAATAGCATTTTTTTTTTTTTACTCTCAATTCTTGTGTCTTCTAAGTAGGGATGAGAGAGATATTTATAGGCCCTAAGTGGATTCAAACTTGGAGTCAAAAAGTGTCTCATCCCTGATTTTTAGGGTGTTAGGCGGTACCACTACTTGCAGCACTAACACTGGGTGGTACCACCACCAAGTCTAGCAGTACCACTACGTGACACAATTTGAGAGACTATGTCTGGGTGGTAGTACCGCCTAAACTAATGGTAGCACTGCTTGACATTGGACGGTACCACTGCCCAATATAGCAATACTACTATCTGACATAGTCTCGGAGACTATGTCTCATAGACTAAGCCACTAGCAGTGCCACCACCTGGATCGGTAGTGCCATCGCCTGACCTAACTTTTGGGTCATTGAATAGGCCTTTTTCTTGGCCCAAAATAGCCTCACTTTGGGCCCAGTTGACCCCTAATTGAGTTAGCCTAATTATATTCTAAACCGACTCAATTAGATTCTAAACTAACTCGATCTAGACATAATCAATTATAAGCGAATCCTATGTTGTCCGACATATCATTAGTTCATTCGGCACTTCATCCGATCCTTTGGCGTATTGCCTAATCGGCATGTTGACTTCTGTAACTTTCGATCTCCTTGGCACAATGTCTGATCCTTCGACTCGATGCCCGAATTCATGGCACGAAGCCTTCTACCGACACATTAACCGATCCTTTGGCCTGATGTCCAATCTTCTGACATGTTTGCTCTGGCCCAATGTCTGATTCCTCCTGCTTTAATCAATTTACCTTTTTTGATCAAAACTAGTCCTGCATCACTTAAACGCACATTAGATGACAAACACACCAATTAATTTCATCATCAAAATTCAAAATTCAACATCATTCACTCTCGGTGTCATGAGAGGAATAGCACATGTGTTCTCGCTCAAACAAATCCCTAGCCAGGTTCATTCGGATTGAGAGAGAAAGAGTTCTCTGGGAGAATCCGATTAGAGCAAGACTCGAGCATAAATCGTATGGGTCTAACAGTACCATATCCGATATACAGTCTCTGGGATATTAGATGGATTAAGGATTATATGTATATAGTAACTAAGGATAGACAAATCCAATGGATTGGATTTCCTTGTATCTTCTAGGGACTGCGGCGTAATGACCTAGTATATCTGTAGTCGATAAGTCGAGTGAATTATTATGGAGATAATAATTCACTAAGCCAGAAGGAGTTTTAGTAGGTATTACTCATGGCCAACTCGATATTGGGCCTAGAGGGTCACACACATATAGTAAGCATTGCGATGAGTAGACATTCAGATATGAGATATCCGTCGAAGCCCCTATCTTATTGGATATCCAATACGCCCTTAAATTATTAGATCTTATTGATGAAATCCAATAAAAGCCAATGAGAGATTATTGAATAGAGATCCACTAATATAAGAGGCTTGGGTAGTTGGATGGAGATCCAATACCCAATAGGGCTGGTCCATTAGGGTTAAGTTGACAAGGGACTTCTATAAATAGGAGAGAACAAATGGTTCATAGGCTAGAGCTTCTTTGGGTTACCTTCCCCTATTCTTCTATCCTTCTTCTCTTCAGATAGCAGGCCAAGAGACTTGAGGAGTATCGTCGTAGCCCTACTATGTGGATCACCGCTAAAGAAGAGGACGTTTGATCTCCTTCACCCTCTCTTAAGATATTTGTAAAGATTCAGGGATATACGATCTCCCTAGATAACACAATCTTTAATATATGCAGTTTTAAGTTTCGTGGATTTTGCGCACCAATCTTTGCATGACGATGAACGTATCGATGAGAAATTTGAGGATTTTGTTTTTATGTTTTTCCGCTGCACATGTGATATCGGCCCCAGATACCATCTCTTTTTTAGATGGTATCAGAAGGTACGCATCGTAAAATTAAATCTAATTTTATTTTATTTTCATCATGAAATAAAAGATTATTTTTATATTTAATATAACATATTACATATTTTATGCCACTTACAACTGGGATTTGACATGTACTCCGATGAATTTACTAAAACTTTGGTATAGTAATGCTACAAAATCAGATTATGGTTTTGAAATTTACAGTCTGCTTGGATTTACCAAACCCATAAACCAAAGATAGGTCTTAAAATTCTGTCTAATAATTTTTAAAACTTTCATCGCTTACCCTTGAGAAAAGAAAGTTAACTTTTTTTTGTCAATATCTCTTAAAAAACATTATGATATTAAAAATAGAAAAATCAAGTATTTTATATTTTAAAAATTATTTGATAAAATAAATTAATATTAAATATGATTTACTTAAATGCAGGTTAACAATAGTAAATGTGTGGAGAATTTTAATATTTAGAGGAAAATTCGTCGTGATGTATGCGTATAATATAATAAAAAGATTAATAAAAAAAAGGAAGGTGTTACTCCTTTCTACCACAAAGCAGAAGAAGCAGCAGCGGCAGCAGAAAGAGAGAGCTCCTACTCGCCCTTCCCCGCCGCCAAATCCATCGCGTGATCTCTGATCAACCCTGCGATTGATCCACTCGCCGTCAGCTCCAATCGGGTGGGTGCCGATCGATCTCTCTGAACCCCATTCTCTAGCCAGGATCCCCATTAGCTCTCCTCCCTAGTTACTTTCACCCCTTTCGATCTACCCTCTATGATCAATCACGGCAACCCTTTGATCCATTGCAGTGCTCTTCAATTTCTTGCATGCATGCTATGGATCTCATCTTCGTTTGCTCTCTTTTAGGGAATTTGGTGTCTTTAATTCGTTTCTTCTTTGTCTGGTACCGTTTTGTTCAATTGATGAGAGTTTTATCTTTTTTAGGTTTTCCTTCTTTACCTTATGACTAAATTGAATCTCTTTGATGCAGGAAAAATAAGATTGTATTCATTTTCCCCCAAATCGATAAGGTTTGATCCCCACGAACCATATTTCTCCATTTATTCCACTTATAATTTTAATTACATGATTCCCCTCTTCTCATTCCGTAATTTGTCTCTGCATTCATTAGTGATAAGCAAGGATTCATCGAGGAGGAATTCATAGTCGAGATGGCCACAGTACTTACTAGTGCCAGTAGCCCTCTGAACTCATCTATTCCGATCCAGGAAGCAAGTAGCAGGAACAAGAGGAAGTTCCGAGCTGATCCGCCTCTGGCAGACCCGAATACGGTCGCTGATGCATTGCATATGGAGTTGCCGGACTACGAGTTGTTCCCAACGGAGAAAAGTACTGAGATTCCCATCCCCGAACACAACCATGCAGGCATCTGTGATGTGTGTAGGACTCATATGTTTGGGCACAAAGAGGGGCTGGAGTTGGATGAATTCCAGGATGTCGATTGGAGTTGCCTCACCGAGTCCCAGCTCGAGGACATCTTGTTGAGTAATTTGGATATGGTCTTTAGGACCGCGATTAAGATGATCACTTCGCATGGGTACACCGAGGAAATTGCCACAAATGCTGTGTTGAGCTCAGGGCTCTGTTATGGTTATAAGGATACAGTTTCTAATGTTGTGGACAATGCATTGGTTTTCCTGAGGAGTGGGCAAGAGGTGGATTCTTCTCGTAGGGAGAATGTTGCTGAGGATCTGAAGAAGTTGGAGAAAAGTGTGTTGGCCGATATGATAAGTGTGCTTAGGGATGTCAGTCCTTTCTTTAGTACAGGTGATGCAATGTGGCACTTGCTGATGTTCGATGCAAATGTCTCCCATGCTTGTGCGATGGATAGCAATTTGTCGAGCACAGTCATATATGATGAATACTTGGGCACTTCTACTGGTTCCCAGTTGGAATCAGGGTCAGTCTCTAATAACACCCCCCCTTCAATAAACACCGAAACAAATGTTCAAGGGCCTGAGAAGTTGAATCGCATCATATCTTGTCCTGAGAACACGCAGAAATCCAACACTGCAAAAGTGGTAGGGATCCCGAGCCTACCTTGTGGAAGGTTCTCTGCATCAAATGAGGATGGCATGGGCCCAAAACCTAAACCTGTGAAGGAAAGCTTGATTTCGTCATATAATCATGCTCAGGAATCTTCTATTGTTGTTTCTCGATCTTCACAGGAAGAGAAGCCTGTTGGCAGTAGAAAGGTCCATGTAGGTAGTTCTAAAAGAGAATTTGTCCTCCGACAAAAGTCAGTTCACTTTGAGAAGAGCTATCGGTCCTTGGGTTCTAAAGCAGCTTCAAGAGCATGTAAACAGAGTGGGCTTAGTAGCCTAATTTTAAATAGGAAATGCAATCCAGTATCGGATTCCGCGAGCATAAGTTTGAAGAGCTCCTCATTAAAGATTGGGAAAGCTGCAGGAATCAACAAATCAACAGCAGATGCTAACCTTAACCTTTCTTTTAGTGATGGACACTCATCTAGTCCATCATGCATCGCAAAAGAAATTAGCAGTCAGTTACCAGCATCTAGTACAAATACTGAACTTTCTTTGTCACTACCTTCTGAGAGCAATGCTGGTGTTAGTCTTAAGCAGGAACCTAACGTTAATGCTGCAAATTATAGCAATAATAGCCCAATCCATTCTGATATTATGTGCAGAGATTGGGTCCCAGAGGACAAGAAGGATGAGAAGTTGCTTGTATTAGTTCCCCTAATGCATGAACTCCAGGCGCAGTTGCAAGACTGGACTGACTGGGCTCAGCAAAAAGTGATGCAGGCTGCCCGAAGGCTGAGCAAGGAGAAGGCTGAGCTGCAAACGTTGAGACAGGAAAAAGAAGAAGTGGCTCGTCTCGAAAAGGAGAGGCAAACTTTGGAAGAAAATACCAGGAAAAAGCTTGCTGAGATGGAACTTGCAATATCAAAGGCAAGTGCCCAGGTTGAAAGGGCTAACGCTGCTGCCCACAGGCTTGAATTTGAGAACACTCAGCTAAGGTTGGGAATGGAAGCTGCAAAATTACGTGCTGCAGAATCAGCAGCCAATTGTCAAGAAGTTTCAAGAAGAGAGATGAAGACTGTTAAAATGTTCCAGTCATGGGAAAAACAGCAAGTCCTGTTTCAGGAGGAGCTTGCAACTGAAAAGCATCAACTGTCTCAGCTGCAGCAGCAACTTGAACAAGTCAAGAAGCTTAGAGATCAATCAGAGGTAAATCTCTTTCAATAGTGTATCATTCAAATTTTCAAGTGGGGAAGTGCATGCAATGCATTAGAGAAAGTTGCCTGAACAGTAAAAGTACATAATTGTACTGTATAATCAGTTCCCTTAAGACACGTAGTTTAAGGTTTTAGTCCATATCATCAAATGTAAAAGATTTTGTAAGTGTTTCTCTTTTTGCAAAAGAGGCTGTCACCTGCAAAGGATAAGATAAAATATGAACTGATATCCAGGCCAAGCAACATAAATAGAAGTTATCAAATTAAGATGTCAACAACCACATGGTATGAGATTAATAACTTGCAAATAAAGTGTTGTTGATCACAGTGAGGCTATGAATTATCTTTATTCATCTTATTGATGATGGTTTAAGCTGTTCTCTTGCCGTACAAATTGGTCATACGACTTCCACAATTAGCTATTGTCCAAAGGGCTGTCTGATTTCCCAGAATTTGAGTGGCAATCACAAGTGCATTATAATTAGAAACGTGTATTTGGATATGCTACAGAAACATCTGGTTTTCTTGCATTTGCAATTGTAAAGTGCAACTATTTAATATGTTTGCTTGCAATTAGAGCTTACAAATGATTTTGTTGGGGATGGATGGCAGGAGGGATCATGGTTGAAAGAGGTGCAGGTATTTGGTGGTTGGCAAGAATGCCAAACCATGAAGTCAGGTAGCTGTAGTTGGGTGGATAATTAGAGGAATGGCAATGGTCGGAATGAGCAGTGAGAAAGGTGTGATAACTAAGAGAATATTAGGACTTGTAATTGGTGTCACTTAAGCTACATTTCGTCATTGAGTTGCATGCTGAAATACAAGCACAGAGGTTTACATCTTGACAGGAATTGCAGATTATTACAATCAGGATTAAATGTGTGAAGAGAGGGAGAAGAAAAAAAGAAATGAAAACTTAAGAAAAAGATTGAAAAGAGATTTGACGGATCTCAATTTGGATAGTGCATCATTCTCAATAGAATTCAATGGTGGGAAAAGATCTATGCAACTAAACGCAGATGGTTGGAAGCTAAAGTCACTGTGGCTAGGCCCACATTATACAAATATCATTTGGATAATTTATGTAAATGCCCCATATGTTTGAAAGTTGACATCATCCTTCTCAATCTGTTCACTTTAGCATCCAATTTGCCCTAAAAAGCTTTTTAAATCTTGTTCTCTAGCTTTTGGGCCTTATATATGGTGAATAATCTTTTTGTTTTCCAGTTTGGATTTGATCTTAACCTACATTAATTTGTCAATTTTCTTGGAAAGTTCCGCTGAAAAGTAAGTAATTTGCAGCTTCATGAACAGGCTATTAAAACGTTTATAGATATTGAGAATAAACTTATAGATTTTGAAAAGGAATCTAATAACCTTCATTTTTTTCATTCTTCATGGGGTTTGTATATAATTCACTGGATTTTTTTTGAAAATTCAGTATTTTTCTCCTTAGTTCTGCCTCGTGAAAAACCTGCAGGCTAGGTGGAGACAAGAAGAGAAGCTGAAGGATGATACACTCACAGAAGCCAATGCTGAAAGAAAAGAACGGGAACAGCTTGAGACTTCTGCAAAATCACAGGAAAATGCATTAAAATTGGAAGCAGAAAATGTTTTGCAAAGATGTAAAAATGATATCCGTAGACTTGAACAGCAGATTGCACAGTTACGGCTAGTCACACACTCGTCAAATATTGCTACACTGAGGTGGGGAACAGATAAAAGTTATGCATCCCGCCTTTCAGATGGAAAGAGAAGTAACGACTCGTATGTATTGGCCAAGATCATGGATACTCAGGACTTGGCATCTGAAGACCTACAGCGTGAACGCGAATGTGTTATGTGCCTATCAGAGGAGATGTCGGTTGTCTTCCTTCCCTGTGCTCACCAAGTTGTTTGCACAAAATGCAATGAGCTTCATGAGAAGAAGGGTATGAAAGATTGTCCTTCTTGTAGGACCCCTATTCAGCGGCGGGTCTCTGTTTGCTCGACTGACTATCAGCTCGAACATGTCTTCTGAGCTAAAGTTTCGGAATAATAATTTGTGGCTTGGAAATGAATAAGGCATGATAAACAAAGGACATTGGCTATGAAAAATCATTTGCAATGAATTATCAGCTTTATACAGTCCTATATTAAACATGTAGCTTACGATAGTGTTTCTTTTCTTATTTTTCATACATGAATCAGGAAGATTGTGGGTTTTGGTCAATCTACATGGAACATCTGCGTTGGTTTTTAGTCATCAGAAGTTTATTTCTTGAGGTGGGTGGGTATGTATTGAAAGGTTTTACGGTGAAGCATGTTATGGTTCTGATGATTTATCTGGTGCAAATAGAGTCTGATATCGAAATTTTTTCGTAATTGGGCAGAAATTTGATGCAAGAAAAGGAAAAGAGATTGAGTGAAGATTTTTCATACTGACCTACTTCTTTTCTTGAATTTGTAATTTTTTTTTCTATACTGACCTTCAGCCATAAGAATGAGTGGCTAGTTTGCATACAATTTTCTTACAGCTTTCTAATTATTGATTACCTTCTCTCTTTTTTTTTAATTCTCTTAGCATGCAAATAAAATATGCAGCTGTTTTTTTCTTTGGTAACCAATGTTATTTTTATGCTGATAGTAAATTTTGTTTTCTGCACATCGACATTTCTTTTGTTATTTCTAAAGTTGAAATCACTTTGTTTCCTTTGGCATGCAAGTAATTGCAAGATTTTGCATACTTCAACTAACCTAAAAAAGCATGATACTTCTGTCTGAGATTAACAAATGTTTGCATACTGTTCATCATTGATGAACGAGTGTACCGTGACCAGTGTAGCACGGCTTGGTTCATGGGTCGATGTCGGAAGTTTACGATCGGTTGGGGGAGGTGCCAAGGTTGATCACGCTCGCGAGTCGGGATGCGGACGTTGTCAAAGGGAAAGCACCTCTTTGTCGAGACACTAGCGTCATCCTCGGGGAGGGCGTCTCTTGGTCGGGGCGGTCACACTTCCGGGGTTGGTCGTGCTTATGCACAGAAGGCCCTCGTCGAGGGTTCCTGACTTTGGCCCCTTGACGATTACGTTAGTAATTGGTTTCCTCTTTTTCGCCTCCTCTGGCCAAATGCCAGTTAGAGGCTTTTATACTACTATGCGAGGATTAACTGTATGCGGGTTTGGCGCCGTGGTCGTTCCCCGAGTGGCGAGGTGGTACCTTCGTGTGGCCGCTGTCCTGGAATGCACGGAACGACGTCATGCGGCGCAGTCCCGAGCTTTCCAGGACGGGATGTACCGAGAGGTGCCTTGGTACAGATCCTATCTTGGCGCGTAGAAATACTTCTCGTGTTAACTTGGCGGGGGCGTGATGCGACATTGGTTGTGACATGGCTGGGGCTCAAAATATGCCTTATCACTTCTCCCCTCCCCCTCGCGCCCCCCCCGCCCATCGAGGCGTGCCATGGGTCCTTGCAAGAGGGCGAGGGGTGCGTCTAGCTCGTAGGAGTGCCGTGTGTGGATTGGTTGCTCGTGAGGGGTAGTCGGGCTGGTTTATCACGGGGCTACTTGGCGGGCCGTGCTTCGTGTCTTGGGGAGGGATTGAACCTGTTGGCTAGGCGATTGAGCTCGGGCTTAGGTTCGGGACCGACGAGTCATTGGTCGGGGGACCAAGCTACGCGACTCGGGCAAAGATTGAACCCATTGGCCAAGCGACTGATCTCGGGCTCAGGTTTTGGATTGACGAGTCACTGGTCGAGGGACTGAGCTGTGCGACTCGAGCAAAGATTGGACATGTTGGCCAAGCAACTGATCTCGGGCTCATGTTTGGGACTAACAAGTCGCTGGTCGGGGGATCGAACTGCGCGATTCGGGTGAAGATTGAACTTGTTGGTCGAGCGGCTAAACTCGGGCTCGAGTTTGAGATTGACGAGTCGTTGGTCGGGGGACCGAGCTGTGCGACTCAGGCAAAGATTGAACCTGTTGGTCGAGCGACTAAACTCAGGCTCAGATTTGGGGCTGATGACTCGGGCACGTGTGGTAGTGTACACGTGTGTCCGAGTGCTCGTGTCGAGCGGGGCAATGCAGGTCCTGGCGGGAAACTTCCCGTCATGAGCTGCTTCTAGCGAGAGATTTTCTGTCACGAGCGGCTTCTGGCGAGAGAGTTCCTGTCATGAGCGGCTTCTGGCGGGAGCTTCGAGACTAGGGAATCTAGGAGTTATGGTGGGTTTTAAGTGCTGCGATCATCTCTTTCCTCGGGGAGCCCAAATGTCAGCTTGGGGGTGGCGAGTTTCTTCTTTATAAACCCCTAACTATGGAAGGGGGTGGCATTGCTCCGTTGCTGCTTTCCCTGCTTACGACTCGGCTTGCTACTCGTTGTTTTGAGGTCGGGATGTCTTCATCTTCTTCTCCCCCCTCTTCTAGTCGATCAGTTTCCGAGATCAGCAGCTCGGGCTCCGGTAGTTGTAGGGTAGAAATGATTAGTTCTTCGTCGAGTGGCTCGTCCCCGGTGGATTCGAAGGCTTTTGCGGCCCTGCAGGTGATTAGGTCATGGCATGATGTGGACTCGACGGTGCCCGAGAACTTGTTAGGTCTGATCTAGGATAGTTACAGTATCCTAAAGGATTATGAGCTTCATGCTCCGCGTCCGAGTCAGCACCCTTATGTCCTGTTTCCCAATGGATTCGGGCTAACCACGGATGCTTTGGAGGTGGGACTACGTTTCCCATTGCACCTGGTCATCCGAGAATGCCTCCCTGGTGGGGGATTTCCTCATCCCAGATGGTGTCAAACTCTTGGTGCTATATGGTGGTTTTCCTCGGGGAATGTCGGGGGGCAGGGATCGAACTGACCTGAACTCTCTTCTTGGCCTGCTTTCGCCTATGCAAGGGGCGGGGTGGGTATTATCTAACCGCCCAAAGTGGGTTTAGGATTAGTGGGGCTCCCTCCAACAACAAGGGGTGGAAGGCCCGATACTTCTTTGTAAGTTGCAGTCGGGGGTGGGAGTTTTGCGTTGGGTGGACCCCCCGAGCGATCAACAACATTCCTCCTTTTCTTTCACATGAAGAGGCCGAGCGCGTGGAGCGACTGAGGGAGATCCTGTCCTCTTCTCGGGCCATCAAGGGGATGACCGAGGAGTGGTTGGTTGATGAGGGGCTAAGTCCAACTACGAGGGGTACGATCAAATTCGTGCCCGGGGTGCTTTCTTTCTTTTTTCTTTTCCTGACGCCTCACTAATCATGCCTTTATTTTGCAGAGATGGTGAACCTCCAAAGGGGATGCCCCGTTCTACGGCCGCGATGCAACCGACGCGAGAACGCGAAGGATCCGGTTCCAGGGTTCCTTTAAGAAAGGGGATGCTGGCACGTGGGTCGAAGTCACCCGGTGATCCGGAGGTGGGTCGGTCGAAGAAGAAAGCCAAGGTCGGCACCCAGAAGGTTCTGAAAAGTGTGGCGAACCGTGAAAAGGTGACGTTGGGGATGGGTAAGTCGGGTGGAGGCCTCCAGGGCGAGGGCTTGGCGCAGGCGCGGGAGAGGGGGCGTGCCGGCTCTCCTGGTGAAGGCCCTTCGGAGAGGTCTACAACTTGCCCGAAGTCGATGCGGGACTTGTGCCGCATCCGTGCTCGTTCCAAAGGGGAGCCTTTCTAGGCCCTTAGCATGGTTGACCTCGTGGAGGAGAAGCCCGAGGCTCCTTACAGCACCATGACCCACTCTCAAAGCTGAGAGTAGGATATAGTTTGATGGGTCGGCAGCTCAAGAGTTCTCGCGGGGGATGCTACATCCGACACTAGCGAAGCAGCTATACTGTTCACCCTCCGTGGTGCTGATGGATCGGGCGACCAAGTCCCTCTTTTGGGTGAGTTTTTTTTTTTGTTTTTTAGGTGAACAAGCACTGACGTCGATCATCTCGCAGGGACAACATTACACTATGGCGTTGATTGACCGCGATTACACATCAGTCGGGTGATCGAGCGCATGGGCAAGGTGAACTCGAGCCTTCGTCGAGAGATCGAGGAGCTGAAAGGTGGGCCTGGCCCAGCGGCAGTGGTGGCGGCCAAGCAGCGTGCCGCGGAATCAAAGGCCGAGGTCGAGTGACTGAAGGCCGAGCTGGTCGACTCCTAGCATCAACCGAAGGAGTGTCGAGGGCGGGTTCGGGCTCTGGACAACGAGCTACTCTCTCTTTCGTGA
Organism: Musa acuminata AAA Group; assembly: GCF_036884655.1. Classification (NCBI taxonomy): domain Eukaryota; kingdom Viridiplantae; phylum Streptophyta; class Magnoliopsida; order Zingiberales; family Musaceae; genus Musa; species Musa acuminata. The sequence goes on from NC_088328.1 coordinate 18,565,493, forward strand.
AACATCAAAGTTGCGTGTTCCGCATCCCAGGCGACGGAAGAGGCCCTGGCTGAGGAGCACCGACTGGCACTCGAAAGAGTGAAGAAGGCTATCTCCGAGTACAAGAAGTCCACGGAGTTCCAACTTGGTCTGGTAAGGTCGGGCCAAGTGACCTATGAGTTCGAGTACCAGGTCGCCCTTGCGCATGTTCGGGTAAAGTGTCTTGACCTGGAGGTGGAGCCGGATCCCTTCACTGATCTTCCTGAGGACCGGAGCTTCAGGATGCCAGACGAAGTCCCTTTCGACGATAGCCTGGAGGGTCCCCCGAACTGAGGGATGTAATTTTTTCCTTTGTCCTAGTCAGGGAAAATTTTGGGTTGTATTGTCTCGACCGCAATGTGTACACCCCTTTGGGGATGTATTGTCTCGAGCAAAACATCTCAATGAAAGCACTAGAGAGTAGCTCATCTTCGCATTGGGATAACACAAGCAAGGTGGCCATGGAAGGCCTAGGTCACACGTTGGCTAGGAAGTTTTGCTCAAACTCTCTCACGAGCTGGTCAAAGGAAGAGACCGAGGATAGGCATAATCGGCTGAACCATGCCCGTGCTAGTCCTTTGAAGGTAGTCGGGAACACCCGACACATCAAGGCATCGGAGGTGCCGTAAAGGACCTTTTGAGCCCAGAACACGACATGTTCCGTGGGGTTGGAGCCACCGTCTTATGTTTCCAATGCCGGGAGCCTAAAGTTGAGCCGCACAGGCTTATCCTGGATTTCTTGAGCAAATGGGGATCCACCAGAGCTGCCTTCGCCCGACTTGCCACGTGACTTTTGGAATTCGCGCTTGAACTCGTCTAGGCGTCGGTTGACCATGGATAGCTGGACCCTGAATGAGTCATCCACTAAGTCCGATGATAAGGTATCGAGCTCGAGGAGGGGTGGAACGACTTGGAAAGGTGCGGGCACGCTTTGCTCGGGGAGGCTTCTTGGGTTAACTGTCTGCTCTCGGGCTTCTCCTATCCCGACTTGTTCCCTATTCGGCCTCTGTTGTGTTGGGTCGGTCGAGGGAGCTGCTAGCTACACGGTCTGCGGGATGAGCGACATAATTGTTTGCATCATTCCCGCCAAGGTTTGTACCTACTTGGCCAGGCTGAGGAACTCCTCGGGCGAAATGACCGAGGGTCCTGTAGCATATTCGGGGGGAGAAAGCCCTGGATGTTCGAACAGATGCCAGTAGCAATCCAATGTCGGAGCCGGAATCCCTCCATCCCTAAGGACAGGGAGGGGCTTATCACCGAGTCTGAAATGGGGGGCGGTCAACTGGTAGCTCTCCCTCGGGGGGAACTCCTGCGAGGTGCTTCTGTGACATCGACCCCTCCTTCTAGCACCAAAATATTGATGAACGAGTGTACCGTGGCCGATGCATCAGTATGGCTTGGTCAATGGGTCAATGTCAGGAGTTCACGATCGGTTGGGGTAGGTGTCGAGGTTGATCATGCTTGCGAGTCGGGATGCCGATGCTGTCTGAGGGAAAGTGCCTCTCTCTCGGGACACTGGCGTCGTCCTTGAGAAGGGCATCTCTCGGTTGAGACAGTCGCACTTTCGGGGGTGGCTGCACTCCTGCATAGAAGACCCTCGTCGAGGGTTCCCGACTTTGGCCCCTCGACGATTTAGTGATTGGTTTCCTCTTTTTCGCCTCCCCTGGTTAGATACTAGTCAAGGGCTTTTATATTACTGTGCAAGGATCAACTATACATGGGTTTAGCGCGGCGGTCGTTCCCTGAGTGGCGAGGTGATACCTTTGTGTGGCCGCCGTCTTGGAATGCACAGAACGGCGCCATGCTGTCACGGACTTAGCTGGTTTTGCCTAAGTCGTGCGATACCCTTGCTTGTCCGTCCGCAAAGGTCAGCCTCCCCGAAGCCTCCCATTGTCCTTTAGGACCAACAAAAGAGAGAACGAGTTAGAGAGAACGCCTCAATCGGGATCCACAAGCAAACATCTCCGAAAAACACTTCATAGATAATGCAAATTACAAACAGACTATACAAGCTCTGAACAGTGGCACAACAAAGGGTAAAATGGTCCATTACAGATCGAAAATCTCTCGCACGTGTCCACATGACATAACCTTTATTTACAAGCCTAAAGAGGCCACCAACCCAACTAAAATGAGACTATTAAGCCTTCGGTCGCCCCTCTACATGCTGTACAAGGCATGAACATGTCAAAAGACACGAACATATATAAGCATTACATCAAACACCTTGTTTAAAAGTTTGTCCGTGACATTCTCCCCCACTTATTCCTTCGACGTCCTCGTTGAAGCCTTGGTCGACACTACAACTCCTCGCCTTTGCTGAGTCTTCAATCTTCTGCTCCAACTACAATGCGCCTCTTGGCTCCTAGCTGCTCTCCGTTGCTGTTTTTGAGTAGTCGAACCTTTGATCCGCCATGCTGCTTCAACTCACCAATGACTCTAACTCTGGTGTGGGGTTGGCTGAGTTGTGTTGATCATTGTTGATTCCTGCGGATCCCCCCAGATGAAGGAAAAGACCATCCTTACTGCGCCAGTCTCTCAAATTCCTCATGTTGCTTGAACTGGGTGGATGCTTGTTGGAGCTTTAACGAGCATCGTCTCGCAAACTTCTGAAGTTTTGGGTCCTTCCTCCACAAAATTTGCTCATTGACTCTTCTTTCACTTAGTTGTCGCATCCAAGTAGGTTCGCATCACTTCCACTTTCGATTGGCATTTCATTGGGAAATGAAGCGGACAATCTACTCTCAGTAGCACTGATCACCGTTGGTGAGGATTTGACAACTATTATCTTCCATTATCTTCGAAGGGTCTTTGAACTTATGCAGAGCTCCTCTGCTGGATAAGAGAATTGGGGTACTCGGTTTCACCCATTCTCTTAAGAGTTGAGAAGGCAAAGGTTACTTGACTTCGCCCGCCTCCTCGGGGTTATACTTCATGCATCGAGCTGGTTACTGGCCTTCGCCTGCTCTTTGCTCACACTTCTGAAGCACTTGAAGTGTTTGCACTCCTTGCGTTGAGTTAGTTACTGTGATTCACCTTCTCAATGCCATCGAACTTCTGGAATGCGGGAAGTTTTCACCCCAACTTGGAGTAATTCTCTCATAGGTTTGGTCACCTCTGGGATTGTACCGTCTTCTCCATCAACCCTGCCGCCTACTCCGCTGAGTAGCAAAGGTACAACATCGCGTACTGCCTGCTTCGTTCCTTGGTTATGCACTCTTGCATGACCCGAAGTCCTTCACTTTCGGCTATCTTGATGAGAAGCTCATTGACACCGGTCTTACGAAGTTCCTCGGCCTCTGCCCTTCAGCCTTGTCTCGGTACTTGGAGATTGCCTCTGCATGCTCCACCTCCTCGGCCCCTTTCACGACCAAGCCCTCTCCCTCAATGAGAGCAAGGGATCAACGACTTTCACGAAAGTCCCGCCTCTACGGTACCATGGCGCTGCCATGCCCATGGCCCTACTATCCGTCGCCTCGCATCTGCATCCCTCTTCTTCACGATCAGTAGATATATCTCCGTGGCACTCCTCTGAGTCCACCTCCATTCTAACTGATGCTTGATTTTGGGTAGCTAAGTCTCTCTGGACTTGTCGTCGCTTCCTCGCCCCTTTTGACCCCCTGCTTCAACACCTCTGTGTTCTCCAAGCAGTCTGTTTGGTTGATGGAAAGACAGACTGCAACTCCCATGCATGGCCTCTGCCATCGCGTTGTAGGGTTTGCACCAATTCTGTTCTCCTTAGCTTCCTTGGTAGCAACGTTCACTTACTCGGCCTTGTCCTTTGACTTGCCGGGCTCCCTTAAGCGAATATAAGCTCTGGAGTAGTACAACTCTCCAACTGCTTCAATTATACCTCTGCATGATCAAGTCCCTCCCATGGAACTCACTGGTACTTGCATCCGAACTTTTCCCTTGGTGGAACCCAGCCCCCATATGCTGATGACCAAGGTTTTCATCCGATGCAAAATTCGATGCACGCACGGAAGACCCGCCTCTGCGGTACCATGGCCTTCACTCCTTGAATCCATAGCCCTTCTTGCCGTCGTGTTGTTCACCGAAGTGGAGCTTCCAGTAGCTCCCGATCATACCTCCATATGATCTAGTCCCTCCCGGGACTATGTCGTGTGTATCGCATTGCCACGAACTGTTCCACCATGATCCGCTGCACCATGTCGCCTCCTGGTGACATCTCCATTGCCATTCTGATCCTTATGGAATAAACTCGAATTGTGAACCCTCCATGTGTGGCCTCTACTAATACATCGCAGGGTCTCTTCGACATTCAATTTTGTTCGCTCCTTTAGCAATCGACCTTCATCCACCCACTCTTGGGTCACACCTAGATGAAGCACTGCTCTAGGACAGTCCGTCGCCTAGTAGCTCCCGAAGTTCACCGACTTCACTATAATTTGTGCACCATTGTCTGGATCCTGGGCCTCTGCCCCTACCAACACAATCTTCGCTGCGCACCGCTTCCTTCATGGCAACTTGAATGGCAACACTGTGGCATATTCTTCAAGAGTACCCGCCTTTGCGTCCTCTTGCCCCGTGCTAAGGCCTTCTGAACCCAATTTCGCCTCCGCAAATTGAGTCGCCTTAGTTCCTCCATCAAATGCTCCTCCGAGATAAGGTGCATGTGCCCAGAAGCTCCCTTCGTCTTTGGCACCATGCAAGATGAGTCCGCTCCGTTAGAATGAAGGACCCATGGAACAACATGATCCTACTCTTGCCTCTGCAAGAGTTCATATCCTTGACCTCTGTCTACGGAAAGCATTGTGCCTCTGCTCCATGTTCCAACTTCTATGCTAGCTCCCTTCATGCGGCTTGGATACTTCGCCAAGTTACACCCAAGTTGCTCCGCTCCTCGTTTTTGCATTGAGTCGATGGTGGCCCTCGCGCCCACCATTCCACGGGTCAGCCCTCCCTTGAGTCCGATCTCCATATCGACTCTAAGTGTGCCTTTATTTGTGTTGCTTTGGGTCGCTCCCCCACTTGATCTCGCAATGCATCCACCAATGCATTCTCTCAAGCGAGATCATGCGACGACTCCTCGCCGCTTGCTCAGTCCATCGAGCTTCGTGGAGTTGTTGTTTGTTGAGGTACTCCTCCTCAACATGTGAGGTCCGTCTCACATGATTCTCCCTCTGGAGAGCTGGGACTTATCCCTCCTGGATAACTGTCCCATTGGAGCAACATCTCTCTTCGTTTCGGAGACCACCATCCCCTTGGACTACTCCGATCTGCTGAACAAATTGTGCATTGATCTGCCTCCTGCAAACGCACTTATTAGATTGCGACTCCACGTCAATACAGCCCCCGCTGCACCACTCAAGGCTTAGTAACATGCTGAACTCATTGCACACTTAAGCCTCCTACGGACGTATCCTTCACATGCCGAAGAGAAAGTTTCAATGCTCCATGGCACCGAGTTTCGGTCGCCTTGGGATGGCCGTGAACATTCCATCGTCCGCATACAAGCCCATGCATGAGTACCAAATTCTTCGAGTTAGCAATTCCCCTCACCTTTGTGAGCTTTGCATAACTCTTTTGGTCGTTGAGCAACTCATTCCACCTTGCATGGTCTCATCCTTTACCAAGCGCCTCGCTTGGTTTGAGCACCATCAAGTATAGTTGTCAACGTTGAGCCGTAGCTCAAACTCAGCCATCCCAACCTTTGTGCGCTCCACATTCTTCCAAGCTTGCCTGTTCTCGTGGTGCCTCTTGCGCGAAGGGTTGGCCATTCCTCTGAATGCCAATCTCAGATGCCCGCTCCTCCGAGCAACTCCTTTTCCCTACATCTCCATGCCCGTTTTCCCCCAAATGGTCGCGCGTGTGCTGACTGCCCTCAACGCAGCCCCGCTAGGTCCCCCACGTTTGCATGCTAAGTGTTTCTACGAGTGCTTGTCCCGCTCTGATACCATCTGTCACGGACTTAGCTGGTTTTGCCTAAGTCGTGCGGCACCCTTGCGTGTCCGTCCGCAAAGGTCAGCCTCCCCGAAGCCTCCCATTGTCCCTTAGGACCAACAAAAGAGAGAACGGTTAGAGAGAACGCCTCAATCGGGATCCACAAGTAAACATCTCCGAAAAACACTTCATAGACAATGTAAATTACAAATAGACTTTACAAGCTCTGAACAGTGGCACAACAAAGGGTAAAATGGTCCATTACAGATCGAAAATCTCTTGCACGTGTCCACACGACACAACCTTTATTTACAAGCCTAAAGAGGCCACCAACTCAACTAAAATGAGACTATTAAGCCTTCGGCTGCCCCTCTACATATTGTACAATGTATGAACATGCCAAAAGACACGGACATACATAAGCATTACATCAAACACCTTGTTTAAAAGTTTGTCCGTGACAATGCGGCGCCGTCCCGAGCTTTCCGGGACGGGATGTACCGAGAGGTGCCTTAGTACGGATTGTGTCTTAGCGCATAAAAATACTCCTTGTGCTGACTTGGCAGGGGCATGATGCGGCGTTGATTGTGACATGGTTGGAGCTCAAAATATGACTTATGATAGACTAATCGTCTTCTTTTGCTTCACTCTAAACAGCCTCTCCTTTTGGAATTTAGAAAATTGCTCGGCCTCATCTTTAACAATCTGATTTTATGACATATCACAAGAAACACTAAATCTGATCCTCTCCCAACTTTAATTGTTTCTGCCATTTTTATCCAAGTTTTGTCTTCCAGGTTGTGTTTTTATCTCCATCTGTTTCATCAATTTCATCGGGTTTAACTGAACAATTTGTTCGATGTCCGAGACGGTAAGAAGAGGTCGGAATTTGTCGACGCTAGATGTGTACTTTTGTTAGATTTATCCTCTTATATCGTGGTGTATGTTCAAGCATTTGTAGATCTCCTTTTTCTTCGGTAGATCAGTTTGTCTATAAATCAACAAGAATTGTGTGTACAAAATTCTTCCCTCTTCATGACTCCGTACGAATTTTTTTTAAAATATTCACTATGAATAAATCCTATTACTTTGAAAATTAAGTTATATGAATTGTTATTACTATTGAATCACCTCAGAAAAATGTTTACCCTCAGAAAATTATGAGCCTCCCAAAAGTATATCACACCTTAAAAACAATTGCTGGTATTTGATTGCCCACTGGTAGATACAGGTGCAGCATGTATGCTTGCAACTCACACCGCATACACCATAAGATTACTTGCCATATTTCCCAAGTATTGCGCCATGAGATTATACACAGTGGATGGAAAGAGACAAATAGGAGTTCTAGACGAGGAAGTTTTCAGAAGGAAAACTCATCGTACGACAACATCAACCATAACATCACAAACAACAGCTTGTCAATATCATACCATCTGAGGAGTAATCAACAATACCAAAGATTATATACAGCAGCCTACGGCCAAAATGAACAGATTTATATCATCATCTCTTTGCGAGAGGTTGTGCCTATGAATAGATTCGCCTGTAGTTTCCTCGGATTAGTATCCTCGTCGGGGAAGAAGCAGGACTATGCTTGAGAAAGCCTCCAATGAAATGAAGGCATGCACATCGTTAAACCTCCGCCACCGGTACCTGCTCATGTTCCTGAAGACGTGCCCTTGAATGTAGGATCCCATAGCAGAGCCTACCGTTACCACCAACGAGTCTATTGGTAAGGGAGAAGACGATGCAGTCGATGGAACAGAGACGACAAGGGTTGACGTGAGGCATTTTTTGGAGTTGTATCAGTCGTCATGGTTGGTGCATGACAGGGATAGAGCTTAGAAGACCAGCATCGTTGAGGTGGCGAGGGGAGTCTCACGAGGTTCGTGAAGCTCGACAAGGTATTGCCGATCATCCAGGCCCGTGGTTTCAACACATGGCTTAGAAAAGGCCAGCCCCGACTATCAATCTCTCGACAATAACCAGTTGAGCATCGCCAACCTTGTGTGACTCCTCTCGACCTCCACAGTGTGGCTTTACAAGCTATCTCCCCGTCATTCACCAACCATGACAAGTGCTATGATTCCAACAAGTACCTTTACCTTCACCAATAGATTCATGGGTGGCAACATATGGCACTACTATGGGATCCCAACTTTCAAGTGCTTCTCGGTCTTCAAGCCTCAACCATATGATAGGAGTGAGGTGTTTGGGGTCATAAGCAGTGGCTGCGAAAGTTGGACGGCGTGCATGGCTTCATTTCGTTGGCGGCGTTTCTGAGCATGGCCTTCCGTGAAGTCAGAATCTAAAACTGTTTCTTCCCTGATGCAAATTCCGAATATGAGGAAATTAATGGTGAATCTGCCATTGGGAACTGCTTTTTCATTTATGGTTTACTTGATTCAGAATAGAAGTTACAGTAATCAGAAAGCAAATAAGTTTACTCTTTTTCTTAGTATTATTGTATGTTTCTGGACCAAACCATAAATCATAAAATAATTTAAATCAAACTGTAAAATTCCTTCTTACAAGGCATGAAATCAGATGTATAACAAACATTAAGTTTGGATAGTAAGATTTACAATAGGAAATAACAAAGGCATTATTTTTTTAACAAAAATCAACAATTGATTTGAAAAACTGTTACATAAATTTGTAATAGTTTATAGACAATGATAGTGTTTATAACACTGTTTTAAGAAATATATCTGCAACATAAAATAGATTAAAAAATAAAACATAGAATAATGTTTTTAAATAATAATTATTTTTCAATTCTAAATTTTGGAAATTTTGAAAATCTTTTCTGAATTCAGAAAATATGAACTTAAACTGAAAAAATTTTCCAGTAAAACAAAATATATTTCTAATATTTTAATAATTAATATTTAATTGATATAATTATTTTTTTTTATTTTCATCACATAAATTAATATTATTTAATTAATTATTTTTATTTACTTTGGACCTTATGCTTATGTTAAATCAGTCAAATGAATATTAGTTCATTTGGATTGAATTTGAAAGGGAGGGGAAAAAAAAAGTGCTTGTGGGTAATTTTTTTCAATTGAGAAAATAAGGATGCTCGATGTGAAATAAACAAAACCGAGGTTCTTTGTGGGAAAACATTAACTTTGGATAGTAAGATTTACAATAGGAAACAAAAAATGCAATATTGTTTAACAAAAATAAAAAAAATTGATTTGATAAACTGTTATATAAATTGTGATAGTTACATACAATAATAATGCTTATAACATTATTTTATGAAAAAAAAGTCTGTAATATAAAATATATTAAAAAATAAAACATGGAATAGTGTTCTTTAAGGAATACTAATTTTTCAATTCTAAATTTCAGAAAATATGAACTTAAACCTCAGATAATTTTCAAGTTAAATAAAAGATATCTCTAGCATCGAACTTGCACAATAAATCAAAATATTATATTTTCGAATTTAAATTTCAAAAAATAGAAATCAAAATATTATATAATATCAAAAATTGTTATATAAATAAAAATATTATATTTTCGAATTTAAATTTAAATTTCCAGTTTTAATAGAATTTATAATCTTAGAATTATTATAATATTGATAAAGATCAACGTTTTCTGAATTTAAAAACTAGACATTTTATATTTTCTTAATGTTGTTTTGCCTTTTCAAAATGATATCAATAACCCAATTTTCTAGAAAAGATTTACCAAAGCTTGGGAATAAGTTTCCCTTTATAAAATATATTTTTTAAAAATTCATTCATTAATTTGTTTTAATATACCTTAAAAAAAACTCAAAATGTATTTCTAGACACTTGATTTGGTTCCTCCTAAAATAGAAAAGTCTGATTTTTTTGTTGAAGTAGTTTTATGGCAAATATTTTAAGGAATTAAATTGTAGAATTTTTTTTTAACAATTCTGGAATTTAAAGTTATCGAAAAATGGAATATTTCCAAGCTATTCAGAAATCTTCAAAATTTGAAATTTAAAATCTAAAATTAATTAAATAACCAATTTAGCATAGAAAAATTCGGCCAAAAAACACATTTTATTTTATTTTAGAAAAAATTCTAAACCTAAATTACCAAAAATATAAGAATTTTAATTATTACCAAAAAACATACAAACAAAATTTTAAGGCTTTTTTTATTAGCAGAAGTTCAATGGAAACAATATTAGTTTATTAGTATGAAAATTTTAATTTATTTAAAAAATGCACAAAAGATTACTAAAGTGTGGTGCATGAACATCGTAGCAAATTATAAAAGATTAACGGGTAGGAAAATATTAATAAATAAATAACTATAAAAAGCTGCATGAATTAACATAAAAAATCTATAAATTGATGCACAATTTCATCATAAGCTAATCCAATTATTTATGTTTTGTTTAATGATAATCATCATCAATCAATTAATCAATCAAACATTATGGTGTGATTAATTTTAAAAGAGGGTTGCCTCCTTGTTATATACAATATTTTGTCCAGGATTGTTGTAACGTAAACTAATATTAGATAGGATTTAATTAAGAAATCTAAGAAAATTTAATTTTCAAGAAAGAAATAGAAATGGAACACAGAATCACATTGGATGCTATCCTAAAGCAAGGCAAGAAGCAAATTTTGATTATTAAGTGACTAAATCAAAAGAGGGATCATATTCATTTATATGAAAGACCCACGTAAATAAGTTTTTTTGGGTCCATCATAACCCAAAAGATTATATATCAATAAATAATTTTATGAATGTCAAAACATTAAGAAAAATATAATAATGATTAGAGTAATGAGCATTTTAAATTTTCCCTCTCAATTAAAAAAATATTTTTTGAAACATAAACTTAAAAAAAAACTATATTTACTTCAGAAATCAAACAAAATTATATTTTTAAATCTAAGATAAAGAAATAATTGTGGAACATGGAATCATGTTGGACCCTTAGGGTAAAATCTTACCTTCTTATAAGTAAGATACAACTAGAAAATCCCTTCCTATGCATATTAGCATGGAGGGTTGATAAGATATGACATAGATAAATACTAGTGAAATATTTTTTTTTTTATAAAAGATGAATTATAAGTGAGAAAGAGAAAGATCATAATGAGAAAATATTATAAGAAAAAGAACAGGATAACTATTAGAATTGCTATAGGTTCAAGAAATGAACTCTAAAGGATAAAGGCTCCACACTTTTGGACATAGAATTATATAATCTAAAAAACAAATATAGCCTCACAACATTCACACTATTATATGAAAAGAAATTAATTTACCAACTTATTCTCTGATGATGAGTTATAATGTTTTGATCCCATTTTATAGGCCCATTCATAAGAAGAAAAGGAAATAATCAAAAAGAAAAAAATCTAAGAATATGAAGACTAATTAAATAAATAATGTTTTACATTCTTTGGAGAAGAAAAGTTACCAAATGATCTTCATATCTTCATACTTGATTTTTTTCCCTTTTTTAGGTAGATAATTCTTTCCATTTTTTTAAAATACTTTCTTTTCTTTTCTTCTTTATAGTCAATCTAGGAAACAATATGTGTTGACCTATAGAATTTGCAAAAAATCCTTAAACTAACAGAAATTTTATTCAAATAAAAACTAATAGTATTTGCTTTTGCTACAATAACAACTCATCCCAAGTTCGTAAGATTGAAATATAAATCAATTATGGTAGTAGAACATCTCAGATACACTCCAAGCTATTATATCAAATCTGAAATATGGCAACTAAAAGTTACTTTTTAATAATAATAGAATAGAAAGAGGAGAAGAGAAAGATAGTAACAATGAAATAATAAAACAAAACTATTAAATTAGGATCGTAAAAGTACTAAAAGGGAGGGGGAAGGATTGGAAAGACACTAAGAGGGAGGAGGGGTGAATTAATACTTTTAAAATAAAGTTTTGATTTGAAAATTTTTGATTGAGAAATAAGTATCGAAAATACGTTTAACTTAGAATGTAAGTAAATATAGTGAGCAACTAAATCAGTTAGTAACAGTAAGAAAAAATATAAAGAGAAATGAAAACCAAATTTATAGTAGTTCGATCATCCCGACCTACGTCCACTCCCGATTTCTCTTTCTTCGAGGCCATCGGCTTTCACTACCGATCTTCTTTTCAATGGATAAAGATCAACTACTCTTACTATAACTCTTTTTCCTTTTCACAAACTTAAGAGATAACCTTTATATATCTCTTTTACAAGAAAACTTTACACCTCTTAGAATAACCTCTAAACTTAAGGAGAAAGAGATTTAATACTTTTTAAGAGAGTTTACATGCTTCAAATTTCAAGTTTTCATATATTTTTCTTACTTTATTAAGCAAGTATGAGTGAGGTATTTATATATCATAAATATTTTTAAAAAATAGAGCCAAAAATTTAAATCATTGGGTTTTCGAGGTACTAACGGTACTATTGTCTACTCCGAGTGGTACTATCGCTTGACAGAGCTTAGGAACCTAGGCTCTATCGGTACCATCGCTTGCTTAAGCGGTACTATCATCATGATTTTAGAAAAAGTACAATCAGTACTTTTCAGCTCATAAGTGGTACCACTGCCTACCTAAGTGGTTCCATCGCTTGGCCTAACCCTTAGTCACTAAAGTGGCCTTCCATCAAGCTTAATTCAATACTAGTTCAAGCCCAATAAGCTCCTAATTAAGTTAGCATAGTTATGCCCCAAAACTAACTCAATTAGATTCTAAATGACTTCAATCAAGACTTAACAATTACAATTATAAAGCTTACATTGTCCGATATGTCATTTGTTCATCCAGCACTTCATTCGAACTTTTGGCGTATTATCCTTTCCTTCAGTGTATTGCCCGATCCATTGGTATTTTGACCTCCCACAACATCCGATTTTCTTGGCTTAATACCTGATTATTTCGACCCAATACCCAAACTCATGTTACGAAATCTATCTTTTGGCACATCGACTAATCTTCCGACCCGACATCCAATCTTTAATATAATACTTTCCGGCCTAATATCTGGTTCTCCTACTTCAACGATTTGCCTTTCGATGGTTCAAGTTCATGATCAAAGTTTCTCCTGCATCACTTATCTCAAATGTTTATTAGTCTATAAATTCATCAACTGATTTCACCATCAAAATCTGGGATTCAACAATTTACTTTTCTTTTTTTTGGTAAAAAATGACAAAAACAAGATTTAAGGTTCATGAGATAGTATCAAAATATTTACCAACTAAACTAGTTGACACCTTCTAAATTAAAGAGAAAAATACTAGAATTAAGGTCTTGCATCTTCACATACATGGAATATGAAATTATATCATTTGAAAAATAGATATGACATCATTCATACAACTCAATTTATTAACATATTTTTTAATGATTCTATTACAATCTTTTTGTCCCTTTATATAGGCCTTAGATGGAAAAGAAGAAAAAAATAATAAGAAAGAAACTGTTATCATATATAAAAGGCTATTCAAATAAATTATATTTTGCATTTATGGAAGAGAAGTTTCTATATTTTCCTTCTCAAATATAAGAAATTAACTTGTTTTTATCATATTAAACCTCCTTCAAGCAATAGCTTCAAGGAGCACTTTTGATTAGTTGACCAATAAACACCTTTGTGAACTCTTTTAAAATGTACTCATTTCTATGGGGATTAGTATTTCTATATTGAAATATTGGAATAATAGTATGTTGTATGAGATATGCCTCTATGGACATTCCTAATAGGGTCTTTATAGATAAGTTTATATAAACAATCAAAAAGGGATCAAGGAAATCTTTGAAAAAATTTATTAAAAAAGTCAAGATAATTATGCATGATTATAAATGTGAAACCACATAATAAGATAAATAATATTGTGATTTGTAATAATGAATGTTAGGGTCAAAAGAACATAGTTCAACAGGTTGGCAAGTGTTTCAGAGATTTTATAGGATTCAAATTACTTAGAGGATTAGAATTATGAATTCAAGTAAAAAGAAGAATCTTTATGAATTATTATTGCCTATACATTGATGTATCTATGTTTTAGTGGGGAGAGGGGGTGGGGGGAGGAAGACGTGAGAAAATACTTTATGCTGTCATGGGTTTCTCTGATATGTAAGATATTTTCATAAGTTTATATGAGAGTTTATACAAGTGGTTTTGTGTTTGTGTTAAGATTAACTTAGTAGTACTTGTAATTGATGTCACATAGTGATGAATTTCTCCATCAAAATAGCTAAGTAGTACTAAATCACATAAATCTTATATCATCTGTTTTGTATATTCTCTAATTGTTTATCTTTGAAAATTCTCTTTTGGCTTTAAAAGAGAATCTACTAGTGAATCTACTGCTGAGCACATAATTCATGGAGTTCATGATCATTTTGAACTCCTTAATTAAGAATAATATTTAGTATAATAAGAAAACAATCTAGTACTATTTTTATTCGGACAGAATCGAGAATTCTAAAAGATTTTGTTCAAATTGTAAGACTGTCTTGGAAACATTTAAAATGCATGTAATCAAATATATATATTAAAATAATAACAACAAGTTTGGATAGTAACGTATTAGATGTTCAATTTAGAACAATAGGAAACGACATATGCAAGATTGTTTCTTTAAAGAAAAACACAAAACATTGTTTATAGTGTTGCTTTAAGAAACAACCCTGTAATAGTAAATAGATTAAAAAATAAAACAGCAAATAACATGTTTAAAGAATTCTAATTTTTAATTCTAAAATTAAAAAATCCAAAATTTCTTTTCAAATTCAAAAAATATAAGTTGAAACTCGAAATCATCTCCAAAAAAAATGAAAATTTACTCCAAGAATAGATATTGATAAATATAACAAAATATTTTATTTTTAAATTTAAATTTTAGAAAACTTGAAACTTACATTTCTAATTTTTTAATAAAATTTAAAATTTTATAATCGTCCTCACTTCGAGTGATAGATTCAATGGGAGATCTTTCACGCTAGGCCTTGCATTTGTGAAGAAGCATTTCTAGAATCCTCCGTCATGAAATGTTATGCTCAAGAATGTGAGCATCGTGATGGAGGCATGCACGCGATCGTATGTCCACATGCAATCGGTGCCTACTCATGTTCCTAAAGGCCTCTATCCTGCCTTCGTCTATGACATTGAAGATGTAGAATCCCTTGAGTGTGGCAATCCAATAATTAATCTTCGGGATTTTTCTTTTGGCTTTGAAATCTTCTCAACCCTTAACATTCAAAACTCGACGATGACAAGAGTGACATGTTAGCAAGGTTGGAAGGTCATTTCATTGGTGGCATTCTTGAGCAAAGCTGCACAATGGAACGCAAGGTAACTACTAGTGAATCTACTATTGAGCACATCATCCATATATTTTCAGTCAATAAATACAATCGAGTATTGTATTTATTTGGATTGAGTTTATGATCTTTTTGAACTCTTTAATTAAGAATAATATTTACTATAATCAGAAAACCATATAAACAAAACCCAAAAAATGACAGATTCAGTAGTAACTCAGTTGCATTCGAATTTGTGTCGAGATGGAGCATAGTAAGTAAATTGTCCAACTTTTGTAGTTGATACCTACTCATATCCTTGAAGGTCTCTCCTATCCTCGTCGGAACCAGTGTAGTTGAAGACATAAAACCCCTTGCATGTTGGGATCCTGTAATACAAGTTTCCATCTTCACTGATGATTATGTTTGTGATAGAGAAGGCAACACAGAAGATGCCAAATGCTCAAGGGGTTTTACGTCTTCAACTATGCTAGCTCCAATGAGGACAAGAGTGAAACGTTCAAGGTTATGAGTAGGTATCGATGGTAGAAGTTAGATGATATATATGATTTAGTTTTTCTGGTAGCATTCATGAGCATTGCACTCTGTCATGCTGGAATCTAAAAGTGCTTAAGCAAATCCGAATGCAAAGGAGCTGGTAGAGAATCTAACATTTTTGGCTTTTGTCTATATTGGTTTTTCTAATCTCTTGTAAGGGCATTGGATTAATTCCATACATTTGAAAAGTTTCCAAGACAGTCTTACAATTTGATCAAAATCTTTTAGAATTCTTGATTTGGTCCAAATAAATACAAGACTAGATTGTTTTCTAATTATGCTAAATATTATTCTAAATTAAGCATGAAGGGATATATCTAGTCCTCTTGCAAGAGTTCAAAATGATCATGAACTCAAAAAATATGAATGATCAGCTTACCATGCATTCAAATCTCCATTAAGGAAGTACTTCATGATCAGTGTCATGGAATGCTTAACTCAAGAATTTCGTCAATTGAATGACCTCTAACCTTCCTAACACGTCACTCTTGTCAGGTTTTGAATCTTAGGGGTCGAAAAGATTTGAAAGCCAAAAGATAAATCTCAAAGATCAAGCATTAGAGAAACCCACTTGTATGGTTCAATAATATTTAGCTACATCCATGAAGAAAAACTTTACCATATGACATCAATTACAAGTACCATTGAGTTAATCTTGACTCAAACACAAACCCACTTGTATACACTCTCATATAAACTTAAAAAAAATTCTTACACATTTTCTCTCATCTTTTCTAGATTCACTAGAGAGAAACCCATGATCGCTCAAAGTATTTTCTTGCATCTTGCTCCCGAACTAAAAGATAGATACATCAGTGTGTATAGGCAATAATAATTTACTAAAGATTCTTCTTTCTAGTTGAATTCATAATTCTAATCCTCTTAAGTAATTTGAATCCTATAAAGAGTCTGAAACATTTGCCAAGAAACTATGTTCTTTTGATCCTAACATTCATTATTACAAATCATAATACTGTTTATCTTATTACATGTTTCATGTTTATGATCGTGCACAATTATCTTGACCTTTTTTATGAGAATTTTTAAAGATTTCCTAGATCCCTTTATGATTGTTTATATATATTTATCTACAAGGACATAGACTGAGAATATGTATAGAGTCACATCTCATATAACATAGTACTATTTCAAAATTTTAATATAAGAGTACTAATCCCCATCGAAATGAGTTTAGAGTTATACTTTATATATCATGCACTCTAAAAGATTTCACAAATGTGCTCATTCGCCAACTAATTAAATATGCTCCTTCAACCCATTGCTTTAAGGAGGTTTAATAATGTAAAAACAAGCTAATTCCTTACATTTGAGAATGAAAATTTAGAAACTTCTCTTCTTTAAAGAATTCAAAATATAATTTATTTGAATAGCCTTAATATGATGACAATTTCTTTCTTATTATTATTTTCTTCTCCATCTACCGAAGGCTTATACAAAGGGCCAAAAGAATGTAACAGAATCATTAGAAAATGAGTTAATAAATTGAGTTGTATGAGAAAAAGTCATATCTATTTTTTAAATGATATAATTTCACAATCCATGTATGTGAAGATGCAAGACCTTAATTCTAAGATTTTCTCCTTAATTATGATGGTGTCAGTTAGTTGAGTTGGTAAATACTTTCACAACATACCATAAAGTCTTGATCTCAAAACTTGCTTTTGTCACTTATTTTTTGCAAGAAAAAAGGAGCATATCTGGTTGTTTTATTTTATTATTTTATCATTGCAATCTTTCTCTTCTCCTCTTTCTATTTTATTATTATAAAAAAATTAACTTCTAATTGTCATATTTCAGGTTTGGTATCATAGTTTTTGGTGCATCTAAGATGTTGTATCACCAAAGCTGATTTATATTTCAATCTTACAAACTTTTGGGACAAGTTCTTACGTAGGAAAAGCAAATATTATTATTTTTTTAAAATAAAATTCATGATCTTGTTTCTTAGATTGACTATGAAGAAGAAAAAAAATGAAGTATTTAAGAAAAAAAGGAAAGAATCATGTAGCTATAAAAAAAGAAAACAATAAAGTATCAAGAGAAGGAAGATCATTTGGCCAGACGAACTTGGAAACTTTTCTTCTCCAAAGAATATAAAACATTGTTTATTTGATTAGTCTTGATATGCTTGGATTTTTTTTCTTATTAATTATTTCCTTTTCTTCTTATACATGGGCCTATAAAAGGGGGTCAAAACATTATAATCGGTCATTAGAGAATAAGTTGGTAAATTAATTTCTTTTCTCATAATAGTGTGAGGCTATATTTGTTTTTCAGATTGTGTAATTCTATGTTCACAAGCAAGATGTGTAGAGGTCTAGAACCTTTATCGTGAGAGTTCTTGAGCCTGTAGTTATTTCGTTCTTTTTCTTATAATATTTTTTTATTATATTCTTTCTCTTTCTCTCTTATAACTCATTTTTTATAAAAGGTATTTCATTAGTATTTGTTCTATGTCATATCTTATCAACCATCCATGCTAGTCTTCCTAGGAAGGGATTTCCTTCTTGTATCTTTGGGTATTTTTTTGAAGTTAACTTGTAAAAAAAAGAAAGACTTTGGACCTAAGGTCATCCAACACAATTTCGCATTTCATTTATATTTCTTTATCTTATATTTAAAATATAATTTTATATGATTTCTTAATTAAATATAGTCTAGTATTATTTTATGTTTCAAAAAATATAATTTAGCATTGAGAGGGAAAAATCAAAATTTTAATTACTCTTGCTTGTGATTATTACCTTTTTCTGAATGATTTGACATTTATAACATTATTCATGATATTTAATCTTTTGGGTTTGTAATTGACCAAAATAAGTTTCATATAAACTAACGGATCCCTCTTTTGATTTAGTTACTTAATAATCAAAATTTTCTTCCTCACTTTGCATTAGGACAGCATCCAACGTGATTTCTAATAGTTTCTTTTATATTTGAAAATCAAATTTTATTAGATTTTTTATTAAATGCAATCTAATATTAGTTTATATTCCAACAATCTAGGACAAAATATTGTATACCGAATTTTAGTTAAGAAACTCCAAAGGAGGTAACTCACTTTTAAAATTAATCACACCATAATATTTGATTGATTAATTGATTCATGGTGATTATAAATAATATATATAATTGGATTATCTTATGATGAAATCATGCATAATTTTATAATTTTTTATGTTAATCCATGCTATGTTTTATAGTTCTGTATTTGTTAATATTCTACTAACTCTTAATCTTTTATATTTCGCCATGATGTTCATGCACCACACTAACATAACATTTTATTAAACAAATTAAATTATTCCTAGTGATAAAATAATAATGTATCCATTGAATTTTGCTGATAAAAATAATCCTGAAAATTTGTTTGTATGATTTTTTGTCAAGAATCAAAATTCCACTATGTTTGGTTGAGTTTTGGCTGGATTTTTTCATTGAAATTTTTAGAAAATCAGATCCAATATGAGTTTGTTGGCTGGATTTTTCTTATACTAACTTTGTTAATTAATTAATTTATATTTTAAATTTCAGAATTTGAAGATTTTTAATTACCAATTTGGAAATATTTCATTTTTAGAAAACCTCAAATTCCAAAGATGTTAACAAAAACCATTTTACAGTTTAATTCCTTAACAAATTTTCCATATAACTACTTCAATAAAAAAAATCATACATTTCTATTTTAGGAACAACCAAATTAAGTGTGTGTAAGTCAAAAAGGAAAGTTTGAAATCTTTTTTGACTTTTCTATTAAGGTATAATAAAAAAACCAACTACTAAATTTGGTATAAAAATCTAATATAAAAAAGCAAACTTACTGTCAAACATAAGTAAATCTAGTATTGAAAATTTGATTATTGATTCTATTTTGGAAAAAAAAATCAATACAATGATAAGAAATTATAATATTTCTAATTTTTAAATTTAAAAATTCTAATATTTTAGATCTATTAAAATTTCAAACTTTAATTATAATATTTAGAGATGTAGTTGATTTGACTTACTAGTGAAGGATAGTGGGAGGATTTGGAAGGCTAATACCATGATGTTATGGAGTAGCTTCAAAGAGGTAGTTCTTGACTTCTCCACTTGCTGGCATGCGAACAGAGATAACCGAGATCGACTCCAAGGAGTATCCAATCCCCTTACAAGAGATTAGAAAAACCATACAAATAATTGCCACAAATGCTATGCCCAATGACAGATTCTCTAGTAGCTCCTTTGCATTCGGATTTGTGTAAGCACTTCTAGATTCTAGCATCACATAATGCAATGCTTATGATTGTCACCAACAAACCTAAGTCATGTACGCTATCCAACTTCCGCAATCGATACCTACTCATAACCCTGATTGTCTCACTCCTTTCCTCGGTGGAGCAAGCATAGTTGAAGACGTCAAACACCTTGAGCTTTTGGCATCTTTGGTGTTGTCTTCTCTATCGCTAACAAAGTCATCAGTGAAGATGGAAACTTGTATTATAGGATCCCAACATTCAAAGGGTTTTAGCGTCTTCAACTACACTGGTTCCGATGAGGATAGGGGTGAGAACTTCAAAGATATTAGTAGGCATCGACAACAAAAGTTGGACGACATCCATGGTTTACTTTCTATGCTTCATCATAACACAAATTCAAATGCAAAGGAGCTACTATTGAATCTGTTATTGAGCATAACATTTTTTTTGGCTTTTGTTTACATGGTTTTTCAAATATCATGCAAGGGGATTAGATACTCCCTAGCGTCATCCCAATTCCCGAAAAAACAACAAGTGTAATAGCCAATAACTATATTGCCTTCTAAACCCTCTTCTCATCCTTGACCAACCATTGCAAATGTTTGTAATTCTATGTGCAACATCCTACGTGGTCTTCTCCCTCACTGATAGCCTCACCGATGTTTGTAAGGGATTGACACACTCAAGAGATTTTAAATCTTCAATGTCACAGACGAAGACAAAAGAGAGGCCTTCAAAAACATGACTGGGCATCGGTTGCATGTGGACATTGGATCGCATGCATGCCTCATTCGTGATGCACACATTTTTTAGCATAGCATTTTGTGATACATGTTTCTAGAAATGCTTCTTCCCCGATGCAAGGCCTAGTGTGAAAGATCTCCTGTTGAATCTACCACTCGATGCGAGGATCCTTATAAAAATTTAAATTCTATTAGAAAGTTTTAGGGTAAGTTTTAAATTTTTTAAAATTTATAATTATCCTCACATCGAGTGATAGATTCAACAGGAGATCTGTTATGCTAGGCCTTGGATCGGGGAAGAAGCATTTCTATAACCCTACATCACGAAATGCTATGCTCAAGAATGTGAGTATCGCTATGGAGGCATGCACACGGTCCAATGTCCAAATGCAATCGGTGCCTGCTCATGTTCCTAAAGGCCTCTCTCCTATCTTTGTCTATGATATTGAAGATGTAGAATCCCTTGAGTGTGACAATCCCATAACGAAGACTCCATCACTGTCGATGAGGCTATTAGTGAGGGAGAAGATCACGTAAGAGATTGCACATAAAATTACAAACACCTCCATGGTTGGTTTAAGTACGAGAAGAGGGTTTAGAAGGCCAGTACTATGATGTTGAATTTCACATTTTGATCATAAAATTAATTGATAAATTTATAGATTAATATATTTTTAAGATAAATAATATAAAAAATATTTCGATCATGGACTCGAACCATTAAAGGACAAATTGTCAAAGTAGAAAAATTGAACGTTGATTTGGAAATGTATCATGTTGGAAATTGGATATTAAGTCGGAGGATTGGTGGATGTGTCAAAGATTGGACTTCAAACTATAAGTCCAGGCATCATGCCGGAAGGATCGGGTATTGCTTTAATAGATCAGATGTGGTAGAAAATTTGACATACCAATCGATCGAGCGATATACTAAAAGAAAGAACGATGTGCCGGAGATTTGGATGAAGTGTTGGAAGATTAGATGACATGTTGGAATGGCATACAACGTGCTAAAAGCTTCATAATTGTACCGGATTTGTGGTTGGATTGTTAAAGTTTTGATCAAGGTCTTTTTAGGTCAAATTGAGTTAGTATTGGGCTATAACCATGCCAACTTATCAAAGAACCAATTGGGCTTGAACTACGATCAAATTAGACCTGTTAGAAGGTCAAATCAGTGGCCTAAACTAGGCCCGAGTAGTGGTACCACCAGGCCCAAGTGATAGTACTACCTAGGTCAGCCGAAAAGCATTGTTTATGATTTTTCAACATTTCCGATGGTAGTACTAACCATGCCGACGGTAGTACCACCCAGGGTAGTGGTGGTACTACCAAGGGTGGTGGTAGTACCAATTAGGCTAGTAGTAGTACTACTAAAGTCATGATTCATAGCCCCATTATGGTAGTAGTATTGTCCAGTGTCAGTGGTAGTACTACTAGTACCTTTAAATTTTGGAGATTTAAATTTTTGGTTCTATTTTTGAAGCCTTTTGGGGTCTATAAATACCCCACTCAGACTTGGTTGATGGAACACTTATTCTTAAATATAAAAATATTGTAAACTCTTTCTTTTAGCATTGTTTGAGTCTCTTCCTCTTTAAGTTTAGAGGTGATTCTATGTTGTACGAGGTAAGAGATAGAGGTGATTCTATGTTGTAGGAGGTAAGAGATCTTGTAAAAGGGTAAGTGTGGATATTTTCTCCTAAGCCTATTAAAAGGAGAAAAACTATAACAAGAGTAGTTTATCTTCATTCATTAGAAATAAGATCAATAGTAAAAGTCAGTAACCTCGAGGGAAGATAAATTTGGAGTGGACGTAGGTTGACAAGATTGAACTACTATAAGTTAATTTACATTTTTTCTCTTGCTTTTAATTTATTGTTGCTTACTCATTTGCTTTTCTCGTAACCCTTACTCATATTTTTAGTTAATCACATTTTTGATACAGATTTATCGATCAAACTTTAAAATTGATTAAAGTTTACTATAGTACTAATTCACCCTCCCACCCCCCCCTCTTGCTCATAGTGTCATTACGATCCTAACAGTTAGTATCAGAGTAATTCTCTTAGTTAGATTAATACTTAAGAGAGATATAATGACTTTTTCAAATAATTAAGAGAGTCACTCCTGTTAGGACCGGAGCGGCACTAAGAGGGGGGGGGTGAATTAGTGCAACGGTAAAGTATGATAAACTTTCGACGATTTAAACACTTTCGGAAACTTCGTACGATAAAAGCAATGTTTCGTTTGAAATCGTTTCGATTGCGTTTTAACTTGAAGACAGTAAGCTATTGAAGGGGTTTGCAGTAAAGTAATAGCAGAAAGTAAATGCAAACCAGAGAAGACGATAGTTTATAGTGGTTCGGTCAATCGTGACCTACATCCACTCCTCCGATTCCTCTTCCGTCGAGGCCACCGGCATCCACTAATGATCTTCCTTTACTAGGCGAAGATCAACCTCCTTTTTACACCCCTCTTACAACCTCTTACAAGTGGTTCATCCTTTTACAAAGATTTCAATAAAAAGAAAGGAGGTGAACACTCAAGCTATTGAAAACAAGACTTTTCCTAAAGTTTTTCTCAACTTCTAGCTTCTTAAAAGGTTGTGTTCTCTGCTGAGAATTGGGGGGTATTTATAGACCCCAAGAGGATTCAAATTTGATCTCCAAAATTTGAATTCCCTTGAGTTCCCGAGGCTGGCGGTGCCACCGCCTGTCGACCGTTGCACTGGCGGTGCCACCGCCCGACTTCTCGGGTGCTGGGCGGTGCCACCGCCAGACCCTTACAGCTTACTAGTTTGGGCTCCAAACTTGGCTCAAACCAGTCCAAACTCGGGCCCAATTGGCCCCTACTTGGGTTATAGGATTAACACCTAATCCTAACCCTAAGTAACATGCTAACTACGAATTTAAAGACATTTTCTAAGATATTACAAAGTCCGTAAGTCAAGACTTCTTCCGGCGAGCTTCCGGCGAACTTCCGACAGTTTTCCGATAAACTCTCGGAAACCATTCTGCGGACTCCCGGCAAGCTCCTAGACTTCACGATTTGGTCTTGACGAGTTCCAACGAGCTTCTTCGGCAAGCTCCGATCTTTCTCGGCGAGCTCCGCGAACTTCCAACGAACCTTTCGGCGAGCTTCCGAAAAACCCTTCGGCAAGCTCCCTACTCATTCTCGGCTAGTTCCGGCAGCATTCCCGACGAACCTTCGGACTTCCGTCGGACTCTCGAACTCGCAATGAATCCTTCGTGCTTGACTCCGACACTTTGTTTTGCTTTATGTCTTCGTCGTTATCGTAGTTAATCCTGCACACACAAGCCAAAACTATACTTCGATCTAGACAATTATTACAACGCGAATTGACATTCTGTTGCCCGGCACGTCATTGGTTGGCGCTTCGTCTGATTCTTCAGTGCATCGTCCTCTCTTGCGGCTTGTTGCCCAATCGGTGGTTGACCTCCGCAACCCCGATATCCTTGGCGCAATTCCGCTCTCCTTGGCCCGATGCTCGACGTCCGAAGCATTCTACCGTCCAATATCCTGACGTGATCTCCGGCGCAACGTCAATTCCTCCTGCGTCAATTGTCTAATCCTGATCGAGTAGACCTGCATCACTCAAAATGCAGTTAAACATCTAAACATAATCAATTAGTTTCATCATCAAAATCCGAGATTCAACAACTCCATCATTCGTTCTCCTATGTTCAATGAGATAGATTGCACCTATTGAAAAACTAGAATGAGATTTTTTCTACTTTATATGAATTTTGATTTATGGAATATCATTGAGTTTAGTTTTCAAAAATATTCTAAACTAATGGATGAATAAAATGATTTTGAAAAGAAAATATTTTCTTTAAATACTAAAACTATGAATACTTTATTTTGTGCTTTAGACAAAAATGAGTTCAATCGAGTGACACCACATATGATATTTGACACATAGTTGAAATTACTCATGAAGGCATAAATAGAATAAAAAATCTAAAATTAATCTTTTGGTTCGTAGTTATAAATTATTTAAAATAAATTTAAGCGAATCCATTGGTGACATATACACCTGTTTTATGGATATTATTAATGGTTTAAAAGCTCTTGATAAAAATTATATTAATCTTGAATGGGTGAGTAAGATTTGAAGGTCTCTTCCTAAAAGTTGGGATCCAAAGGTAATGATAATTCAAGAAGCTAAAGATTTAAACAACTTTCCTCTTGAAGAACTCGAAGGATCTTTAATGACTTATGAAATAACCTGTAAATCACATAATGAAGAAGAAAAAATCTTTCGAAGAAAAAGAAGGATATTACCCTTAAATTCATAAAAGACTACTCAAGCAAAAGCTTAACTAATGATGATAATGACATGGTATTCATTACAAGAATATTCAAAATATTCACTAAGGAGAAATAAGATAAATCTTGTAAGACAAGAAGATAAGAATAAATATGAGCCTAAGAAAGATACAATCATATGATATAAGTGCAAAAAGCCAGGATACTTCAAAATGAGTGTATGGAAAAAAGAAGTCCTTAACCCTAAAAAAGAAAGCACTCAAAGTAACATGAGATAAATCAAATGAGTTAGAAGTTGAAGAGCAAATCAATGAAGAAAAAGTGATAAACTATACCTTAATGGCCTTCAACAATGAGGTGTTTAACTCTCCCAAAACATCTTTAACATATGATGAACTACTTGAAGCATTTCATAATTTGTTTGATGAACTTAAAAAAATTGGCAAAAAATATAATTTGCTGAAAAATGATCATGTCTCTTTTACTAATGAATTTGATGTATTGAAAAATAAGTATAATAACTATATGTCAATATCTTGTACAAAATGTGAAGAGTTAGAATCACCTAAAAAGGAAAATATATTACTATGATAAATATTTAAAAAAATTAAAATTAAAAATAATTCACTGAATATGATTCATACTAACCAAGGTTATGTATCAAGAAAAGAAGGAATTAGCTTCATGAGTAGTAACATTTATTAAAAGCTAACAAAATTTGTAAAATGACCCACACTACATATTCCTCCTAAAGCTAAATGTAACTTTTATGAAAAGTTTGGTCAACTTTACTTACACATGCTCTCTTAAGAAATATAGCTATGATAAATTAATTTGGATTCCTAAAGGTATCATAAATGATTTAAAGCTAAAAAATAAGAAAGATAAATCTAATCACGAAGGACCCAAAGTTAAATGTGTACCTAGATCAAAGCTCTTTTTCTTATAGGTAATCTCCAAATAAGAGCTAGGAGCAAAAGATGATATCTTGATAGTGAATGCTCAAGACACAAAACCAAATATCCTACTAACTTCTTAGAGCTCACTAGTCGAGATGGATATGTTATCTTCCAATACAACAATAAAATAAAATTTATTAGTATTGAAAATATTGGTAACAAATCGAATCTTTTAATTAAAGATGTGCTTTTAGTAGATGGCTTGAAACATGACTTAATAAGTATTAGCTAACTTTGTGATAAGTGATATAATATTAATTTAAATTTTAAATAATAATTTAAAATTAGTTTGATAGGTGAATTAATATTTTTCTTAGGATTATAAATTAAGCTACTAAATGATAAAATTTTCATTAGTCAAACCAAGTATGCTTTGGATCTATTAAAACGGTTTCATATAGATAGTACTAAGGCTACTAACACATCAATGAGTATTTCTACTAAATTAAATAGATATAGACAATGAAGGAAAATGCTTTGATTAAAAGATTTATAGAGATATGATAGGTAGTTTATTGTGTACATTACTACAACTAGACTTGATATAATATTTAGTGTTGGGCTTTGTGCAAGATTCTAGTCCAATCCTAAATAATCTCATTCTAAAATAATGAAAAAAAAATTTAGATACATAAAAGGAACTTCTAATTTAAGATTATGGTATTCTGAATCTAAAAATTTTGATTTGATTACTTAAATTGATTCTAATTTTGTAGGATATAGAATAGATAGAAAAAGTACCTTTAGAACTTATCAACTCCTAGGTCATATACTTATTTCTTGGTCTTCCAAAAAGTAAAACTCTATAATTGAAGTTGAATATATTGTAGCAAGTGGGTGCTATCCATAAGTAATTTGGATAAAGAATACTTTAGAAGAATATGGACTTTGTTTGAAAAATATTCTTATAAAATATATTAATACCGGGGCAACTTATTTGACAAAGAATCCTATTCAACACTCTCTGGCTAAGTACATTGACATTAGACATCATTTTATTAGGAATCTTGTTAACAATCATGATATATCTTTATATTTTATTAATATGAAATATCAAATAGCAAATATTATTATTAAACCTCTAAGTGAGGAATAATTAAATTTTATTATAAGAGAATTAGGTATGTTGAATCTTTCAAATGCATGAGTAAAATTTTTTTACTATTTATTCTCATATGATTCTTTCTTTTTACTAAAGCGGATATTTATCTAAACAAATCATGATCTATCACTTGACTTCTTAGTGCTCACGACTTGAGATTTCTTTTGAATTAAGACATTTTACTATTTGATCTCTTATAATAATTTTTTTTACTAATGATTAAGAAGGAGATTTATCCAAATGAATCATGATCTTTTGTTATTCATGACTTAAGATTTTTTTTTTGTGAATTAAGATATTTTACTATTTGATCTCCTATGAATTTTTTCTTTTTGCTAATGACTAAGAAAGAGATTTATCCAATGAATCATGATCTTTTGATATTCATGAGTTAAGATTTCTTTTGTATGAATCAAGTTCTTTTACAATTTGATCATCTATGATTCTTTTTTTTTTTTGTTAATGACTAAAAATAAAATTTATCCAAATGAATCATGATGTTTCGATATTCATGACTTGAAATTTTTTTTACAAGAATCAAGATGTTTTACTATTTGATCTTCTATTATTCTTTTTTTTTTTACTAACGATTAAGGAGATTTATCCAAATGAATCATAATCTTTCGGTATTCATGACTTGAGATTTTTTTTGTATGAATCAAAATCTTTTACTATTTGATCTCCTATAATTCTTTTTTTTTCCTAATAACTAAAAAGGTGATTTATCCAAATGAATCATGATCTTTCAATATTCATGACTTAGAGATTTATTTTGACTCTTTTATATTCATGATTTGTATACTTCATTTTGTTGATGATAAAAGAGAAGAAGCAACTCATATTTTTTGATGACAAAGAGGGGGAAGTAACGATTTATACCTACTTTTGTTGTATAGGGGGACTTATAATGTTTTTATAACTTTTTATTAATAGTGACTTATGCCTAACTTTTATTAAATATTTTTTAAATTTAAAACTTGATTGAATATTTGGGCTTGCAATGATAATATCAACAAGATCGAATTTATCTTAACTTAAATTCAAGACTACCATTAAAAAGGTATTATCTTGAATTCAAGTTTATCATATTTTTAAGATGGCATATAGATAAGGAGAGTCTTGTTAAGATCTCATCATCAATTGAACTCTCGGTGCCTATAATTTAAATTTATCTTTGATGATATAATATTAAGATCCTTCATATGTAATAATATAAAGTAATTTTTATTTTTACATAATTAAAACATTAATACAAAAAGGAAAAGGTAGTACTGTGATACCATGATATCACTTGTTGAATATCAGATTTTGATTATGAAACCAATTGATAGTGTTTATCTGATCTACGTTTTGAGTGACACAGGAAACTTCGATCAAAGAGAGTCAATTAAAGCAGGAAGAATCATATTGGGTCGGAGAAAAATATGTCAGAAGATTGGACGTCACACTGAAGGATTGGTCAACATATCGACAGAAGGCTTTGGGCAATGGGTTCTGGCATCGAGCCAAGAAGAGCGAAAATTACGCCAAGGAAATCGGAGTTGCAAAGGTCAACTGACCGATTGGGCAATAAGCTGCAAGAGAGGATGATGCACTGAAGAATCGGACAAAGTGTCGATGAACCAATGACATACCAGACAATATTTAATTCAAGCTTTGTAATAATTGTCTAGATCGAAATAAGTTTTAAGTGTATAGGATTAACTATGATAGCGATCAAAGCATAAAGCAAAATAAAGTCCCAAAGTCAAGAAAGAGAGTTCATCGGGAGCTCACCGAGAGTTCGTCGGAAGTTCGCCGAGAGTTTGTCAGGAGTTTGCTAAGAGTTCGTCAGGAGTTCACTGGAAGTTCATCGAGAAGTTCGCTAGAAGTTTGCTAAGAGTACACTTGACATACTGGATAGAGATTACTTATTTAAATATCTTAATTATCATAGTTAGATCATAAGTTGAGTTAGGATTGAGAGGTAATCCCACTAACTCAGTTAGGGGTCAACTGGGCCTTTAACAAGGCTGAACTAGGTTGGTTGAACAGCCCATTCAGCACTTGAAGTCATTGCCAACGATGGCACCGCTTGGGACTCGGTCTCCCAAGTGATCTAGGCAATGGTACCACCCTGTCAGGTGGTGGTACCACTCAGACTAAGTGGTGATACCGTCTAGTGTCAGTATACAAACAGTGGTACCGCCCAATAATGGTGATGGTACCGCCACCCGAAATCCGAGGATGTGATACTTTTTGCCTCCAATTCTAAATCCATTAGGGCCTATAAATACCCCACCCTTTTCTGCATGAAAGAGCATGAAAGTGTAAACAAATATTGAAGTCTTGGGGGTGTGAAAATATTGTAAAAGTGCAAAATATCCTTCTCCTCCCTTTCTAGTGTTGTGATCATTCAAGAGAGGTGTGAGGCTTGTAAGGGTTATCTCCTAAATCCATAAAAAGGAGAAGAGAGCTGTAAAAGGGTGATTTGTCTTCACCTATTGAAGGAAGATAATTAGTGGACATTGGTGACCTCGATGGAGGAGGAATAAAAAGTGGATGTAGGTCATAACGATTGAACCACTATAAATTCTGGTGTGCTCATTTCAATTCTGCTTTTTATTATTGCTATTACTTTCTAAGTTAATTACGAGTTCATTTGCTCTAAAGTCAAACTCTTTCCGAAATTGGTTTTCAACGAACGAATATTTTACAAAAATCTATGATTTTTTTCATTGTACTAATTCACCCCCCCATCTTAAGGTCGCTCTTGATCATAACATCACTCTCTTCTTTTTACTAATAATAAAAAGAAATAGTAACTCATTTTTTTATCAATAAAGGGGGAGAAGCATATTTTTTTGTTTACCAAGGGGAGAAGTGGTGACTCATGAATAGGAAAAGTTATAATATCTTATGATTTTTTATTATACAAATGATTAACTTATAGTTATATTTGGATTGCTACTACATATTGATAATTATTGAAATTTGACACTTGATTGAGCATTCATTTTGGGCTTGAATGATGATTGAATCATAATATCGACAAGATCATTTCTTTCAACTTGAATTTAGTATATGCATTTAAAAGTATATATGATCATTGGAGTTTAAGTTTATCATAATATTTTAAAATAATAAATAGATAGGAGAGTCTTGTTAAAACTCCGTCATTAATTAGTTGTCATCATCGAAAAGGGAGAGATTGTTTAATCCCAGATTTTAATGATGAAATCAATTAATGAATATATATACTAATATACTTTTGAGATAAGTGACTCAGGAAATACTTTGATCACAAACTAAGACTATCAAATGGTAAATTATCGAAGTAAGAGAATCGAACGTTGTGTCGAGAAAAGTATCATGTCAAAAATTGGATGTTGAGCTAGAGGATTGATCGATGTGCTAAAGATTGGATAAGTTTGGGCTTCATGTTGGAAGGATCGGGTATTACACCAAAAGATTAGATGTCGTAGAAAAGTCGATATGCCGATAGATCGGGCGATATGGAAGTTTGAATGAAGTGCCGAAAGATAAGATAATATGCTGAAATAGCATACAATATGCTAAAAGCCTCTTAATTATGCTAGATATATGATTGGATTGTTAAAGTCTTGATCGAGATATTTCTTAGCCAAATTAAGTTGGTATTGGGCTATAACTATAGCAACTCATCAAGGAACCCATTAAGCTTGAATTAGGGCTAAATTATGCATATTAGAAGGTCAAATCGGTGGCTTAAACTAGGCCCAAGCAATGGTACCACCTAAGTCAGCCAAAAAGCACTATTACCACCTATGCTAACGGTAGTACCACCTAGGCCAATGATAGTACCACTAGAGCCATGATTCATGACCTCATTATAGTGATAGTACTGCCTTGTGTAATGATAATACCATCAATACCTTAAAATTTTAGGGTTTAAATTTTTGGCTCTATTCTTAAAGCATTTGGGGATCTATAAATACCCCACTCAGGCTTCGTTGATGGAGCACCTATTCTTGAGCACAAACGCGTTATAAACTCTCTTTGAACATTGTTTGAGTTTTTTCCTCCTTATTGTGTTTAGAGTTGATTCTAAATTGTAGAATGTGAGAGATCTTACAAAAGAGTGAATGTGGATGTCTTCTTTAAGTTTGTTAAAAGGAGAAAAGTTATAACAAGGGTAGTTAATCTTCATTTGTTAGAAAAAAGATTGGTAGTAAAAATCGATGACCTCGAGAGAAAAGAAAGATATAAGTAGAAAGACCGAACAACTATAAATTGTTTGCATTCCTTTTCTTATTTTTGATTTATTGTTACTTACTAATTTACTTTATTCACAACCCTTACTCTCATTTTTGTTTAATCATATTTTTAATATAGATTTATCGATCAAAGTTTAAAATCGATTAAAATTTACTATAATACTAATTTATTATTCTGTTAGTGTTATTGTGATTCTAAAAAAATTATCGGCATAACATTTTTAGCTTTTTTTTATATAGTTTTTCTAATCTCTGGATTGGATACTCCTTGCAGTCAACCTCAGTCATCTCTTACTAGCAAGTCTAAGTGCAGTAGTCAAGAACTAACTTGTGAAGCTATTCCCCAACATCACGGGACTAGTCTTCCAAATCCTCTCATCGTTCTTCACTAGCAAACCAAGAACTACATCGCTAATTATTATAATTAAAATTTAAAATTCTAATAGATCTGAAATATTAGAATTATTATAATTATTAATAGAAATAAAGGTGTTTATAAATTTAAAAATTAGAAATATTATAATTTCTTATCATTGTTTTGATTTTTCAAAATAGAATCAATAATCAAAATTTAAAAATAGATTTACTAATGTTTGAGAATAAGTTTACTTTTTAAAAATAGATTTTTATATCAAATTTAGAAGGTAATTTTTAATATACCTTAAAATAAAATTCAAAAAAGATTTCAAACTATCGTTTTGACTTACCAAAATTTGACACACTTAATTTGGTTGTTCCTAAAATAGAAAAGTTTGATTTTTTATTGAAGTAGCAGTATGGAAAATTTGTTAAGGGATTAAATTTAAAATGGATCTTTTTAACAACTTTGGAATTTAAACTTTTCTAAAAATGAAATATTTCCAAATTGGTAATTAAAAAATCTTCAAATTCTGAAATTTAAAATATAAAATTAATTAAGTAACAAAGTTAGCATAGAAAAAATCCAGCAAAAAAACTCATATTGGATTTGATTTTCTAAAACTCATTTCGTAGGGTTAAAAATTAATAGATGGCGGAAGGGTAGCTCCAATGGACGAGGCGGCCGTGCGTTCTTACACGTGATGCATTACCCGTGCGCTTCGTTACCTGGCCGAAGTCGTCCACTACGTGAAGGCCGAAATGTCCTGCCAGGCAGAGCTGTCGGCGTCGCCAAGCTCACGGATTTCGATGCGACGATGAGGATTTCCGAGGGAGATGGGCGTAGCTGGGTGGGGGAACACCGCTGTGGATGACGCCGGTGGTCGCCAGGGGGAGCGGCCAAGGCCGGAGTCAGACGTCTGGTCGCTCGGGTGCACGATCATCGAGATGGCGACCGGAGTGCAGCAGCCATGGCCAGACTGGAGACCAGAAGATGCTGCGGAAGCGATGTTTCGTATTGGTTGTGGCAACGAGCTGTCGGAATTCCCGCCCCTGCTATTGGAGGTCGCCCGTGATTTTCTCGACGAGTGCTTGGGAAGGGACGCAAGCGAGCGATGGACTGCAGAGCAGTTATTGCAGCATCTTTTCCAAGACGAAGCGGAAACCCCCATGGTGGAGACCCCGATGCTCGAATGGGCAAACTTAGAATTCCACGATAGCGCCGATGACGGAGAAAGTTGTAGTGTGAGTCACAGTGACCTTTCTGATTCCACCGAGCTGGTGGCTAGTGGAAGAGAGAGGTTAGGAGAATTAGCTTCATGCATGCAGGGGAGTTTTGGCCTGGGCAAGGAGGCTTAAGGAGGTCAATTTGTAGGGGGACGAAGCAGAAGAGGAGCGAGGGACATTCTCAGAATGTACTGATTGTAATAGTTTGGGTTCGGCAAGCAAGCATGGGGGTGTCAGTGAGGGAAAAGGCGATGATTTTACCCAGTGGAATATGATGCTCTGTTTCTTCTGCTACCTCTTGTCCTTGCTGCTTTTGTAAGGGTGGGTTTGATCTGCCATGTGAATGGACTCATTAGGGTGTTGTTTTGGTTGATGTTGTTCATGTTACATCAATAGCAACAAAAATTCAACTTAGGACCTCCATTTAATTAGTTTGCATCACTTGTGTCTGTCTCCCATTCTTCACGCCACAAAAGCACCAACCAAAGAACAATACCGTAATGAGCCCGTTCACATGATGGTAAGACCAAACCACCCTTGCAAAAGCACCAGGGACAAGAGGCAGCAGGAAAAGAAACAGAGCATCTCATACCACTGGGTAAATCATCCCCTTCTTCCTCACTGACACCCCATGCTTGTCTGCCGAATCCATACTGCTGCAATCAGGACATTCCCATAACGTCCCTCGCTCCTCTTCTGCTTTGTTCCCCTGCAAATTGAGCTCCTCAACCCTCCTTACTTCCTCCCAGTCATCACTTTCCCAGGCCAAAACTATCCCGCATGAAGCTAATTGTCCTACTCTTTCTCTTCCACTAGCCACCAACTCGGTGGAATCAGAAAGAAAGGTCACTGTGACTCACACTATAACTTTCTCCGTCATCGGGGCCGTCACGGAACTCCAACTTTCTCCGTCATCGAGGTTTCCGCTTCGGCTAGAAAATGGTGCTGCAATAACTGCTCTGCAGTCACCGCTCGCTTGCATCCCTTCTCAAGCACTCGTCGAGAAAATCACGAGCGACCTCCAACAGCAGATTCCGGCAGCTCGTCGCTGTTTCGTAGGTCTGCAGCATCTTTAGGTCTCCAGTCTGGTCATGGCTGTGCTTCGGTCGCCATCTCAATGACCATGCACCCGAGCGACCAGACGTCTGACTCCGGCCTCGACCGCTCTCCCCTGGCGACCTCCGGCACCATCCGTCTCGGCGTTCCCCGCACCCAACTACGCCCATCGCCCCCGAAAATCCTCACCGCCACAACGAAATCCGTGAGATTGGCGACGACGGGAACTCCGCCTAACAGGACGTTTCGGCCCTTCACGTTGCAGTGCACGACTCCGGCCACGTCGTGGAGGTAACGAAGCGCACGAGTCACGCATCGTGTGTACGAATGCACGTCCGCCTCGTCTGTTAATTTGTAACGTTAAGAAATTATCTTTTAAATCTTATTTTAGTGTGATAAAAAGTATGATATTTTTATCAGATTTTTATCATATGCACTATAAGTTGTGTATGACATCTCCTTTTATGATCCTTTACAATGATTCTATACAAGCTCAAGCTCAAAACGGCCTTTTTATGAATCTTTTAAAGCAGAATACAAATGTGTCACATATTCAAATTTTACTATAATATATATATATATATATATATATATATATATATATATATATATATATATATATATATATATATATATATATATATATATATATATATATATATATATATATATGGTTCCAATATAATCATTTGCTCTCAGTAACTTTTTGGACCATCGTAATGGTGTGATTGTATTCTGATCCCTATCATACAACTTCTTGGCAATATCAAAGATGATAAAGAAGTCTCTTGTAAATTCCTTTGAAAATAAATTTAAAAATAAGATAACTATTTTATAAATATAAATAAAAGTAAAATATTTTTTATAAAAAAATTTTAAGAGAAGAAGAGAAAGATTATAATAGAAAGATTATAAGAAAAAAAAAATAAAATAACGCTTAGACTTTTTATATGCTCAAGAAGAGAAGGAATTAATTTGAAAAAGGAAGAATTACACATCTTCATACATCTTACATGTGGATGTAGAATTACACTATTTGAAAAATAAACATAACTTTGCACCATTTACACTACTGTTAGAAAAGAAACTAATTTATCAACCTATTCCCTAATGACTCATTACAATATTACGATCTCCTTTTATAGACACACGTACAAGAAGAAAAGGAAGGATTAATAAGAAAAAATCTAAACATGTCAAGACTAATCAAATGAATAATTATTTTACATTCTTCGGACAAGAAAAGTTTCTAGGTTCATCTTACCAAATGATCTTCCTTTTCTTGATACTTAATTGATTTCCCTTTTATTTAGCTAGATTATTTCTTTCCTCCCTTTTTAAAATTACTTTCTTTTTGTCTTCATCATAGCCAATCTATGAAACAACACCATGTGGTAATTTATAGAATTTGTAAAAGATTCCTTCAACAAATAGATTTTTTTTTAAATGAAACCTAACGTAATTTGCTACTGCTACGTAGGAAATCTTCTTAAGTGTATATGATTGATATATAGATCAGAATATCTTGGCTAAACCAAAAGCTTTAATACCAAACTTGACAAAGGGAAGTAATATTTTTTTATAATATAAAAATAGAAAGAGGAGAAGAGAAAGATAATAATGATAAGATAATAAAGAAAAAGGTAACTATGAAATCATAGGATTAAGCTTTCACATCTTTAGGTACATGGACAATTAAATTATATCATTGAAGAATTAGATATGGCTCGATGCCACATATACAAAATGTCAATTTATTGATTTTTTTAATGATTCTATCACAATATTTTGGCCTCTTTTATAAGAATCAAGAAATTACAATCATATCAAGGCTAATCAAATAAATTATATTTTAACTTTTTGGAGAAGATAAGTTTCTATATTTGTCTCGACAAATAATAAGGAATCAACTTATTGTTACCATATCGAGCCACGTTCATTGAAGGTATTGGTTTAAGCTTGGTTATGGTACAAACTTTAATTTGAGTGAAAATACTTAAATTTTTATTTTTTAGTATTAATTCTTAAATTTTCTTACTTATGTAATAAATTAGGGTTAATTACAAATTGCTCCATGTAGTTAGTTACCTTTAGCGTCTTGGTCCTTATACTTTAAAAAGTTATATTGGTATCCCTATGGTTACGAAAGTGAAACGATTAGGTTTATTTACCTTAATGACGTCAGTTTTTATTGATAGAAATATAAAAATAAAAGGTAAAAAAGAAGGTAATTTTAAGTTTGGTGGTGGAAGATGTCGATAGCGAACTGTCACGGACAAACTTCTAAACAAGGTGTTCGATATAATGCTTACACATGTCCGTGTCGTTTGGCATGTTCATGCCTTGTACAGCAGGTAGAGGGGCAGCCGAAAGCTTAATAGTCCTATGTTAGTTGGGTTGGTGGCCTCTTTAGGCTTGTAAATAAAGGTTATGTCATGTGGACACGTCTGAGAGCTTTTCGGTCTGTAATGGACCATTTTACCCTTTGTTGTGCAATTGTTCAGAGCTTGTAAAGTCTGTTTGTAATTTGCATTGTTTATGAAGTGTTTTTCGGATATGTTTGCTTGTGGATCCCGATTGAGGCGTTCTCTTTAACTCGTTCTCTCTTTTGTTGGTCCTAAGGGACACTGGGAGGCTTCGGGGAGGCTGACCTTTGCGGACGGACGCGCGAGGGTGCCGCACGACTTAGGCAAAACCAGCTAAGTCCGTGACAGATGGTATCAGAGCGGGACAAGCACTCATAGAAACACTTAGCATGCAAACGTGGGGGACCTAGTGGGGCTGCATTGAGGGCAGTCAGCACACGCGCGACCGTTTGAGGGAAAATGGGCATGGAGATGTAGGGAAAAGAGTCGCTAAGAGGAGCGGGCATCTGACTTTGGCATTCAGAGGAATGGCCAACCCTTCGCGCAAGAGGCACCACGAGAACAGGCAAGCTTGGAAGAATGCGGAGCGCACAAAGGTTGGGATGGCTGAGTTTGAGCTACGGCTCAACGTTGACAACCATACTTGATGGTGCTCAAGGCAAGCGAGGCGCTTGGCAAAGGATGAGACCATGCAAAGTTGAAGGAGTTGCTCAGCGACCGAAAGAGTTGTGCAAAGCTCATAGAGGTGAGGGGAATTGCTAACTCGAAGAATTCGGTACTCATGCATGGGCTTGTATGCGAACGATGGAATGTTCGTGGCCATCCCAAGGCGGCCGAGACTCGGCGCCATGGAGCATTAAAACTTTCTCTTCGGCATGCGAAGGATACGTCCGTAGGAGACTGAAGGGTGCAGCGAGTTCAGCATGTTGCTAGGCCTTGAGTGGTGCAGCGGAGGCTGTATTGACGTGGAGTCGCAATCTAGCAAGTGCGTTTGCAGGAGGCAGAACAGTGCACAATTTGTTCAGCAGATCGGAGTAGTCCAAGGGGATGGTGGTCTCCGAAACGAAGAGAGATGTTGCTCCAACGGGACAGTTATCCAGGAGGGATAAGTCTTGGCTCTCCAGAGGGAGAATCATGTGAGACGGACTTCACATGTTGAGGAGGAGTACCTCAACAAACAACAACTCCACGAAGCTCAATGGACCGAGCAAACAGCGAGGAGTTGTCGCATGATCTCGCTTGAGAGAATGCATTGGTGGATGCATTACGAGATCAAGTGGGGGAGCGACCTAAAGCAACTCAAACGAAGGCACACTTGGAGTCGATATGGAGATCGGACTCAAGGGAGGGCTGACCCGTGGAATGGTGGGCGCGAGGGCCACCAGCGATTCAATGCAGAAGCGAGGAGCAGAGCAACTTGGGCGTAACTTGGCGAAGTACCCAAGCCGCATGAAGGGAGCCAGCATAGAAGTTGGAACATGGAGCAGAGGCACAGTGCTTTCCTTAGACAGAGGTCAAGGACATGAACTCTTGCAGAGGCAAGAGTAAGATCATGTTGTTCCATGGGTTCTTCATTCTGACAGAGCGGACTCATCTTGCATGGTGCCAAAGACGAAGGGAGCTTCGGGGCACATGCACCTTATCTCGGGAAAGCATTTAATGGAGGAACTAAGGCGACTCAATTTGCAGAGGCGAAGTTGGGTTCAGAAGGCCTTAGCACGGGGCAAGAGGACGCAGAGGCGGGTACTCTTGAAGAATATGCCACAGTGTTGTCATTCAAGTTGCTATGAAGGGAGCGGTGCGCAGCGAAGATTGTGCTGGTAGGGGCAGAGGCCCAAGATCCAGACAATGGTGCACAAATTGCAGCGAAGTCGGGGGACTTCGGGAGCTACTAGGCGACGGACTGTCCTAGAGTGGTGCTTCATCTAAGTGTGACCCAAGAGTGGGTGGATGAAGGTCGATTGCCAAAGGAGCGAACAAAATCGAAGGTGGAAGAGACCCTGCGATGTATTGGCAGAGGCCACACATGGAGAGTTCACAGTTCGAGTTCATTCCACAAGGATCAGAATGCAATGGAGATGTCACCAGGAGGCGACATGGTGCAGCGGATCGTGGGCGAACAGTTCGTGGCAATGCGATACACACAACCAAGGAGGACCCGTGAGGGACTAGATCATATGGAGGTATGATCGGGAGCTACTGGAAGCTCCACTTCGGTGAACAACACGACGGCAAGAAGGGCTATGGATTCAAGGAGTGAAGGCCATGGTACCGTAGAGGCGGGTCTTCCGTGCGTGCATCGAATTTTGCATCGGATGAAAACCTTGGTCATCAGCATATGGGGGCTGGGTTCCACCAAGGGAAAAGTTTGAATGCAAGTACCAGTGAGTTCCATGGGAGGGACTTGATTATGCAGAGGTATGATCGAAGCAGTTGGAGAGTTGGACTGCTCTAGAGCCTATATTCGCTTAAGGGAGCCCGGCAAGTCAGAGGACAAGGCCGAGTAAGCGAACGTTGCTACCAAGGAAGCTAAGGAGAATAGAATCGATGCAAACCCTACAATGCGATGGCAGAGGCCATGCATGGGAGTGTAGTCTGTCTTTCCATCGACCAGAAGAAGTCTGCTTGGAGAACACAGAGGTGTTGAAGCAGGGGGTCGAAAGGGGCGAGGAAGCGACGATGAGTCCAGAGGGACTTAGCTACCCAAAATCAAGCATCAGTCAGAATGGAGGTGGACTCAGAGGAGTGCCACGGAGACATTTCTACTGATCGTGAAGAAAAGGGATGCAGATGCGAGGCGACGGATAGTAGGGCCATGGGCATGGCAGCGCCATGGTACCGCAGAGGCGGGACTTCCGTGCAAGTCATTGATCCCTTGCTCTCATGGAGGGAGAGTGCTTGGTCGTGAAAGGGGCCGAGGAGGTGGAGCATGCAGAGGCAATCTCCAAGTACCGAGACAAGGCTGAAGGGCAGAGGCCAAGAAACTTCGTAAGACCAGTGTCAACAAGTTTCTCATCAAGATAGTCGTAAGTGAAGGACTTCGGGTCATGCAAGAGTGCACGACCAAGGAACGAAGCAGGCAGTACGCGATGTTGTACCTTTGCTACTCAGTGGAGTAGGCGGCAGGGTTGATGGAGAAGACGGTACAATCCCAGAGGCGACCTCATCTATCAGAGAACTACTCCAAGTTGGGGTGAAAACTTCCTGCATTCCAGAAGTTCAATGGCATTGAGAAGGTGAATCACAGTAGCTAACTCAACGCAAGGACTGCAAACACTTCAAGTGCTTCAGAAGTGTGAGCAAAGAGCAGGCGAAGGCCAGTAACCAGCTCGATGCATGAAGTACAACCTCGAGGAGGTGGGCGAAGTCAAGTAACCTTTGCCTTCTCAACTCTTAAGAGAATGGGCGAAACTGAGTACCCCAGTTCTCTTATCTATCCAGCAGAGGAGCTCTGCACAAATTCAAAGACCCTTCGAAGATAATAGAAGACAATAGTTGTCAAATCCTCACCAACGGTGATCAGTACTACTGAGAGTAGATTGTCTGCTTCATTTCCCAACGAAATACCAATCGAAAGCGGAAGTGATGCGAACCTACTTGGATGTGACAACTAACTGAAAGAAGAGTCAATGAGCAGATTCGGTGGAGGAAGGACCCAAAACTTCAGAAGTTTGCGAGATGATGCTCGTTAAAGCTCCAACAAGCATCCAACCAGTTCAAGCAGCATGAGGAAATTTTGAGAGACTAGCGCAGTAAGGATGGTATTTTCCTTCATCTGGCAGATCCGCAGGAATCAATAAGGATCAACACAACTCAACCAACCCCACAACAGAGTCAGAGTCATTGGCGAGTTGAAGCAGCATGGCGAATCAAAGGTTCGACTACTCAAAAACAGTAGCGGAGAGCAGCTGGGAGCCAGGAGGCGCATTGCAGCTGGAGCAGAAGATTGAAGACTCAGCAAAGGCGAAGAGTTGCAGTGTTCACAAAGGCTTCGACGAGGACGTCGAAGGGATAAGTGGGGGAGAATGTCACGGACAAACTTCTAAACAAGGTGTTCGATGTAATGCTTACATATGTCCGTGTCGTTTGGCATGTTCATGCCTTGTACAGCAGGTAGAGGGGCAGCCGAAGGCTTAATAGTCCCATGTTAGTTGGGTTGGTGGCCTCTTTAGGCTTGTAAATAAAGGTTGTGTCATGTGGACACGTCTGAGAGCTTTTCGGTCTATAATGGACCATTTTACCCTTTGTTGTGCAACTGTTCAGAGCTTGTAAAGTCTGTTTATAATTTGCATTGTCTATGAAGTGTTTTTCGGACATGTTTGCTTGTGGATCCCGATTGAGGCGTTCTCTTTAACCCGTTCTCTCTTTTGTTGGTCCTAAGGGACACTGGGAGGCTTCGGGGAGGCTGACCTTTGCGGACGGACGCGCGAGGGTGCCGCACGACTTAGGCAAAACCAGCTAAGTCCGTGACAGAACGGTGACATCGTTGGCATCGGTGATGGTAGACCCCTCCCCCTCCCCCCTCATCCTCGATGTCAAGCAGTCATCGCCCTCCACCTACTCGACCACTTCCTCGCCACTACCCCCTTTGCCTTCCCCCTTGTCCTCCCCTTCTCCTTCTCCTTCTCCACCCTCACCCCTGGCGTTGAGCACGTCCACTATATTTCTTGCTACCATCCTATTCATAGCGTTGGCCTAAGAAGATGAAGAAGGTGTCATCTTGCAAGTAGTGCCATCGAGCAAAGGACCCTATTTCGCCCCATCGAGCAAGTAGTGCCATCATCTCCCACTCAGTGTCACACTAAGATATCCATGATTGGTGTCGAGAATGTGGGCATGGCCATTGCTAGATGATCCTAACGGATGAGCTGGCACCGATGGATGCCAAACTTGACAAACTATATAGGGGGATGCTAGACCTACAGCACGCTGCAGCTTGTCTCCTATGCACTCGGATCCTAGCATCTTCGGACCACAAGGTGACGATGAACTTAACCTTTCTCCTATGTACCTAGATCCTAGCATCTCTAAACTACACAATGACGAAGAACTTGGACATCTATATCATCACGGTCGATGCTTGGTAGATCTGGTGGAGATGTGATTGAACCTGTTGCAACGCAATCTGGTGCTATTCAAGGAGATCGTGCCACCATTGGCAAGGTACTCACTGGGGATGACACTGCTAATGGTGTCAAATCCAATGATGTTATGTATATCACTTGGAAGCTGTCGAGGTTTCTGCCTAACAAAGTGATCGAGTTGGGGACTAAGCTTGACTCCTCTCGTTTCTAATTCTTGCTCACCAAGGTCAATGGCGAGGTGGTGGGTCAAGTCAATTAAGAAGTTGGAGAGGAGGGCAAGTGAGGGAATGGGACCAGGAGATGATGGTACGGTAGAGGGAAGAGAGGGCGTGGATGAGGGTGGTGATAGAGTTGTTGTAGGAAAGGTGGCAGATGTGCTCAATGCCAGGGGCGAGGGTGGAGAAGGAGAAGGGGAGGACGAGGGGGGAGGTGGAGGGGTAGCGGTGAGGAAGTGGTTGAGGAGGCGGAGGGTGGCGGCCACTCGACGTCGAGGACAACAGGGGACAGGGAGGGGTTCGTCACCACCGACACTAGTGGCGCTACCATTTGCCATCAACATTGTCCACCATCAAATTTAAAATTATTTTTTTCTCCTTTATTTTTATGTTTCTATTGATAAAAACTGATGTTGTTAAGGTAAATTGACCTAATCGTTTCACTTTCATAACTA
The DNA here is from genome assembly GCF_036884655.1 of Musa acuminata AAA Group. Lineage (NCBI taxonomy): Eukaryota > Viridiplantae > Streptophyta > Magnoliopsida > Zingiberales > Musaceae > Musa > Musa acuminata. Next base: position 18,607,609 of record NC_088328.1, read on the forward strand.
CAGGGATGCCAATATAATTTTTTAAATATAGGAACCATAATACTAAAGACAGCTAACTATAGGGGATAATATGTAGTTAGCCCAATAAATTCATATTTAATAGCTTATTCGAAATGTTGCATATTCTTTAAAGAATATAAAGATGATTATAAGGTAATTGATATATATTTTATTTTTAATAGTATTATATATTTTTAATTTTTTATTGCTAGATACTTTATATGTTTTCTTATTTATGTAGGATTCATCATACATAGATATGTGATCATGAAAATTGAAAATATGAAATTAATGAAGAAAATTAAAAATATAAAATTAATAATTTATTGGTTTATTTGGATATATTTGTATTTGAATATTCTTATGACATGCAAACTTTATAAATATAGTTATTATTATTTATAAATTTTTGTATAGTTAATTAGTTTCGATAATATTTTTTTTTTCTAAAATAGAATGGATTAATTAGGAGAATATGAAGAACCTATCAATTTCTCGCCCATAATGTGGATTCTCTATCCCCTCTCCTATCCCATCTAAATGAGGAATGGTGTGGGGATGAGGGTATTAAATCTCGAATTTTGATGATAAACTAATTGATGAGTTTATTGAACTAATATACTTTTGAGATAAGTGATGCAGGAAATACTTCGATTATAGACTTAAACCATCAAAGGGCCAATTGTCGAGTAAGAGAGTCAATGTTATGTCAAAAATTATCATGTTGAAAATTGAACGTCGAGCCAAAGGATTGATCGTTGTGTTAGAGATTGAACTTCGTGCTATAGGATCGGACATCTTGCCGCAAGGATCGAATATTGTATTGGAAGATTAAATATCGTGGGAAAGTCGACATATTAGTGGAATGGATAATATGTTGAAGGAAAGAGTGATATGCTAGAGGTTCAAATGAAGTATCAAAAGATTCGACAATATGCCAGAAGAGTGTATAACATGTCAAAAGCTTCATAAATATGCCAAATGTTTGGTTGATTTATCAAAGTATTGATTGAGGTCGTTATAGGTTAATTTAAGTTTGTATTGGGCTAAAACAATACAAACTTATCAAGAAAGCCATTGGGTATAAAGCCAAGCCGAATTGGGCCCATGAGGAGGCCAAATCAATGGCCTAAACTAGGATTGGGTTATGGTACCTCTTTCATCATCTCTCATAGATCTATAGGTTTTTAGGGATATACGATCTCCTTTGGTAACATATCTTTTACATATATATAGTTTTTCGGTTTCTCATGACGATAAGAAACTTTTTCTACAAGAAATTTTAAGATTTTATTTTTTTATTTTTCACCGCGCATATGATGGTGCCCCAATTTTCCTAACACGATCTTCGCAAGACAATGAGAAACCCTTTTCTTTGAAAAATTTAGGATTTTATTTTTCTATTATTTCATTGCATAAATAATGCTTTGTCTAGGTTTCCCAATAGTTTTGAGTTAGAAAAAGTTCTGATAGGTGCACATTATGGCCAGCTCGATATTAGGCCTAGAGGATCATACACATATAGTGGACAATACGATGAATAGAGGATCAATATGGGATATCTACTAAGCTCCTGGTTTAATAGATTCTTGAGTGAGACCTAATAAGGCATAGAATAGTTATTGGATGGTGATCTAATATCCATTAAGCTAGGAGTTATTGGATAGATATCCAATACCCAAAAGAAGGATCCATTAAGGTTAGTTAAATAAAACTCTTTATATGTAGGAGTTGGGGCTTAAAGAGTCATAGGTTAGACCCCTACTATTGCCACCGTTTACATCTCCTCCCTATAATTTCCTTCAGTCAACTATCCCCTCTCTGGTGTGAGAGGACAGTAAGAGGGATCGATCCCTCCTTGGTAGTTGTAGTGGGGTGGTGCACAAACACGAGGAAAAAGTGTGCTTTGTGTAGAGGTGCATTGTCACCGCATCTGCTATATAGATCACTACTAGAGAGGAGTTTGCGAGAACTCCTTCATCCACAGATTGAGATCTATAGATTAGGGGATATATGATTTCTCCTATATGAAAACATCTCAACTACTATGCAGTTACATGATTTTTATCGCTTTGAAGTTTTATGCTCTCGATCTTCGCACGATGATTTGATAAATCTATTTTTTGAAAAACTAGTTTTTATTTCTATTTTATGCTACACATGTGATACTCTCTGCAGTTTCCTAATAGTTGTATTAGAGCTAAGTTGTCTATGCAAAGATCGATCATTAACTGCATCTTGTGTTGAATCACGTAGAATTGGTTTTTGCGTTAAGTAGTTGTGTTTGTTACTAATCGCATATTTGAACTACATATGTTCTAACACTTTAAAAGGCTTCATTGACCACTAGTTTGTCATCAAAATAGTTGATAGAAAATTGAAGAAAAAGAGCAGCAAATGTTGCAGCCCTATAACACTAGCAAAAGCCTTGCTACCCTTAGCCAAGCCAAGCAGAGCCCTTGCAGCCAAGGTTTCTTGGCTGCAAAGGGGACCCTAGCGACCAAGGCTTCCTAGTTGCCAAGGGTACTTGGTATACCTAGTGCCTCCACTTGACCAGGCTTCAGTAGCCCTGCATCTTTGCTTCATCCTTGGCAGTACCAAGGACAGCCCAAGATACCAAGCTTCAACAGCCCTATGCTTCTATCTCGCCCTCGACAATGCCATGGATAGCCTAGGGGACTGGGCCTCTATAGCCCTCAGGGCTCCTTACCTCTTGGGGTACCATATAGTATGGAAATTGTAAAGTTTTCAAAATTGAATTAAGGGTTAATTCAAGTATTAATTAAATAATTTAATTAATTATTATATAGTTAATCCTATATATGCATATACATGTGATGTATGATGTGGACAGATGATCATGAGCCATGTGTGATGATGTGTATATATGTATGTGATTATTATTGAGGCCTACGAGCCTCCCTCTCTCTTATTATATATAGCATGTAATAATATCTCCCTCAGTGTTATACCTCCCTTTGATAAGATCAATGTTTCTCATTTATGCAATATGAATATTTTTGGGCCTATATGCTTGTAATTAAGTTGTAGTTGCACGAGATGGCGCGACGAGAGCGTGGAGGTGCCAACGAAACCCATAACGATGAGACAGATATTCGTCAGGTATGGAGATGTGCCAAAGTGCTTACTAGTCATAGGTGCTCTGCATGCCAATCACGTGGGTGTTGACACGTTGCACGATTTTTTTACTTATTATTATTATTATTGATATTTTCTCATTTTATATTACTTATTGCATATATTGTGATGTCCTTTGATCTATGCAATGAGAATTGGATCATGATGAGATAATGGTAATGAGAGCAATTTGCTTATAAACACAAATCCTAAATTTTTTCGGTCATAGGTTGCTCGAGAGAGACATCAAGATAACCAGACAGACTGGTGTGCTGTATGTCATCCGTATGATGGATGCGGTTGATCTCATAACTACTCATGTGGAGACACTAGGGATACAATGTAGGTGCTCATTAGAGAATGAATCACTGATTGATTCGCTTACGGAATGTTAGATGGTTGATGATACTTTATTGTCAGACAACGATTCCGTAGTCCCAATGGTTTATCTAGTCCTTAGACTTAAGACACCAAGGATGTCCTATATAAGTGCTCCATTCTTTGATACCGGACTTATATGTTTGGATGTCCTAGATCTAGTATAATTGGTCATCAGAAGTGGTAGTCAACCTTACGAGGGCTATTGAGTGTCGATAGAGGATCATCCACTCTCGATGTCATGAGAGGAATATTCTATATGTTCTTGCTCAGACAAATCTCTGGCCAGGGTCATTCAGATTGAGAGAGAAAGAGTTATCTAGGAGAATCCGATTAGAGCAAGACTCAAGTAAAAATCGCATGGGTTTGACAGCATCCTACTTAGTATACAATCTCTAGGATATTAGATAGATGAGGGACTATAGGTACATGGTAACTAAGGACAGACAGGTCTAATGGATTGGATTAATTATTGGATCCTATGGATAAGATCCAATAAGAGCCCATGAGAGATTATTGGATAGAGATCCACTAATCTAAAAGGCTTGGATAGTTGGATGCAGATCCAATACCCAATAGGGGAGGATCCATTAGAGTTTGATAAGGGACCTTTATAAATATGAGGGATTCAGTAGTTCATAGGCTAGAGCTTTTGCTTGCCTCTCCTATTCTCCTCCCCCTCTCTACCTCAGAGCAGGTCTGGAGTTTTGAGGAGCGTCGTTGTAGTCCTACTATGTGGATCATCACTAGAGAGGAGGGCGCTTGACCTCCTTCACCCTCTCCTAGAGATCTATAGGGAAACAGGGATATACGATCTCCATAGGTAACACAATCTATTCTATACTGGACGGTGGTACCGCCTAGTGGTAGGGTGCCATGTTGTCACGGACAAACTTCTCAACAAGACGTTGGATGTAATGCTTATGTGTGTCCGTGTCTTTTGGCATGTTCATGCCCTGTACAGAATGTAAAGGGGCGGCCGAAGGCTTATAAGTCCCATTTTAGTTGGGTTGGTGGCCTCTTTAGGCTTGTAAATAAAGGTTGTGTCATGTGGACACGTGCGAGAGCTTTTCGGTCTGTAATGGATCATTTTACCCTTTGTTGTGCCACTGTTCAGAGCTTGTAAAGTATGTTTGTAATTTGCATTGTCTATGAAGTGTTTTTCGGACATGTTTGCTTGTGGATCCCAATTGAGGCGTTCTCTTTTGCCTGTTCTCTCTTTTGTTGGTCCTAAGGGACAATGGGAGTCTTTGGGGAGGCTGACCTTTGCGGACGGACACGCAAGGGTGCCGCACGACTTAGGCAAAACCAGCTAAGTCCGTGTCATGTGGTATCAGAGCGGGCAAGCTCTTCGATCGAACAGCGAACGAACTTCGCAACTTCGCCATGGCAAAGCATCGTGGCGAATCAAGCAAGACGGGGCAGGCCGGACCCTTGCCCCAAGCAGCCGCAAGTGGGCTGCATGTGCACACTCGCTCTCATGCTGTTGGAGCCGCTCATGAGGATCGCGGCAGCGAACAGGATGAGCGAGAAGTTGGCAACTCTCCGCGAGCGGAGGAAGCGCAATCTGGTGCGCTAACTGGGAAAAAGAGTCATAAGGAGAGACTCACGACGGCGGAAACCCGCCTGGATGTTCTGGAAGCGAGCATGGAGGAACTCTACCATGGCCAACAAAGACTTGTTGGGGTAGAGAGCTCGCAAGAGGAAGCGGAGTCCAGGATCGACAAGGTCGAGGCCCTAGTCGACCGACTGTCCGATGACACCAAGGACTCCGTGCAGCACTTACAAGATGTTGTGGCGGAACTCACGGCGAAGGTGGCTATGCTCACAAGAACGCTAAATGCGGGAGGAGGCAACACCCGCGTTGCACCGCCACAAAACTTGAGGGCACCTGAGCCCCATGGATACGGAGGGGCCAGAGATGCCAAGGAGCTCGAGAACTTTCTGTTCGACATGGAACAATACTTCCGAGCTACGAGACCCGATTCTGAAGATACCAAAGTTTCAATAGCAACAATGTATCTGAACGGAGATGCGAAACTTTGGTGGCGAACTCATTGGGAGGAAATCCAACAAGGTCGGTGTCGAGTCGACACATGGGAAGACTTGAAGCGGGAGTTGAGAACTCAGTTCCTACCGGAGAACACAGAGTTCGTCGCAAGAAGGAAGTTGAGGCAACTCCGCCAAAGTTCCACCATCTGAGACTATGTAAAGCAGTTTTCTGCACTGATGCTGGACATATAGGACATGTCCGAGAAGGACAAGTTGTTCAGTTTCCTTGATGGTTTGAAACCATGGGCTCAGCAAGAGCTGAATCGAAGGAATGTTACCGACGTGGTCGGGGCAATTGCAGCTACAGAAAGGCTCACCGACTTCGTTTCCTCTGAAGACCCAGCGAGAAGGAAACAATCTTCAAACAATCGCCCTCAAAAACATTCTCGAGGGAAGGAGCTCGGGGGTGAACAAAAGAAGAAGAGCTCCCACAAAGGGCCGAACCCGAAAGGCAAGGCCTCAAAACCTGGAGGATGCTTCTTGTGCGGAGGACCGCACATGGTAAGGGAGTGCCCACAGAAACAGGCACTCAACGCTTTGACAGCTTCCATCCACCCTCCCCGATCGGACAAGGGCAAAGCTGTTGCCCTTAGCTCAAGCAGTTCTGAATCCAGCAGCGACGATGAAGAGTCGCAAGGACCCCGAATGGGAGCAATGCGTTTGTTGAACGCTATGCGGGGTCAAGTGGGGGAGAACATGAAGACGAAGGCACAAAAAGCAGGAAGTAGTGAACTGATGTATGTGGACATCAAGCTGAATGGCCAAACGACCCGTGCAATGGTGGACACGGGCGCTACCCACAACTTCATAGCCGATCGTGAAGCACAACGACTTGGGTTGACATTGGAGAAGAGCCCAAGCCGAATGAAAGCGGTGAACTCGGAGGCCAGGCGAATCTCCGGGTTGGCGAAGGGAGTTCCCATCAGAATCGGGACTTGGAGCGGAAACACCAACATGATGGCCGTGCCACTAGACGACTTCCAAGTGATTCTTGGAATGGAGTTTATGCACGCGGCGAAGTTGGTGCCGATGCCGTTCTTGAACTCCCTATGTATGATGGGAGGCGATGACCCCTGCGTGGTTCCCGTCTCTCGGAGAGGAACCAAGGAGCCCCAACACATTTCGGCCTTACAATTGAAGAAAGGGGTGCGAAAGGGCGAACTGACATTCGTGGCTGCTATGAAGCTAGAGCCACTCAACGAAGAGGCCATTCAAGAACCTGCTGTAGTGGCGAACGTCTTGAAGGAGTTCAAAGACGTTATGCCACCCGAGTTGCCGAAGACTCTCCCACCACGCAGAGGCGTGGATCATAGTATCGAGCTGGAGCCAGGAGTGAAGCCTCCAGCGAGACCACCCTATCGCATGCCCCCGCCAGAGTTAGCAGAACTCAGAAAGCAGTTAGGTGAACTGCTAAGCGGTGGTCTCATCCGCAGCTCAAAAGCACCTTTCGGAGCTCCAGTTCTCTTCCAGAAGAAACAAGATGGGAGCCTCCGATTATGCGTCGACTACCGAGCCCTCAACAAAGTAACAGTGAAGAACAAGTATCCCATCCCGCTCATCGCGGACTTGTTCGACCAATTGGGCAAGGCGAAGTATTTCTCAAAACTCGACCTTCGGTCGGGGTATTGGCAGGTGCGCATTGCTGAAGGCGACGAAGCAAAGACTACATGTGTGACCAGATATGGAGCGTTCGAGTTCTTGGTGATGCCTTTCGGCTTAACCAACGCTCCGGCAACATTCTGTACTCTCATGAACCAGCTATTCAAGGAGTACTTGGATAAGTTCGTGGTCGTCTACTTGGACGACATCGTCGTTTACAGCCAAATGCTCGAGGAGCACGTCAAGCACCTTCGGACGATTTTCAAGGTTCTAAGGGAGAACACTTTGTTCGTAAAAAGGGAGAAATGCTACTTTGCTCAGACTGAGATCCTGTTCTTGGGGCACCGAATCGGTGATGGCTCCATCCGGATGGACAAGTCGAAGGTGCGAGCAGTTGCGGAATGGCGAACTCCAAAGAAGGTGCCAGAGTTGAGATCCTTCCTTGGTTTCGTCAACTACTATCGACGCTTCATTGCTGGATATTCGAAGCGGGCAACCCCACTGACGGAGTTGCTGAAGAAGGAGCAGCCTTGGAAGTGGTCTGACAAATGTGAGATAGCATTCCAAGATCTGAAGGCTGCTGTTCTAGAAGAACCAGTGCTCAAATTGCCAAACTATGGAGAGCCCTTTGAAGTCCATACAGATGCTTCGGACTTTGCTATTGGTGGAGTACTCATGCAAGAAGGTCATCCGGTGGCTTACGAGAGCCGCAAACTCAACGAGACCGAGAGGCGGTATCCAGTGCATGAGAAGGAGATGACAGCGGTGATCCACTGCCTACGAGTTTGGCGACACTACCTCCTTGGGTCGCGATTTGTGCTGAGGACAGACAACATCGCCCTGAGCTATTTCCAAACTCAGAAGAAACTCTCACCAAAGCAGGCACGGTGGCAGGACTTCCTGGCCGAATTCGACATGGCAATGGAATACAAGCCCGGGAAGGCGAATGTCGTGGCCGATGCATTGAGTCGGAAAGTGGAATGCGTGAATGCTGCACAACTGGAGGGCAGAGGCCAAGCAAGTCAGTTACACTCAACATTCCTTTCCCGAATCAGAGATGGACTGTATAGTGATCCCCAGGCAGTTATCCTGGTGCAGCTCCTCAAAGAAGGCAAGGCACGACGATTTTGGGACCAGGAGGCGACATGGTGCAGCGGATCGTGGTGGAACAGTTCGTGGCAATGCGATACACACGACTCGTCCCGTGAGGGATTAGATCATATGGAGGTATGATCGGGAGCTACTGGGAGCTCCGCTTTGGTGAACAACACGACGGCAAGAAGGGCTATGGATTCAAGGAGTGAAGGCCATGGTACCGCAGAGGCGGGTCTTCCGGGCGTGCACTGAATTTTGCATCGGATGAAAACCTTGGTCATCAGCATATGGGGGCTGGGTTCCACCAAGGGAAAAGTTCGAATGCAAGTACCAGTGAGTTCCATGGGAGGGACTTGATCATGCAGAGGTATGATCGAAGCAGCTGGAGAGTTGGATTGCTCCAGAGCTCATATTCGTTTAAGGGAGCCCGGCAAGTCAGAGGACAAGGCCGAGTAAGCGAACGTTGCTACCAAGGAAGCTATGGAGAACAGAATCGGTGCAAACCCTACAATGCGATGGCAGAGGCCATGCATGGGAGTGCAGTTTGTCTTTCCATCGACCAGAAGGAGCTGCTTGGAGAACACAGAGGTGTTGAAGCAGGGGGTCGAAAGGGGCGAGGAAGCGACGACGAGTCCAGAGGGACTTAGCTACCCAAAATCAAGCATCAGTTAGAATGGAGGTGGACTCAGAGGAGTGCCACAGAGACATGTCTACTGATCGTGAAGAAAAGGGATGCAGATGCGAGGCGATGGATAGTAGGGCCATGGGCATTGCAGCGCCATGGTACCGCAGAGGCGGGACTTCCGTGCAAGTCATTGATCCCTTGCTCTCACGGAGGGAGAGCGTTTGGTCGTGAAAGGGGCCGAGGAGGTGGAGCATGCAGAGGCAATCTCCAAGTACCGGGACAAGGCTGAAGGGCAGAGGCCGAGGAACTTCGTAAGACCGGTGTCAGTGTGCTTCTCATCAAGACAGCCGTAAGTGAAGGACTTCGGGTCATGCAAGAGTGCACGACCAAGGAACGAAGCTGACAGTACGCGGTGCTGTACCTTTGCTACTCAGTGGAGTAGGCGGCAGGGTTGATGGAGAAGACGGTACAATCCCAGAGGCGACCTCATCTATCAGAGAATTACTCCAAGTTGGGGTGGAAACTTCCTGCATTCCAGAAGTTCAATGGCTTTGAGAAGGTGAATCACAGTAACTAACTCAATGCAAGGAGTGCAAACACTTCAAGTGCTTCAGAAGTGTGAGCAAAGAGCAGGCGAAGATTAGTAACCAGCTCGATGCGTGAAGTACAACCTCGAGGAGGCGGGCGAAGTCAAGTAACCTTTGCCTTCTCAACTCTTAAGAGGATGGGCGAAACCGAGTACCCCAATTCTCTTATCTATCCAGCAGAGGAGCTCTGCACAAGTTCAAAGACCCTTCGAAGATAATGGAAGACAATAGTTGTCAAATCCTCACCAACGGTGATCAGTGCTACTGAGAGTAGATTGTCCGCCTCATTTCCCAACGAAATGCCAATCGAAAGCGGAAGTGATGCGAACCTACTTGGATGTGACAACTAACTGAAAGAAGAGTCAATGAGCAGATTTTGTGGAGGAAGGACCCAAAACTTCAGAAGTTTGCGAGGCGATGCTCGTTAAAGCTCCAACAAGCATCCACCCAGTTTAGGCAGCATGTGGAAATTTTGAGAGACTGGCGCAGTAAGGATGGTCTTTTCCTTCATTTGGTGGATCCGCAGGAATCAACGAGGATCAACACAACTCAGCCAACCCCACACCAGAGTCAGAGTCATTGGTGAGTTGAAGCAGCATGGCGGATCAAAGGTTCGACTACTCAAAAACAGCAGCGGAGAGCAGCTGGGAGCCAGGAGGCGCATTGCAGCTGGAGCAGAAGATTGAAGACTCAGCAAAGGCGAAGAGTTGCAGTGTTCACAAAGGCTTCGACGAGGACGTCGAAGGGATAAGTGGGGGAGAATGTCACGGACAAACTTCTCAACAAGACGTTGGATGTAATGCTTATGTGTGTCCGTGTCTTTTGGCATGTTCATGCCCTGTACAGAATGTAAAGGGGCGGCCGAAGGCTTATAAGTCCCATTTTAGTTGGGTTGGTGGCCTCTTTAGGCTTGTAAATAAAGGTTGTGTCATGTGGACACGTGCGAGAGCTTTTCAGTCTGTAATGGACCATTTTACCCTTTGTTGTGCCACTGTTCAGAGCTTGTAAAGTCTGTTTGTAATTTGCATTGTCTATGAAGTGTTTTTCGGACATGTTTGCTTGTGGATCCCAATTGAGGCGTTCTCTTTTGCCTGTTCTCTCTTTTGTTGGTCCTAAGGGACAATGGGAGTCTTTGGGGAGGCTGACCTTTGCGGACGGACACGCAAGGGTGCCGCACGACTTAGGCAAAACCAGCTAAGTCCGTGTCAATGTGGTGGTACTGCCCAATGTTAGTGTTGTAGACGGTGGTACCATCAGGACTTGGAAAACTCAGGATAAGACACTTTTAGGCTCCAAGTTTGAATCTACTTGAGGCCTATAAATACCCCTCTCATCTCTGGTGGTACCGCCTAGTGGTAGGGTGCCATTTGATATATTTATGATGATGTATGCAAAACTTATGATAATGATGCATGCAATGCAATGATATGCATATAATATATTATATATATTCATGATGAAATATTACTTTGACTTGAATTCAACTTGAATTCAAGGTTCTATCAATGTGACATATTGATAGGGGGAGTTAAGGTTAACCCCATCGTCAATTGGTTGTCATCATCAAAAAGGAAAAGATTATTGAATCTCATATTTTGATGATGAAACCAATTGATAGTATTTATGATCTGATTTGCATTTTGAGTGACGCAGAAAGTTTCGATCAGGGAGAGACAATTAAAGTAGGAAGAATCATGTTGGGCCGAAGTAGAACATGTCAGAAGATTGGACGTCGAGCTGAAGGATCGGTCGACGTATCGATAGTAGGCTTCGGGCCATGGGTTCAGGCATCAGGCTAAGAAGAGCAAAAATTACGCTAAGGAAATCGGAGTTGCAGAGGTCAACTAGCCGATTGGGCAATAGGACAAGAAAGGACGATGCACCGAAGAATCGGACGAAGCGCCAATGAACCAATAACATGCCGGACAACATTTGATTAGCTTTGTAATAATTGTCTAGATCGAAATAGGTTTTAGGCGTACTTGGGTTCAAATTAGACCAACTCAATTAGGGGCTAATTGGGCCCAAGTTAGGGATGTATTGGGCCAAGTGGAATGCCCAAACAATGATCCAACATGTGGAATCGTCGTGGTATAGTCTCCGAGACTGTGTCAGGCAGTGGTACCACCCAAACATAGTCTCCAAGAGACTGTCAGGTGATGGTACCGCCAAATTGGGTAGTGGTACCACCCATGGCAGGGTGCCAGGCGGTGGTACCGACAGACTGCACTATGGTATCACCTAGTGCCAATGCTACAAGCGATGGGACCGCTAGGACCCAGAAAACCTGAGATTAGACACTTTTAGGCTCCAAATTTAAATCCACTTGAGGTCTATAAATACCCCTCTCATCCCTAGTTAACATACACAAGAATTGAGAGCAAAAAGAAACAAAAACGTTGTTGTAATCTTGTGAGAACTTCTCTCAAGCTCTAAGTTTTAGTCTTTCTTAAGAGAGGAGTGAAGGGGGTTATAAAGGTTCTCTCTTGAACCCGTTAAAAGGAGAATCAAGTTGTAAGCATAGTTGATCATTGCCCATTGAAGGAAGATCGTTAGTGGATGCCGCCGGAAGAGGAATCAACGGAGTGGATGTAGGTCACGACGATCGAACCACTATAAAATCTGATTTGTATTTATGCTTTGCTATTTACATTTATTGCAAACTGTCATACTTCCTAATTACTTTAGCTGCACACTCTTACGAACGTGTTTCAAGTTAATATCTTTTCCGAAATCGATTTTTATCGTACGAAGATTTTCGAACCGACGTAATTTTATCCGCTGCACTAATTCACCCACCCCTCTTAGTGTCAACTCATTCCTAACATGACCAACATATGATTGGCATATGACCAACATATGATTGACACATGACTTACACCTCAACAACCACCCATCATAATCGACATCGATTATAGAAGTAACCATGGTCCATTATAAAAGGGCTCCCTAGATGTACTCCTGAGGACTTTTTTAAATATTATTCAAGCCCTTGGTTGAATCCTCTAAATACAAAACTAACTTAAGTATTGGAATAATATTTGTCATGAATGCTCCTGATGTGGTTCTACAAGATGCAACCTCTTTAGGGTCAGTAAAGTTCAACCTTTTCAGAGTCGTCATGGTTCGATCTCTATAGAGTCGGAAGGATTCAATACCCTCAAGGTCAAATAAGTGTGGTGTCAATTGAGATTGAACTGTGAGAGATGTGAAAGGAAATTTGATTGGCTCCAAGTCTACATCTAGATTTAACAACCAAATTCTACACTAATAAAAGGGTATACAAATGATTTGTGTTTGAGTCGGGATTAACTCAAGCGTATTTGTAATTGATTTTACATGATAAATAGTTTACTTTTCTTTATACATTTAGCCAATAAGTATCAAACTATATAAATATTTTACATGATAAATAGGTGAGGTGCTAAGGAACATGAGTAGGTATAAGTTTAATGACCCTTCGAAGAAACCTAATGGAAGATAATAGTTGTCAAATCCTCACCAACTGTGATTGGTGCTACTAAGAGTAGATTGTCCGCTTCATTTCTCAATAGAATACCAATTGAAAGTGGAAGTGATATGAATTTACTTGGAAGTGGCAAGTAAGTGAAAGAAGAGTCGATGTGCAGATTTTGTGGAGGAAGGACCCAAAAAAATTAAAGTCTGTTAGGCGATGCTCACCGAGTTCAAGCAGCATGAGGTATTTGAGACCATAGGCTTAACAACCCTATTTTCATTGGCTTTAGTGGCTACTTTAGGCTTATAATCGAAGGTTGTATCGTATGGGCACTTATGGGTATTTCGGTATATAGTTGACCATTTTGGATCATTTGTTGTGCGACCGTTCAAAGCTTATGAAGTTTATATTTGTAAATTATATTGGCTATAAAGTGTTGCTAAAATTGTTACTTATAGATCCCGAGTGAAATGCTTTCTCTAACTCATTTCTCTTTTATAGGTCCTAAGGGACCATAGGGGGTTTCGAGGAGGCTAACCTTTGTGGATGGACATGCAAGGGTGCCACATGACTTAGGCAAAATCAGCTAAGTTTGTGACATAAGGTTGACCTTTGTGGATGGACATGCAAGGGTGACACATAACTTAGATAAAATCAACTAAGTTCGTGACAGAACGACCTATAGCATATAAATCAATGATGTGTGAGGCATTGTCAATCCATTGTGCACCACTACCCCTAGCCTAATTGACCCATTGTGCATCATCGCTCCCTGCCTAGTTGGTCATCGTGCACCACCATGTCAAGTTTAGTCGACCAATGGTGTGCCACCACACTTGGCCTAGTCAACCCATTGCATATAATCATGCTTAGCCTAGTAGGCTCATCGTGCGCTACCTCGCCTAATCCACTAGACACCATCGCATGTGGCCTAATCGAGCACATGACACTATCGACTCATCGAGCATTGTCATCAGCCATAAGGACCCATCCAAACTTTAGTGCTAACAACTAATCAAGCAAGTACTTCCTAACCTGATTTTGCTTTACTCCCCAACTCGAAAAGTGGGGGGTATGGGAAAATTATATCGATGATGGGGCTAACACCTCACCACCACATCAGTGCCATGTGGATGCCATCCATATAATGTGGATGTCACATTAATGTTAGTGACTACCACATTAGTACCAAATGGCAACGTCAATGTCATGTTGCTGCCACCTTAGTGTCATGTGATTGTTGACAGGTGACCAACATATGGTCGGCATATGACCAACATATGATTGACACATGACTTATACCTCAACAACCGCCCCTCATAATCGACATTAATTATAGAAGTAATCATGGTCCATTATAAAAGAGCTCCCTATATATACTCCTAAGGACTTTTTTAAATGCTATTGAAGCCCTTCGTTGAATCCTCTAAATACAAAACTAACTTAAGTATTGGAACGACATTTGTCAAGAATGCTCGTGATGTAGTTCTACAAGATTCAACCGCTTCGGATTTGACAGGGTTCGATCTCCATAGAGTCGGAAGGGTTCGATACCCTCAGGGTCAAATAAGTGTGGTGTCAATTGAGATTGAACTATGACAGATGTGAAAGGAACTTTGATTAGCTCGGAGTCTGCATATAGATTAAACAACTAAATTTTACACTAATAAAAGGGTATACAAGTGGTTTGTGTTTGAGTCGGGATTAACTCTAGTGTATTTGTAATTGATTTCACATGATAAATAATTTAATTTTCTTTATACATTTAAGTATTGACTTTGAAGGTTGGAAAGTCTACATGCCTTAATTCGTTGGTGGCATTGTTGAGCAAAGCCTTCCATGACAACGTTCATAGCTGAGTTCATGATCTTGCTGGACTCTTGCAAGGGGATCCTGGATATTCCCCTTCCTCCTTAACTTAGAACAATAGTTACTGCATACAGAAAACAATCTAGTATTGTATTTAACTGGACCAAAACAAAAATTCTAAGGATCAAAATGTAAGACAAGTCTTTGAAACTTTTAAAATGCATAGAATCAGATGTATATAGTTTAAAACAATAAACAACAAGTTTGGACAGTAACGTATCGAATATTCGATTTAGAACAATAGCAGCAAATGCAAGATTGTTTGTCTTAAGAAAAAAAAGAATTAATTTTAAAATGATTGTAAAAAATTTGTAGCAGTTTTAGATATGGTAACATTGTTTATAATGTTGTTTTAAGAAAGATGTCTTTAACAAGTAAATATATTCAAAAACAAAACAACAAATAACATATTTAAAGAATTCTTTTTTTTTACTTCTAAAATTCAGAAAAATCCAAAACTTCACTTCAAATTCAAACAATAGGAATTGAAACCCGAAATAATTTTCCCCAAAAAAAATTTGCCTGATTTATTTTAAATATAAATATCTGAAAATTGGAAACTTAAAATTTATTATTATTTTGATTATTAAATAAATCAACTTTTTAATTTAAAATTCAGAAATTTTGTAAATTTTATATAGGGATTTCCTTTTCAAAGATAGAATAAATTATCCAACTGTTTCAAGAAAAGATTTATCAAAGTTTAAAATTAAGATATTTTTCAAAAATTTCTTGATAATAGATCTGGTAAGTAACTTGTTTTAATTTTCTAGAAAAGAATAGTAAAAAAAAGTCTCAAAGATTATTTTTTTGACTCACTAAATCTAGATACACTTAAGTTGGCTATTCAATACAAAGTTTGATATTTTTCTTTTGGAAACAGTAATATGACAATATTTTGTTAAGTAATTAAATTGTAGTAAGTCTATCCTCGTGTCCCTCAACACCTTGCTTCTGTCATCATCTATGCCAACCTAGTTCAATACCAGAAGGCCTTCAAAGTGGCGAACATGCAGTAGAGACTTCCATCGCCGCCAACAAGACTATCGACGAGGGAGAAGGTGATGCAGGAGGTCACGCATAGAATGGTAAGGGCCGAGGCCAATCACTTGTTTGAATCATAGCAACTAACATGGTCAGTGAAGAAAGACTGGGACAGAACTTGAGATGGGGAAGAGCTTCGCGATGTAGAGAGAACGTTGCTGATCGAGGATCCGAAGACGTCGGAGAAAAGCATGTTCGCTGACATCAATGATGTGTGTGCTTAGGGATGTTAGTCCGTTCTTTAGTACATACTGGTGACACAATTTTGCAGTTGCTGGTGTTCAATGCAAATGTCTCCATGCTCTTCCACTGCTTTCCAATCGGGACACCATGGCTCAATCTCTAATAACACTTCCCCTTGATAAACACCCAAACAAATGTTTGGAGGGCTTGAGAAGTTGAATCACATCAAGTGTAAAATATATTGTACATTTTGCTCTTTTTGCAAACAAGGTCAAACCATGCAGTCAGGTAGTTGTAGTTGGGTGGATGATCAAAGAACTGGCAATCGTCAGAATGAGCAACGAGAAAGGTGTGATAAGTGAGAGGATATTAGGACTCGTTATTGGTTTCACTGAAGCTACATTTGGTCATCATCAGTGGTTTAAGTTAGACACCTCTCCTGCATTCCTATCCCAGATACAACCCCCCCAAGCACCCGTCAACATATCTGAAATCTCCTTGGCATTAGGGAGGAGGAACTGCCCGTTCATTATTTGGAGATTTTATCTCTCATGATCACCTCCTTCAATTTCATTGGTGCCAAGCGTATCCTTCCCATCCTCAATGTTAGTAGTGCTGGAATTGATCACACTTTATGGGTCAAGATTATATCCGCTAAGTATGGCACTCCTCACCACTGGAATATCTCGCTGCAGAGGTTTATGGTTTAATCTCTTATTATTGAAAGCTACGATTTTGATTTATTCTTTGATCTGATTTGTATTTTGGTTCCTTTAGGTCCTGGAGTTGGCTGGAAATGTGGCGAGGGATAACAAGAAGAATAGGATCATTCCGAGGCACATCCAACTTACCGTCGGAAACAATAAGGAAATGAGCAAGCTCTTGAGAACTGTCACGATTGCCAGCTACAGTGTTCTGCCTATTATCCATCAAACCCTCTTGCCCACTAAGGCTGGGAAGGAGAAAGGAGACAATGGATCTGCGTCACAAGAGTTTTAAGATCCTTGCTGGCTTATATTGACTCATCACGAAGGCAAAATCTTACGAGAGTTTGCTGTGGTTTCTGGTGGGAATATGGTATATGGAATATGCTTACTGCATGATAGGATGAGCCAATGTATATGGAATATACCATATTCCCACCGGAAATATAGCAAACTCTTACAAGATCTTATTATGAGTCAATGTAAACTAACAAGAATCTTAAAACTCTTGTGACGCAGATCCATTGTCCCCGTTCCCCTTCCCAGCCTTATTGGACAAGAGGGTCTAATGGATACTAGGCAAAACACCATCGCTGGCAATCATGATAGTTCCCAAGAGCTTGCTCAATTCCTCATCATTTCTGATAGCAAGTTGGATGTGCCTCGGAATGATCCTATTCTTCTTGTTATCCCTCGCTGCATTTCCAGCCAACTCCAGGACCTAAAAGAATCGAAATATATATCAGATCAAAGAAAAAAATCGAAATCACAGCTTTGAAGAGTAAGGGATCAAACCACAGCAACGAGGTACTCAAGGATGGCTGCAAGGTAGATGAGGGCATTGGCGTCAACACGGTCGTCATACTTACCGACCTAAAGATCATAGCACATTCATTAACCTTTATACCACATATCATAACATATATATGTACTAAAAATTTATAACATTATCTCTCGTGATCATCTTCTTCAACCTTTTCAAGATAGATTAATTAACAAAATCATCTCTAAATTCAGGGTTGGTAGACGAATATGATTTCACAGGTAGGTAAAACAATACTCATCAATTTTATTCTCAACTCTCTTCCTCTTTACTTAAAACAATAACATTTCTATGAGTTTCTTTTAGAGAGACTCTAATGCATCCAAAAAGTTAAGACTTTCAGTTAGAACAATATCACCTTCGCCAAATCTTGTGTAGGCCTTGACTTTCAAGACCTTTCTCCAATTAGAAATTCTATTGATGCCAAACTTATCCTTCTCATTCTCAATGTTAGTAGTGCTGCCATTGTTCACACTTTTATGGGTCAAGATCATATCCGCCAGGCACTCCTCACTCCTAAAATATCTCTCTCAAAAACTTATCCTACACTTTGGAAAAGTATTTGTTCTAACTATAGAAAATGCTAAATATAGTCTTAAGAAACTTATCAGTTCTAATACCTTCACTGACATCTAGGACGATTCCCAAATTACAACATTTCTCTCTCCAAATGGTCTTTCTTAACATCAATGCTCTGACATCAGGAACGACTCTCGAATTACCAACATCCCTCTTTCCAAATGATCTATTTTTATTAACATCAATACTCTTGGATGCCACTATCTCAAAAGGCCCTTCCAACTTTTTGCGAGATAGGCATTGTGACTCAGATGAGAACTGAGATGGCTGAATGACTGTGGAGTCTGAGTGTTCGTGACGCATCAAACTATTCCTTTGGGGTCTTCTTTCCACTTCCATTGGCTTGCAAACATCATTCACCAATTTCCGTTGGATCTACCATATGGATTCTGACTCCATCGAATACATTTTTTTCAAATGTCATTTTGCTTTGCATTACTTGGATCTAGTTCCAACATTTACCTCTAGTCCTTGGCTAAAAGAGGGAGAAGGTTTTGAGAAAGATTCCTTCAGCAAATTAAGATGTTTTATTACCACGTCTCTTGGATGCTTTGAAATAATAGACATGAAACGTTGTACAACAACTGCTATTCCTTCCTCATTTCCATATTGGCAAAAAGCTCTCACCTTATTTGATGAGATAAAGAGAACCACCTGAGATGGATTTCATGCTGTAATTATTGCTAGCTACTAATCAAATCTAATTTCCTTGGAATGGGGATTTTGTCCGGCATAGCTCAGATGTTTCACTTTGCAAATAGTTTCTTTGCCTTGGCAAAAGAAGAAAAACAAAAACTCATACGCAGTCTGGATGATCCACTGACTTTGCAACTGTTCAACCTTTTGGCAAGACTAGAGACCATACTGTCAAAGCCACTATATATTTACTTGTTTTACGGAATTGATATGAGCATATGTGAAACATGTGCATGTTGTGTGACCAATGTATCACATAATACAATGAGCACAACTATGATGAAATAAGCTATCTATCATGAGTGTTCAAGCTTCTATACACCACAAAATAAAACATGTACTACTGAGCCGTAAATATTTATGAATTCACCAATAATGACCAAAGAAATAGTTCTCCAAACGAACAATATAATATCTGGGCTGCACAAACACCTGATAACATCACAAAGCTGAAGCTTTCTCTAGAATCCAATATTACATCAGCTGGTGACCAACAGAAATAAGTATCAGTTCTATTAAGATTAAGTTCATTCAAACTATATTCTTTGTGGAATCTACGTCGTAAATTTCATACAGTAAACAAATAGAGTATCTGAAGAAAGACAAAATCACAAAAATGAGTATAAATAATATAGCATCAGTCAGGTATGTTATACTAAGATTCTTATTTATCTAGCCTTCTGCAACCTCATGCATCCTATTTATGGTTGGAAAGAGAAGTAACAACTCCAGTATATTGGCCAAGTTCATGGATATATATACTCAGGAATTGGCATCTGAAGAACTACAGCGTGAACACGAATGTGTTACGTGCCACTCTGAAGAGATGTAGGTTGTCTTCCTTCCCCTGTGCCCACCAAGTTGTTTACACAAAATGCAACAAGCTTCAAGAGAAGAAGGGTATGAATAATTGTCCTTCTTGAAGGACCTGTATTTTTGGTCATCAGAAGTTTATTTCAATAATCCATTTTTCATAAATAGATTTATTTCAATAATCCATTTCTTGCATTAAAATATTTCAATAATCCATTTTTCATAAATAGATTTACCAAAGTTTTAGAATAAGTTTGCTTCTTTAAAATAGATTTCTTATAACAAATTTAGTAATTAATTTTTAATATACTTTAAAAGAAAAGTCAAAAAGGATTTCAAACTTTCCTTTTTGACTTACATGCACTGGATTTGGTTGTTCCTAAAACAGAAAAGACTGATTTTTTTTTTGTTTGAAGCAGTTATATGGAAATTTTGATAAGGAATGAAATTGTAGAAAGGTCTTTTGTTAAATTTCGGAATTTGAAGTTTTTTTAAATAATGGAATATTTCAAAATTGGTAATTCTGAAACCTTCAAATTCTGAAATTTAAAATATAAAATTAATTAAATAACCAAGTTGGTATTAAAAAATTCAGCAAAAGGTTACATCTTGGATTTGATTTTTCTAATAATTTCTAAACAGAAAAATACTTTAGTAGAATTTTAATTATTACAAAAAATTATACAAACAAATTTTTAGGGTTTTTCTTTTTACCAGCAGAAGTTCAATGGAAACAATATTTTTATCAGTAGTATTAATTTATTTTTTTGATAAAATGTGCAAAATATTATGTTAGTGAGGTGCATGAACATCATAGCAAATTGCAAAGGATTAACCATTAGCAGAATATTATTAACAAATACATAACTATAAAATGCAGCATCGATTAGCATCAAAAATTATAAAATGATGCAAGAACTCATCAGAAGCTAATCCAGTTATATATGTTTAATTTAATGATAATCAACAAAATTAAATTTTCAAATATAAGAGAAAGGAATAAAAATCACGTTGGATGTTGGCCCCATGCAAAACGAGAAAGAAAATTTGGATGATTAGGTATTATAAGGAAGTCCCTGGTAAATAATTTTTTTGTCCTTAACAACCCAAAAGATTGAATATCAATAAATAACATTGTAAATACCAAAACATTAAGAAAAAGGTACTAATGAGAAGAGTAATGAAAATTTTTATTTTTCCCCTCATTTCTAAAAATATATTTTTGAAACATAAACTAATACTAGACTATAATTAATTAAGAAATCAAATTTAAATATAAGATAAAGAAATAGAAGATGAGTGCAGAATCGTGTAGGACATTGTCTTAGGGCAAAATCTTCCCCTATTGCAAGTTGACTCCAAGAAAATGTCCCATCGTGGGGTTTTGATAAGATATGAGGTTGAATTGATAATAGTGAAATACTTTTTATAAAAGAGAAATTGTAAGAAAGGAAGAGAATAATTTATCAAAAAAATTTTATAAAACATTACTACTGTCAGAAAAATAAATAATTTATCAACTCATTACAATGTTATGGCCCGTTTTTATAGACCCATGTACAAGAAGAAAAGAAAATAATTAATAAGAAAAAAGTGCAAGCATATCAAGACTAATCAACTGAATAATTTTTTTTACATTCTTTGGAGAAGAAATGTTTCCAGGTTCATCCTGCCAAATGATCTTCCTTTTCATGATACTTTATTGTTTTCCCACTAGATTATTCTTTGTCTTTTTTTAATTATTATTATTTTTTCTTCATCATAGTCAATCTAGAAAACAACATCATGTGGCAATTTAAAGAATTTGTAAAAGACTCCTTAAACAAATAGAAATTTTAGTTAAATGAAAACGAATAGAATTTACTTCTACCACTTAGGAAATCTTCCTAAGTGTATAATTGATATATAGATCAACCTTGATGGAATATCTTGGCTAAACCAAAAGCTCTTATATAAAACCTGTTGTATGACAACTAAAAGTGAGATTTTTTTTATAGTAGCGAAATAGAAAGAGGAGAAGAAAAAGATAGTAATGAGAAGATAATAGAAAAAAGATAATTACTAGACACACTCTTTCTTAAAAAGAGAAATCTTTGCATACATGAACAATTAAATTATATCATTGAAAAATTAGATGTGGCTTCACACCACAAACATGAAATGCCAAAAAAGGATTCAATTAATTAACCCATTATTTTAATGATTCTATCATAATTTTTTGGCCCCTTTTATAAGAATAAATAAATTACAATAATATCAAAGATAATTAAATAAATTATATTTTGACTTCTTTGAAGAAAATAAGTTTCTATATTTGCTTGAAGGTAGAGATGTTAATTATATCGTATCGTAGGGACTCACACCAAATGGGGTGGGGATATGGAATATTTTCTATTACTCACATGGTTATCGAATAAGGTTTGATAGTGTATTCGTCATCCCGTTCATATTATTCTATTATATATAATATAATATTATTAATAATATAAATAAATATTTGAGAATTGAACCAAATACCTATAACTACAACATTCCAACATTAACCACTAAACTAATCTTGTATATAATTTTTAGTATATTTATAAATTTTATAAATAAATAATAAATAAATAAATAAAATATTTCATCAAAAGTTCAAGACTAGTTATGGTATGAACTTTAGTTTGAATGAAAATACTTTAATTTCTATTTTTAGTATTAATTCTTAAATGTTCTTTCTTATGTAATAAATTAATATTTAATAGCTTATTTGAAATGTTGCATATCATTTGAAGAGGATAAAGATGATTGTGAGGTAATTGATATATATTTTATTTTTTAATAAAATTAATGAAGAAAATTATTAAAGTATAGATTTATTTGGACATATTTGTATTTATTTGGTTGTGATTATATTTGGATATATTTATATTTGAATATTCTTGTAATATGTAAACTTTATAAATATTATTTTTATTATTTATAAATTTTAGTATAATTAATTAGTTTTTATAATAGTTTTATTTTTAAAAAATAAAATTAATTAATTAGAAGAATATGAAAATTCCACATGTTTCTCGTCCCTAGTAGAGATTCTCCATCCCCTCCCCTATCCCGTCTAAATGGGAAATGAGGAATGGGGTGGGAATGAGGGAAACATTCTAACCTATTGATATCCCTATTTTGATAGAGTATATTTAATTGGTTCATCTATAAGCACATTTGTGAACTCTTTTTAAATATATGATATATGAGACAACTCTGAGCTCGTTTCTATAATGAATAGTACTCATATATAAAAAGATAAAATGAGCATTACCTGAATAGTAATCCAAAGTGGTATCTTATATGAGATATAACTCTATACATACTCCTAGTAGAGTCCATTGTAGGCGAGAGAATATATAAATGGTTGCAACTAGGATTTGGATAATTCTTAGAAATTCTCATTAAAAAATTAAGATTATGCATAATCATAAACATGTAACCCTATGATAAGAGTCAATTATGATTTGTAATAATGAATATTATGATATAAGAAATATAGTTCAATATTGGGGTTGGCAAGTGTTTCAAAGTATTCAAATTACATGGAGTATTAGGATTATAAATTCAAGCAGCAAGATAAGTCTTTAATGAATTAGGATTTATTATTATAAATACCAATATATCTCTATATTTTAATGAATGAGCATCATATGATAAAATAATAATTTCGGATGGAGGGATGCATGTCATTTGACCTCACAAATAATATATGCTCATGCCTCTCAACAACTCAATCATGTCCTCATTTGTGCCAATGAAATTGAAGACCTATAAAGCCTTTAGAGGTGATCACTTAGTATAGACTTCTATCATTGCCAAAAAGTTTATCTATGAGGGAGAAGATGATACAAGAGATCAAACATAAAATAATGAGGGCCAAGATTAGTCGGTCAATGGAGAAGACTTGGAAGGTCAACATCATAACATTGGGTCTAACATAATTTAAAAATGTAGAATCCCTTGATCATGTAGATACTATAGGACCCTCTATTGCAATCAACAAAACTGTTTGTGAGAGAAAAGATGAGTTTGTGATTGTGGTGGTTGGACGACATGTATGCCTTCATTTCATTGATGGCATTCCTAAGCAAGATCTTCATGATGTCGAAACCCATAATTTCTAATTCAAACATAAAGGAACTACTAGCCAATCTGTTGTTGAGCATATAATGAAACTCTCGTAAGGAGATTTAATATTGCTCTTTATCCTTAATTTATAATAAAATTAGATAAATTCTCAAAAAATACCTCTATTTTGGGCTTTCCAAGAAAGTGACCCCCATTTTTAGAATTTTCGAGTAATACCCCTTCTTTGCCTAATACATGGAATACCCTTGACTTGACAATAAACCACCTACCTCCTTTTTCCTCTCTTTCCCTCCCTTATAAATTGATTCTTAGGGTTTCTATAGACCAGTTCTCATTGTTTCTATAGGCTAGTTCTCACTTATAGTATTTCTGTACTTTATTATAGTATTTTCATAGTATTGATGAAACACTGTAACACAGTATAAAAATATTATAAATAAGTGTTTAAAGTTGAAACCTACCTCATTTCCCACCCTTTCCCTCTCTTTTCATATGGACTGATTCTTAGGATTCCAATAGACCAATTTTCATTGTTCCTATAGAGCGATTCACACTTATAATGTTTTTGTACTTTATTGTGATATTTTCCTAGTATTACTAAAAATATTGCAACATGATATAAAAATATTATAAATGAGATTTTTGAAGTTGAATCCTATACCTGATATTTTCACAAACATATAATTCATAGTTGTTGTAGAATAATACTAGAAATTGACACAAAATTCTCCAATTATATTATTGTTGTACTACACTATAATATTTTACTAATATGATTGAAAATACTACAAAATAATATAAAAATAATGTAAAAAATAGGATTCATCTTAAAAATTTTAATTATAATATTTTTACATTATGTTATAGTCTTTCGTGATGTCAAAACACAAGGGAACCACTAGTGAACCTATTATTAGGCATATAATAGAACCCTTGCAAGGGGATTCAATATTTCTCTTCTTCCTTAATGATCTGAGTGAGATTCAAGTTTAACGATTCATCAACTCGATATTACTTTTCAGATAAAATTTTGGTGGAGGAGAGAACCATCGCAGAAAGGCAATTGTAAAACCGAAAGAAATAACAAACTCTATTATTTGTAAAGTCAAAGTACTAACTACAAGACTTTAAAAAAACAATGTAATAAAAGCATGATAAAAAGCTTATGGGTGCGTAAGAATAGAGGTTGCCTTTAGACAGTATGTAGGTGCTCTTAACAAATTATGCATTATTTTTAGTTTTAGTCTCCGCTCTTGCTATTAGAACCTTCTCATAAAGTTTGTACAGCAACGTTAGACATTAGGGACTTCTCACAATTGTTGGATAAAGCTTTGACGTGGAGTTAGGACTACTACAACTTGAGGAAGAAGGGGATGTGACTGAAGGGCAGAACCCTTTTTTGAATACCTCTTCTTTCGGCTCTCAGCACAAGCAAGAACTAGGACCATCTATGAGACTTCTTGGCTTCCTCTTCTTCTTTTTGATATTACCAAATACCTCTTTCGATGCTATTAAGGCTGGCAACAAGTTGAAAATGATCTCTGTAGTAAGGTGGTTGCAAATAGGAAGGGCTATAGAACTTGCAAACCACTTCCTCTCTATCTCCCCTCTCATCTTAGCCTAGGGCCGATTGATTTCTCAAGGGGCATGACTTAGATAGCTTCAGGATGCCTTGGATGGGTCTGTTCTCCTCCAATTATAGTTGAGCAATGAATAGAGTCCTAACTCGGTTAGGACTTGGAGAGTCATAATGTATTTAAGATTTGGGAAGTCCTAATATTATTAGGACTTACTTAGGGTTGGCGCATGGAAGTCCTACTCCTATTAAGACTTAGCACTACTCATTTCTTATGACTGCTCCTATTTGAGTGAGAGTTACCCTAATCTAAGACTAACTAGGACTAGGATTGAGGTTAGTGGATTATTATATTTTGGGCTTTACTTAGCCAAACAATGTTTCAAGTCTTCAAGTCAATGGAGGTTGGCCAATTTGGTTGAGTATTATTAAGATCGTCTATGATCACTTAATTTAAAATAAAATTTACTATAATCAAAAAATAATTTAATATTATATATATTTGACGAAACTAAAATTTTTAAAGATTTAAATCAAACTATAAGATTGTGTAGGAATGTTAAAAGGCATGAAATCAAATGTTTAACAAGAACTCAGTAGAAAGGTGGCTTCCCATGAGTTCTCGCCTTCCCATCACCTCTCTGCATATGGTTTTGGACCCTCACCCTCTTTCACCATATTCACCCCGACCTCTTGCACGACAATGCCCACCACCCCTACCTCCATGCTAGCCTCTACTTCCTTACTTAAGGTTATCTCGAACCCTTCCAAGTCGACCCTCAAACCATAGTCTTAGTCTACTTCCAAAATCTTTACTTCCCAACCAAGGGTCATCTCGATCGCTTTCTAAATAACCTTCACATAGCAGCCTCAATTCGTTTCCAAAACTCTAACCTCTCTTTCCTAGGCTATTCTCCTCCGACAAGCTTATGGTGTTTCCTTATGGAGTCAAAACCGTATATTGGAAGCCAAATTTCATATTACAAAATAGTTCAAAACTCTTTATCGCTCTGGATGTTAAAGAACTCAACAACGCTAGATCCCCTTAAAAGCATAGCCTTTATAGAAAGTTCTTTTGATAGAACCTCCCCTTAAGGCAGTCAAATATGCTCTCCCAAAGTTTTTAAAAACCTCTATGGGTTTCCAATCAATCAATCTTACAGGGAGCCTTTCTTACTTTTGTTTATAAGATGTGGATATTCTTATATGTTCAGAGAAGATTTTGTCGTCGCCTCCATTGATGGTACAAGCTCCAACCACTAGCCTTCCAACCTCAATGTCATCCACACAAACCCATAAGGAAGATGATACCTTCTATAGACCATAGATCAAGGTCCAATGGCACAGTTGGACTAAACCCAAAAGCAATATGATTGAACTAATTAGGTTGGGCTCTAGACGAAGCCATAATATACATGTTGTCCCTAATGTCCAAGATGGTTCTAGTCTGATCCCTACTTTACCCCTTTTGGAGTTGATACTACTCGACCATTAGATCAAGTTCATAGATCTTTTAGATATCTAGGAGGACATCTTATGTCTAATCCAATCAATCTCTATAGGTTTTATATCCTAAAAAATCCTCTCAAATCAATTTAAATCCCTTGAATGGCCTATTCTTAGTCAATATAGAAATGACTTGCTCCATTTATGTAACTGCCTCCTGCTTCTAATTCTCAATAGTGATAATTGGGCATCTTTCTATATTCTCAAAATTATCTCACAATCTATCTTTATTACACCCCTTGACATAGCCTACTCACCCATTAGTGAGGCCTACTCACCCATTAATTTATAGTCTTTACCACCTCTATGTCTCCCTTTCCTTATCCTATCATTGTCACTCACTCACACACACACACACTCTCTCTCTCTCATTATTATAATTGATACAAGGTCGGATGCCTTAGTAGAATTGAGGCATTTCTCTCTTCTTCCCTTTAATCGTCGTAACTTACATCCACTCCCGATTCCTCTTCCGTCGAGACCACCAACATCCATTAACAATTTTCCTTCAATGGGCGAAGATCAACTATCCTTACAACTTGATTCTCCTTTTGACAGGTTCAGAAGAGAACCTTTACAACCCTATTCACTCCTCTCTTAAACAAGACTAATACTTAGAGCTTAAGAGGAGTTCTCATAAGATTACAACTGTGTTTTTATTTCAATTCTTGTGTATGTTAACCAGGAATGAGATGAGAATTTATAGGCCTTAAGTGGATTCAAACTTAGAGCCTAAAAGAGTCTTATCCCCAGTTTTCAGGGTACTAGCGATACCACTGCCTAGAAGACTGTGTTTGGACGGTACCACTACCCAAACTGGCAGTACCATTGCCTGACACTAGATGGTATCACCGCCCAGTCTAGCGGTACCATCGCCTGAATAGTCTTAGAGATTATGCCTCATAGACTGAGCCATTGACGATGCCACCTATTGGATCATTGTTTGGACCTTTCACTTAGCCCAACACAGCCCAAACTTAGGCCCAATTATTCCTTAATTGAGTTTGCCCGATTCCAACCTAATTATGTGCTAACTACGAATTTTAAGGCATACACTAAGTAAGTCAAGTCCGATTAGTCTAGGTTTCTTCCGGCGAGCTTCCAGCGATCTTCCGGTGAACTTCCGACGATCTCTCGGTAATGTTTCAATGGACTCCCGGCAAGCTCTTGGACTTCACGACAATGTTCTTAGCGAGTTTCAACCAGCTTCTTTGGCAAGCTCCTGGACTTCTCGGTCAATTCCGGTAGAACTTCTAACGAACTCTCGAACTCCCAACGAAATCTCGTTCTTGACTGAGGGACTTCATTTTGCTTTAATTCTTGATCGCTATCGTAGTTAATCATGCACACTTAAAACCTACTTCGATCTAGACAATTATTACTAAGCTAATCAAATATTGTCCGACATGTCATTGGTTAATCGACGTCTCGTTTGATTCTTCGGTGCATCATCCTCTCTTGCGGCCTATTGCCTAATCAACCAGTTGACCTCCGCAACTCCGATTTTCTTAGCCCAATTTTTGCTCTTCTTGGCTCGAGGCCTTCTATCGATATATCGATCGATCCTCCGGCTCGACGTCCAATCTTTTGACATGTTCTACTCCGACCCAACATGATTCTTCCTACTTTAATTATCTCTCCCTGATCGAAGCTTCCTGCATCATTCAAAATGTAGATCAGATAGTCATTATCAATTGGTTTCATCATCAAAATTCGAGATTCAACATTTTGAGTGGTGGTAGATGTTACGTTCTTATAGCATAGATACTTCTTTCCTAAAGATAGGTAAGCCCTGATCCCTTACTTTTTATCTAAAATACAAAAGAAAAAAAGAAATGGCTTGAATTGAGAACAAACTCTCATAATTCAGGTTCTAGCTACGACATGGAAATCACCTCATTTTATTAGCTTTTCTTTCACTCTGCTCATTATTTTAGCTATGAACATCATTTTCTAGAATTATTATGGGCTAATAAAAAGTCTTACACTAACCATTTAGATCAAATTATTTATTCACAAAATTTTCATATTATTTCCATTTTGGAAACTCATATACAAGATAAAAAGTTTCAAACAATAATGGAAAGGTGATTTTTATCCAGCCCAATATAGATCGAAAGGCTTTTTGATGGCATGGAGGGCAGACCTCTTCAAGATGACTACCATGAGTAAGAATTCTCAATTGCTTCAAATTATTGCATAACAACTAAGTCCCCATGACTTCTATCTGTGGTTTATATAAGCATCATGGATTTCATTTGGAATGATTTATGAATACATTTTGCAATTCTCGGTCTTCTTGGATTCTTTGTGTGATCTAGATTGTATTGTTTGTCCAAAAGACAAGCTTGATATGCATGCTTTTCAACTAATTTTTTTTATTTTTTGGTACCAAAATTTCTTTCACATTCTAGTCTCATGGGGACAAAGTTTTTTGGATCTTGTTTTATATGATGTAACAACAGTTTAGGCAATTCTTGTATCTCGACTCATCTTAACAAGGCTCTTGTGAATAATCCTCCGCTCACTCTTTTTAAACATGTTACTATCAGCATCTCCCTCGTATTGCTTATGATTATCCTACATTCTTATTTCTTTTGATTATAGCCTTAAACCCCATCAAAAGACTTGATCTTTTAAATTTAAACTATTATGGATTTAATACCCAAATGTCTATCTTCAGTCTCATTAGTAGATCCTAGAACAACTCATTGGAGCTGATCACTCATTAGTAGTCTTGAACAAAACCTTCAATCCACTATTGATGAGATTTCCTCCCTTGCTAAAAGAAAATTATGATCCCCTCAACTATGTTGATTTCTTGAAGCTTTATGCCCTTTATAATTATTTTGTTGGTCTCGATCCAAATCCAAATAGATCGAACAAGGCAATAAGAACACAAAATTCTTTCATAACTGCTCATATAAGAAATCATATTAACTCCATCAACATCATCCAACTTGAGAATGGTTAAATCTTATAAAATGTTAATCATATTTGAACATTTTGCCTCCTAGTATACACCAAGCTTTAGGATGCTTGTATCTTCCTTAGGTCTTCTAATCAATCTTGCTACCCTCATCTCTCTCATATCTCTTAATAAATGGGACTCCATTATGAAGGATTTTACTTGCATCCAGATCTTCTCTATCCTCAAATCCATGGGATTAGACAAAAAGATCGAGCCTTGACAAATTTATGATCAAATTTTATATTACTCTTAAAGCTTATTTTCTTCTAGCTTTCCAATAATTTCATCAACATGCTTTCACCCCCAAACACTATTAGACTCGGATACCATCGGTGGGGGATGGAGAGATGATTCTAAAAACCAAAAAAAAAAAATTACAGTTATCAACTATTAAAGAATATACTAGCTAGTTAGCATAAGATTAATGTGATTTAGCAAATTCTGCCTACATACGTTGAGACAAATAAATTCTTCAATATATGAGATTAATTATAAAGCTATTGAGTTATCCCTACATAAGTATGACTCCTCTAATAAACCTCTCATATAAACCTAAAGAATTTTTCTTTCAATGCCTTTTAGAAACCCTAAAGATCATCCTTAGGAGCACTCAAAATGCCTTGCCTCTCCCTCTTATCAAAACATTGAGATTCAATATGATAACCTTCTTGGCATTAGGGAGGGGAATTGGCTATTTGAGGATTTTATCTCTTATGATCATCTCCTTCAACCTTTCGAAGATAGATTAATTGACAAAATCACATCCAAAATTCAAGGTTGGTAGATGAATATGATTTCCAAGATGGGTAAAACAATACTCATCAATTTTGTTCTCAACTCCTTCCTCTTCACTTATGATTAACACTTAGCTCCCCAACAACACTATCCATAAGATCTCTAACATTTCTAAGAGTTTCTTTTGGAGAGACTCTAGTGCATCCAAAAAGTTAAGGCTTATCAGCTAAAATAATGTCACATTTATTTCCTTAGAGACTATTTTCTAATCAAAAATTCTATTGGTGTCTATCCTTCTCACCCTCAATGTTAGTAGTGCTAGCATTGATCACACTTTATGGGTTAAGATCATGTCGACCACGTATGGCACTCCTCACCCCTAGAACATCTCTCTCAAAACTCATCCTATACTTGGAAAAATATATGTTCAATTATTAAAAATGTCAAATATAATCTTAAAAAATTTATCAGCTTCACTAACATCCACTGAATTACCAATATCCCTCTCTCCAAATGGTTTATCTTCCTTAATATCAATGCTCTAAAAAGACTCATGAATTACCGATATCCCTCTTTCCAAATGATCTATCTTTCTTAACATTCTTGAATGACTTACTCGTGTTTTTGACCTTATCCTCACCCCCCCTAGCCAAAAGATGGAATTGCTACCTCGAAAAGCCTTTACAACTTTTTTACAGCATTGTAGCTTAGATGAGATCTGAGATAGCTGGATAACTATGTGAACCTCAATGTTCTTCAAGCATCAAAATGTTTCTTTGAAAACTCTTTTGGAGCTATCTTTCCACTTTTCATTAGCTTTCAAATATCATTCACTAATTCCTGCATCGATCTAATTTTGACTCCGTTGAACACATTTTCTTTCAAATGTCATTTTGCTTTGCATTACTTGGATCTTGCCTCTGAAACATCAGTTCCAACACTTAAATAGTTGGCCCTCGAGTCCTTGGCTAAAAGATGTTTTATTACCACCTCTCTTTGGATGCTTAGAAAGAATAGAAATGAAATGTTGCATAGCAACTGCTGTTCCTTCCTCATTTCCATATTGCCAAAAAGTTCTCACCTTATTTGATGAGATAAAGAGGACTACTTGTGATGGATTTCCTGCTGTAATTATTGCTAGCTGCTA
Organism: Musa acuminata AAA Group; assembly: GCF_036884655.1. Taxonomy (NCBI): domain Eukaryota; kingdom Viridiplantae; phylum Streptophyta; class Magnoliopsida; order Zingiberales; family Musaceae; genus Musa; species Musa acuminata. Next base: position 18,639,302 of record NC_088328.1, read on the forward strand.
ATCAAATCTGATTTCCATGGAATGGGGATTTTGTCCCGCATCGTTCGGATGTTTCACTTTGCAAATAGTTTCTTTGCCTTTGCAAAACAAAAACAAAAACTCACATACGCAGTCTGGATGACCCACTGACTTTGCAACTGTTAAACCTTTTGGTAAGATTAAATGAGACCATATTGTCAAAGCCACCGTATATTTACTTGTTTTAAAGAATTGACATGAGCATATATGAAACATGTGCATGTTGTGTGACTAATGTATCACATAATACATAGCTATAGTGAAATAAATTATCTATCATGAGTGTTCAATCTTCTAATGACCTTGAAAAAAAAAATATGTACGACGGAGCTATAAATATTTGTCAATTCATCAATAATGACCAAAGAACTAGTTCTCCAAATGAATAATATAATATTTGGGCTGCACAAACACCTCAAAACATCACAAAGCTCAAGATTTCTCTAGAGTTGCTCAGACTGTCAAGCGATAGTATTGCCCAAGCAAACGGTAGTATCGCCAGAGCCTTAGTTCCCATGCTTTGTCAAACGATAGTACCACCCAACGCAAGCGATAGTACTGTCAATACCTTGAAAATCTGAAGATTTAAATTTTTAGTTCTATTTATGAACTCATTTGGGGTCTATAAATACCCCACTCATGCTTGATTGGTGAAAGCACGAAAACCTTATAATTTAAGTGTATAAACTCTCTTGAAAAGTATTGAGTCTCTTCCTCCTTAAGTTTAGAAGTTATTCTAAGGGATGTGTGAGGTCTTCTTGTAAAAGAGAGGTATGAAGGTTCTCTCCTAAATCCATGAAAAGGAGAAAGAGTTGTAACAAAGTTAGTTGATCTTCGCTCATTCAAAAGAAAATCATTAGTAAAAGCCAATGATCTCGAGGGAAGAAAAATCGAGAGTTGCAGAGACTGATTTTATGACTATAGATGACTCATTCATATATAGATGACAATGTTTGAACGTCAAATAATATTAGCCAAAGGAAGAGGAGGTGGTGGTAGTGGTGGAGGAAGCGGAAGCAAAAGGAAAGAAAAAGGAGGAGGTAACAAAAATAGAGGGGGAGGAGAAAAAAAATGGGATGTCTATTTTTTTAATTTATAAAAAAATATCTTCGAGTAAGAACTATGCATAATTCGATAAAAAAAAATTAATAATATGGGTTTTTTCCCATAAAAGATCTATTTTATTTAATTTACTTGGGGTTATGTCACGATATAATTTAATACATAGTTAAGAAATTGAACTTAGTCGTCGTCGTCAACCGGCGCTAGCCGGTTAACTCATTAGTTTTATGCTATTTGGTGGAAGGTTAAGTGTGTTTAAGCAAAGTAGATATATGCTTCATTTTATGGGGTATAGTAGACGTATGCTTCGCGGATGGACACGTTTCGGTTGGTAAGCAGCCGATGACCGGACCGGTGATGGGTCATTCTCGCCGGCTGCGGTCATGATTCATATCCTTCTCTTTGTCTTGCTTGAGGCGATGGATTGCTCACGAAGACCATTTGCCTGCCTTTTGACCCCCTGTGTGTGTGTGTGTGTGTGTGAGAGAGAGAGAGAGAGAGAGAGAGAGAGAGAGAGGAAAGCATGATTTCTAGAATGCGTCAAGTCCGTAGAAAAGCCTAATAATTTTGTGATGCGTTCCCATTCGTGATGAGGAAGAAGCTGGAACGACACCAGCAAAATAAGTATTGTCATTCTATTCGAAAAACATGTGGAAATATCTAAAAGTCAATATCTTTCTTTGGCTTTGACCGTTTCCACTGGTCTTCCCAGCGCCGCCAATCTATTGGTCTAAGAAGACGCTATTTCCTGTCTCAAAGGAGACATCCGATCTCGAATCCTCTCCTCCACCTCCCCCGTTCCCTCCTTCTACCGAATTGGAAGCTTCCTCCTCCTCCCTGGTCTTCCAAAACCAGGTCAATTCCGTGCGCTCAGAGGAGGATACTTGTTCTCCCCGGCCACTCCTGGCTCTCTATCGGAGAATCGCCTGAGGCGCTTCCCTGTCATCGATTTGCCTCTCGCAAGATGAACAATCTTCTCACGGTATTCTTCCTTCCTTCCCTTCGATTTAAATCAGTTCGACTCGTTTGATTCCCCTTCCGGTTTACATTTGGAGCTACCGGGCAAGCATATCGATCAAGATCCAGTAGTCTTTACAGTGCATGAACTAACTATTTTGTTTCTTCTTGGCTACTTCATTCTCATCTCCATGTTCTCTTTCTTTTTTCTCATCAAAAAGATCGTTTTAGCTTCATCTGTGACCAAATTCGTTTGCCAAATCAGATTATCAAAGAACAATCAAGTGTTTCCCAGAAGATTTGATGAGTCTGTTCCTTTTGCTTTCTCGATCAGACGTGAATATAAATAGTTGCAAACACAGTTTCTATGGTAATTGGAAATTTGCAGCAATATTGAGTATATAAATTTTGTTTCTTCGGTAAGTAACTAAACAACTGAAACTTCAATCATATGTAATTTCTTTGGGGATTTATTCACTAATTAAAAAGGTTGCTTTGGTTTCAACTAGGAGCAAATTTGCCTTGTGAAATCAAATAATCCAAAGTTCTGATGGATTCCTTCTTTCCTTCCCTCTCTTTAGATATAATAGATAGTTCCAGTCACAGTTGCTCAGGCAAATAAAGAACTAACTTCAAAAACTATTGTATGATATCTAATGTTTGTGACCCAATTTGTATAAGCTATTTGATAAGATTGAAACAAAAAATAAAAGCTAAAAATAAGATAGATATAGTTGAGCTCAGATGCAATACCTGTCTGTCTATCTTCAAAAGCTGGCCTTTCCATTCATGTTTAAATTCCAATAGTTCCAACTGACTCAAATGCTCAGAAGATTGCTGGTTATTTAGGGAACCAACCGTCTTAGGACTTGCCAGACTATCTGATGAATGAATTCAGTGTTTCTTCATCTGTAGGAAAAAAATTGCACAACATGATTTCTTGAGTACGCCACCGAAACTTTCTTCAGAGTTGGGTTGAAAAGAAACTGAAAGTTACCTTGGCTAAGTAGTTTAAACTTGAAATTGGAAAGTTATCAAGGAACATGCTTTCTTCATTATGCCAAGAGGAATCTCCAAAACAGAACATAGTTTCTTCGGCATTAGTCCGAATCTCCAACTTTGAAATAGCAATCATCGGTCGATATGTATCGAGGTGTATCGATATACCATATATCGGTATGTTAAAGTATATCGATGCTCAAAATCATCAAAAATAATTTTTAAAAAAATCTAAAATATATATATATATATATATATATATATTAGGATTTTTAAGTTAGAAATAAATATAAATTTAATATAATTTTGGTAAAAATAATCTAAATTAGAAAAAAATAATGATACTTTTTTTGGGCTTTGAGAAACAACTTTGTGGTACATTTTGAACCATCATTCTATTAATATTAAATTATTTAAAAAATAATCTAAATTATTATATTTTTAAATAAACTTAAACTTTAAGATTTAAATAAGTAATCGATCGATGAATATATCTGTTTCTACTAGAAAAAGAACGATAGGACTCCACAAGCAATAGATCATGGACTTCGATCTTATGTATATGTATATCAATTTGATATGTTTATCGGACGCAATTGTGAAATTGATCCTATAACAGAATATATTGATACACCGTATACTATTAGTATATCGATGTAGTGATGGTCGTACTCTGATCGTCGTGAATCACACGTTTCCGAGACGACTATGGAGGCAAATACAATTGTGACATATATCGGTGTAGAGCATGAAGAATAATGTCGGAACTTCTATTTTAGTCATTAATTTATTGTTCTGTATCATAAGATCAATCACCATACTACTGCTCAGAGAAGTACTAACAACTATTGTCATACTGTTGTTGGCCATAAGATTTTTCATGATACAACGATTGTGAATATGATGAGCTTCGCTTTTTGTCTATATCTTGCAATTTCTATTGCATTTGTTTAAAGTCATCCATTTCCTTCTCGTTCTCCTTTTATGTATAAGCTTGACCGATATCTAGTCGAGTTCTATGCTTTGAATCTTAGATGATATGTGTAAAATATTGCTTCTCGATCTATGCATCACCCTCAAATTATGTAGATGGTACCATCAACTCCCCAACGTCATCGCCATCATTAGTCGAGGCATTGTTATCTACGTCGCTGCCATGTCTTTGGACTGAGCGAGATGTTGAATACGATTGAGAATGTTGAAGAGAATGAGAGAGTGAAATAAGCGAAAGAGGGGGTAGGGTAGAGTTTAAAAACTCTTTCCTATAGTTCAAATGATTATTTTGACCGTTTGAAATAGGACAATCTCAACGCTAGATCGATAATGATCAAAATCCAATCGTTACCGATGGGTATAAATCGGTATTAGTCATATTTCGACCGTTATTACTCGATACATACCCGTATCACTTGATATGGGATCATGTAATAGTATTGCCTATAAAGGATAGTCCATGTCTCAAGGGATCGATATGTGCCACCCAGTATAAGATACTTTCTTCGTCTCAAAAAAAAAAAAAAAACCGAAAGTCACCTGTTTCAGTAGTTTAAACTTGAAATAGAAAAGCTATTAAGCCATACAGCTGGGAATTGACTTCTCAGAAATGCCAAATTTGTAAGAAATCTCTCACATCGCATATCTACTTGCCAGTATTGTTTTACCGGTTCTTTTTCCCTTATAACGCGATATGTCAGTCTTTATTTTAAGAAATTGATATATGTCAGTGGGGTGGGGTGGGGTGTGCGTGAGGCTTTCAGAGCTTCAATCCTACATTCTGCAAAGTACTAATTAGCTGCTACTCATGAAAATTAGAGATTAGGTGGTCTCATACATCACATAATTCACTCGCTCAATTTGCGTCAAATGCAAAAGCAATGTTTAACTGCATGATCAAAAAGCTTCGAGGAGTAAATTCAGTGTCAGATTAATTTTTGTTTTTGACTTATACCAAGGGTTTCTTTTTGTCATTTGTCTGATATGTTAGCCAATATAACTAAACACTATGCCAGTTCTTAATGTGATGGTAAGTAAGATTATAAGTTTCTTCAGTATTAGTTGGTCCAGATTTGGGTTATTCTCATAGTTGATATTAAAGACCTTTTTGCTATCTTCTCATATTTATTCTGTTCCTTTACCTTTATTTGTAGCCTTTGAATCATTTGTTCCTTATCTTTTATAGGATTCCTTTGAGCTCCCTCGTGGTGAGGCTTCAGGGTATGGAGACATTGAAATGGGAAGGCAAATTTCAACAAACTCAGCTGAAATGGGCTTTGAAGGTTTCTTCACACAGGTAATTTCTTCACAGGATTCCTTGGGTATCTTATAAATGTCCAAGACACAGTAATATTTACATTCTTCACCCCAATTGAGAGCTAGACTCTTAATGTTCTGTACACTGTGTAGGTCCAAGATATTGAGAAGCAAATTGAGAAGCTCTCAAAGCTATTGCAGAACCTTCAGGTAAGGATATTGCAGAACCATCTTTGCTGAAACTGAATTCGAATCTAATGAAAGCTCTCCAAATCTAATTTACTATCAGATTAGGCACATTAGCCTTATCACTTTTTGCCCATGTATCCTGTAATCAATTTCATGTTGCATGAGCAGGATGCTAATGAAGAGTCAAAAACTGTCATAAAAGCAGCTGCTATGAAAGGTACTACAGATGCTTCATCAGATTTTCGTCTTATCACGAATCTATGCACTGAAACCTAATGTTCTACTTGTTTAGCTTCTATTATCTGTCACTTGGAGCATAATTAAGTACATCATGGGTGCAGAAATCAAGCACAGGATGGAGAATGACATTGATGAAGTTTTGCGAGTTGCGCGCACCACAAAAACAAAACTTGAAGAACTAGACAGAGATGTATGCTGCTTTCATTTTCCATCACTCTGGTCTCTCACAGTTCGGAAGTCGAGCCAGTCGAGTGTCTTGCCTTCATGATCAAAATACTTAACTTTGTTTTAAGAGCAAGCAAAAGAAGAAGTCCACTATTGCCAAACTTGTAGGAGCTTAAGAACTTGTAGTCAACTAAGTTTAGGTTCTTTTGTCATCCCTTACTTCCACAAATATATTCAAGACTTTCATTGTCCTATTTCAACCAACAAACTTATCCTTTATTTACACAAAAATATTCTTGCTTCAACCAACCAACTCATTTTTTTGTTTTTTAGAAGAAAAAATTTCATATTAATTTCTGTTATCAGCTACCTTCATCTTCCCTAATTCTCCAATTATTGATTTCCCCTCAATTTGAATCAAACGCTGAAACAAACTTTGAGATTTTTTTTAACCTTTAGATTATTATTTTTATAATAATTCATCTACTTTCCACCAAAATTTTCTAGACAACCTTGCTATCTCTTCTGTTAACACCAACAAGACATATTTCCATTCAAATTTCCAGCTCCTAAATAAAACTCTTCTGTTTGTACTTGCATTATTTGAATGTACCCATAAATTGCATTTTATATTATTCTCTAGATTAGCTAGGCACACTCAACCCATAGTAGAGGCCTTTAATCTAATATTGTCTATCGAGGAAGGGAAAACTTTTCTGAACTTTATTGTCTCAAGATCTTATAGCTAAATCTCATGTGAATTCTCTTGTTGGATCCTCTTTAATCCTTGTGCTTGTTCCTAATAATATATCAGGGTAGGAAAACAAAAATTCCACATTTACATTCTTTATTAGCTGATCATGACCTTTAATTACCTATTTTCTTAGAACTTGGCCAATAGGCAGAAGCCTGGATGCGGAAAGGGATCAAGCACCGATCGATCTAGAACTGCAACTACTGTGTAATATTTTGGTCTAAGCTGATTCTAGTTTTGTCTTTTAATTGATAAGTATTTTTATCTGAAAGCATGTCTTACATTCTGAATATGCACAGAGCATTGAAAAAGAAGCTGAAAGAAAAGATGAGCCAGTTCCAGGTACAGAAACATGCTTGATGATTTTGTAATTTCCCAATATATGCATATTTTCATTTGATTTGTCATGTTTGGTAAATTAACTTCAGAATCACTGGCATAAAAGATCTGTCTCATTTCATCATATGCAAAAGTCATAACAAGATTTCATCATAAGAATATGCCTAATGAGGTGTAAGATGAATAACAAAAAAAAAGAATGCAAGAAGTTATTTTCCCTCTTTTAAAGCCGAAATTATGGTTTTTTTCCATGCATTTAACCTCATCAATCATTGAGCCTATGAATTCTAAAGGAAAATATGCATACTCACAAATGATATTCCCATTCTCACTTCAGTTAAAGCACGTGATGATCATCTTTTTCCTGCAAAATATATAATATCTTCACTTTAATTGGTAAATGATAATCTCATTTTCTTATTTTCAAATGTGTAATGCAGACTCTAAGAGAAACGATACAGAAAGAATACCGTGAGGTCATCGAGAGAAGAGTCTTCACAGGTTCCCTTCTAACTCCATGAAACCATTCATTACTCTCACAGCTTATCTCCAATGCTTTATTGGATGTTATTCTCAGTTGTTATGGTCATTTGTCTGATTTATTTTCTCTTATTTTGTTCCTAAATTCCATATGAACAGTAACAGGCACTCATGCTAATGAAGAGGTAAGAAGATCATATTTCAAAGTTGATTTGGCCCTAGCAGCTGTGTTCATATGTGGTCCTTCTTGATTCCTGCAGACAATTGATCGACTGATAGAAACTGGAAACGGGGATCAAATATTTGCAAAAGCTATTCAGGAGCAGGGACGTGGACAGGTTCTACTCCTTGGCTTTATTTTGCCGTGCTCCCATTTATCATGAACATTGCAAATATTAGAAGAGGCTTGGAATGAACTCTACTTTGTCTTTCATTTGCAGGTTCTGGACACACTTGCGGAAATCCAAGAGCGCCATGATGCAGTGAGAGACATAGAAAAGAAGCTTCTTGAGTTGCAGCAGGTACTTTCACTTGCAGAAATCTAAAAATAGTTTATAATTTAAAACCATAATGATGCTGAGTAAGCTAACTCTTTACTCCCGCAATTGTGTCAGATTAATTCTTCAATCCATCTCTAGCTTTTCTCTCATGAATCTTTTTCAACAGCAACACACTTAATAAAAGTTAAAATGCGTCTCTTAAACGTCAGAAAATAACTTTCTATTTGTTCCTTTATAAACTGTACTCAAATGAAACTAGTCAATGGCATTATAGTACATGGATACCTGTGTGCAGCATCACTTTCACAAGTCTGATAATTCCCGCTGTATGCTTCCACAATGATAATCCCGCTATATGCTCCATGGACATACTGTGTCCAGCATCACTTGCTTTACATCAAGTCAAAAAGAATGCAATATATTTTGAAGATATAAAGAATGCAATTTGCACAACAAACAGCAGTGATGTGTGTGTGAGAGTTCAACAAACTGCATCATTGTAGCATCAGAGTAAAGCTTGTTACTTAATATCCAAAGAATTGGCATTCTTGGTCAATGTGGCTGTCCAGTTCATACAACAGAGATGATTTTCATTCTCTTTTGCACATAATACAACTTCCATGAAAGAAATTTCTGGATGAAATTTAGCAACTTTGTGCGGACTAAAAGATAAACTTTCACATAAACTAAGGGGCATATGTTGCATCTTTCAAGAAGGCCATGATCTTCCGACTTCCTTTGCTTTGCTCATCCTTGCAACTGATGGAGTGTATCAGAATTCATTATTTTATTTCTAATTTCATCATCAGATATTCCTGGACATGGCAGTGTTGATTGAGGCACAAGGTGAAATGCTTGATAACATTGAGGACCAGGTAAGAGTCCGACGTCTTCTCTACAAGTGATTATGAAATTATAACACTACAATTACAATGTCTTTTGTGCAGGTTAACCGTGCTGGTGTCTTTGTTAGCTCTGGAGTTAATGCTCTAAGCAAGGCAAAGATATTACAGAAGAACTCCCGCAAATGTATGTGTATAGCAACAATCATCCTTCTCATAATCATCGCGGTTATAGTCCTTGCTGTGATCAGACCATAGGCATAAAACTTTGTAAGGCTTCAAAAGTTACCTGCATAGAAAGACAAATAACAGATGTCTTACGTTTGTTGTTTTCTGAGTGTTCTCCTTTCTTTGTCTTTTAAAAAGATCTTATATTGGTTCTTTTTATCATTTATCAATTGATAGATTTGTTTCTGTTTGCAAGTTTATTATTATCATTTCTTGCAATATCAATGGTTGTCATAGCCAATTCAGTTGTGACGGTGTGAGATATGGCCTGTGATATTATAATAGTTTATACTGTTTAAAAGTAATATTTGTGATTTTCATCTCAGGACTTTCAAGGCATACCTCCTAATATAAATTGTTTTATTGGATAAAGTTAAAAGAAACAAATCCATGGATAAACTCTTTGGGATAGCAAGATTTAGACTTTTAGCAGAAAGGAAGAAAAAAACTTTATCACAATAGAGTGCAGAGAAATTGAAATTAGTAAGAGGAGTTTTTTATATCCTATTGAAAGAGTGAGAAGTTACCAACCTCAATGAAGTTTTAACATGACAAAATTGCCAGCCGCCGTAGATTAGGTGCTGAGACAGCACTAACATGATAAGCATCCCCATGATCCGAACCTCCAACACTAGGGCATGGCACAACATCCGTCAAGGTTTCACCCTGAAATGTCGCTAATTGAGTATCGAGTTCTGCAAACTCTGAAGAAAAACAGAAGAGTTCCTGCTACCCATACATAGGGAAGAACTTGATGTCTTATAATCCTGAAACAAAGTCGAGAAAATTTTGGAGTAAAAAGTACTGGATATTGCCAGCTTAGCATCCTGCTCTCTTTTGCGAACTTCAGCAACATCTATCCACTCAAACCTTACCTCATTAGCTGCCCCAACTGCGCAGTCTACCGATGGCCTAGAGATCAGCAACATCTACCCAGTCAAACTTGACCTCATTAGCTGCCCCGACTTAGCAGCCTACCGATGGCCTAGGGATGGAGACTGAAAGGGAGAGGCGGGAGGAGGTGGAGGGTTCGAGAAAACCCTCACCGGGGACTGGCGCGGGTTCTTGCCTATGTCCGATGGGTGGACTTCGCCGATGGATGGGGGCGCAGTCGCCCGCAGCCGAAACCCTAAAGTGGGAGGCGAGAGCGAAAAGGAAGACGCGATCTCCAAGATCGGAAAACAGGGCTCGATAGTGCGTGCCCTGGGATGTGCAGCGACGCGAGGAGAAGCCTGATCGTACCTCATTGTACTGCTGTGGGCATTTGCCACCGTCGGATGGGAGATCCAATGCACAGAATTGCTTTAGGATTTTGAACACGGGCGGTACTTTAACGCCCGGTGGAGGGCGTGTCATTATATGAAGGAGGGGGATTATTCATATCCATCCTTGTGAAGCTTCGAATTAGCAAGTGGAACGCACCAGTCTTCCCAGACACTCAAAGACTCCTCTCAAGAAACTATTATAAAGGTTGGAAGCTTACTAGTCAAATTAAAAATAAAATTTATCATATATTAAAATTTTCATTCATCAAAGAGATTTGAAATTGTGTTAATAGTCTTCGTAACATGTTAAACTCAATATGAAACGAATATAACTGATTTTGGAGGCTTTAAGGAAGGATGTATACAACTTTGACATGGTGCGTATATTAGCATTTGCACGTAACCTAAATCCAGCAATATACTTCAGATATTTTTGCTAGATATTAAAGACGTTCACTTGACAACAGAAACAAATAATACCTCCTATTTGAAATAACACAGAGACTTCGACGATAGCAGCAAATAGTCCAAAAAGAAAAATATAGCAGCAAATCAATCGCAAAACAAAAAATGATGATCAAGCAGCGGCGGTAGTCGTGTATGTGAACATGTGGATGATGAAATAGCAAAACTGGTGTACCATGTTGTGGAAAACTAACCGCTTCAGACTGAGAATCACCAAATCCACAAGAGGTTCTCAATAATTTTCTTTAAAAATTCTCTCATGTCAATTTACATACCCTGAACTTTAAGATTTCACAAATTGATTTAGAATTGTCTCCCGAAAGAAAAAAAACCAAGAGGGTGGCTACTGAAAATATACTTCCAATTTTTTATTCCCATGACCAAACTGACAGGGAACAGGTGTTCAAAACATTGTGTTGAGAGACAAGAACAAAGTGTCTGGCATTGATGAATGAGAATATACCTAGGAAGAAATAAATTGTGCAACAAGGAAAATCTTCAGTCATAACTGAAGAAGAAATAATAATTATCGATCAAATATAACTTATATTTGATCAAGTCCAAAGCTATGGCAGAACATTCAGAGAGAAAGATCTTACTAAACAAACTCAAGTATCTGAAGGAGCTTCACTTCTGTGATGACAGGCTTCCCACAATTGCAATTCAATTCCCAACTTCTTCAGCTCAAAAAGCCCACGCTCAACTGCAACAGTGATGTCAATGAAGCTATGGAACTCAATAAACATGTAGATTTATATGGTATTTCCAGTTTGTTCAGAGAAATCAATCGAAGGTCATGCTATTTATCTCTACTTAGTGTATTATCGGTGGCCTCGTCTAGTCTTTTTGAGCCCATTGCAATCATACTAAATGAGTTCTATTCTACAGAGTAGATTTCACATGAAATCAAAGGACCTCTGAGCTTTCACATGAAAGAAAAGTTGCAGCACAGAAACAATTAACAATACTACAGTGGTAAGAACAAAGACACATTATTTATGCCCAAAAGAATGAAGAACCAATCACAAATTTATTCAACCAGTTTATTTCTATGTTTTCATGTCAACAAAAGCAGGTTAGAGTGCTTATGTTGCCTGAACGTGAATAAATCTTAATGCATGCCTTAGCTCAGAATAGCATGAAATGAAAGATGTTCCTTACCTTTGGTGTAATAACAAATTTGCCTTATGTTACATTAAGTCAACTATGACACAGCAAGTGAATCTAATTCTGGTCTCTATTGTATGTAGTAAACCTTAATCCACTCGTACACATCAATGAGAGAGTGGATAGAAATGGCAAGTAGAAAACTGCATGTTAATGCAGATGCTTGAATCCAACTTATGTAAAATGATTGATCATCATGGTGGCTATCAAATAGAACTAAGGAAATGATGCATCAAAACACTGGTAAAGTATTTTCTTTAGAACACAAGAATTGATCACACAAAAACACAATATCTTTGCTCATTAATTATAAATCATAAATTACCTTCTACTGCATCGTGTGATGTAGGAGAGTGATTGCTTTGCTCAATCCAAAATTGTAGCCTTTCATCTGCAATATCTTCTTCCAGATCATGATCTTTTACCCTTCTCCAAAAATATGCCAACCAAGCCTGCCATTTTCACCACGTAATTTTGTCAAGAATAAATGAACTAATTGATGTCATTAAATAACAGTGATTTAAAAAGCGCTAGGTGTCAAAAGACGCTAAGGTCAAAAAACACCCGAGGTGCTAGGCGTTCGCCTAGGTGCTAGCGAAGCGAGACGCTAAAATATAAAAAATATATAATATAATTAATAAATATAATTATTTAAAATTTTAAATAAAAATATGCTATTAAATTAAGAAAATTAACAGTATTAGAATCAAAATAATATATTATTAATCTAATAAATACAAATACTATTATTAGTATACTGTTAACAGTATACAGTATACTGTTAACAGTATACAGAAGGAGAAGAATGAAGAGGAGTGTAAGGGGGTGCTGACTGAAAAAAGAGGAAGCAGTAGTGGTAGTGGGAGTGGGAGTGTAAGGAGGCAGCAACAGCGGGAGCGGCGATAGTGACGGCGGTGAGCGACAACAGCGGCAGCGAGCAGCGGGAGCGGGAGCGACAACGGCAACGAGCAGGGTTAGGGTTGGGCAGCGATAGCTGATATCGATTTTAGTTGGTTCGATTGAACCAACTAAAGCACCGGAGACCGAACCAAACCTAAAATCCTGGTTCGGTCGCCTGGTTTAACCCAAGCGCTCGCCCGAAGCGCCCAGCGCCTGGGCTCGGGCGAGCGCCCAGGTGGCGCCTCTTTGAAACGCGCAGCCTGGAAGTGAAGCGAGGCGCTTGGGCCTCGCCTCGCCTCGCCTGAGCGCCTTTTTAAATCACTGTTAAATAATATGAAGCATTAACCTATATCGTCAAGCAAACAAGTTGTAGAGTTGGCAGCAACACAAGGTAGGTTTTCCTACTTATGGCAGTAACATCTATGATATATTAGAAAAAGAAAAGAAAAACTATCTGCTAAAAGGATTACTCCAAAAATCAATTTATAACCTAGTTCAAGAACTAAAATAATATCATGTCATATGACTATTATTCTGCTCACAACATGACAAACAGAGCAGCACATGATCAAAGTACTCCACTTCCATGTCCAAATTTTGGATGGAAAGAAACTTACACTCGAATCAACGCCAATGATTCTGAACATATATGATGAAAAAAGGATGCCTACAAAAATATTTATGCACATATATCTTTCAAAAAGCTTTACTTATATCAAAACCATGGTCTACCATACCGAATCGTACCGCCCGGTACGGGCGGTACGTACTAGTCCGAGAGGCGACCGGTACGCGGACCGCCCGCTACTAGGCGGTACACCCAAAAAAAACCCGTATTCGATAATGGTCGATTTCGATCGTAATCGCCCGGTACCACTCGGTAACGGTCGAAATTGACCGGTACCACTCGGTAACGGTCGAAATCGACCGTTACCACACTGTAGCAGTGCTACAATGCTCCAACGGTCAAATTGACCGTTAGAGCCCTTTCTCCTCCTATTTAAACCAATCTTCTCTCCCCTATTTCATTATACTCTCTTAAACTCTCTCTCAAACATTTTTTTTCTCTCATAAACTCTATAAAACAACGATTTGTGAATTCAATCGAGGCTAATTTGGAAAGATTAAGAGGAAGAACTTTCTAATCAAGAGGTATGTATTCGTTTTCTTTAATTAGAGAGTAATTAAGATATTTAAGATTATGATTAGTGTTTTTCATACATAGTAAGTATTGAATAATATTTATCATAGTAAAATAAGTTTAATTAAATTTTATTAAAGTTATTTAATACTGCGATTAGTTATTTTAATGATGATTTAATTAAAATTTGTTTGATTTTATATCAATTTAATGTCTTTAATACCTATTAGGATATTTGTCATGTTTATAGTGGTGAAAGAGAAGTAATTAGTGAAAAATTAACTATATTAATAATATAATTAGCGTAGATAAATGATAATTTTATCAAAATTTGAATTTTGAATCATATTGGATTAAAATTACATATTTAATGTTTCTTTTATGAGTTTAACATATATATGATGGTAAAATAAGTTTAATTATATTTTATTAAAGTTATTTAATACTGTAATTAGTTATTTTAACGATGATTTAATCAAAATTTGTTCGATTTTATGTGAATCCAATATCTTTAATATCTATTAGGGTGTTTGCCATGTTTATAATATTGAAAGAGAAGTAATTAGTGAAAAATTAACTATGTTAATCACGTAATTAGTGTATTTAATGATTTTAATACTTCTTTATGATAATAAAATATGATTAGTTATGTTTTAATAAAATTACTTAATATTGTGATTAGTGATTTATGATCGATATTTGGTCAATTAAATATGTTTATACTTTATAGTTTATTTGATTTAAATTTGATAGGATCATGACACCAAAGGAACAGCCACATGATGATGCATCGGTTAATGCCCAAAAGCTAGATGGAAACCGTCATCATTGGCAATGTATTTATTGTAACTACATTGGTAAAGGTGGAGGAATAACTCGAGTGAAAATGCATTTGGCTGGTGGGTATCCTGATGTTGCAAAATACAAGAATGTTCCAACAGAGATCCGTAAATTATTTCAAAGTAAGCTTAAACAAGCAAAGGAAGATATATTAAAAAAGAAAGCAAGAGTTGAGGAAGAATATCATAGGGCTACACGGCAACCAATTTATGATCAGTATGAGGGTTGCGACGATGAAGTCGACCCGGATCTCACAGTTGGGATTTGTGCATCATTGGAGCATCAGTGTACGGTCGATGAAGCAATGAGGCATCGACGACCTGACTCACAATTAGAGCATGGCAATGGTAGTGGAATCCAGAGGTCAACCAGCATAAGGCAACCAATTGCTCCTTCTCAGTTAGGCCGAACTAGTAGCATGAGGTATGGTGGACTCCGTGGTTTTATGAGAGGTCTTGGCAGGAGGTCCACACCAGATATTGTTGATATTGATCCGCAAGCCTATCCCCCATAAACAGCGAAACAGACACGGATTGACGATGCATACACAAAAGAAAAAAAAAGGGGATATTGGGAAGGCAATCTCAAAATGGTTCAACTTTCATAGGATTCCAGCCAACACAGCCCAAGGTCCATATTATCAGAGCATGATCTCCTCTATTCAAAAGTCTGGCACGGGGATCCAACCTCCAACACCGAAGGAGATTTACGGCGTGTACTTAGATGAGGAGGTGGCAGAACTAAAGGATTGGATCAAATCCTTCAAGAGGCAATGGGACGAATATGGGGTGACATTGATGTGTGACAGTTGGACAGGACCAATAAGAATGAGTATCATCAACTTTCTTGTTCATTACAATAGAAGAGTGGTGTTTCATAAGTCCGTTAATGCTTCTGAAAAGATCCAAAATGCAAACTACATTGAGAGCTTGATGGACACTATGGTAGAGGAGATTGGACCACAGTATGTTGTCCAAATAATAACCGATAATGAAGTGAATTTCAAAAAGGTCAGTTTGCAATTGATGGAAAAAAGAAAAACTTTGTTTTTGCCTCCATGTGCAGCTCATTGCATAGATCTAATGCTGAAGGATATTGGTGAGTTGGATGCAGTCAAGAAATGTGTAGCTTGAGCACAATCAATTACAAAGTTTATATATAATCATCATTGGGTCCATGCATTAATGCAAAAATATGTAAACGGTGAGATACTTCGACCTGGAATTACTCGGTTTGCTGCCAATTTTATTGCATTAAAATCATTACAGCAAAAAAGGCATGGCTTGAAGGCAATGGCTAGCTCACAAGAGTGGTCTGAATCCAGATATTCGAAATTGAGTGATGGAAAGAAGATAGAAAAGGTCATTCTTTCCTCTAGATTTTGGGAGACTATAGCAGAAATCATAAAAGGTGTGGAACCACTTTATATTGTCCTCCGTAAGGTCGATATGGACAAGCGTCCACAAATGCCGTATCTTAAATATATGCTGATTTCAGCAAGAGAGGAGGTCAGGAAAACATTCAAAGATGATTTTAAGGCCGACCAATACGTACGAATCATTGATCGTCGGACCAAATTTCATATGGATCAAGATATTCATAATGCAGGTAAATTCATATTCAGAATAATTTAATTTATTATTATTTAGATATAAAAAATCATACTAATAAAATTATGTTTTGCAGCGTATTATCCAAACCCGACAATTCAATATCGATATGCTCTCGGAACGCAAAATAATTTCCTAACGACACTACGAAATGTTATATATCGGCTCTTGCCAAACACTACCGAGGCAGCCGATGCTCTTATGGAGGGTCGATTATTTCGAGAAACAGTTGGTTCATTCTCCGACATTATAGCTGTATCATGCCGTTACACTATGGATCCTGGTGAGGAAAAGTTATGCATATTGATTATCAATTATATTTAATGTTAATTATTTGTTATGCTAATAAAATCTTATTTATATCTTTTTGCAGTCGAGTGGTGGCTATAATTTGGAGGCGATGCACCACATTTAAGGAAGGTTGTCGTTCGTGTACTTTTACAGACAACAACATTTAGTGGTTGCGAACGTAATTGGTCAACGTTTACATTAATTCATACGAAGGTCCGCAACAGACTCTCCTATAGACGGTTAGAGAAACTAGTATATGTCCATTATAACATGTGGCTAAAATTGCGATGTGCTGAGTTGGATAAGGAGCCAGAGGAATCAGATATTGATCCCCTCCAATTCTACAACGAAGATTCAGAGCCAATGTTAGATTGGGTTGAAGCAGTAGAGAACCAAGAGGATCCTCTACTTGATGAGGCGGGAGATCCTCAGCGTCCTTCATGTTTTATCACCGAGGCAATAGAAGAAGAAGAAGCACAACCCCAACAGGTAGAAAATCCCCCTCGATTACAACATGGTAGGAGTCAAACTGCTCGAGGAACTACCGATACCCAATAGTCACACTCGTACGCCCAACGTGCAAAGGCAAAGGGGAAGGCAATAGCATTAGTTGCATCGTTGGAAAGAATTGAGTCGGGCGACGAGACACCTTCACAATCACATTCTCTTTCTCGCTCGGTCTAGAGACATGACAGCAACACGGACAGTAGTGCCTCGACAGATGATGGCGGTGATGCCGGGCAGTCGTTGGTCTCGTCTACACAACTTAAGGGTGGTGAATGGACTGAGGAGCAATATTTTACACATGTCACTCAAGATTCAGATCATGGAACTCGACAAGGTACTGATCAAGTTTATACGCGGAAGGGGAAGGGGAAGGGGAAGGGGAAGGTAGTGGATGAATATGAACAAATGCGACAGAGCATACATGATATAGACACAGAAAGAGACTCATCGTATTCACAGTCATCGTATTATGGAGAATCATATGGGCAACAACAGTATGGTGATAGTTGGTCATCCTTCTCTGAGCAACAGCATGATACAGAACAACACCAATATATACCTCAAGAGCTGCCTCGGACAAATATGATTCATAACGATCAATCTACGATCAGCACCACATTGATGCATCAATGGCATACGGTGTATCAATACACTATGTCATGGGATCAATTTCATGATTGGGTTCAACAAACATATCATATTGATATGTATCGGATCGAGGACCCCGATCCACCACCCGTGGAGGCCTATCGTTCGTTTTGGTGGTAGAATTAACAATCAAGTATATCTAGATATATAATTATTTAATTCATTTGAATTTTAGAGTTTATATTGTAACAAAATAGTCTAACAAATCAACTGATTTTTCTGTAGATATTTCAATCTATAACGAGCTGAAATACGAACCTCGAACAAGACTACCTCAAAGCCCGAAAAAGATATGTGATGCTATTCTTACCTAATTTACATTGATTTTGCTAAACTTATACTATTACTATATTTATTTGTAACTTGAAAACCCTATCCTAACCTTTTTTTTTAATTTTCAGGTATTTTCGGAGGGTTAAATCGGTGAAATCAGGTGTACCGCTCGGTACACCTCGGTATACCGCTCGGTACACCGTACCGTACCATACCGAGCCTGGGTCGAAATGCCGGTACGGTACAGTACGACGAACTGTGATCAAAATAAAATCTAAGAGAAACAGGTGCTCAAGGCTTTAAAACTATTTCTTCATAGTATGTTTTAAAAAAAGCTTGACTTGGATCAGAGCAAAAGAAGGTACCCAAGGCTTTAAACTATTTCTTTGTAGGGAAGGGTTGGACTTAAAACAGAGTAAAAGAAGAATACTCAAGGCTTTAAAACTATTTCTGTGTAATATATTGTAAAAAGAACATAAAGACAAGCCAAAATCATTCCAACAGAAAGCTCCTTGAGATTCCTCATATTACATAACCAATTATATGCTTAGCACACTCTTATGCTAGCCCCTGGTCAACTCAAATCACTAGATTAAGATTGATATCCTGTTGTCCATTGAGGATAGAGACCACATGACCAAATGCAATGGTCTCATTCTCCAAATCAGGCTTCTAAGTTGGCTTAAACATGTTGGAATAAACTTGCATAGTCAGTACTGGTTACCAATTGCCATTAAGAAGAATGCATATGATAGGGAACTAGATTTGCATATATGTATAGTAAAATAAGGATCATATGAGCCCCAAAACAAGGACTGTTTTTTAAATCAGCCTTGTTTTTCTAGAAAAAAAGAACATTGAATTGTTTAAGATAGTAAAAAGCTGATCTGATACTGCTGCAACAATATTAAGTATTTCTGCAAGCCACAGACCAATTATACTGGGAAATGATTGATCAATTAAGCTTAGATATCTAAAATAATATGGAAACAAGTGAAAATGAAACTCATTGATGCATAATCTTACAAGAAGAACTCCATTTACCTGCTTAAAGAGCACATCTTCAGATTCCTCCTGACTCAGTTCTGAAAGGAAGAGAATAAAGAGCGC
Source organism: Musa acuminata AAA Group (assembly GCF_036884655.1). Lineage (NCBI taxonomy): Eukaryota > Viridiplantae > Streptophyta > Magnoliopsida > Zingiberales > Musaceae > Musa > Musa acuminata. The sequence goes on from NC_088328.1 coordinate 18,658,542, forward strand.
ACAATCAATGACAATAGCATGGTGAAATAACACAAAGTTGTTTGAGTAATAATTGGGAAGCATTACACAGAAGAGAAACACAATTATAATGAGGACCATGTTTAACTTTTACTATGAACTTTCATTAATGTTCTTTGCTTTTGAGCAGCCAAAAGTATACCTAAAAAAAGCAAAAAACTAACCAAATGCCTCTGCCGGATTTTGACCTTCCCCTGAAAGTGATGGAGCTGTAAAAAAAGTTACTTATCAACCAAAAGTAATATCTCCTAGAAAACAGAATCACTTACAAAATGATTTAAACATTGATGCTTCTCTGGAATACAATGAAAACTAATATGCTCTAATTCAATTAATATAATGGTCTTGGAACTAGTTTGCATGGACCAATAACACTACTAAGAATTTCAGCATGTGAGACAACATCTTGCTGGCCTAGACATATTAATACAGAAACCTAACAGTACAAGTAGATGTTTCTGAAAGGGAAGAAAGTGAAAGATGAATCTTCTTCATACATAAGCAACATGAGTAAATCTTCTAGAGAAACATTTAGTTTCATAAATCATGAATAGGAATGCATAATCAGATGAGAAAAGGCTATTACATCCAAATAAAACTTTGATTAGAACTATGTGTTATTCATATAGAAAAAAATTCCCAGATGCGGATACTTTATTTTTAAAGCAGGAGAAACTAAGAATGCGTAAAGCCATGATTATAATTGCATAAAGCAGTTATAAAATAAAGGAATTTTCTATTTTTCATGCACTCAAGATATGTTGTTAAGTGAAAGTAATTATAACATAATTATGATTTCCAATATCATGCTGCAACAGTTAAGTTTCTTTTGGGATCATTCATATGTGTTCATCAATTAACACAAACAATGTCAAATCTGAAAAAAGAGAAGTTTCAGAATATAAGTGTATAACCAGATTTGGTGCTTGCACGTCGATGCTGAGCCATTGAAAGAAGGATAGCTTCCTCTACCTTCAAAGCAACAAAAAATCTGAGAAGCCCAAAATATAGATTGCAGCTTAACTGTCTTCAGCAGTTTCTCTATTTTCCTAGTTCATATTAGCAGACAGATGCACACATATACATCTAAACAGAAAACATATGAAAAACAGTTTTGATTTAAGTCTCTGCTTTTTATTTTTTTTTCCCTGAGAAGAATAGCCTTACATCTGGAAAGCCCTGACTTCGTCTCAGGTCAACAATCAAGAGGTGACTATTTTGGTTGATGCATGTAGAATGTCTACGATAGACTGACTAATCAAAACTTACAAAAAGAAGTAAATGTAAGAAAAAGGGTTTGAAACAAACCTAATCAACAGGATCTTATGATAGTGAATTAAAGGAGCTGTATTTAAAATAGTTAACTGGCTTCATTAACAAGAACATAGTGAACCAAACCAATTTGCCTCAAAATCTCAATGCGTGACAGCCTCCAGAGTCAATACACACTTCCCATGGGGTTTTTAAATGTATGGTTTCTTCACAATACAATATTTGATATTTTCATCTTTTTACTATTGAATAAACTAATTTCGTACTTGGGCCTGGAAGAAAAAAGATATACTGTTCAATCTTCTTTATTGAGAAAGTTACGTCCAACACAATGATTCAATTGGCACAGCACGATCACAGAAAATTCCAATGGCACTGAGATCCTAGATTGAAAAGTATTCAGCTGTCTGAGTTGATTTAAACTGCATGATCAAGCAAATTTTGACCATAAAATATCCACGCAATGTTTTATTTTCTGTAGTATCTTATTATCAGACACCAGTTATGAGTGCAGCATTAGTTAACAGAGCTTATATTAGCTTAAAAGAGTCAAAGAATAGGCTATGAACCAAATTCCCAATGAACAATTCAATGATAATCCAAAATTTATCTGGAAAACAAATTTATGAAAATAAACTAACTATCAAGTGTTAAAATTCCTGTACATACTTGTAAACCTTTGCACAGATGTAAACAAATATATGTTAAATGTACTAATATTGCAACTATTCTTTTTCTCAGACTATAAAGTGGAATATCTAAAGCCAGACTAAATTAGCTCATAAAAGTGACCTAAAGGGGAAGCATACACTATTCCTGCCCAAGCATGATGCTCTGTTCTGCTTTAGGCAAAGGTGCCAATTCCAATTAATTGAAACAATTGATGGGATGGCTTACGATGGTGTAGCAGACAAAATATACACACAAAGGACCAAATTTCACAAAATGAGCAAAATGTCAGTACCAAGCTCCACAATTTCTTCCTTGTCATAAACATGATATTTAGATGATCAAGTTATTTAATTATAAAAGAAACTATATTTATATATTAGATAATGTAAATGAAACCATTTAGAATTGTTAGTTGAGAATGGCCAGATAAAAATGAAGAAATGAGATTTGGAATAAACCTTCAGTGAACTTAGTTCACGCAGGCCTTTTTCAACCACGAGCATGCTGTCAATATTTCCTTCTCCGGCTAGATCGCTTGCATTCCATGACACCTTCTCTTTCTCTTCTAGATCGGATTTATCTATTGAATTTAAAATATGAAGTAAAAGAATTGTGGAAGGAGAACTTGATGCAAGATTCCTAAGAGGCAATGAGTTAAGAATAGTAGCATAGCACCAAAGAAATCTAACCTGAGGAGTTCCCATCCCTAGCCTTCTGTCCAGCAGATAAGACAACTTCAAGTGGAAGTGGAGAGAAGGATGACCAAAATTCATACTTCGGTTCAGCAATATCAGCATATATGCCTAGAAGATATTGTCAACCATTAAGCCAATAGATAATAGGCCAGCTTGGAATTACTACAGCTCTTGAAGTCCAACAACCAAATTAGCACACTCAAGCCCAGTAGAAAACAAAGAATTTTCACATCATACATTTGCTGCATATGCTGATTCAATATATTTTAAATATATGTTCTATACAATAGGTTCTCTTTCTCAACCACATCACAAGGAACCACACATCAGGTTTTGCTTCCATGGCTTTAAAGTCAAAAGTTTTGGGTATTGAATCACATGTAAAAAATTGATCTTAATAGCTGGAACTAGCTCATGTGAAATGGCTTAATAGAGTCTCCACATTGTCTCAGCTTCTCAAAGAACCCTACCTTACTATTAAATTATTTTTTCTTATTTACATAACATGCCTTTTCTCTGATGTGAGACTAGATGTTCCTCCTGATTTCATGTACAGACCATCGTGTTCTTATTGGCAGAAACTATATGTTTCGAGCTTTCAATATGTATTGAACATTTCAGGACAGCAAAACCTTAATAGTTTCATTTGGAGCCCTAATAGTGTGTTTGCCTCTATTCTTTTCTGAATAGTCATTACTCAAATACTTGATTCAACTAGTAACAAATTCGCACTAATCCATACCGGGCTTGTACCAATTTGTACTGGTAGGTTATCATGGTCCACTTTGGTCTAGGTAAACCACCTAGAATAGCAATCTGTTTTGATATTTAATCAGGCCAATACTTCCACTACATACCAAGAAATGGGGGTTGGAGCAGCAATTCATGGTGTAGATTAATATCAACAAAGTCATACATACATTAGGATGAAAATATCTTTAACATGATTTTTGTTGGAGACTTTATGGTCTCAATCTCATGGTTTATAGCTATTTAACGTTGTCTAGTTTCAAAATATAATAGAGACTTTAGGTCATTAACATTTGACATCCTTAAAAGAATGCTTCAAAGAATAGTAACCATTAAACAATATTTTTATGAAAATATTGAACTGTTAGATCTTTCCGTAAGGAAAAATGTCATATAGAAATTCTATTACCATAATAAATGCATAGTTTCCAGTATCGAGCAAGCCAACACCGCTTAAGGACAACTTCCTCCTATGAAAAAAGTATTCCGAGAAACAAAAATGTTATTAACGAACAAAATCCAGAAAATTTTGGAAATATAACAAATATTACAAACAAACCATTTGTTCTTGCGACAATATCATTTTCTGTGCCATTGTTCTAAGAGATCTAATTTCAGTTTCTGCTTCCTGAAGTTGTTCAGATACTGAGGCTGCCTCATCCCTAGCAATCTAAGATGAATATAGTAAATCTAGCATGAAAAAAATGCAGCAAAAGAAAGCTCTGTTGAATCAAACTTATAAAAGATCAGGTAATACTCATGAAACAGTAAGTTATACCTTTGCTTCCTCTCTTAAAGATGAAATCTCTCTTTTAGCATAGCTAGTTTGTGCAGCAGCTTTCAGAGCAGCCTGCAAAGTTATCTAGATCTCAATACTCAATGATCCAGTACATTTTATGACAGAGTATATCATGTACTTCTGAAAAATAGTATCATTACATATATGGCTCTACTCTAATCAATATTTTTTAAAGAAAAACCATTTCATTTCATTAGTTACCCATTACAGAGGGCTCAAAATTAGCAAGAGACACAAAATTGGGAGCTTCAGCTCCCCATAAGGAGATATCTTGAGATCTCCTACCAAAGTTAGCAAGTCTGTCTGCTAAGAAATTAACTTTAATGAATTAGATCGAGGTAAAGTCACAATTATTTTATTTCTAAATCAATCACAACTAGCTCTCTCCTATAAATTTTATTTTTCTCTATCATGCCATTTTATTCTGAAAATTTTCAGAAATAACTTTTCCTAATGCTGCAAAAATCCAAAACATGGATTTGAGTTTTGATCTTGTCAATGCTCCATACAGCACAAGATCCATATTCTGTATAATGCTAAGTACACGAACATTCGCTGATGGCAGAAAACTTGTGCCAGACCCATGCCAAACCAGGGTTCAGCATATATCATATAATTTGCTGACAAACATCAGAAAGCTTCCTTCAGATAAAATGTTGATTTTGTTAGCTTTTGTATTGCAATAATCTAATAATAATTGACAGCAGTAGTAAAGATTAAACAACATTGACAAAGTTAATGTTTAATCATGATCATGGATACACCAACTAGAAATACAACAGTGAACCTGTTGAGACCCAAGAGACACTTGGATCAAATTTTCCTTCACCTAGGTATTTGGAGAGATAAGATGTAAGATAACAGAAAACTTTTCAAGCTATGTAAAGAAACCTTTATTTTTCTAAAAGTATCATCAAATGGTCATGCATTCATTTAGGCATGTATTGGAGTGGAAAGATGTATGTATATCTAATAGAAAATTACATTATATATGTATATGTGTATGTGTATATAAATATATATTGCTGTCGAAGGCAATAAAACACTCAGATATACTAGTTAGAAAAAATGGAGTAGCCTGTTAACTGTTAACATACCTCTCTTTGTTGCAAGGCTGCCTCTTTCCTGAAAAGTAAGATACATCAAAAACCAGTAATAAAATCCAGAAGAGTTTTGAAAGATATGCATCTATCTATTGCTTGCCTGCTCAAGAGATGAGCTTCTGTTGACACACCATCACCAAGAGAAGCTACCTAAAAATGTGCTTAAAACTTAAATGTACTTGTGCTTCCAAAATTTTTCTAAAAAGTACACCTATCTATTATAAGAAAATAAAATTCTCTTGCATCAAAGAACTGGGAAGAATAAGAATATCTTAGATGCATATTAAAGAGTTAAAGTTTCCTTGGTAACCATGCACACTAACCCCAAATTTTTATTGCAAGCATGTGACTGACACATAAATGACATAAAAATGGTTTAAACACTGAATGGTAAGGCGTAGATGAAAAATATTAATAAGCCCAACAAATAAAGATATGTTGCATAACTATTCCTCCACACTCATGCCTCCACAAGTATGTCAAACTAGTAATGATTAAAAAAAAAAGAAAAAGAAAGAAAGAAAGTCAAGCTAATTGCAATTTGGAAAAAGATGTGGCATCTATAATATTAAAAGTTATTATAAGAGTCATGTTCGTCTGAAATAAGATTTGTGAATTTTACTCATACCTTTGAATCAAGATTGCCAATTTTGTTATACAGTGGACATACTATATTTACCATTCATGGTCAGAAAAGGTCTAACAGAAGTGGCCATATACTGGAAATTCTTCATTAATTAAAAAGATAATTTGATAAGCTGATTCATGGTTGTTTCAAACAAAGATTGAAATTTTATACCGTATCAGAGTTTCGAGATTCGCTCAGTATGGTACGGTACTGTATATCGAGTGATACATTTCGATATACCACTCGGTATATATATATATATATATATATATATTTATTTATAAGTAAAAAAATGGGTGGGGAGAAGAAATCATTTCCTTCTCCCCATGCAAAAAAGGGCGATGAGGCGATGTCGCCGCCTCGTCGCCTCGTTTCTTGTACCTTCGTGGGGAGAAGAAATGTTGCCTCGACGATGCTCAGTTTCTTCTCCCCTCGCAAATGAGGAAAAGTCTCCAACGATGCCGAGGCCTCGTCGCCTCAAACAATGAGGGAGAGCGGACCGGATCTCTAGGTTCTCCTCTTCTTCTCCCTCTTCTTTCTTCTCCCTCGGCTAATACCACCTGATAACAAGCGGTGACAACCGATTTAAAGTGATAATGGGGCGGAAACAACCCCAATCGACGGTATCGCTCGGTAGTGGGTGGTCCGCAAATCGATCTACTGGCGGACCAATATGTACTACCCAGTACGGGCGGTATTATTCAAATTAAAATCCTTGGTTTCAAATAAAAACTCCATCATATTCATAACCGTTAGTTTGATTTGTCTAATATTCAGCTAATTCCATTTCAATTCTCCTTTTGTTTATCATAAACAAAGTGGCCCAGGCGGGTGTCTTCACTTGGGTGTTACCTAGGCACTCATTTGGTTCGACTCAGGCCAGGTCGAACTTGAGTCGAACCAAACAATCTTATTTGGTTTGATTGAACTAGTTATCTATCGAGCTTGAGTCAAACCAACTAGTCCTATCCGGTTTGATTGAACCAGTTTTCTATCGCAGAAAGCTATAAACCACGCGTGAGCTGTGCCCTAATGCAGAATCCCTCTTTCCCATTGTGTTTCTGAATGTCATATGGTACTTCGGAAAATTTAAAAATTTTCTTTAGTTTCCTACAAATGTTGAAATGTTGAGACTACCTTAAGGTAGTATTAGGTTTTGAGCATTTTCAATGTAACATTCATGCTAAATATGATTTGAAAAAAATTACCAATCATCAATTCATATTTGAAATGTGTATTAGGCCCTCAATGCATAGTTCAAACTGACTGACCTTTTTACTAAAGGCTCCCAAAGGATCCCTTCTTTGGTTTTGAGGTTCAAACAATTCAAACTTAAATTAGTCAATTGATCTCAATTTCTAAAGGCCTTGATAGAAGCGTTAGGGTTTTGGTTTAAGCTAACTCTTATTACTGCATAGTCTCATTCCTCCACCTCCTAGATTTAATGAGTATAAAAACGAAGATAGAGAAAAAGAAAGAACAAGAAATTAGAAGGAGAATAAAAGAAACACATACCTGTTCAAAGCAAGGTCTGCCATACCGAATTGTACCGCCCGGTACGGGCGGTACATACCGGTCTGACAGGCTAACGGTACGCGGACCGCCCGCTACCAGTCCGACTGTTGTAGTGCACTGTTATAGTAGCAATACAGTGCACCAGTACACTGTAGCAATATACTATAGCAGTGCTACAGTGCTCGGTGCACCTGGGTGTATCGCTCAGTACACCGTACCGTACCGATATCGAGCCCAGGTCGAAACACCGGTACGGTACGATACTGTGAACCTTGGATCAAAGAACACAATATTGGCTTTTCTACTGGGAGTCTTCTCTAACATGGGTTCCATTTTTTATACACTTATGTTAGAGAAGAGTCCCAATAGAAGAGCTAACACAGGGGAGAACCAATAAGGTGTATATTTCCCCTTTTCTTTCTCTAGTCTTCTAATTTCTCATTCTTTCTTTTCCTCTCTCCCTCTTTTTAGTTATCAAAACTAAGTTGATATGATTTCCCACATACCCTACCAGTAAAATGTATTGTGTAAACACAAGGTGTGCTACATCTAAAGCAATAATTTTTATTAAATTAGTAATTATCATAGTAAAGAAAACCATAGGATATTGACTTCAACCATGAATTTCTAATATCATTCCAATCAGCTGAGTAAGAACTGGAATTTGTAAAGTTTGATTTAAAAATCTCAAAAATTGAGGGATCGCAAAATTCTGACTGGTCTTGGGACAAGCAAATTGATATTAAGCCGATTCCAACAAAATCCTGCTAATTCTAGCAATTTGGCCAATACCAGCAAGTCAAGTGAATTTTAGGAAATGCTGTCAATACTGCTGTTTTCAACCAATAGAAACCAATTTGCTAGCAATTCTAGTAAATTTACAATCATTAAGGAAAAGATCTGAATGCATGATTTACTTGTGTCCAAATAATCAATCCCGATGGCAAATCATATGACCTTCTGAACTCAATCCCAATCCTGTGAACCTTGCTTTAGAAGGAAATAAACCTTAGACAAAGATCAAATAAATTTGAGAAATTGAACTTGTACTCCCATAGAACCATTAAAATGTGTCACATTGTTATTAAAAAATTTACTTTCCACATCTGCTACAGTTTAAGTGCTTCTTACAATAACAAGGGTTATAATCCTACCCAGTACCCAATGCTTATGATTTTCTGACATCATTAGGCCACAAATGCACATTTACTTATAAACTTGTTGAATTTCTTACCCCTTATGGGCTAAGGAAACAGGGGAGCTTTCTTGCTAATGTTCATAAGCAGGATGTGCCATGAAGGCCTCACATTGGAGATCTGAATAACTTCAAGGCACAAGGATCTTTATTGATTGATAAAAGCATGTGCACAAAAGCATTAGTGTGAGAAACCAATAAAAAGTAATTTCTCAACAAGTACAAACATATTCAATTTCATGAACCTTTCAGTAAGATAGCATGGAAGCTCTGTTGACACTCTTAGTCATGCAAAATTCCAGTTTATGATGTTGAACAGTATGAATTAATTAAACTTGTTATCTACTGATCCATTCAACTAGAAGCAGTTATATTTGTGTTTTCTGCATAAGAATGAATCTATTTACTCTGAATCCAACAGAAACAACATAAAGCATGTCTAATCTAACAAATAATACTACCAAGACACATACATTGCTAAAATATCGGTTGTAACATGTGCTAATTAAAAAAGAACCTGTTTCTCAAGTTGTCTAGCTCTTGCTTCTGCTTCTTCATATTTTTCTTCTGCAAGCCGAAGCTGAGAAGAGATAAATCAGCATGAAGAAAATGAAGATGAAAAACAAAAGAAGGCTACTGAATGGCAATACAAGCTAAACCAACAGATAAGTGCATCTTTATAAAGTGCCTTTGATTGTCTTGTTCTCTCACCTTTTCCCGAATATTTTCATTCTCTTCTTGTAGTACATCAATCTGAAAATGAACAACAGAGGACAGTCATTATACAACTTCTGAATATGAATCTATTTCATACGTATAGATACAATGGATGACCTGAATAAGAATGATACATTATTTTCTTGGACTCCAAATTTTGCATATGCATCTGCAATCTGAGGACTAATTACCTCATCTTGAAGAGCAGAAGATAATCGTGCATTGCTGGGTTCTCTCACAGTCAAATTACCCAAGTCAACAGACATCCTATATGCAAACATAGGTCATGAATCTAGCTGAGCTGGAAAGTTATAGAAAAGAAAGGAACATCATTTCACTAGAGCATTTGAACACACTAGTATAAATGGACATGAGCATGTAGTGTATAACTTACCAAACAATTGCCAGTACAATACAAAGGCATCACACATGTACCATGTGTATCATGTTTGTCAACACTAACTGCTGGGTGTTGCACAATGTCAGTGAACAGCAGTTAAAGCACACAACAAATTTTGCTTAATATATGCCTTGCCATATACTTGGAAATGTAAAGGCTACTTATAGTAAGATAAATTGCTCGAACTTAAGCAGCATGGCGAATCATGCAAGAGATTTTATCTTTGATGACGACAAGTTGCATTTTAACAAAACTCTAGAAGTGAAATTAAGATATTTACCATGAAAAGGAGAAGTTGATGTTAAGAGAAATATGTATTAGTTTATGCCAAGCTTATGTCATCTCATATATGAAGCCAAGGTCCTGTGGAAAAACTTTTCTTTTATAGCAATCTTGTCAACCTTCAAAATAACCAAAGGAGATCCTAGGACTCTGAATAAAAATCCTTACAGCTAAACAACTTGTCCAACCTATTCTATAACTATGCTAGAACTCTGATGTCCTGAATAAACTCAACACATGATTCTATAGACAACATAAATTAGCTGGTAAAAAATGGGGAAACACATCTGAAAAAGCTAGGAAAATAAGAAAAATCAAAATCGTTACCACTCTGACTTTGTCTCAGGGCTTGATTAGCCCTCGATTTTTCCTAACCAAAAAAGGAGTGGGTTGAGAAGTCTCCAATTACTATATAACATATTTTAATTGTATTTCAACAAATTACTTGCAATCAAGAAATAATCATAGAGAAAAGCAGGGTTAGATTGCAGTTAGCATTTGAGCTCTTAGTGGCCCTGTAAATACACTAGAAGAACCATGATCCAAACCTTGGGTTCTTTAGTATTGCAATCATAATTTTAATAGGAAACTGTGAATATCTCTATTTTTCTTTCCTCCTTAAACAGTCTCCTCCTATACATATCCCATCAGTCCACTAGATTCTCATTATTTAATGTTTGATTTCATATAAGTACACATACATGGGTTTTCTAAATTCAACATAGCTCTTTATATTATTATTTTTCCCTTACAACAATAACAACTGAAAGAGCCAAATCCAGATTAAAAAAAAATTTCCATTTGATGTTAATCTAAACAGATGATAGCCAAACATCATCTGGAAACAAGTCTACCAAAAGAATATGTAAATCAAAAACTGTGTTGACGTTATATAAATGTGAAGAAGACATGGTTGTTGCATCTAAGACATACATCAAATGATATGTAGAACAGTTTAGCAAATTGAAATGAAATGTTTGAACATGTAGATAACAAGTAATTGTGCAAACTTCTCCAAATTCCAGTGTTTAGTTAGAAAATGGGTATCGACAATACTGATGTTAAACTTTGTATTGTCTCGATCCATTATCAACTATGATGAACAAAGTCCATGGGTATGGCAAACGGTATCATAAAATCACAAATTTAAAGTGTAATGATCAAGAATTATGAGTATAGAGTTCAAAAATTACATTTTCTCTCTTCGGCTGGAAACGGGAGTCTCTGATCTTTGACTGCTAATGAGAGGGTCTGATGGTGCTGTAGTAACGAGTTGTTTGGGAGTCTCTGTTCTTTGACTGCTGATAAGAGGGTCTGATGGCGCTGTGGTGCCAAGTGGTTTTGACGATGATTTAATTGGTGGTATCATTGTAGCTGGCTTTGCAGCCACAGATGATCGACCGGTAGATGTTGGACGAACAGGTGTTTGCTCAGCAAGGTAGCGATTTATCTAATAAGGAAAAAGAGGAAAAGTACTCAATATGCTAAACCCTAAAAAAAATTCTGCATTATACTTAAATTATAACTAGTAAATTTATTATTAGAGGCACTGGAAAGATGCCATAAAATCACTAAAATGTTTGACATGTTAAACAGTAAATCTTGAGCATACATATCCCGTCTTTGAACCCAGAAAGAATTTCCTGGCAGCTATTTTACAAAACAAAACAAGTTTATTTTTAATTGAATATTTGAAAGAGAGATTTTACAGGTAATGCAGCAAAACAGATAAAGAAATCAAGGAAGAAAGAGTGGAGAGATCATGAACGATATACCGCGGGCGATGGAGAGCGAGCAGAGCGGCGCGGCGTGGAGAGCAGGTCGATTGGGGGACCGGAGGAAAGTTCGTCGTCGTCTTCGTTGTCATCATCGTCGTCGGCGTGCTGGTGGGCCATGACGCGGGCGAGGCGCTGGGCGGCTGCGCGGGCGGCGGTGTTCTGGGCGCGGCGGAATGTGCCGACGCCGGCCGACCCGGAGCGGAGGTGGCGGTTCTGGTGGTGGTGGAGGGGGTGGGCTGGGGACATGGTCGTCGGCGACGACGGCACCCCCGTGGAGCTCGATATGCTCTTCTGACGCGTATACACCGGGCTCCCCGCCCTCAGCCGCTCCATCTATCCTCCCTCCGCCAACTCCCTCTCCGCCGACCGAAACCTCTAGGTTTTCCTTATCAGGTTTTCGCGCCGATCCACCTCTCTCTCTCTCTCTCTCTCTCTCTCTCTCGACGATTGAACTCTTCTTCCGAAGAAGTAGAGGAATGTAGCGGAGTTCGTGATGGCCAACGCAACGGTTAGGGGGGTTCGTTTCTTGAGACCAATAAAAGGAGCAAAGCGAAAGGGACTCGACTCCGTCAGAACACGAGACGTCGTGCTCGTCTCTCTATAATATTTTCCTTCGATTGGAGGGCCCCACTCGGGGTTTGAACAGTTGGAGAGGGCTGGGGGTCGGGTACATCTATGGGTACCGCATTCCAGGTTTGTGTAGCCTCAGGGCAGTTTGAGATTTTGAATGGCAACAGGTTGAGCCAGAGCGGGTCGGGTGTCGCGCGAACTGTTCCTACCTCAACTGTGACTCCGATTAAGAAATATAATATCATTTTTAATCCGACAAATTAAACTATAAGCATTTATACCGTATATTATTTGTTTAAAATGATATTATCGATGCCACTTTTTAAATTATGTCATGAGTCAAAGCTGGTCAAACATATTAAAGGATTAATTTTTAACATAATTCGATGGTAATTCAAAGAATTGAATCCCCTGAAAAATATTGAACAATATATTCAATAATAATTAATTCAAAATTATAAACACTCCTTGTTGTTGGGGTGTCATTAGACCATTAACCAGGCCTACCATGCTGATATATCCTCACAAGATGACATGTTTTATGCAAATATTGCAAGAAATTTAACCCATAAAAGTAGAGCTTGCAGCAAGTTTATATCAAAATAAATATATGATTTAGCTTCCAAATAAAAGAGAATTTTTCTTCATATCTTTGACAGCTTTATCCTCAAAAACGCATTCTCTTTCATGACATCTCTGCCTGCTCACAGAGACTAGAAGGAGATAAGAGTCTAGTGAAAAAGATGAAATGCAGCAAATAAACTTGAAATATATAAAATTCGGTTCGATTGAGAGTACAAATATTAGTACTACAGTGCATCTGATATAAAACTAATACAGATATGTAACAAAAGATATTAAGGAATCTGCTACTGCTGTGGCTCACAAGGAATCTGCCAATACTAATCTCACAAATAGTATGCATCGTTCATGATGCAAATCGGCAATATAATGAATCCTGGAATTCACCAAGGCCGAATATACTTTTCTTGTTTCTCCCCTGTTCTTCAGGCTTATTGCCATCCATGGACATTGCACTCAATCGGGTCCATCGCGTTCGGTCGGTGAACCAGGAACAAGTGGAACAAATCCCCGCCCGCCAAACACCGGGCGCATGAAGGCATCATCGAACATGCGCCAATAATGATGAACAGAGCGCGACGGTGTCGTAAGAAGCATTCGGAGACTCGTTGGGCGAGGCACACTGTTCTCTGCTTCAACTTCTATTGCTTGTCCATTGCTGAGTAGTAGAGAAAGAAAAGACTCTTGACTCGAAGGATCTAACGACAAGCTCATGGTGAGATGTCTCGTGCTTGGAGGCAGAAAGAAGTGAAGAAGAGGCTTGGTCATCAAACCTAATGCCTAAGCAAATGAATAAATATCAGCAGCACATTCAAGCAAATAAAAATTTACAGTGCTACCAAATTTGGGAGTCATACTAGAGAAGAAATTTCAATGTATTCTCGTTTTCGTTCTTCGTGGACAATATAAAGAAAGTTAAATGGATATAAGATCAGCAAGGCTATCTATGAGCACCAAAATGTATGTAAACCTATCATATTCAGGCTTTGCTTTTGGCTTTAAGATGAATGTATAAGATGGTCTAGAAAACAATAGCCAACTCCGTATGTTACAATAACATCAGTACAGAAAAATTGTCACTTTTGATGAACACTGCAGAACACTCAATGTACCACATGATTATTATCCAACTCGATGATGATTTGTTAAAACATTTATCGTTTCATCAAGATTCCTGTCCAAGACGAGATTGTAATAGATGTTTTGATATATCAAACGAACATTTATTTTTTGATGTTTAAACTGTTTAACGCAAACCCTTAGCTGCAAATGAGTAAATTGAGCTGGATTACACTCTCATAGCACTATGTGACTGGGAGATAGAATATGTCTTACCACTGTAGTGAAAAGAACAACTGTAATGGTGCTGGTGATCATAAATGCATTTCCTTGCTGATGAGTTTGGCCAGATCTGCTAAACTGCAGGAGTATCATTTATGTCATCACTTTATCATTATAACAAACTTGCAAATTGTTTGTCATCGATAAATCTAATATGATAGACTTGCTGATTATGCACAGTACTTGGTACGATGTATAAGACAGTGCTTTTCAGTAACATTAGCTTAAATTTTCTAAAGACTGCATTAATAATCATCTAGCAAGAAGGAAGAGACATGGATGTGTGCATTTGGTCAAGGCCTGATGCACCATATTCCACAAGAACAGAAAAAAAAAAACAAGTACATATTTGGGACTAAAGGATCCATTTGGATGACTGTATTCCCTTCCTTTTGTTTCGAGCTGGCAACGTTAATTTTCATCTAAATTTTTTCCATCATCGTTAAAATTTTCTATTAAGCAAATATCTCTGCTACCAAATTATTTAAAAGAAATTAAGAAAATGTGATGACACACTCATGAACTGGACTTGTAAATTGTGTTGTCTTGATTGCCTTTTCCCATGACAAAAGAATTTCTGTCACTGTTATCATATAAATGTTTTTTGCTTTTACATAACATAAATAAATTCTCTCTTTCATGATTTTAGAATGATGGGAAACAGAAAAGTAGTGAGCACCGATGTAATTGTCAGTATAATTGCTAATCTAAAACGAAAGCTTCTGGCACTGGAAAACACAAGCTTTGCATTTTGTCAATGAAAGATCAGGCTGACCTGATTGTAAGCAAGTGCAATTGATACCGCACCTCTCATAAGACCTGCCCACCAGATTATGACCTGTTGATATTTGAACACACATAAGTAGAAATGATATTTGAATTTACAAACAAAAGCCAAGACCAAGTAAATAAGGATGGAAGATACTTGCTGCTTCAACTTAAGTTTATCATTCTGAGAATTTCTGCTTATGTTGGCGATGAGAGAGAGTGGAAAAACAAAAGCAGCTCTGCCAACCATTACCAATCCTAGAAGAACTACGCTCACACGCATTGATTTTTCAGGGCTGTGGAACAAGAGACACAGTAAGCTACCAACGCAAACAATCTCATAGCAGTAGTAAACTGTTAAGTGAAGAAAAATGCAGATGGTATATGTTTTTAGCCAAGAAACTTTCAAAAGAGATGTCATAAAAAGAGAAATTGTTAGGTATTCACTGTAAAAGAACCCTTCAGTATACAAGTTTGGAGCACTTTTGATAGTAATGGATTATAACCATTTCAAGACTCATATGATCTTCCTAATCTCAGTATATGTAATAACATGGATTATGCACAAAAAGTTAGATATCATAATAAGGCAATGCCTCTGTTGAAAGTGGATTTTATGTTCTGGTCTAACTTTGTCTAGAATGTCCAAATGAAGTCTGGCTCAAGATATCCACAACATGATAAAAGTAGTAAATTAATAAAAATATATCTGGTGCCAATATATAACAATTATGCATTGAGACCTCAGATAATATTGACATATGCTAGTTAGCAGAAGAAAAGGCTGGAGTAAACATAAATTATATCTTGTTCCACTTTACAAACGAGCTATACAACCCATACAAGAACAAGTAGCAATCCGAAACATAACAAACCTGCCACTGACAGATCTCCACTTCTCAATGTCTAATGCATCCATTCCAACATAAAGAAAGAGAAAAACTTCAGCGATAAATGACAACGTTGCAAAGGCATGCCTGAAATGACAAGAAAGAAAAGGATTAATAAATGTAAACTAATTTGTATAAGCCTGAAATAGAGATAATTTAAATATGAGAAGCAGCATTTAGTGCTGCTGAAAACAATAGAAAATAATTTACTTTGTGGTGACCCTGGAATTCTGTGTCACATTATGCCATGTATAGTGTGACATTACTATTCCACAAAAGAATACTGTAAGAATACCGCTTAAGTCTAACAACTGCAAGAAAATTAAAGTTTAGGGGAAACAATCTCAGTCTAAACTCACTAAATCCAGCATATTGGAGGTAAGAAAATTTTGTGTTTTCTTGATGATTTAAGATAAGATACTCACTTCAGCCAGCATATAAGAAAGGTAAGCCATAAGTATCATAAGAGCAACTTCTCGGTCAGTTGAATGCCTGGAAAGATATCAGAAGTGAAAAATAAGCAATGAGAGATTCAGAAAAAATCAATCTATAAGATTCATTTACATCAAAGTGAAAAAAACAAAGCAGCAGTTCAATTGAGCCCCTATGGTGCTGCTAAGTCATATAGAAATTTGTTTTCCTCTAGTAAACACTGTGCCAGGAAACATAGCTAAGAGAAGGTTGGCTTTCTTTTCACAAACCTCCCAAAATATAACTTTTTAATAATATAAGCGCTGAGCAACCCTGTCTGCAACAAGATAGACAAAACTCAGCCAAAACATTACATGATAAAAAAAGTAGAGCATATTCTTGGTGAGTAGAACTAATCAAAACTTACAAATGCTCCAAGAAAGGTGCTAGTAGAAAATAGATAAAAGAAGTTTACAACAAGCTTCATTACAACTTTGATGTCGATATGAACCAGATCGAATTTCTGGATTGCATGAAAAAGCACCACGGATGTAGCGTCATTTACAACACCTTCACCGAAGACCAGGCTATAAAGCAAAGGTGTGTCATCCTGATTAAGCACCTGATTTTCAAGTAGTGAATTTCTGAAATCAATGAGTTGTTATCAAATAAAGAACAACTGTAAAGGAAATCTGCTATATTTGAGAACCTGCAAAGTGCAAACAGAATCTGTTGCAGAAAAGATTGCCCCAATTGCTGTATAGACAAGAAATGAGATCAAAGAGCTGACTAGAAGTCAAGAAAAAAAACACAGGAATTGATGCTAACATGTAAAGTATTAACTAAAGAGTGCAATGTAAGAGCATTTAGTTACCAAAATAATCTCTAATTTCCAATGCGCCTAAATCCATTATTCTGAAAACTTGTGAAGCACCTGGATCAATACCAAGTCACAAATGAGTGATCCACATCGTATATATCTTGTTAGATGCTCATAAAGAAAGAAGAGAAATGAATGATCCAGATAATGCCAATCCAGTTAAACTAGAAAGAGGTACTGAAATTCAAAGAATGAAGATAATTGACAAATAAGTGAAGGACGATAAACAATATGAATACGAATTTCTTATAGAATCATGTAAAATTATTGCTTAAGCTAATATATTTTGTTTGTGGGCATGAATCACCTGGAAGCTACTCAGGACAATGCCTTCTGAACATATAGCAACTACTGCCGAAGTCACAAGTCAGAACTTTAATATCTGCCATATTCCTCAATGACATTGCTCATAGCCTCACATCACTATAAGATATTTTTTCAGGGACAGGATCAGCTAAAAATATTTAACAATGTCATATCTATAGTGGTGCCAATTTATGTTGGTTTTATGATGACTGTTATCAACAGCACCCATATTTTGGATCTGAAAAGATAGTCTGTTGGGTGACTTTCTCCTACATCCCAACAATGTAAAAAATTCATCAGGGAGCAAACAAGAGACTTGTTCTCCATCCTTTTAGCAAATATGAGCTCGATGAGCCACCAAGAAATATTTTTAGCAGCAAGGCATAACAATCTAGTCCACAACTTATAGAATGCAACTGTTTGGAGAAGTTGATGTGCTATTGAAAAAAAAGGAGATGGGTAATTTATTGTTTATATCCATTTAATACACTTATCAATGACTACTTATCTTGCCAATTATAATTTTCATGGTATTGCAGCTTAGGATGTTAATCGATGTCCAGATCTTTCTGCAATAAAGTTGGCTTAGAACTTACCAAATGAGATTATGATGAACGAAATCACTGTTCCTACTACACCAAACAGCATAATTGTCATGAAATTGCGGAAGAATTGTTTCTTCTTTACTTGGAACCTGGTGCACAAGTCAACAAGCTTTTTGAGAATAGCCATTTATTTTGGGGATTGAAAACTCAAAATAATCTATACATGCAGAAAATTCAAGTTATAAGATGCAAATGGTGAAGCAACAAGACAGATGCAAACTTAGTGGCTTACACCAAGGTAAGGTGCTAAACATTATAATTTGAGATGGCATAGAGTAATTTACAAGTATAAAAGCCTAGATATATTAATTAAGTTCTAATTATTTGACAAAACCAGTGTAGAGAACAAATTTTTATCAAAAATCAGCGTGGAGAACAAACTTTTAGCAAAAACCGGTTTAAAGAACAAACTTTTAGCGTTCGAAGTAAGTATGAAGCATAAAAAGTATGTCCAGCATAACTACCTAACAAATTCCATCACGAAATCCATTAAAGTATTCGTAGGCTGATTTCTCAATTTGTTAAGTGTTATCAGAGGAACCAATCCGATACCAATTAGAAAAATTCAACTTGGACGGAGTTGGAGTCGAAGTAAATCACTTCTCTTCACAAGAAAACCTACCCGGCATTGAAAATTATTGGTGGCAGCACATAGATAAAGAACAGATCTTCACTGAACATCATGATAACATAGTTCCTCCCTCCTCGGGCGAAAAGAATCACCGCTCCGGTGCACAGCCCCTGCGATCAAACCCCCCAGAATTCAAATCATTTCTACGAGCAGAAACGAAAAAGGCCCCATCTTAATCCCAAAGAAGGCAAAAAGAACGTAGGAACTCACGACGATTAAAGCAATGATGGACTCATTCATTCAACTATTTCTTCGAGTAGAAATGGAAAAAGAACACGCTCTTTGTCACAAAATATCAAAAAGATTGTAGGACTCACGATGATTAGAGCAGCGATGCATTCATTCGTTCAGCCAAAAAGAATGTAGGAACTTACGATGATTAAAGCAGTGGTGGATTCGTTCAGCCACCGGTTCTCCTCGAGCAGGTGGCCAATCACGATGCAGGCACAGAGGAGGGCCACGAAGATGTTGATCGACACAACCGACGCGTAGTCGAAGGTCGAGTCGCCCGGATTGGTCGTCATCGTTCCCAGGTCGAAGGCCATGTCGTCCCCCGGCCGCCACGCTAACGAAAACCTCAGCAGACATGAAGCCGCGAACCATAATATTGCCTTTCGTGGATGTAAAAATGGAAACTTTGTATTATTATTGGCAGCGATTGGGATGTAAAGATTTAAAGTGGGTGTTGCAGGCACCGGCAATGACAGCGAAGGGCGTTGGCATCACGATGACTTGCCGGTCATAATATGTTGGGCAATTTGCCGGAAAAATCCCTCCTAATTACTCTTTAATCAAAACCATCCCTCTATTGAAAAATTAGATAATGATTTTTTTTTCGATAATGAACAGATATAGTCTTGTTTAATTGTCATTCTAGTTAATGACATGGTTACGTAATTATAGAATATATTTATAATTTTTTTAAGATCAAAAAATCGATTCGAGCATACCTTAATATAAATATTTCAGGATATATAGAAGAGGAGACGATGAAGGAGAAGAGACGGAGGCATAGGAGAATTAAAGTTGAGTGCAGAGTTTAGAAATTTTGATCCGAATCGATTTATTTAACAAAAAATATATATGTTTGATAAAATAAATTATTAATTTAAATTATAGGGATAGTAAATATCATCCACTAAACTAGTTGGGTAATTTTGATAGAGTTTTCTTTTTTATGAAGATAAGATAATTAATTATCAAATTTTATTATTTTTAGGTATTATGCACGAGTGTATTTTTAGTTCAATGTTGATTATAACAGTATAACTTTGATAAAAACATTTCAAAATTTTATAATTCTATTAGAATATGATTCTAATATGAATTATATTGGTCTTTCCGATGAATCTAAGATTCTTTTCATTAAAATTAGTTTTTATAAATTTTATGAATGAATGTATTTCAATCTATTTTTTAATATAATTTGACGTTTTTTAGGTAAATTAGGAGGAGAGTGAGAGACAAAGGAGTAGAGTAAAAAGACAAATTAGGAGGAGGCACAAGATGATTTAGGAAATTCTAAAGTGGTTATTTGATTGGAATCAATTTATAGATTTTTTTAAAAAAAAGAAAAGGGGAGTCATCTTTCTAATAAAAATAATTATGAGGAGCTTTTTCTATAAACTATTAAAGTAAAAAAAAAAAGAGAGAGCCACCTTTCGAATAAAAAATAATTATGAAGAGTTTTTTTTATGATAAATTAGCCTAATATGTTGTAATTCATCGACACCCATCTTTAAAAAAATTATCTTTATTCAAACATTCGGATTCGTTAGTGTATTATATTACACACGAATTCGAGTATATATGTAATAATTTTTTTATTTTTATTTTAGATTACCTAATAGTCCTTTAGTTTGCAATTGATAATTTTGCCCTCATTCTTCCACTGAATAGAGCTTTGCAAAAATTCACAAGCTGGTTCGAGACAATAGTTCATTAAAATGTCTTCATACCTCATCATGTCGCCTTCTTTGCACTCTCCTTAGTCCTTTTCTTGTGCTCCTCTCTTCTCACTCTACTTTTCAGTCATGATCTTTGCTTCTACTTCTCCTCCTTACCCTCTCTGTCTTCCTCGAAGCTCGTTGCCAAATTATATTGTCTGTTTATGGTAAGAGTTTGAGGTGCAATAGCTAAACATTTTAAAGTTTACACTGATAAATGAACATGTCTATATTTGTTCACAAAGTCAACTTGAAAACATACGCTTAAAAGGTACCTAAAATAAAAACTATAGATTTACTATTGAAATGTTGTCTCTCATCTGTGATGAAAGTTTGAGGTGCAACTAAACAAAATGTCCCCAAGTTGCATTGATAGATGAACATAGTTATACTTGTTGATAGAATCAATCGTTAAAAAGTCCCTAAAATTATCAAAAAATTTAAAAAAATTGGATTCATTATTAAGATACTGTTGTTTATGGTGAAAATCTGAAATTCAATGGACACATTTGAAATGTTACATTGATAAATGAAGATTTTTACATTCATTCACATATTAAACATGATGAATTTTATTTTAAAAATCCTTAAAATCACCAACAAATGGAAAAATCTATGGTCCATGGTGAAAATTTGAGATACAACATAAATACTACAAAATTATATTCATATATAAATGTGATTATCTTCATTCATATTTTTTAGGTTGAATATAATGTAACAAATGTCATTTATGAGCTAAGGTGTTTAATTTACCTCAAAGTTTAAAAATATAATGGAATAAAAATGTACATTATGAAACCATGAGTTTTTTTTTTATATTTATGTGATTTTAGGGTTATTTATAGAAAATTTTGATATATTTTAAGATCAATTATGCAAACGAGTTAATATGGAATAAACAAAAGAAGAAGACTTTTTTTTTAAGAATTTTAGTTTTTCACTTTACATTTTTATGTTTCTTTTAGTGGCAATAATGGTGGCAACTACGATGGTGTTATCGGTGATGGTAATGATAATTTTGATGATGATGACCTTCATGATGGAGGTGATAACAATAATCTTAATAATAATAATGATCGAGGAGTGTCAACCTTATGGGCGACATCAGAAACATAGAAAGAGAGATTCGTGATATACTTACCAACTTAGGTTTAGGTGCTAACAAACTTCAAGATGATAATAGGATTAACGGTGCCCGAATTGATACTAATAGCCATAATTAAAAAGGGATATTGTCAATTTTGTAAAAAAATATCTAACTTATCAAACTGCAAAAGTCGCAAAATACTAGTTTACATATGCCATTAATAGAAGATATTTGAAAGGATTTATTCATAGATTTTGTATTAGGATTGTAAAAAACTTAGAGGGGAAGTTGATTATGTGTTTATAGTTATGGATCGATTTTCCAAGATAACTCATTTTATACCATGTCGGAAGACTTCAGATACAGTATAAATTGTTAGGCTATTCTTTCAAGAAATCGTGTGCCTACATGGGATACCAAAATCAATCACTTTTAATGGAGATTTTAAATTTTTATCTCATTTTTGGTTGACCTTGTAAAAAAGATTTGACACAAGTTTGAAGTTTAGCAGCACAGCTCACCTGCAAACTAATGGTTAGATAGAGGTAACCAATAAAACTTTGAGAAATTTGATTCATTGCATTTATGGTGACAAACCAAGAGAATAAGATTTCACACTTGTATAAGCTAAATTTGCCTATAATAACATAATTCATAGTTATATCATAGCGTTATCATTCTTTGTTGTTTACAAGAAAATACCAAAGCATGCTCTAGATTTAGTTTGCCTACTAAAAACTTCTGGAATGAGTTAGCAGCTAACATGATTGAGCAAGCAAGTACAATCAACCAAAGTTGAAGTGAAGAAGAAGTTGGAAGCTACTAATGTCATGTATAAGGAAGCATTTGATAAGCATAGGAGAGAAAAAGTGTTTAAGGAAGGAGATATGATTATAGTGCATTTGCAAAAAGAGATATTTTCGATAAAATTGAAGTCGAAGAAGTATGATTCCTATAAGGTCTTAAAGAAAATTAATAATAATATTTATGTTATTGGTTTACTAGATGATTGAGGGATTTGAAAGACCTTTCTTATAGACTTGTATGATTATATTTTAATTGACAATCTATTGTCTCCAAACATAAAATTAAAATTGAGGGCGAGTTTTTCTCAAGTGGAGGGAATTAATGTAGAACAAGTAGAAGAAGACTATTTTAAAATAACCTAAAATTGTTCACTTGCCATTGCTAGTTAACTAATTTTTAAGTTCTAAAACTAGCATAAATAAAGGTTCACTCTAAACTTATGGAGTCATCAAAAACTAATATATTTAAGTATTATAAAAGTCTTCTCCACTATAAAAAATTATTTTTCTCATCTTTGTTAAATCCTTTCTAGTAATATTTTTTTTCTTTTTATTTTCGTTCTACGTTATGAGTGCAACAAAGATAGTGTAAGAATCTAAACATTATCAAATATATTTTAATTTTTATGATATAAATAAAAGAATATATAAAATATGAATTCATAATATTTTAAAAGTAAAATTTAGTTAGTGTCACAAGGGATAGAAAGAATGTCAATATAAGGGAGAAAGATTATTAATGCAAGAGGCAAAGAGAGCGATTGAAGGAAGGAAGAATGGAAAGGGCAAAAGTGAAAAGGTGAGACTAACGACGATAGTGGAGGAGAGCGAGAGGTGAGTTTTATAACGAAGGGTACTGAGTTTTAGAACAAATATGCCCGAAGGCACTAAGAGGTATGAGAAACTATGATATTTTTTTTAAAAAAATAAGTGACGAATGCAGGATTAGACTATATGGTACATTTGATAAGATCATTTAGTCCGATATTAGTTGAGAAGTATAGAAAGCAAGGATTCATAAGTCCGTAAGATTTCCCTTATCTTTAGAGGTGCCCTTTCGAGTTCATATGCTCCGAAAGGAGAAATCTATGCTACCCATTATGTAATAATAATAATACACTAACAAACTTAAATATTTCAATAAAAACATATTATTAAGAATTTTTTGAACTAACGGTTTAAGAAAAAACCTAAACCAAGTATAACACAATTGGTCTAACAAACAAATAATGTACCAAAACCAAATCATAAATTTAATAGTACAAATGTATACTTTTCTCTTATCTTCATACGTGCCTTTTGGAGCTCGTATCCTCAGAAAGGATAAAATCGTGCTACCTATTATGTAATAATAATAATGCACTAACAAACTTAAAGATTTCAATAGAAACATATTATTAAGAATTTTCCAAACTAACCTTTAAAAAAACACCTAAACCAAGTATAACACACTTGGTCTAAGAAACAAATAATGCATCAAAATCATATCATAAATTTAATAGTACAAAGGTATATTTTTCCCTTATCTTTAGAGGTGCCCTTTGGAGCTCATATCCTCCAAAAAAGGATAAAACCGTGCTACCCATTATGTAATAATAATGATGGACTAACAAACTTAAATATTTCAATAGAAACATATTATTAAGAATTTTTCGAACTAACTAATTTGGTTTAAGAAAAAACCTAAACCAAGTATAACACTTGGTTTAAGAAACAAATAATGCACCAAAACTACATCATAAATTTAATAGTACAAAGGTATACTTTTTCATTATAAAAAAAAACTGCAAAAAATGAAAAAAAGGTATTGTTACATTAAAAATATTAAGGATGGCTTTTTTAGGCAAATCATTATATATATATATATATATATATATATATATATATATATATATATATATATATATTCAATATCGAATGTTGCCAAATAAGTCCAAAGTTTCTTTAAGGTTATCGGCCTACAAACAAACAAACAAAAAAGCAAAAAAACCTCGATATACCTCGTACCATTTTCTTTTTCTGAAAATGTAGATTAAAAGGGGAAAACCGTCCAAAGTAAAGGTCTTAAATTAGGGAAAAAAGAGGAGCCTTTTGAGAAATCACATAAAATTCACGGATTGGAGAATTAAGCTTTTTTTTTTTTTTAACGTATTCCATGTTTCCTTTTATTTCTCAAAAATAATATATTTACTCATGTAAACATTTTAATACAACTCCTTTAGGTATCTACGTCCTTCATGTATGCTACTCCCATTCGTACCCATCAACATTCTTAGATTTTTTTAAAAGTATTTATGTCATTTTCACTTTATCGCATGGATCTTGAAAATTTATAGGTGTATAATTGTCAATTAAAATTTCATATCAATGTGGAAAGACTGTTTTCAACTCTAATGATGCAATTTTATAATTAAAATATCCTAAATAAATAAATTTGAAAATAACAAAACTCGGAGGGAATGTACATATGCAGCTAATATATGGACCATTTAACCCTTTTAATATATTTAAATACCTTCACAAAAAAACTTTAATGTAAATGAATAAAACATAAAACTATTAATTTATAGAAATATATAATATTTTTGAAATATATTAAGGTTGTCTGTAGTTTTAATATTATTATACTACCCATCAGCTAATGTAGATTAATTATAATTAGAGTAATGTAATTTTTTGAGTTTCGTAGCGAGTTATATATATATATATATATATATACTGTTAAAGGTGTGTATAGAAAACTCATTGACTTATAAGGGATATGAACGCAATTGTGCATTCTAGGAGGAGTCAAATGGGAATAAGAAACTTAAGGGGGATCTGTATGCACTTTTGTCTTCTTTGACACTCCCAAAACCAGTATATCGAAGAGAAACCATAGAAGGGTCACGAATTAAAATAACAAACGTAAGGGCTGTTTAGAGAAATTTAAGGACTAAAATGAAAACTTAACTCCTCGAGGAGAGCGTTCTCAGATAAAGCTGATTTGTCGCCAACGAAGAGAGTAGGAGGGGCTGAACATCTCAATCCGACGTCCCCAACGTCTCCTCTCTCTCTCTCTTCGAGCGAGGGCCCGATCGAAGCCCCAGATCAATGAAGCGCGGCTGAGACTGGATAGGAGCCCCGCGAAGCGCTCGCGAGGAAGGCGACGAAGCCGCGAGCGAGGGGCGGCACGTGAGGCGGAGGAGCCGAGAACCTGCGGTCGCCGAATCGTTCCTTCTCTTGTTCCCTCTAAGGAACCTAGGAAAGGTCGAATCCCGGGGTCCTAGTCGAATCGCCGCCGGTTCCGCACTTCGATTCCCCTTCCCTTCCCCGCCTGATCTCTCGTTTCCCGATTCAGCGCCGGTCAATCTCAAGGTTTCCTCTTTTTCGTGATCTGCGTGTTGGATTCCTGAAAGAAGCATAGTGTGTCTAGTTTCCTTCCAACCAAATTAAATGCGAGATCCGATGAACTCTGGGAGTGAGAGAAACTAATTTGAGGTAATTTGAATGCGATTTCGAACATTTAATCGTTGAAGTCTCAGATATCGTGTTCGGTTAGTGAGATTAGGCTTGGCGTTAGGAATGCGGAAATTTAACCGACACAAACCATAATGCTTTCTGGAAGGAAACATGCAATCCGAGTAGCAGACGTGTATAACAACTGTAAACTAGTGGTAGGTGTCCTATTTTTGAGTTGCTGACATTTTCTTGCAATTTTGCCTTGGACACATTGTTTGCATGTAACAATCGTTTCCCTTAAGTGCATCTTTGTGTTAATCGTGGGTGGGCGAGTGATATTGGTTCTGACAAGTGTTTTTTTCTAGTGACTATGAATCTCATTATCCACAATATAGTGACCACTATTTAACAATATTCATGGTCTTGATTAGTCATATATGTGGTGTAATATTTTTTTACCTTTGGTGGGAACGTTCTTTTTCTCTTGGATCAATATGTATCCTATGCATTAAATCTGCATGCTTAAAACTATTGTTCTTTTGTAAAGCAGGAGCAAGCACATCATCTCCAGTTAGCCATTACTGTGGTTGTTGCTGTTATATCTGTAAAAACATAATATGTTTAGATAAAGATAAACAAGTTATCCGAAGCAACACATTTTATGTATACCTATTTGTGTTGCAACAGATTTGTTTCTTTTTTTGGCATAAGTTTATCATGGAAGTATATGAATGTCATAAGAGCTGATAATAAACTGTCCTGACATTGTGATATCGTTAGAGAAATATCAGGGGTTGATAACAGAAGAAATGAATGGTTGTATAGCTGTATTACACGGGTAATTATGTATTTCATGATCAGGGTTTGCAACGTTTAAAAGATTTGACTGTTTCCACACAGATTTATTAATTAGAGGGAACTAGAAAGCCCAGAAAAATGAAAATTTGAAGAGACCAATTAAGAAACTAATTATGAAATTATGTGAAGCTATTTAAATTTTAAAGTTTAAAGCAAGTACAGAATTAGTTTTTCCTTTATGCTTCACTGCCTTTCAATTGCATGTTAAAGCTATTTATTTGTTCTCTTTATAATTGTGCATATATTCTTTTGCTCTTTCACATGAATGATGGGTAGTAATTTTCAATACAAGGTTCCGATAGCAAACTAAGAAGTTAGATGGCCTCAGGCTTGTGCCTTAGTAAGAAATGGAATTGTTCAAGGAAATCATTCATTATGTCAAGTTGTGTTTCATTTATTGCAAGTAATAGTTTGATAATATTTTGACCTTTTCCGTGATTGTAATTTAACTTAAATTTCCATAGTATAGGTTGCTTGTCCCCATGGTATGCATGCTTGGACGTGGGAGAATGGCAGCAATGGTGAGGCTGCTTAAGGTTGGAAGTTTTCAAGAAATTACACGAGGTGATTCTGAAGTTCTTGGACATGAGCCTTTTCAGGTTATTCATTGTGCGAAAGTACATGATCTTGCGAACACATGACTAGCGAACTTGGTTGGTTGTTTTGTTCTTGCTAAATTTACACTTTATTAGCAAAATAATTACAACAACAATCTGAATTTTATTTAAAATTTAATAATAATAACGATCATATCTAAGACAAATATTAGCAACTTGATAAGAATATCAACATAGTTTGCCATTGCCAAATCAACAATCCTAATAATTTCAGTATGAAGATTTATGTGATTATTGACATGCTCTAATTTTCTTATAAAAAAGATAAATATATCTGAAATGTTAATTTTGTAATATCCATCCAGAAATTTATTTTGTGTATCAAATAATCCAGAGATCTTTAACTGTTTTCATGGAATCTTGAACCCATATCTGGATCTAATAAAAGAAGGGAGAAACTTGATTTTTGGTTTCAGAAGTTTTCCTCGACATTGAAGAAAATATTTTCTGTATATCTAGGACAAATACTAGCAACTTGATATTGAAAATTAATGTGATCATTGACATACTGTAATATTTCTTACAAACTGGAGAAATAAATTTGAATGTTAATTTTGAATATCCATCGAAAGTTTTCTTTTGTGTATGACAATGTCTGTGAAATAATTAATTGTTTTCATGGAATCCTAAACCCGTAGCTGGATCTATTAAAAGAAGAAAGAAACTTGATTTTTGGTCTCAGAAGTTACCTTAATATTAGAGAAAATATTTTCTTTATATTTATTCAAGTGTTTTCTGCCTAGAAGTAAGTGATTTTGTTTGTTCTGTTGTTTCTGTTATCTTTTACTGATAGCCTTTGATGAATTTAGGATGAGATAGACGTGCACGGATTCTTCTCAACTCAAGTGAATGATTGGACTTCCATTTGTTTATAGTGGTTTAAAATTGAATTGACCAAAACTACATAATAGCTGACAACTGTCTGATTTGATTTCTTTTGAAATGGCCATGCTGGTTAATTGGCCACAATCAGGATGATTTCACTTCTGGTATAGTTTCAGCTTGGAAACGGTGGAAATTTCAAATGTTTGTATTGTTAGGAAGGAAATGGGTAAATACAACGGATTTTATATGGATGACGGTAAAGAAGGTTAAAGTAGTACTAGGTATAATTGTTTCTCTCAATTAATGTTTGACAGTTTTGTTTGACTTGGAAAGTAGTGATTTTATTGGTGTCTGTGGTGCTCGCCTATCACTTTTTTTTTCACTAATCTTGAAGAGCAAAAACGATATAACTGTGATCACTGCCTCAAATGAAGCCTTGTTAGCAATAACCAGGTTAGCTTTAGTTGTTATAGAAGTTATTACCATTATCAGCAGATACCTGCTGTTCTGCAAGTTCTAAATTTTTTCTATAAATTGCCACTATGCAAAATCTTAGGCCTTTCCCTCTTTGTCATAGTTTCTTGTTTATGAATAGCTGTTCATGTTTGCCATCATTTTTTTCATATGTTCTCAGATATCTACACCTTGTCTAATAAATTTGTCCTCTACATAGGCTTAAAAATGGATATGATATAGAGGTCTGAAGACTCTGAACCAGTGATTTAAAAAGCGCTAGGTGCCAAAAGACGCCAAGGTCCAAAAACGCTCGAGGCGCTAGGCACTCGCCCGAGCGAAGCGATGCGCTAAAATATAAAAATATATAATATAATTAATAAATATAATTATTTAAATAAAAATATGATATTAAATTAAGAAAATCTTGTAAAATTACAATATCCCATTAACAAAAAGTCTCAAAATTCAAAACAATAACAAAAATTTTAAATAAATAAAAATTAACAGTATTAAAATCAAAATAATATATTATTAATCTAATAAATAAAAATATTGTTACTAGTATACAGTTAGTAGTATACTGTTAATATACTGTTAACAGTATACGAAGTGAGAAGAGTGTGAGTAAGAGGAAGATCAAGGCTGCTGACTGAGAGCAACGGCAGCGGAAGCGGGAGCGGTGAGCGACGACAGTGGCAGTGGTAGTGATAGCAGCGAGCAGCGGGAGCGGGAGAGGCAAGTGACGACAGTGGCAACGACAACAATAAGCAGCGGTAGCAACAAGCAGTGGCAGCGGGAGCGGGAGCTGCGAGTGACGACAGTGGCAGAGGTAGCAGAGAGCAGCGGGAGCAGGAGCGGCGATAGTGGCAGCGGTAGCAATAGAAGTGAGTAGCAGCAGCGGGAGCGGTGACAGTGGCAGCGGTAGCAGCGAGAAGCGGTAGAGGTGAGCAGGGTTAGGGTTGGGAAGTCACGATAGGAAGGCTGATATCGGTGCTTTAGTTGGTTCGATTGAACCAACTAAAGCACCGAAGACCGAACCAGACCTAAAACACTGGTTCGGTCGCCTGGTTTAACCTGGGCGCTCGCCCGAAGCGCCCGACGCTTGGGCTCGAGCGAGTGCCCAGGTAGCGCCTCTTTGAAGCGCGTTGCCTGGAAATGAAGCGAGGTGCTCGGGCCTCACCTCATCTTGCCCGAGCGCCTATTGAAATCACTGCTTTGAACATGGCTTGAGTCTTAATGGAGCTAAATTTCACTAATAGCAGATACTTAAACATGGCAGAACTTGGCTAAATAAGATAATTTGTAGACTTTTTTTTTGGTATTTGAGGTGTTCACTTTTCATTTCTGCTAACCACTTTTCTTTTCGGGCCTTTATGTCTAAAAAAAAAGCTTGTTGGCATGTTTGGGTTATTTCCTTTGTACTTGGTAAAATTGTAGAAATCACACTGACATTGTAACATGATGTATTGACTAAGCATCCATTCATTTAGGTAGAGAACATATGGAGGTTTACTGGAATATTTATGACATCCCAGTTTAGTAATGTTAATATGTCTATTATTGACTTCAATCTAAGCATTTTGGGCTGCTGGTTCAGACCTATTAAATTAATAGATAATTTATCCTATCAGATTGGATTGTAACAAGTGGTGTTAGAGCAGGTTTAGTATTAAACATGATGAGTGATTTAGTAGAAAGAGACCAAGGACACCTCTTAACATGAAGTCATCACTGGACTGAAACCCATGCACCTTATTAGTGCTTGATTCTAGGCTATGAGCTGGCTTTTGATGAAGAAGTCATCCTAGGGGGAAAATTCTGACACCCTATTTTAGTCTCATACGAAGTAGGAGATTTGAGTTGGTTTATATAGTTAGATGAGTACTACTATTAGTTTGAACTTAAACATTTTGAGCTAGAGGTTCAGGGCTATTAGATTAATGAGTCAGTTATACTATCAGGTCTAATGGTATCATAATAATTTAAATTCGTTTAGTATAGATATTCAATGTCCTTACCATACCTATTTCCATACATAGTAACGATGGTACTGATTTATATCCAATTTGTGTCCATATCCTAGTGTAGAGCAATTGTTTCCCATATTGAATGTGTTCATATCCTTGTTGATTTTTGATATCTGCTTGCTAGAGGTAGTAGTATCTGAATACCAATGCCATGTTAGTTGAACTAGGTAGATGTAAGGTATGCATATAGATACATTTATATTAATTGTTTATGTGGAGCAACACCTAAAACAAACCATCTTTTTTGTTTAACAGTTTCCAATATGTCTTTCTGTTGTTTGCTTTTGATTTCACTGTGATGACTCGTGTTTAAGTCTATTGATCTAGCTCTTCTATGACTCTACAAAAACTAAGAACTAATTTAGATATTCCTAGTTATGGTTTTTTTATCAAATGAATTATCTCAGAACAGCTGTATTGTACTATTATAGATAATATTTCTTCATGTTTTGCAGAAGAGGCAATCAATGAGAAAATTGCTACTCAATCCATAGACAATGAATTTCATGATGCGGATGAGGCAAACTTACTTGAAGAAGAAGGTTGTTTTTCTTACTTTCTACAATAAAGTTACATTATGTTTTTATACTGGAATTTAATTCAGTATCTTTCTTTTATGCTTTTACATTGGCTGATCTTTGTGCATTTATCATCACGTCACATTTATATCACAGTGGTGCTGAGTGCTGTTGATTTGGATGTTTATTAGTGTAGTCTAGTAAGGATGAAATTGAATGCAGTTGCCATGTTTTGAACTGCTGTAGTATCAGAAGATTTGGCTGTATAATCATCAACTTACTTTTATTTATAAGAAGCTGGATGGATGATGCATTGTGCCATTAGAGTTATAAAATCTCAGTCTGGTGCTGACTTTGGTCAATGGCTGACCAGTACGACACCATTATGGATTGACGTGCTGTCACCTGATATGGATTAATACACTTCAGTCCAAAGAGAAAGAGGAAGAGAAGATGGGGAAGGAGGAGTAGGATGAGGGGAGGTGGAGGCAGAAGTGGAGATGGAGGAGGAGGAGGAGAACATAGAGGTGGAGGCAGAGGAAGAGGCATGCTGATAGGAGATGTGGGAGGAGGTGGTGGTTTTACAAGGAGGAGGAGCCAGCAGTGACATGCTGGGATGGAGGAGGAGAAAGAGGCAGAGAAAGGGAGAGAGAAAAAGAACAGGAGAGAGAGAAAGAGAGAGAGATAGAATGCTGAGAGGAGATAATGAAATAAAAACGAAAAGAAGATGGGTTTCAAAAATTAAAATTAATTTCATAAGGTATCAGGCAGTAGGCCTTTTTGCTGGTACACCTGGTTCCAACAATTAGAATCAGGTGGCACATATGGTAAGATTTATACCAGAAGAGAAGCCTGGGATGAACACAAACTGGGCAAAAACATAATGGTCTACAACTCTACATAACATTTCACGATTAGACTGGTATTCACCAGCCTATACCAACCAGTACAGGCCCGGTTAATAAACCTTGATCCAAATAGTTACGAGTGTGAAATCATACTTGATGCATAATTGCATGTTTGCTATCATGGTATAGTGAGAGCAAGAATTGCCATCTTGTGGTGTACCACTTCTTTTGGCTGGTATATGCCTGTCTAATCAGGGAGAAGGAAGCGGACTACCAAGTTTTGCGTCGTGCTAACCTGGTCTCCCTTCTTATTTGATTTCAATTCATTCCATGTGAAACTTATCTAGACTGAGTCCAGATTGATGTTAGCTAGCCTCAAAGCAAGATAAAAATCATGAGTAGCTCCAGTTTCAAAATGACTTTTGTTTTTCCTTGTTTCTCTTCACCAACATCACACACTGGATATGGCTGGCTGCTAGCCCCCCATCCTGCGATCCATCCCATTGCTGAATCCAACGAGTCTTTTTCTAATAGTTTAGTGTATGATCCACAAGTTGACATAGAATTTTGCATAAGGATTCTTATCTCCAATATATATAATAGTTCAAGAGGTTACTTGGATTGGCATTTTTCTAATAATCTTTTCCTTATTAGACTTGCTGCTAGTTAAAGTTGAAGTTTCTTTGCCATTTGTTTGTTATTAAAAAAATCAATTAAATTACTTTTTTTCTCGTCACTTGTGCAGATATGCATGTATTTGATTGTAGACCATTGACAGATCCCCTTCACCTGGTAATTTCTTTGTTTTCTGGTGCATACTATACAGAGCTTGATGAATGTCTTGAATAAGCATTTCATAGCAGCTTACTCTTATAATACAGTTTAAGTTGTATAATTCAGCATATATTTCAAAGTTCAATGCATTTTCGTTTTCAGTTGCATCTGAGATTTTCTTCTTGCAGTAATCTGTTTATTGGCAGCATTTTTCTGCTTTGGTTCAGAACTCATGTATTGTTAACTTCTGATATCTTAAGAAGTGTTTTAGGAGTTTTGGTATCATGGTGAAATTGCTCTTTTATGACATGGGGGATTCGAGTCATAGAAATGGCTGCTAACTTCGAGTCTTCCTTGTAATGTTCATGTATTGATCAAGATAGTTTCTCACAGAAGATTTGGCCATTTTGAGTCTTCAGTAGTCCTCTAAAACTGTTACCTGAGATCATATCTTCGTTTAGCTCATAAAATTGAGATAGAGACCAATGGTACTTGTTTAATATTCTTTTATTTCTTAAGTTCTTGTTGTTCTCTCGTCCAATTTACTTAATGGACTCATCAGTGAAAACCAATGGACCGCTGCATCTGCATCACAATGATTGCCATAGGCCATCGCCATCTTTGCCTGACCCTCGTATCCACCAACCAGTCCTCTCCAACTAACCATGTCCTGAACTGCGCCACCTGCATCTTAGCTATGAGCTTGGATGCTAGTTGTTTGTGATCATCTATGCCATGACCTACTTTTAGATGGAGGAGAGCAGGAGACACCAGGATGAGAATTGGTATGGATGGTATGATGGAAAGAGGAGAGAAGGTGATAATGTACTGACAATTATGAAAGAGAAGGGGGGAGGGGGGGTGGTGAGGTGCTGATTACGATGAGTGTTGGCATGGCTGAGAGGATTCGGGTGAGGATCAATGGATGGAAACTATTCTTGAAAATGAAACGCCTACCATGTTTCTATTTTCTTGTTCTTTTCCCCTGCTTGTTCTGAAAACTGAGAAAGGAAAACAAATTCTTAAACAACTTTTTAGTCATAATAGATGCAAGAAGCTTATGAATTGATATCCCAAGAAAGATTTAGTTACATCATGTTTAATGTTGTGGCATGCTGCTATGCTGGTTAAGTACAAAACTGCGACATTATAAATCTACCTACTCATATCAATTTGATAAGTGTTTGTTGGATCTTGATGCAGTCTACTTATTAGCAAGACTATCACATACTTGATTGAATTTCCTACCAAAATTGAAAAATCTATTAAAAAGAGATTTTCTTAGGGTGGAAATTTACTGATTTGTCAATAGCTCTAGTATTTTGTGACAATTATAGCATAACTTTAATTGCAACACTTTATTGCTGATACGAGATTATCTAATTTGATGGCGTTTACTTGAAACTAATAAATAAGGTTTATAAAACCAAAGTTTTCATCACTAAAAATTGTTTTTGAAATGTCTAAAATGATGATAAACCACAAATATATGTATTTATGAGTAAAAATGTTTCAAATATATTGCCAAAATTCTTTCTAGCTTATCTTTTGGTTTATTTATTTCTTTATTTCAATGATTTCATAGAATTTTTCTATCAAGACCACCAAATCCGTCAAAAATGTATGGTTGTAACTCATCTTATTGAAACAACGAATGATTATAAAATCCTAAGCAAATTGGCATTAAGGATGTCAACAAGGTGGGCTTGGGCGGGGAGTGCTTCCCTTGTCCCCGTCTCATCCCCCATCTCCCATCCCCACTTCATTTCCTATTTAGACAGGGCGAGGGCGGGGAATCTACGAGTTCTACATATTCTCTTAATTAATACATTGTATTTTTTTTAAAATAAAACTATTATAAAAACTAATTAACAATATCAAATTTATAAATAATAATAATTATTATATTATAAAGTTTACACATAATAATAATATTCAAATACAAATATATCTAAATATAAATATAACCAAATATATCCAAATATAACTACAACCAAATAAATACAAATATATCCAAATAAATTTATAAATTAATAATTTTCTCAAATAATTTTGCTTTTCTAATTTTCATGCTCATGTAATGGATCCCATATAAATTAGAGGGAGGATGTGCTTTTGACGAAAGGGGGTGGTAGCGGAGGTAGTTGTTGTTGGAAAAAGGAGAAGATGGTAAGGAAGAGGGGAAGGTGTGACAGTTACTGGGAAAGGGAGAAGAGGAGAGAGAGAGAGAGAGAGAGAGAGAGAGAGGGATACTACCGTCGAAGGGGAGTAGAGATGTCAATTATACTTGTGGGTATAGGCACCTATGGGGATAGGGGGAATAAATAGGGATGGGGGTGGGGCTGAGGGGCAGTGATTTAAAAAGCGCTAGGCGCCAAGGTCCACAAACGCCTGAGGCGCTAGGTGCTCGCCCAGGCGCTCGCCCGAGCGAAGCGAGGCGCTAAAATATAAAAATATAAAATATAATTAATAATTTTAAATAAATAAAAATTAACAACATTAAAATCAAAATAATATATTATTAATCTATTAACAGAAAATTAATCATTTCAAAATTCAAATAAACTTAATATTAAGAGTATACTGTATACTAAGCCTGATGGAGAAACGAGGAAGCAGCGGCGAGCGGTGGCAGCAGCAGCGGCGAGCGACGGCAACAGCAGCGGCGAGCTGTCACGACCTTAGCTGGTTTTGCCTAAGTCGTGCGGCACCCTTGCGTGTCCGTCCGCAAAGGTCAGCCTCCCCGAAGACTCCCATTGTCCCTTAGGACCAACAAACGAGAGAACAGGCAAGAGAGAACGCCTCAATCGGGATCCACAAGCAAACATGTCCGAAAAACACTTCATAGATAATGCAAATTACAAACAGACTTTACAAGCTCTGAACAGTGGCACAACAAAGGGTAAAATGGTCCATTACAGACCGAAAAGCTCTCGCACGTGTCCACATGACACAACCTTTATTTACAAGCCTAAAGAGGCCACCAACCCAACTAAAATGGGACTATTAAGCCTTCGGCCGCCCCTTTACATTCTGTACAGGGCATGAACATGCCAAAAGACACGGACACACATAAGCATTCCATCCAACATCTTGTTGAGAAGTTTGTCCGTGACATTCTCCCCCACTTATCCCTTCGACGTCCTCGTCGAAGCCTTTGTGAACACTGTAACTCTTCGCCTTTGCTGAGTCTTCAATCTTCTGCTCCAGCTGCAATGCGCCTCCTGGCTCCCAGCTGCTCTCTGCTGCTGTTTTTGAGTAGTCGAACCTTTGATCCGCCATGCTGCTTCAACTCGCCAATGACTCTGACTTTGGTGTGGGGTTGGCTGAGTTGTGTTGATCCTCGTTGATTCCTGCGGATCCACCAAATGAAGGAAAAGACCATTCTTACTGCGCCAGTTTCTCAAAATTTCCACATGCTGCTTGAACTGGGTGGATGCTTGTTGGAGCTTTAACGAGCATCGCCTCGCAAACTTCTGAAGTTTTGGGTCCTTCCTCCACAAAATCTGCTCATTGACTCTTCTTTCAGTTAGTTGTCACATCCAAGTAGGTTCGCATCACTTCCGCTTTCGATTGACATTTCGTTGGGAAATGAAGCGGACAATCTACTCTCAGTAGCACTGATCACCGTTGGTGAGGATTTGACAACTATTGTCTTCCATTATCTTCGAAGGGTCTTTGAACTTGTGCAGAGCTCCTCTGCTGGATAGATAAGAGAACTGGGGTACTCGGTTTCTCCCATTCTCTTAAGAGTTGAGAAGGCAAAGGTTACTTGACTTCGCCCGCCTCCTCGAGGTTGTACTTCATGCATCGAGCTGGTTACTGGCCTTCGCCTGCTCTTTGCTCACACTTCTGAAGCACCTGAAGTGTTTGCACTCCTTGCGTTGAGTTAGCTACTGTGATTCACCTTCTCAATGCCATTGAACTTCTGGAATGCAGGAAGTTGTCACCCCAACTTGGAGTAATTCTCTGATAGATGAGGTCGCCTCTGGGATTGTACCGTCTTCTCCATCAACCCTGCCGCCTACTCCACTGAGTAGCAAAGGTACAGCACCGCATACTACCTGCTTCGTTCCTTGGTCATGCACTCTTGCATGACCCGAAGTCCTTCACTTACGGCTATCTTGATGAGAAACTTGTTAACACCGGTCTTACGAAGTTTCTTGGCCTCTGCCCTTCAGCCTTGTCTCGGTACTTGGAGATTGCCTCTGCATGCTCCACCTCCTCGGCCCCTTTCACGACCAAACGCTCTCCCTCCGTGAGAGCAAGGGATCAATGACTTTGACGGAAGTCCCGCCTCTGCGGTACCATGGCGCTGCCATGCCCATGGCCCTACTATCCGTCGCCTCGCATCTGAATCCCTTTTCTTCACGATCAGTAGAGATGTCTCTGTGGCACTCCTCTGAGTCCACCTCCATTCTAACTGATTGCTTGACTTTGGGTAGCTAAGTCCCTCTGGACTCATCGTCGCTTCCTCGCCCCTGCTTCAACACCTCTGTGTTCTCCAAGCAGTCTGTTTGGTCGATGGAAAGACAGACTGCAATTCCCATGCATGGCCTCTGCCATCGCGTTGTAGGGTTTGCACCAATTCTGTTCTCCTTAGCTTCCTTGGTAGCAACGTTCGCTTACTCGACCTTGTCCTCTGACTTGTCGGGCTCCCTTAAGCGAATATGAGCTCTGGAGCAATCCAACTCTCCAGCTGCTTCGATCATACCTCTGCATGATCAAGTCCCTCCCATGGGACTCCCTGGTACTTGCATACGAACTTTTCCCTTGGTGGAACCCAGCCCCCATATGCTGATGACCAAGGTTTTCATCTGATGCAAAATTCGGTGCACGCCCGGAAGACCCGCCTCTACGGTACCATGGCCTTCACTCCTTGAATCCATAGCCCTTCTTGCCGTCGTGTTGTTCACCAAAGCGGAGCTCCCAGTAGCTCCCGATCATACCTCCATATGATCTCATCCCTCACGGGACCTGTCGTGTGTATCGCATTGCCACGAACTGTTCCACCACGATCCGCTGCACCATGTCGCCTCCTGGTGACATCTCCATTGCATTCTGATCCTTGTGGAATAAACTCGAATTGTGAACCCTCCATGTGTGGCCTCTGCCAATACATCGCAGGGTCTCATCCACCTTCGATTTTGTTCGCTCCTTTGGCAATCGACCTTCATCCACCCACTCTTGGGCCACACCTAGATGAAGCACCGCTCTAGGACAGTCCGTCGCCTAGTAGCTCCCGAAGTCCCCCGACTTCGCTGCAATTGGTGCACCATTGTCTGGATCCTGGGCCTCTGCCCCTACCAGCACAATCTCCGCTGCGCACCGCTTCCTTCATAGCAACTCGAATGGCAACACTGTGGCATATTCTTCAAGAGTACCTGCCTCTGCGTCCTCTTGCCCCGTGCTAAGGCCTTCTGAACCCAACTTCGCCTCCGCAAATTGAGTCGCCTTAGTTCCTCCCTCAAATGCTTCTCCGAGATAAGGTGCATGTGCCCCGAAGCTCCCTTCGTCTTTGGCACCATGCAAGATGAGTCTGCTCCGTCAGAATGAAGGACCCATGGAACAACATGATCCTGCTCTTGCCTCTGCAAGTGTTCATGTCCTTGACCCCTATCTAAGGAAAGCACTGTGCCTCTGCTCCATGTTCCAACTTCTCTGCTGGCTCCCTTCATGCGGCTTGGGTACTTCGCCAAGTTACACCCAAGTTGCTCCGCTCCTCGTTTTCGCATTGAGTCGATGGTGGCCCTCGTGCCCACCATTCCACGGGTCAGCCCTCCCTTGAGTCCGATCTCATATCGACTCCAAGTGTGCCTTCATCTGTGTTGCTCCCCCACTTGATCTCGCAATGCATCCACCAATGCATTCTCTCAAGCGAGATCATGCGACGACTCCTCGCCGCTTGCTCAGTCCATCGAGCTTCGTG
This sequence comes from Musa acuminata AAA Group, assembly GCF_036884655.1. Taxonomy (NCBI): domain Eukaryota; kingdom Viridiplantae; phylum Streptophyta; class Magnoliopsida; order Zingiberales; family Musaceae; genus Musa; species Musa acuminata. The sequence goes on from NC_088328.1 coordinate 18,697,485, forward strand.
GAGTTGTTCTTTATTGAGGTACTCCTCCTCAACATGTGAAGTCCGTCTCACATGATTCTCCCTCTGGAGAGTTGAGACTTATCCCTCCTGGATAACTGTCCCGTTGGAGCAACATCTCTCTTCGTTTCGGAGACCACCATCCCCTTGGACTACTCCGATCTGCTGAACAAACTGTGCATTGTTCTGCCTCCTGCAAACGCACTTGCTAGATTGCGACTCCCCGTCAATACAGCCACCACTGCACCCCTCAAGGTCTAGCAACATGCTGAACTCGTTGCACACTTCAGCCTCCTACGGACGTATCCTTCACATGCCGAAGAGAAAGTTTCAATGCTCCATGGTGCCGAGTCTCGGCCGCCTTGGGATGGCCGCGAACACTCCATCGTTCGCATACAAGCCCATGCATGAGTACCGAATTCTTTGAGTTAGCAATTCCCCTCACCTCTGTGAGCTTTGCACAACTCTTTCGATCGCTGAACAACTCATTCCACCTTGCATGGTCTCATTCTTGCCAAGCGCCTCGCTTGCCTAGAGCACCATCAAGTATAGTTGTCAACGTTGAGCCGTAGCTCAAACTCAGCCACCCCAACCTTTGTACGCTCCAAATTCTTCCAAGCTTGCCTGTTCTCGTGGTGCCTCTTGTGCGAAGGGTTGGCCATTCCTCTGAATGCCAATGTCAGATGCCCGCTCCTCTGAGCGACTCTTTTCCCTACATCTCCATGCCCGTTTTCCCCCAAACGGTCGCGCGTGTGCTGACTGCCCTCAACGCAGCCCCGCTAGGTCCCCCACGTTTGCATGCTAAGTGTTTCTATGAGTGCTTGTCCCGCTCTGATACCATATGACACGGACTTAGCTGGTTTTGCCTAAGTCGTGCGGCACCCTTGCGTGTCCGTCCGCAAAGGTCAGCCTCCCCGAAGACTCCCATTGTCCCTTAGGACCAACAAACGAGAGAACAGGCAAGAGAGAACGCCTCAATCGGGATCCACAAGCAAACATGTCCGAAAAACACTTCATAGACAATGCAAATTACAAACAGACTTTACAAGCTCTGAACAGTGGCACAACAAAGGGTAAAATGGTCCATTACAAACCGAAAAGCTCTCGCACGTGTCCACATGACACAACCTTTATTTACAAGCCTAAAGAGGCCACCAACCCAACTAAAATGGGACTATTAAGCCTTCGGCCGCCCCTTTACATTCTGTACAGGGCATGAACATGCCAAAAGACACGGACACACATAAGCATTCCATCCAACATCTTGTTGAGAAGTTTGTCCGTGACAGAGCGGCGGCAGCAGCAGCGGGAAAGGGAAAGGGAGCGGAAGGCACGAGCAGCGGGAGGGCTCGCGGGAGGGCTTGAGGGAGGCACGAGCAGCGGGAAGGCTCGCAGGAGGCGCGAGCAACGAGAGGGCTCGCGGGAGGCGCGAGCAGCGGGAGGGCTCGAGGGAGGCGCGAGCAACGGGAGGGCTCGCTGGAGGCGCGAGTAGCGGGAAGGCTCGCGGGAGGCGCGAACAGCGACAGCGGCGAGCAGCGAGATCGCGATCGGGATCGGGATTGGGATCGGTAGCGGCAGCGGCAGCAGGTTAGGGTTGGGTAAGGGTTAGGGTTGGGGTTATATCGGTTTAGTTGGTTCGATTGAACCAACTAACAACCGAACCAGGACCGAACCAGACCTAAAATTCTGGTTCGGTCGCCTTGGTTTACCCAGGCGCTCGCCCGAAGCGCCCAGCGCCTGGGCTCGGGCGAGCGCCCAGGCGGCGCCTGTTTGAAGCGCGCCGCCTGGGACATTAGCGAGGCGCTCGGGCCTCGCCTCGTCTCGCCCGAGCGCCTTTTTCAATCACTGCTGAGGGGCATTTTCTATTGTCTATGTTATAATGAGATGCATTCTCTATTTGTTCTTGTCCCATTTATGTTATTATATAGTATATAATATATATTCATTAATAATAATATAAATAAAAATATACATATTTAAGAATTGAACCCAATATCTATGACTTTAATATTTCAACATTAACCATTAAACCAATCTTATGTTTAATTTTTAATATATTTAAAAAATTTATAAATAAAATAATAGAAAAATAAATAAAATATTTCATCAAAAGTTCAAAACCCTAATTCAGGTTTGCCTCTTCACCATAAAGAAAAACTCCTCATTAGTCACAAGTTTTTAGCCACAAATATTAAGACTTGTTATCAAAAAATGATTTATTGATGAGATTATCACTAAAAATATTTTTAATAATAATAATAAATATTTAATGATTAAAACATCATCATTGAATTTTTTATATTTATAAATTAGTGATAATTTTGACACTAATGTTATCATGAATATTTTGGGTCTTATGATGATAATTTATAATTATAACAAATAATATTTTCATTGATAGACATTAATATTGCTGTCACTAAAACTACTATTAGTGACAAATTATATAGTGTCACTAATGTTTATTTTATAATATTTAAGTTTTTTGGTTTAAATATATATTAAATTTAATGGGATGCATGATTTGGACTGTAGACTCATATATTATCTAGACCATAGGGTTGCTTGATCCTACGACTGAGATGAGAATGATAAAAATCCCTAAATGCTTTACTGTTATTGTTGTATGAGGAACTTACAACGATTCAATCTTTTGGAGAAGCAATCGAGCCCACATTCCCTTTGACAATTGATGATCGATGATTGGTAACAGCTCCCCTTTAGGGATGTCAATGGGAAAGGGCAAGAGCCAGGAGTGCTTCTCCATCCCCGTCTCATTCCCTATCCCTCATGCTCACCCCATTCTCCATTAAGACGAGGTGGGGGCAAGGATGGAGAACTTGCGGGTTCTCCATATTCTCCTAATTAATCAATTTTATTTTAAAAAATTATTGTCAAAATTAATTAACAATTCTAAATTAACAAATAATAACAATAATATTTATAAAGTTTACACATCATAACAATATTCAAATATAAATATATCAAAATATAAACAAAACCAAATATATCCAATTATATCCACAACCAAATAAATATAAATATATTCAAATAAATCTATAAATTAATAAATTTCTTTATTAATCTCACTTTTCTAATTTCCATGCTCACATATTTGTGAAAGATAGATCCTACATACATAGAAGGGGGATGTGCTTTTGACGAAAGGGGGTGGTAGTGGAGGTAGCTGCTATTGGAAAAGGGAAAAGATGGAAGGGAAGAGGGGAAGGTGTGGTGGTTACCGGGAAACGGAGAAGAGGGAAGAGAGAGGGATACCAATGAAGGGGAGTTGTTGCCAATCATCGATTGTCAAAGGGAATGTAGATCGATCGTTTCTCCAAAAAATTGAATCGCAACGGGTTCCTCCCACAATAGTAGCAGTGAAGCATTTAGGGTTTATCTTTCTCATCTTAATCGTAGGATCAAGTGATCCTATGGTTCAAATCACACATAAGTCTATGGTCTAGATCGTGCATCCCTTTAAATTTAATATACATTTAAATCTAAAAGCTCAAATATTAAAATAAGCATTAATGACAATTTATGATTTGTCACTAATAGTAGTTTTAGTGACAACAATATTCAAGTCTATTAATGAAAATATTATTTGTCACAATTATAAGTTGTCATCACAAGCCCTAAAATATTCGTGACAACATTAGTGACAAAATTGTTATCAATTTGTAAATTTAAAAGATTCAGCGATGATGTTTTAGTGACAAAATATTTGTTGTCATTAAAAATATTTTTAATGGCAATCTCATCAATAAATTATCTTTTGATGACAAGTCCTAATGTTTGTGACTAAAAATTATGACTAATGAGGAGTTTTTTTAGTGAAATGGCGAATCTCAGTTAGTGTTTTGAACTTTTGATGGAATATATTATTTAGCTTTTCTATTATTTTGTTTATAAAATTTTTAAATGTATTAAAAAATTAAACACAAGATTGGTTTAATGGTTAATGTTGGAGTTATAGGTATTGGGTTCAATTCTCAAATATGTATATTTTTATTTATATTATTATTAATAAATATATTATATATTATATATAATATAATATAATAACATAAATGGAGTGGGGATAGGATGGGGAGTGCTTTACCCTTCCCCATCCTTGTCCCCATCCCCACCCCATTAGGGGTGGGTCCCTGCAGGTATGAGACACCTCTAGTTGGCATGCATATTCGGCATTCGGTGGCATGGACTGGTGCAGAATTCAGTAATCATTGTATTTTTTGACTTGTAACATGAGAGTCGGTATACATAGGAACATGCTAATCATGACAATTTAATTTAAGAAATCATATCTCCTTACTGTTTTGGGCCTTTTGGCCACTGAGTTTTATGGTTCTGAAGCCACACAGGATTATGGCCTTTCATCCTATTTATCTTGATTTTGATGGTTAACTTTAGTAACATGCTAAGCATCGGATTTTATATAAAATATCTCCATATTGCTTTTGATTCTGAATTTTATGTTTATGAAGTCACATCAACAACAAGATTATGCCCTTTTGTGTCATTTATCTTGATTATAATGGTTAACTTTATAGCATGTATTTTACTTATTCATAACTTATGGCCTTCAAATGTATTATCTCATTTTCTGAGTTATTATCATTTTACCATTTTTCTTATATCACCTATAAAATTGTTTTTAATTACAATTGCATGATATTGGGCTATCGCTAATTGTAAAGACCATCATGTAAAGTAGTAGTTCTCTTTCTAAAATAGTATAGCATATCTGTTCAAATGTACACTTCAAATTCACCAAAAATAATACAATTAAAACATATTGTTTACTGTTTCTTTCTCAATTATATTATCTTTTTGCCTCTTAAATCTCCCCTAACAATACTATTTATGTCCAAGGTTTGTTGCAATGCTTGTAAGAAGCCAATTAAAGCCAGTCAGTATTCAGCTCATGCAGGTTCAACTTATACTTATTTTTTATAGATTATTAGTTATTAGTTAATCTCTATGGCTGGGTGTATTGGTTATTGATTAACTTATTTGAAAATGACATCCATATTAAATTGTCTGGGATCCTGATTATTGGTTATGCTCTTGGATTAGTTCCAGCTTAAACTCATTTTAATTTTAAATTTTGTACTTCGTTGAAAAGTGTGGTTCTTTGACGTTGTTGTGAAGCTGTGGTTCTCTCTTGATGAGGAAATGCTGGATTTGTCTTTCATGCTAAGTTCTTTGTGAATGCATCCTTAAACCAGACTTCTTAGTTTGTAAATTGATTAAACAAGATTCTAATAAAATAAAGGAAACATACCAATTGGAGCAAATGACATATGTACCATTGCTATGAATCAGATTAAATCTGATGTGAACCTTTGGCTTGAGTCAACAAGCCAATGTACGACCAGCTTTGGAATATGGGACTGGCCAGTACTTTCAAGCATCCACACATGCAATCAGAAACAGATTGAATCTGATGTGAACCTTCGGATCCAATGTCTGACCAGCTTCGGAATATGGGACTGGCCAGTACTTTCAAGCATGCACACATATGCAATCAGCTTTGGATGATTAAAGACGAGAAATGGCTTGACGTTGTAAGGGGTGAAGAAAGAAGCCGATTTGAATGAATCGCCTTACACATACTAGGAAAGGAGGATCAACGTTGCAGTCTTATTTGGGAAAGGAGAGTGGAATAAACTGGATAAGGATTGACCTGAAAGAGAAGGTAAGGCCTTAGATAACTTTTCCTATCAAAATAGAGCTGCCTCTCCTTGTTTACCAATATCTGATTAACTTATAATATTATATACTCAAGTTCTGTGACAGTCCACAAAGAGTAGAGGGGGAGAGTCTTAAGAGGTGGCCTCTACTTTCTTCCAAAATATGCTCTGGCAATATTACTTTTCCTGTTTCTAATTCATGATATTAACTACTGAACTATGATTGAACTGCTCTAGTTAGTTACTTTTGCTCTCTCAATAAAAAGAAGCAAAAGTAACACTGTAAATGCCTATATATCTAGAAGATGAATATTTGGACTGTGGCGGTTTACTGAACATACTGAAGTATCAGAACCTAGTCTTAACCAGTATCTGCTTCATGGGCTGTCAGTATTCCATCTTATCTTGGATCTGATATCTGTTCTGTTAAACCTGATGGTCAACATTCATCTTTGTTCCATATTCTGTTATGGTTGTAGCTTGTAACCTACATACTTAGCCTGTAAAAGTGGAGCCAATTTTCTGCCTTGGTATACTGGTTCGATATACATATATATATATTTATATATGTGTACATATATATATATATATGTGTATGTGTACATATATATATATATATGTGTACATGTACATATACATATACACATACACACACACACATACATACATATACATACACACACACACACACACATATATATATATATATATATATATAACAATCTGTTTTGGCTGATTGGTAGCATCTTTTAAGCATCCAACTTTTTGATTTGTGGGTGCCACTCCTCAGTAGACATTACTGTTTCTGCAGAACGCTGTGGACCATCGAACTGTATGAATGATGTTCTGGAAAAAGATGGTGGTTCAAGCCGTAAGAAGCCTCCAAGGAAGGGGAGAAAATTAATTCAACCATCGAATGGAAGTATCCTTTCTGTTATTTCTTTAACATATTTCTTTTTGTTTTTGTTTTTATTTCAATGCCTTCTGTAATGTAGATTGTGAAATGAAAATCATTTACAGGTTGGTCCTTTGGCTTTTTTAATTTTTTGCTAGACTACTGTCGTATATATTTAGCCGGTCGAGTTGGCACCATGAACTGCAGCTGCAGCCCATGCTTTCTAACATGGTATATAGTACATACACAAATCTTAAAAAGGTTTTGCAGCAATGTGTTGGCATATCTTATATAGGTATGCCAGCATGTTCTGGACCCTTATAATCCAACAGGTAGCCAGCACAGGTCCAATACCTGAAATGTGAAACCATGCTCTAGATGATGCTCATGTGGTGAAAGTTTACTGGTTTTCATAGACTTTCTCGAAGCATATGAATGGGATGAGTAACATTTGACAGAAGCGTTAGAAGGTTGCCTATCCTTAGCCCAAAAATTTGTGATTTAGCACAATAACGACCATGCTAGTTCATATAGAGTTGTAACAATATTAGGTTGAAAAGTTACTTGAATATGTTAGGAAATGCATGGAGTTAAGTAGCTGTGACTCACTTTTTAGTTTTTAATGGTAAATTGTCTGGTAAAAATGATATGTGCTTGCAACAAATTAGAATAATTATCCTCACAACCTAAGGAATCAAGTATGAGACTGCTGTGTGCCATTTAGACTGTTATTTACTGGCATCACTATGATGTTAGATTGATATTTATCTCTTGGTACATTTGATAGGTTTTAGTATATTCATCCATGTCACAATCAAACTGAGAGTATATAAAACCTTACCATTTCAAAGTTGTTAATGAAACTAGCCATTTTAGTCAAAGAATAAAAATCGTTTTATTGCTTCCAAAAAAGTTAATCTGGGATAATAGGCTTTACAGGCATAGAAATTCAAAGCATTTAAGGATACTAAAGCAAACTTGCTTAAGTGGCCATATTGCCACTTGCCATCATGTTGTTCTCGCGTGCCTTGCTTTCTCAATGACTAGTTACAACTTGATGAGCATGTGGGCCATGGGTTGGCATCAAGCAGCATGGTATCATGTGATGTTTTGTTTTGCTGGAGAAACTCGGGTATGTTCAAGTACTGGGCTGTGCTATTGGTAGAATAGTTAAGTGGTGGCCTATGTCCACTGGTCAGTGATGGATTTTATGCCATCATTGTGCATTAACATGGGCTCAAGACAGGTATTAAATATTGTACATAAGTGCTGGCATGAATGCACTTACTGTGCTAGTTATACTTTGAATTGCACTATGCTATAAAAGCACAGATTGGTACTTTCTTTCTTAGTCTGGAAACTCCAAAGACTTCTGTCTTCAAGCAAATAGCTATTAAATTTTTTTAGAGAAATCAAGTTGAACAGATATATTGTAGATAAGACTTGCATTGGCAATTTTCCTATTAATGTGATTTGTTCCAAGTTGGTATACATATTGCAGGGTCAAATCATTAAAAATAAAGTTCTTATAGACACTGTTATAAACTTGAAGTCAGTATTATGCTTACAATAGATCTGTGAAAAAACTTCTAATTTTGTAAGTCTTAACTTTTCCTGGATCTGCAAATGACTATTATAGAGCAAGAGAAGTCTTTATTGATGGATGCCAATCATGTTGGTGGTTCTGCATCAAACATTGGTAAACATAGCAACATTTGTAGTTTTGAATTATTTATTGTATTTTGGTACTAGATTCTTATAGCTTCCCCCTTTCCACCTTTAATTTGAATGATATACTGCATAAACTCTGCAGTTGACTGGTTACATGTGATATTATGCCTATCCGAAATCGAGAATTGATGTAGGGAATACATATTATGGCCTATTATGAGCAAATTGGGTTTAACAACCTTTGAGAATATTACTTCCACATATGCTATCAGGTCACTAATTTAACTGGATCAAGACAATGTAGAAAAGAAATCATTACCATGTTTCTGGCATTCTTTTTTATAGATGCTAATGGTTCTCCAGCCCTTGGAGTAGTTTACAACCGTGTTGGAAGTTCTGTTGACATGACCATTTGAATGGCACATGCTGAAGCATAATGACACTTAGCACAGCTTGGAGTGTTGATGGCACACAAAATGAAGCCAAAAATTCATAATCTGAAACTAGTGTTGAATCAGAGGGGTAAAAACAGTTATAAATGGAAGATTTAACATTTTATAAGGAAAGAAGTGGGAACCCAGATCTTTTGTTGTAATAGCATCCAATGCAAGAAGTGAGAGTGAAAAAGAAAGAAAAAAGAGAACTGAGGGCTGAGAGCTTCCTTTCAATGATGCCGACCTTCAAATTGTTTTTGTCATTCACTGGTTCTTGATGCAGTTCACACCCTCAGTTCCCTTGTCTTCAATCTGGTGGATATAACTTCTTTCTTGGCAGTGATACTTGAGTAAATTGAATTATATTATCCACTTCTCTCTATATATTTTTTGGGGTTGATACTTGCACACTCTATATTGTTTACTGGATTTTGCTGTCCTTGCACTACATACGGCCTGTCAAACCAACGATGCATGCTATCTTTGTTTTTCCACTTTGCACTTTCATCCTTCTAAGGATTTTCTTACAGTGGACCAAACTGGGTAGTAGGAAATATATGGCTGGATATGCAATCAATCTGTGTGTGTTAATGACTTGAAATGATGAATGTAAATGATATTTTCAGATTCATTTATAGGAAACCTAATAGAGTGGTTCTGATGTTCTTAGTGGGCCTCAAGCCTGATTGAATCAGGTTGGTTGGAGAACGTTTCAGAATAAAGCTTGATCAATACAAAAGTTCAAAATAAGGGCGAGGAGCATGTTTGAGCATTATCAACAGGATGCAGTAGCTGTTAAAGGGGGTAAGGGTGCTGGCACTATGTCAGCATGAAATTTTCCGGCCACCATGGTTCAGCACTACCATGCAACCCTGTGATATCTCATTTAGTTGTCAGCTATTGGTATATATTACACAGCTAGTTATGCAGCCAATTTTTTGTAACTGTGATTCTTGCATTACATTCTTGTGAAGCCTTCTATCTGCTTTTTGCATACTCTTCTGTGCTATAGAAGCAAGTACAAAATTATTGTTTTACTTGCTAGTTGGTTCTTATTTAACTAGGAAAAGGTCATCTTAACCTGTCTCATATATGTTTCTCTGCTGTTTGTTATATTGACTGTCTCTTGTTCACTTTGCCAATTCATTTTCAATTCATCTTCACTAATTCTCTTTTCTGTCACTGCTGCAGCATTGGATAATCATTCCAGAGCAATTGATGCTTCTGAGATTACATCTGGGGGTACAAGACCAGTTCACATATATGATGCCTTTTTTAATCCAAAATTCTTGAGCATTGTCCTGTGATCAGGAATAATGACCATGTTCATGCAAAACCATTAACATGTGTGTGATTGTTTTTTTTCAAATGCATGATACAATCTGTCTTATTTAGAACTCCTTTCCCCTCTTAAGGTTCACTAATCATTTAATTTTATTTTACTCTTCAGTTTTTCATTATAATTGATTTAAACACAAAAATCATTATTCATAGTTCTGTAACTGAAAATTATGCTGAAGTTGCAAATATGCAAGCACTTTAATGCACACTAACCATTAAAAAGTGTATGTTCTATTAATCTGTTACTAAAAATGTACCAGGTTCATGTATCAATTAACATGTATTTGCAGCTCTTTTATCTGTGGCATCACCTCTTTCGTTTTTTTCTTTGTATGATCTATTTCATAGATACGATACCATTTCTAAACAAACATGCTAAGCTTTATGTATGCTTCATTTGTTTGGTATAGTTGAACTTCTTGGTGCTAGTACCATTTATAGTATTAAACTGAGTTCATGAAGGTCCTGAATACTGTCCTTGTTCAAAGCACTAAAATTGCTGGTCATATTTTCTCTATGCTATCTATTGCCTGACTCAGGTGGACATTTTTGGTTGGCACTACAATACAAATCAGTGACATAGTCTCGTTTTACTAATAAAAAATTTATATGCCCACTTTGGAGTAAAGTTTTTCCTAGCTCGGTGCAAGTAAAAAAGATATATTTTTGGGCGTTAATTTTTCTCTTTTGTTATTGCTTAACATACTTAAGTCGGGCTTTCATGGAGGGCCTTGGATTTTTACTTTCTAATGCTATCCTTGTTTTATCTATCAACTACAGCTTGTGGACATATAGCTAGCAGCAAGTCCAAAACTATCTAGTTTCACCAGCTTATTATTTGTTGTACTGGAAAATATTTTTCTACAGAGATTTATCTATTAGAATGTTTCACTTAAATTTGAGGCAGACAAGCTAGTCACTGTTCTCTGAAGTCTTTCATGCACTAAATGTTTATGACAATATTTTTTTTCCTCTTTTTCTTCAGGATGTGAGTTAGAGAAGAAAGCTTCAAGTAGAAGAGAAGTACCTGGCAATGCTTCAAGTAAATATCAATCTGTGACAAAATTTGTTGAACATGGCCTAGTCAATAATCAACATCATCGAAGAGGTAAGTTCACTTAACTGAGTCTGTTGAGGCTGTTATTATTAGGTATTACAATAGGATAACAGATTCTTCAATGGAGATCTGTCTTGTATTATTTCTCTAGCAGGAAAAAATATGTTGGTTGTAAATTAACAGTTTTGTTACTGAAACATTTTTTCTGTCTTGCATGGTTATTTATAGACTGTTTTCCAAGAATTTGAAGGGCATTCCATAGTGCATTAAGACTGGCTGGTCCACCAGTAGAGTTAGTGCTGGTATGGACAATATCAAATGGTACAAGCTGTCAGAAAGAAAGAAGGAAACAGTGAAGGAATTAGAGGGACTTACCGGTTTAGATTTTTTTTTTTGCTGGATTTTGAAGGTCTGATGCCTTCTTCTCTACTTTCCCACCTTGAGTTTAGCATTGAACCGTAAGTCTAACCAGTCCACTTAAATATTTTCTTAAAGAGTTAAATGGATTAGTAACAATTTACTCAAGTGAAACAACTCAGTTCTTAAGGGAAAATGTCCTAATAACCATTCAGTTCTTGACCAGTATCCATCAGAACTGATTGGTATGTTCACTCTTCAAAGAATATTGTCCCACATTTTTCCAGTATAGGCAGTATGTCTTGGTATTTGTCATAGTTTAAAAATAAGATCCCTGAGTTGAATATTGGAAACCTCATTTCCTGTTGGGTAGATAATGCAGTTTCCCTCATAACCCATATTATTTCAATACCGACTATTATAGAATACTTCAAAGTGTTATTTGTTCATACCATAGTCATGTGCAACTATGTAGCTTACACATTTATCCATCACAATTTCAGAAGCCCCAGCTCCACTTGCATCCAAAATTTACTACTCACGTGGAGACCATCGTCTCCGGTGGGAGCTTTGCCACCTTTTCCATGAATCATATGCTAAAGAGCATGGCAGAGATTTTCAAAGTCCAGAAGAAGCACGGGAGAATGACATGTTATCTTCACAGATCTCCTCTTCTAGTAAATTGCCTCATGGAACAGTCAGAGATGATGTCGCTCCAAATTAAGGTATGAAAAGGACTAATCTTTTTTCTAGAATATGATGGCAAACTCAACCTTTATTGCTTTAAAGCTCAATTTTCTTTTTTTAAATTTCAAGTCAAAACAAATATGACACTTCTTATCTCTGATTGTCAAACAGTGTTTTGCTATTCGCTGTTTTATTTCAAAAGACTAGTAATGTTAGCTTTTTGTGGAAACTTCCGGAGCAACTTGACAAATTGAGGTGTTCTTTAATAAGAATGTTCTTAAACGAGTCTTCAAGTAAAAGAAACCAGCATTTCCAAAAGTTTCAGTGATTCCTTTGGAGATATTAGACAGAAGTATTAGTCTGCCTAGAAATATTTTTTCCAGACTTTTATTAAATCATCTAGCTAGCTGTTGGACTTTGGAATCAAATGCACATAATATGTGATTGTGTCCCAGAGCTATTTTATTTTGAACTTCTTTACAAACACAACCAAGCCTCTCAAATACTGGTGTCCTTTTACATGGATTTTTCTGTCCATTTGGTTCTAACAAGGGTTACAGTTTTATAAGTCAAAAAGTTATTATATTTGCTGCCTTGCTTCTTAATAATTAAGCGCAAGCTTTGAAGGAGGCTTAAAATTGAATCTATGAGTCAGCAGATCAGGTTAAATTTGAGGCATCAATAAACTGAAGGTTCTTTTGAGTACATCTAAATTACCTTAAAATGATATTACCTTGTCTTATAATCAATTAGATTTATTCCCAGTTTGCTACAGTTTGATTATTTCTTATATATCTTTTTTTGGTAAGACCAGTTTTCATCTCAAAGTTTAACTAGACATAATCTTCCTTTCTATCATTTTTGACAAAAAGGTGTAGTGACGGCGCATCAAAAAAATAAGGACCTTTTTTATTTTATGTTTTTGTTTATGCTTCTGTATGATCATAGATGATCATGTTGAAGTTTAATGCCAGTTTTCCTTGGGAGTTAATCTTGTTTTTTTATCAATGAGAATATAGTAGGGTTGAAATCTGTTTAGAATTATGAAAACCTTATATAAAAAATATCTGAATTGAAGCAGGACTAAGATTGATATACTCTAATTAATCACAGTGAACATCTTATGTAAGTAAAACTAAAAAAAGCTACCTACATGATTTATTAAACAGCTTATCAAAGTAACCCAGTTATCTTTGTTTGATCTCATGTTTTTGTTATCTCCTTCTATGCATCTGATTTTATTGGATCCTTTAGTTAGTTTCTATTCTCCATCCTTAGTATTTAACTTGCATGAGAATTATATGTCATGCAACTATACTTGCTAATGATTTTTCTAGTTTCTTTATGACTCGACACTTTTTGAAATTCATTATAATTTGGTTACGTAATTTATTATGAGGTAATATCATGTATGATTACTTTCTCATAATTCTATCAGCTTCATTTCTAGTGAATTTATATATTATTAAACTATCATTGTCTTGACAATTTTCTCAGGCTTTAAAAGGAATAATATAATTAGTATTGTCTCTCTAAAATAAAAAAAAGATCACTTTCACAACATATGTGTCAATAAAGGTTTTAAGTTTTGGTGGAAGCAATCTAAGTAAGTTGTACCTAACTATTTCAGCTGGTTTCTGTTGGACTTTAGTAGATTCAGCTGGTCCAGCGGTTTCATACAGTTTTGATATGTTTCAGTTGGAATTGATTGGTCTCAATAAATTTTTTCCTCATTTTGTTGACAGTCTGATTTTGATCAAACTCGACCAGCAATGATTAGACTTAATTATTCCAAGCACTTGGAGAATATTTTTCTTGCTTTCTTTTTTTTATTCTTTGGTAATTAGCAATACTTACATCACTCTTAAAAACATTCATCCTTTCTATTTAAATGTCCACAAACTAGCCAATGACTTCAGCGATCAGCCAATAACAATGAGCACTAGCATATATCTTACCTCATTTTAGCATTTCTGATTAAACCTTAAATGTCAAGTCAAGAAACTGAGGTGCAACAGTTCAGGTATTAACAATTTCATTCATCTAGTCAAATAAAGTTGTACTTATGTTATGCATAATATGGCACTACTAGGTAGTGTATATGTAATGTCTTAAAATTGGTACTTCAGACTTCATAGTTATATCTTTGAAGATTGACTACCATGGTTGACAATTCATGGTGCCCACGGTGACAAACTTTCAGCCAGAAGTCCAGATACTGGACCTAAACAATGGTCTGTAGTTGTCACTTAGGTCTGTTTGTCTTGGCTAGATTGTGCCCCACTGAATAGTTTTATAATATGTAGTCTCAAATTAAAAATTGATAAACAAGAAGCATATGTATCACTTCTTATGGAAATTTTTATCATTTCAACCATTTAAGGTTCAACAATTCCAAATCTAGATTCTAGTCATTTCAGCTAAAAATAATGTATGATCAGTAGTTGGAGAAAATGTAACTTGTACATTGCAAGGTTTACTCAGTTAAAGTTGAATGGACTTGCTACTTATTGCAGGCAAGAAAAAGTATAACAAATAAGAAATCTACTATGCCTCTTTCATCCTCCTATACAAGTGCCATATGGCAATCATAAGGTTTATGAGGCTGAAGACATTCCAGACCTTGGTTGATTTTAATTTGTCATCAAAGGAAAGCAGATCAAGGATTAATCAGTGATCAACTACAAATAGTGTTGAATATACTACTCTGATTTTATTCATGTTGTTACTTGCTAGTTTGCATGTGGCTCCTGTTCATCAAATTCTCAACCAATCGTTGTCTTTGGTGAGATTATGACATTATCCTAGTCTGAGAACCAACGATCTTTTTTGTCCATATCATACATGGGTAAGACATTTATGGGTAAGACATTTATTTAGACATGCCTTATGAGTTTTTCTTTTCTTGCATAAGAATTTTGATTAAAGGGTTACAAATTGAGAAGATAGTGCTTACTCCTCATATATCACTAACTTCTGAGTATCGTTGAATAAAAATGAGATTTTACATTTACATGTCTTTTCAATTGACAACCAGAAAGATGCATGCAACTTGGCTGCTGTTCAAAGCCCTGATCAGATTCTGGCACAAACTTCAGACCTATGCTTTGGAAAATCAAGATCACCATCAACTATAAGCTTCTCAAACCAATTTTGTTACATCTTCCAAAACCTTAGGTGCCTGCAGCTGCTGCTTTAGCTCCGGCAGGGATGATGAGAACCAGAATCTTTTGACACCATACTCCTCATAGGAACTCAGGTAGAACTGTTGTGAATCTTCCACTCTAATCTGATTTTGGAAGTCAGAAATTGATATACATATTAAATGGCATATACACGTCTTATTTTTTTCTATTCTTGAAGCTTCTATAACAACCTCCATTATCTATTTCTTTTGCCAAAATTCATTACGAGCCATAGGTCACTTTTTTCTGTGTGCAAGCTCGAGTTCTATACCGATGTGTCTATGTTCCAACATGATCATGTGTCATTTTTGTTCACGATGACCTTAGCATGTGAACTTACCTTCCAGAAAAAGGACAGGGTTGATTACTGTTGAGAAAATTAGAATGACTTGAGTCTGGAATTTGAATAGGACCAGCCACATGATGGATACCTGGAAGACACATTTCGTTGCTGGCTGATTCTATGACTTGTTCATTTTCATTTATAATTCAACACATTCTTCATATACAGGATATGAATGTACTAATTACATGGAAACTCCCTTGCTAATAGTTTAGCTTTGCCAGCCACATTTTCTTTTATGGTAAACATCGTTTAATTGAAAGAATAAGAGAATGCTGTGCCTGTAGGCATATGCTGGGTCATCCTTGCCCATGCCCCCATGCCATGAATTAGTAATCCTTGAAAACGATGTGACCATTAATGTTTTTGATTCATGGCCATTGGCTCATTGGTCATTCCGATTTGCTGGACATGGGAACTTTAGATTGTTAACCGGAGTTTACATGGAGACTTTCCTGGCCATTTGTTTATCACATAATTGACTTGGGAGCAAATTGGCCATGCTAATGACAGAGTTCTAACATCAGTTGAACAATCGTCGCAAATAATCTGTTCTGTATTGTTGTCCAATATGCTGTTAGGGTACTTTTTTTCGACCTGTGTTGTCGATCTGGAACAGACAATTAATGCTTCACCTTTTTTTTTAATCTTTTTTGCTGCTCATTGCTGTTCCCTTAGCTGTGTCATGCAAGAGTGCATTTTATTGCTAGTGTAAAATTTTGTACCAATTTATCTTAAATATATATATAGAAGCATAACCTGCTGGCTGTTTTCTAAATTAAATTACTTTTTCAAATTTATCTAAGACTGGGTTTCTCCAAAGTCATTTCAATTTCAATCTTTAATTCCTACTATGATTTTGGTAGAGGATTTCTCCATTAACTTTCTTTTTTGTGTTCAGATACATGAACAACAAAGCTAGCAGATTGAATTGTCCGGACCGCTAGCTGTCTCCATATTTTGGTTCCTTGAAGAGATCATTATTTTGTATACCTCCAAGTAATTGTAAAGAAATGGTCAGGTGCACAGCAAAAAGGTGGTTTTTGGTCTCTCACTATTTGGTATACAAGTTCAATTTTGTTTACATTCCCAATGACCTCATTCTCATTGACACTGTAAATCCAATTCTGTTATATATAGAAAAATGATCTCTGCCTGCATCTTGCAAAATGTGTTTCAGAATGTGTAAATCCAATTCTGTTATATTATAGAAAAATGATCTCTGCCTGCATCTTGCAAAATGCGTTTCATAATGCGAAGCAGATGGTTGATATGGTATGTTGTCTTGATCGAGCTGATTCCGATGCCTAAGGACATGTATCCTCATTTTTTATTGTTTAATTAGGACCAATATGCGCATATAACCTTTCCTGTTCTCACTTCTCATGAATAGTTTCTTCTTTTTTATTTATTCTGTTGTTATTTTGAATAAAAACCATTCAAAAAATATTTAATTATATTTTTCTAATGACACTTTGGAGATGAAGACATCATCTAGAATTGGTTGCTTTCGAGTGTGTGCGTACAATTAAATCATTATGTACTGTGAAATTTTCGTCATATATAAAATTTCACATGTTATAGTATAAATTGTTAACAAAAAAAAAGTAAATGACGATTGCCTTTTTCTTCCTTCCGTAAATAAATTAAAATACAAGCATATAAATCCTATTAATACTTATAACTGAATCGAGCTTTTCGTATACTGACGACGGTCAAGATTATTAGATCCGGGAAGATCTTAGCACTTCTTGTACATTAGTTTCCTTGTGTCGATTCGATCGATGATTACGCCCCCCACTATGTTGACACCTTCAGCTCGGGATGAGTACTCCCTCTCCAAGTTCATCAAGATCTTAGCGGGTATCAGATCTCCGAAGCAGTTCCAAGCCATCCATTCCTTCATCACCAAGCTCGGATTCTCTCGCTTTACCGTTCTGGTGAGCGGCTTGATAGATCTCGCCCTCAAATGTGGATCCTTGGACGACGCGGACAAGCTGTTCGACGATATGCCCCACAAGGATGTCGTCGCGTGGACTTCCATGATCATCGGCCACGCACGCCACGGGCAGTCTGACAATTCTGTCTCTTTGTTCCGGGCAATGCTCGCCAGTGGCACGGCACCGAATTGGTACACTTTCTCTGGCGCTTTGGCTGCTTGTTCCGGCATCGGAGTTGAGGCCCTGGATTACGGTAAGCAAATCCATGCTCAGGTGCTTAAGTCGAGCTTCCTGGGGCCAGTCGATCCCGTTGTTTACAATGGGTTGCTTGACATGTACTCCAAGTGTCAGTGTCTCTTGTTCGCTCGGAGACTATTTGGTTCCATGACAGTCAAAGGCCTTGTTGCTTGGAACTCGATGATGTCTGGTTACCTGCGATGTGGGCAAGCCGAGGAAGCTTTGGAGTTGCTCATGTTGATGGTCGCTTATGGTATGAGACCCGGTGACTTCACATATGCTATCTGTGTCGACGCGTGCACCGCTCTGGCGTCGATCAAGCAGGGACTTCAGCTTCATGCTTCGATCATCAAAAGTGGATTTGATTCAGACTTGGTTATCAGAAACGGTTTGGTGGATATGTATGCAAAGTGCGGTTGTATTGGTTCGGCGAAGCTCGTCTTTGAAATGATGCCTTCAAGCGACCCGGTGCTTTGGACCACCATGATTTCGGCTTTCGGGAAGTATGGATGTGTTGGTGAGGCAATTATGATGTTTGAAAAGATGGTTGAGCTGAAGATCGAACGTGATGGAATCACGTACCTTGCAGTTTTATCTGCCTGCAGCCATGGGGGGCTGGTCGGTGAAGGTTGGCACTATTTTCGATTGATGTTTGAGGAAGAAGGCACCGCCATTGCAGAGTCGGAACATTATGGATGCATGGTCGATCTTCTATGCCGAAGTGGCTGCTTGGAGGAAGCTCTCAGTTTCATTGAAGGCATGCCATTAGAGCCAAGCATTGCTGTTTGGAGTACATTGCTTACCGCTTGTCGGATATATGGTAACACCAAGCTTGGTAAGCTAGCTGCTTGTCGGCTATTTAAACTGGATCCAGAATTCCAGAGCAATTGGGTTATTCTCTCCAGCATACATGCGGCAGAAAGCGAATGGGATAAGACATGGAAGTTAAGGGAAAGCATGAAGGGTGAGAATGTGAAGAAAGAGCCAGGGAGTAGTTGGATTGAGCTCGGTGATGGTGTACATGTATTCCACACGGCAGACAGGTCTCTACCTCAGGTGCTTGAGATCCTCCAGACTCTGGAGGCACTGAACAAGGATTTGATCATCCTACATGTGGAGAGATGAGTCATCCTGTGATGATAAACTTTATAGCTACAGATGAAAGGTCCAGATTTCTCCCATCTATCACAGTTCTTGGAAAAATAGAAGAAACCATCTCTTTCTTTTGATTTCTTCATCGATTGGCATTCTTCGGAGGATCTTTAAAGTGCGGCATACGTGAGGGTAAATTGAATAATCCTTTTAGCTCCGTATCATAAATGATCGACCACTTGCATTGCATTTGTGGCTTCTACGCTGATTACTGAGGTGTAGTGGGAGGTAAAACTATATATAGTATTATGCATCATGCCTCCAATATTAACTCTATGATGTGTAACTTTTGATAGAAAAATTGTAGTGTATCTATCTGGATCTTCGTTTTAGGATTAGCCACTCATTCACCTCATTTTTTTTCTGTCACATTGATTGATTGGTTATTTGTCATGTCCAAAGTTAAAGAGGGTGATGAAGAATTTCATCCACATTTGTTTTTGTACCATTTGAATCTGTCAAAATTATAGTTTCGTGTGTGTCGGTGGTCTTCAGTATGCTACCAAAGACATGATGAAATCAGAGGTGAATTTACAGACAAGGCTACTGTAATTGAATCAGCAAAGTGTCTCGGTGCCCAAACATCGATATGAGTGTACCTGAAATTTCTGTCATGAGGTTTGAATCGACTTGCTCCAAGTAAACAGGAATATCTGGACGAAGAAGTCCAATTTGTGAAGCAGATCACACAGTAGCCAATACGGGTGCACGTTTATACAGCCACCGTGGATATCATCCTCTTTTTCAAAATCCAGTTTCTTTGAGAGGATTTAGCATTTGCCAGCATTGAGTTCCCTTCATACCCAGGCATGCAATGCATCAGCTAATCTGTTGCCAGTAATCGTTAGCTTTTAGCTGGCTAAACCGGTTTGTTCTGATTGATCCAGGTCGAAACCTCACGAAGGCTGAATTAACTTCACTCAACTCCACATTCTGAGCTCTGCCTGGACTGGCATTTGTAAGCCCACAACGGTTTTATTTCTTTTGCATGGAAGTATGATGAATTTGGGAAATGCTAAGTTGAAACACATAGCATTGTTTTTAACCTGACTTATGACTTTGAGAAAAAGGCAAAAAAGGTGACAGAATATGTTAAATCAGGATGAATTAAACTTAAATATGAGAGAGAGACATTAAGCATATGATTAAAGAGAATATTTCATTCATTGTCTCTAACCACATTGATGAAATCCACGTCAGAAATAAATAAACGCAACACAACAACAGAACAATTACTCTACACAAGCAGCCGAGATACGTCAGCACTGATTCTTGCAATCATGCAATACCATCAAACATTACTGATCAATGACAACATTTAGAAGGAAACAAAAACAGTTCTTAAAGGATAAAATAACCTCAACAGTTGTGGAAATCCAACTTTGATCCTCCACTTCCATTGCCGTGGATCCCAGTAATAGAACATCCTCTTTGAGTGCTGCTTCATTGATGGCAATGATTCATCATGTTGCTTGTGGCATTAGAAATCATTTCTCTGATACCATTAAAGGATCTGAACCCCAACATTCTTTTCACATCATGCCTGCCTGTTGGAATCATCTGATGAATTCTCTGGGCACAAATAGTATAGCCCCTTACAAGCCCACATAACAGCAAATATCTGACACCAATGATGATGATCAAGAGAGATGAGGGTAAGGAGGAGAAAAATAAAACTGAATGTCCTAAACATTTACAGACCCCCTTGCAGCCTTCTACATGGCACCGTCGTGGCCTATCCAACTAAATAAATCACAGAAGAAAGAAAAAGATGGGATGACAGGCACTCTTCACCAAAAAGTGATGTTTCAACAGTAGCCTCAATTGGCTCGTAAGATGTCA
Source organism: Musa acuminata AAA Group (assembly GCF_036884655.1). NCBI lineage: Eukaryota > Viridiplantae > Streptophyta > Magnoliopsida > Zingiberales > Musaceae > Musa > Musa acuminata. The sequence continues at coordinate 18,718,322 of NC_088328.1, forward strand.
ATGATTTGGTGGCTAACCAAGCAGGAACCTAATTACATCGCTAAGTGAAATTATTCCTTCCACACGCTTGCTGCCAGCCTCAACAATGATAACTCGTCGCACCCCTGTCACCAATCAAAGATGGGCATAAGATAACAAACACATGAAAACTAACATCACAATGACCATATTATACCAGGATTTGCTAATTTCTCCATCACTTTTTGTAAAGGATCAGTGCGGAGGCACATCTGGCATCTCTGACCGTTAAAAAACCCATTCGGTGAGTTTGCATCTTGCCCTAGTTGCAGTGCCTAATTTTGGCATAGAAAAGAACAGAAATATCCATTCAGTTAGGTCATTGAGTAAACAAAAATAGGACACAATTTATCAAGAACTATGGTTGTTTTACATCAATTCATATAACAGCAGCGGAAGTTCCTAGAATGTTAAAAAATGATAAAAGCTTTTTGTACAATGTTTCACAAATTCTAGATCATTGGTTTAGTATAACATAGTGCCACTGATCTATTTCCAAGAGCAATATAGAGTTTAGCTTAAGCAGTATTTGATCAACTTTAAATACCGCCCCTAAAGAAATGAATAAAATGTAGGAATAAAATGTTAAAAAGGTGATCTATTATACCAAACGAGAACCTAAATTTTTATTTCTTACATCGCTTCCTTCCAATCACATTGTAAGAGTTAGCACATAATGGAAAATTCAAGGCTGTCTGTTATGAAAATAAAAGCCATTAACCTTGGCTTGTATGAATCAAAGAGAGAAAGGGTTGTTGACATTTAATCTATTGGTGTCTGTAACCCAAATTTTAATCGGTAAAAGATTACAATGTGATCAGTCATTCATAGTCAATCCACTTGATAAGGAGATGACTAAAAAATTTAAAATTGGCATCTAGGCACCTGTCGTACAGTGAGGGCTGCATTTTACTAAAACACCACACCCGAGAGTTGCCTGTAGTAAATTTACATGACCTTGTCCTCCTAGTGGAACAATTTTTAAGATCCTATAGTATTATTGTTTCTAACTGAGGGAGATGAATTTCTCACAATTGACATTTGTTCAGGGCAACATCTACTAAATAAGCTGTTGTTTGGTGAAAACCATGTCCAAATCTACCTTAAGCTGGCAATCAACTACCCAGTGCCTGTTAATCTTTTCCTCATCAATCAAGGACATGAGATCAGCTGGATAAGGACCTCGTGATCCTTTGAGCATGCCAGACTATGTCATTAACTCAATTTGTGGTATGGACCTCATATCAGTCACCCCTCCGCAGACCATTGAAGGTCTATTATACCCCAGAATACCAGTCAATCTTCTTATCCTGGTTAAATCACAGCTTCCATGGCCTCTCAAGTCCCCAAGAGTATTCTGTTTAAATCACAGCCACTCTGGCCTCGAGTCCCAGAAAGTGCTGATGGCATGTTGGCATGGCTTTTACTCAAAGAAAGGAATGCTGATGAATACTTTAGGGTAGGATTGTTTTAATAAAAGAATAAGTTCTACATGTTTACCTGATGAATACTGATCTCATCAAGGTGTATCTGCGCATAAATTCTGTCTTTAGCCAAAGCTGTGATGTCACTGCAGAGATGACAGAAACCTCCCACATTCACCGAACAACAAATAGAAGGAACATAAAAACACTGGAAAGTGGAAATGCAGAACTGGCAATTTGGCATACCTTCTGGAGTATGTATCCACCAAAGAATCATTGTCATCAACTATGGGTATTGAACTAACTTCAGCTGTAGACAAAAGGTACTAGAACTCATTAGAAACTTGATATGCAATTTATGTACTTGCAAATTTATAGATAAGGTTAACGTTAACTTTGAGGTTAGAAGTGATATAAAAAAGCTCAAAGGTCTTAGGAAAAAAAGGCACATTGATACCAGGCTCAAAATAATACATTCTCAAGTTAACAATAAGTTCTTCATTGGCATGATCAACCCTCAAAAGCATAAAGCTCAAAGTTAACGTAAAGCATGATCCTTATCATTTCACCTAAAGCATGTTAACGTAAAGCATGTTCTTCATTGGCATGCTTTATTTCACCTAAAGCATGTTCCTTATTAAAGCATAAAGCTTTAAAGAAATCAATCAATATGGTATAGCCAAATCAAACTTTTACCACTGATCATCCGGTTAGAAATAAAACAAAAAAAGATATAGAGAAACTGAAATCACACCATGAAAATGACCAACCATCAGAAAATAAAGCAAGATACCACACCAAAAGCAAAGCAAAAAAAAAAAGAGGATATGTTAAAGCTAGAGCAGTGGAGAAGACATTGCAACAATTTACAAATCAGATAAACATGCTAAAAGTCCACCTTGAACCAACAAAGAAAGAGCCAAGCTGAGCGATGCATTTGGTCTTAACATGGCTAATGGACGTCCACTTTGATCTCCAATTCGAGGAACCCATGTACCCAATGGAATTTTGCAAATTGGTTGTTGTAAAATTGGTAAAGAACTGGAAGAATGTCTAAAGTGCCTGCAGATACCTGGAAGTTGAGAAGAAAAACTGTTAAGGTCCATCATTAGACCGTGTACAATGATGTGACAGACACACAACAAACAAGACTTTGCTTACATTGTAGGATTCCTGAAAGAGAAGCAAGATGCAACAACTGTGGAAATGATCCATCTTGATCTGTTGAATGGATAATTGGAACTGTTGACACTTTATTTTGCAGAATCTTCAGAGCTACATCTTTCAAAGAATCATACGGACCAGCCTAGAGAAAAGATTAGCATTTTATAATGAGTTTAATATGGTATTTATGTATATAATCATTCAAAAAACCATCAGGACAATCCTAGACAAAAGAATAGCACTTTATGATAAGTTCAATATGGTATCTGACTTTATGATAAGATCAATATGGCATCTAAATATATAAATGCAACAGTAATAGTGACACTGAAAAAATAACATTAACTTTAAGAATCTATCTTAAAAGCCCCTTATGCCGCAATTAGCTAAGGTAATCATTAAGAAAGGTAAAAAAAGTGTAGTCCTATATTTCACAATAAAACAAATCCAGGCCAACAAGAACATAACAAAATTGTGATCCTTTACTACACTGTCAAGGAATTATTAGTTGGCCAAGATATAATCTTTGAACACACAAGAAATTCTCATTTAGCATTTTTCATGAATACTCTATTTCAAAGATTGAAATATCGTACCATATCGGAGTTTCGATATTCGCTCGATACGGTATGGTACTGTATACCGAACGATATATATATATATATATATATATATATATATATATATATATATATATATATATATATATATATATATATATATATATATATATATATATATATATATATATATATATATATATATATATAAACAAAAAAGAATTTTTCGGCTACGTTGCTGAGGCGACGTCGCGTCACCTTTTTCGGCGACGTTGCCGAGGCAACACAGCGTCGCCTTTTCCCGCCTAGAGAGAAAGAGGCGACGTCACCGAGACGACATCGCATATATATATATATATATATATATATATATATATATATATATATATATATATATATATATATATATATATATATATATATATATATACCGCTCGGTAGTGGGCGGTCCGTGTACCGATCTGCTGACGGACCGCTACATACCGCCCGTACGTATTATTCAAAATTGTAATCCTTGCTCTATTTTCTCATATATGAGGGCATTGCACACATCTACTTAACATTCTCTGAAGTTACTGTCAAGTGCCAATTTAATACAGAATCTTTGCATTCTGATAACTAGGATTATCCAAATATTATTATAGAGGCTTGCCTCATCTAATTTATTGCCAAAAATATGATGCTAATTATTTATGGTGTTTTAAGCTTGAGATAATAAAGTTACTGACGCTGTCATGAAAAATTATATTTTAAAACGTATCATGAATTATGTGATGATATATGCATATTTATGAACATGATGAATGGAAGAAAAAAAGAATGAATGAATGAACAAATAGATGCTTGCCTGATGAAAGAAAAAAAAAATTCAATGCAATATCATTTGGATGATATATATAGACTCTCTACCAATGGCAGATAGATTAGTGCTAGTAGCCAGTAGGGTGATTCCTTTCAGGAATTAGTGGACCCTTAGACATGTCATCTACACAATTTCTCTATCAATAGTTGGGAAGAAAATGTCCCAACACTTTTGTGTTGAAGATTCAGTCAACCATTGGGATCTATCAGGTGTCTGACCTTAATGCCAATATTGGATGAGGTGTCAAACATCCCTTAGCAGTAAGGTTCATTATTATAAACTTTTAAAATTAAGGTTCTGTTAGCAGTAAGTGCTCATTATTATAGGACTAACAAGCTAGTCAACCTTTAGTTTCCTCTTTCAACATGAAGATAAAACAAACAAAGCATTTAGTTTGAAAGTATAACTAAATGAGACAAAACAACACGATAGCTTACGTGTATTATGCATCCTTGAACTGGTCTCCCATGCTCATCCAACTGCCTGTAAATTTGATGTTTTCCTTCTTTCCAAGCAGATATTGTGTGTGTCTCAAGTTCTTCCTCTGTTAGGTTTGAGCCATGATTTCCAAGCTGCAAGTCGCAAAAAGTTCATAATTCATAATGAAAACATAGAAATATCAAAAGGAACTAGAAAAAAGAAAAAGAAATAAGATAAACACCTAAACAAAAATCTGGCACTGAACCTAGCAAAGGACATTTTTGTTTGGCCCAAAGAATGCATAATGCCTAGTCTTTGAGTATGACAGAATTCACTGAACCAAGGCGAGCAAAATAACATTTGAAAAGAAAGCACTTAATCCATTGAGAATAATCTGTTAGGAAGAATTTTACTCAAAAGATCTTGCTTAACCAAACAACTACCACTCTGAGCATGTATAAACACCTAAACAAAAATCTGGCACTGAACATAGCAAAGGAAATTTTTGTTTGGCCCAAAGAATGCATAATGCCTACTCTTTGAGTATGACAGAATTCACTGAACCAAAGCGAGCAAAATAACATTTGAAAAGAAAGCACTTAATCCATTGAGAATAATCTGTTAGGAAGAATTTTACTCAAAAGATCTTGCTTAACCAAACAACTACCACTCTGAGCATGTATTATTACTCGCTTGATCTACATAATTACAGAAACAATTGTCAATAACAATGACAACAACATACATAAATCATCTACAATTATGCTTATAGATCACATGCCCCACTAACACCCTCACACAGGGTTTGCAAGATTAGAGAGTGAAGGAACAAAGTTTAATGTAGCACTTGGAAGGCCACAACATTGCACAACCCCACCCTGTTGTAGCACACTTTGAATCCATGGTAGGTAAAGAAAGAGACAAGAAAGGAGAAGGAAAAGAAGACAGAGAGCTTTCGGCAATTAGGTCAGCCAAGGGCTAAAAGGGAGATGGCAAGGTTCAATTGAAAAATCAATTAGAGGCGTAAGTATACTAGTATAGAACAGAAGCTTTCGTGATGGGCATTCTTCCTTGTTTTATCTTTCTTCATCCATAAACAGTTGGTTCCAGAGTTATGATTTCTATAGAAAATTAATCCTTATTTTCAAATTAGAAAGAACTACCTTCAGAATTTCTGTTAAATATCATCTTAAAAATAATCAAATAGTCTGGCTAGACATTCAGATACATGATTTTCTATTAATCAAAGTAAACATTTATTTTAGAATAGAAGCAAACATTATAATAAAACTCAAAGGTAGCTAAAGTAAATGTCTTTATCTCTACCATTTCATGATCTAATATCCAAGGAAGATCAGAGAAATATAGCTAACTTTAAACATAATGATTATTCAAACTACAATCATACAAAATGGAATCTACGATAAACAGGGGCAGAAAATATTATACACACACCTCTCTCAGAATTAAAATAAAATCCAATGCACTGAGTACACCAACAAATCGTCCGCTCAAAGAATCCCATAACGGAGCCACAGATATCCCCTGAAAATGTCTTTATTCAGAAAAATTGAGAAAAAACATGATTCTGGAGAAACGAGCATCGGTATAAATGAAATAATTGCAAACATTAGTAGGTTAATCCTTCATTTTTTGTTTCAAAATTACAGTTTCAATTTCGGATGACATTTCAGTGGTTTCTGTTTTTTTAATACAATTTTAAGATTGACTTATTTGAACTCAAAATGATAAAAAGAACCTGAGAAAATAATGAAATAAAAATCATCGAGGAAGCATTATATGGCCAAAAAGCTAATATTAAATCCAATGGCATAGCATCAATTAACTATGACAGCATTTTAGAAAACAACACACTAGCGATGGAGAAAGCATACAATAGCACAAAATTTCATGAGGACAAGTAAATAACTTGTAGTGGTTTGCTTCCTCTCACAATAAAATCCAGAAGAATGAAGAAATTTCATCAATTAATAATTCATAATGTACTAAAACATTACAGAATCATTATGGTTTATGCACCAACAATCGTTTAGTTATATGTTAAGTGGCAATGAGTTTGGCCTTCCAATTCACCATAGCTTGTCGGACAAGGGCCTTGATGCCCCAAATTAAGTTCTTCTGATGCGCCTGAACCTTATTTGTGCATAAATATGTTAACACATGCAAAATTAGACATCTTCCTCTATTATATTTTGTACGTGGACAAAGGCTTAAAACTTGTAAAACCCAGACTTAAAACTTGTAAAAGTCTAAGCCCTTGACATTTATGAAGAAAATCCTATATGTTACTTCAATTTGAAGGACAAAAGCATCAAGAAAAAATAAAATAAATTAAAAACAGAACTGTGTGTGCTTAAAAAATTCTTTCTTTATTAGTCAGCTCAAAATGTAATTACCACCAAAATAGCCAAAAAATGAACAAAGGCATGCCAGCTTCCTGCCAATCCAGTCAAAATCCAGATCTCTGTCCAACCTTCGTTTTAACATGAAGTTGTGTGCAACTTAACATGTTTGGCAATGGCAACCTTTAATGTTACCATCATCATTAGATAGTTATTTTCCGCATGATAACTTCCCATCCAGTTATTCATCCTTTTCCCATTTTTATTTTTCAGAACATTCATATCTTAAGTTTAATATGAAAAATTGTGATGCCAAATGAACCATCAGCTGATGCATCAATGCAAATCAAGGTGTTTCACCAGGAATGTGAAACTGTAAAAGGTCAGCCTATCCTAATATAAATAGATATACAAAACTGAGCAAACAACATTAGATATACAAAACTGAGCAAACAACATTTTATGCCATCCTGCAATCATAATAATTGACAGCCCAACATCAAAAAGTATATACCTGTTCATATAGGATATGAAAGGCCTGCTTCACAGGCAAATTAACATCAAGAGCAACGACCTGAGATTTAAATGAATGTTAAACCATTGGAAAATGTCACCTGATGTAGAAATCATATAAAGTTAGATTACAAATGAAGCATTTGTACCTTGCCTGACTCAGGAAGCAAATCATAAGCTGTATGTGCAGACAAGAATCCAGAAATACGATGGCGTGATATCTTTATATCAGCCTCCGAAATCCTAATAGCAGCATCTTGCACTGTGCCATCTGAAACTGCCACCTGCTTAATACAACAAATTAATACACTAGAAAAACCAAAAATGATTAAATAATGACATATTGCATGCATAACAAAGCTTGTTATCAACACTTACCACATGCTGAAAGGCTTCGTTGTCTACATCCATGCTCATTCTGCTATTAGGCGTCCGAGGACTTAATAATGGAGGTAGGGGATTAGGTTCCCGAGTTAGATAGATAGTGTTAACTATTCCATAGTTTCCCGTGACAGAAGGTTGACTTTCATCATGCTTCCACTCACCATCAACATAAAATTTGTACTGCAATTGACAAGACAAAAGTGTAAATATGTCTATCCTAACAAAGAATAATTGAACAACTTCATAAACAAAGAAATCAAGAACACAAATCTCAAGTTACACCAGTTTTGTTATCCTATGACTAGAAAGATTATCAATATACCCAATGATATACCAACTTGTAATTATTGAACAAAATAATAAAAGTCAATACTGTGCCAGAATTGAACTACATGTTTCAATATTAGCACTTTGTCAGAAGGGTGATACCAACTGGTACGTACAAGTTCTACCGGTGTTTAAAACATTGGTAGAAATGGTCTAATACCAGAACATGCATGCAGAAGCACATGATTAAATGTGTGAGCCAACAACAGTGTCACTTAAACTCCAAGTGCTACTGATATCAAAAATTTAAGCATGAACAAATTGTACAAAAATTATAACACGTACTTTAATCACCAAAAAAAAATTCAAAAAGAACCCAAGACTGACTAAAGAAATCACCCTAAGATATATAATGTAAAAAGTGATGTTCCTTAGTATAAAAAGCAAACTTAAAAGCAGTATCCAATAAAAACAGTGTATTGGCCAAGAGTATACCTGATGTAATCCTGGTGCAAGGCTGCAAATAACCTGGAACACTCTTGGGCAACCCTCCACAGGAGACATAGGTAAATATTCAGACCACCTGATGCATGTGATTTGCAAACTCATCAGCTCAAGTTAACAGTGAAACGATAATCTAGATGAACCACAAGTACTATAACCAAGCAGATACAAAGTCGTAAAGGAAGCACATTATTTTTGACTGCCATTGCAATGTGTGTTCTGACATTCTTAGAATAGTTGGGTCTGAACATCACCTGATCTTTAATTCCCATATCAATCATAAAGACATAAACCATACACCTTCTTGAAACTTGTTGTTTTTTTTGGTATTTTCTGAAGTGCATCTGATATAAGTTTACGAGCAATTTGTTCCTACAAAAGGTAAACCAATAGTTCCAACTCCAAGATAATGGCTGTTTGTGAATGCCACAGATTGCTTGATCAGATGAAAGAGTAATTTCATTAACATATCATTTATCTAGTGAATTTTTCTTAGACATTTTCCATGGACAAAATTTTTAATCTAATTCGCCTGCATCATTGAGTGCTGTACTTGAGTAGCAATGGACAAAACTGGTTCATATTTTTTTGCCTTTCAATACTAGCTTCATTAGCAATGGTGAAAAGAATAACTAAATTTGAATACAAAGATCAGGCAAGCAATTGTTTAAAAATAAATTAGAATTTGATTCTCATATATAAATTCAAGCTTGCTCCAAGACAAAATAAACATAGATTCATAGCTTACAATCATAAAAACACATCAATGTTTATTCAATGCAGTAAAAAGGAAAAGTTCAAAACCAACCTCGTAAACGAGCCGGTTAGGAAGACCCTTCTCCCACCATAAGGCCAAACAAACCGCGTTGGTACCAGCATGGCACCAGCAACACCAGCTGCCTCTTGTGAAACTTCTGTGCCTGGAGCAAACATTTTGTCCACGCCCCTAAAATGAACCAATCTAAAGCAGTACGCAGACTAACCTCCTTTTGCGCCTCACCAATAACCCACAAATGCAATCTCCGGCCTCAAGTCAAAAAGACCACCATCCCACCACCTTCTACCGGATTTTTACTGTTCGATATCAGAAAAAAAAGGAGCAAAGAGAGCCCATCTTGAATATAAGTTACTTCCTGCAACGGGATCCTCCACAGCACGCGCAGAGGACCCCTCAGTGATCACACATCCCACGCCAGGAGGCCGCGAAACGCCCAATATAGCATCAAATCACCACAAAGCCGGCTAGAAAAGGTATCTTCCAACTCAAATCTCACTTCCTAAAACACTTCTTAAACCAAAAAGAAAGCAACCAAACTCTACAATTCCAACCAGAGCAACCACTTCCAAATCCCCTAAACTCCAAATCCAACCACCATCCCCGATTCAATCCAAGCTCTGACCTCAGCAGGCCCTTCGACTCCAACAATCAAACAAAAAATCAAGCGAGATCCACGAAACAGAAAGAAATCGATCGGATTCCCAACTAGCCCTTGCAACAGAAGCAACCAGAAAATGGATCTCCGGACTCCGATTCCACGATCGCACAAGAGATTCTGAGATGCCAAATCCGAAACCCTAATCCTAAGGTTAAGGGTCGACAAATCTCACCGTATTCCACGACATCGGCTCGATCCTCGCGGGGAGAGGAAGTGGCGACGGGAGAGAGAGAGAGAGAGAGGTGTGGCGACGAAAAGGGAAGTGGAAAAAAAAAAGAGGAACGGAGAGAGAGCGAGAGAACAAAAACGGAAAGCAAAAATCCCAAATAAAAATTAATATGCCGTCCTTTTCTGGGGTTCTTGTTGGTGGTGAAGGGCAGCAGAGAGAGAAAGACAAAGGGTACGCGGGCAGCGCTTGATCGGGCGATCAAGACCATCAATTCTAGATCGTGTGGTCTGATTCTCCCCACTTGTGGGCCCCATTTCGGCTGACCGAGATTCTTGGGCTTTTGGGCCGGTTAGAGTACATCGAACCGGTCCGCCCTCCGGTCCGTTATGTTGCAGGTTTGTTTCCCTCTCTTTAATGGCACATTGTGGCCGCCGAGGTGGAGAACAGTTTGGTGAGAGCTGATGTTGTTGGACTCCGCCATCATTTGCCGCCTACGGGGCTCCTCTGATCTGCTCACCGTTGCCGCCTCCCACGCCGCGCTCCTCAAGTCGGGCGCCCGCACTGTCTCCGTCTTCAACCATCTCATCAACGCCTACGTGCGACGCGAGGCCGTCCCTGACGCACACAAGCTGTTCGACGAAATGACCGTGCCCGACGTGGTATCCTGGACCTCCTTGATGGCCGGCTATGTCCACGTCGCCAGGCCCGATGACGCCTTATCTCTGTTCCATTACATGCTGAACTGTGAGGCCCAGCCAAATCCTTTCACTTATGCGACGGCCATCAATGCCTGCTCTCGCCTTGCTGACCTCGCATTGGGTCGGACGATCCATGCCCGGATGGAGACCTGCGGCGTCCGATCGGACGTCGTCGTCTCCTCTGCTCTCCTCGACATGTATGGCAAATCCAACGAAGTCGACGATGCCCGTAAGATCTTCGATGACATGATCGAAAGGAACGTGGTTTCTTGGGGTTCAATGATTTCAGCCTACGCTCAGAATGCCCGCGGCCATGAGGCACTTGCTCTTTTCGGGGAATTCCTTCAAGCGAGCTCTTCAATGAGCTTGGTTCCGAATCACTTCATGTTCTCCAGTGTCGTCAATGCTTGTGCTAGCGTGGGAAGACTAGGCTTGGGGAGATCGTCACATGCATCAATCGTTTGCCGTGGATATGATTCCAATGAGGTTGTTGCGGGCGCATTAATCGACATGTATTCAAAATGTGGATCCATTGACTATGCAAGAAAGGTGTTCGATCATATTGAGTGTCCTTCTTTAGTCCCATACACCTCCATGATCATAGCAGCAGCAAAGTATGGACTTGGGAACCAGTCACTGGAACTGTTCGATGAGATGATTGCTCAGGGAGTGAAGCCTAATAGCATCACCCTCCTTGGCGTCCTCCATGCTTGTAATCACTGTGGCCTCGTGGACATTGGCCTCCTGCACCTGAATTCAATGAGAGACAGACATGGCATTGCACCGAGCATGAGACACTATACCAGTGTGGTCGACATGCTTGCCCGTGCAGGTCGTCTTGATGAAGCCCACGAGCTCTCCAAACAAGTTAAGGCTGAAGGTGATGATGCTCTGATGATATGGAGTTCCCTGCTCTCGGCTTGCAGGACATTCCAGCGGTTGGACATTGCAGCTGAGGCAGGGAAGAAGCTTGCAGAGTTCAACCGAGACGTGGCTGGTGCATATGTGGCAATGTCGAATGCCTATGTGGCAGTTGGGCAGTTGGAGAGTGCGACGAGGATTTGGGCCGAGATGAGCAGGCGGGGGATCAAGAAGGAGCCTGCTTGCAGTTGGGTTGAGCTCAAGGATGTAGCTTATGTGTTCTACACTGGGGAGGTTTCATCAGCTGGTCCAAGACAGGTGGAGTTGATGGAGTTGTTGAAGGAGTTGGAGAGAAGGATGAGGGAGAGGGGATATGTTGGTGGAGGGAATGGGTGGGGGTTGGATGGTGTGGAGGAGGGAGAGGAAGGAAAGGGAGTGATGGTTGGAGTGCACAGTGAGAGGCTGGCTTTGGGGTTTGGGCTTATAAGCACACCTAAAGGGATTACCATCAGGGTGATGAAGAACTTGAGGATGTGTAAGGACTGTCATGAGGCATTTAAGTTGATCAGTGACATTGTTGAGAGGGAGCTTGTGGTGAGGGACTTAAATAGGTTTCATCAATTCAAGAATGGGTCTTGCACCTGCAGAGATTACTGGTGATTGTATCATTATCTACACAAAAGCATGACATGCTACCAGTCTACTATCTGGATGCCTCTTGAGGACCTTAATGGCTGGGGTTTCTGTAAGAAATGGAATTAAGGAGAGAAAGGGAACAGAGTGATGGTTGGAGTGCATGGTGAGAGGAAAAGGAATGACCATCAGGGTGATGAATAACTTGAGGCTGTTAGGGACTGTCATCAGGCATTTAAGCTGATCAGTGACATTGTTAAGAGGGAGCTTAAGTGGACTTGAATGGATTTCATTCACCTGTTCAAGGATGGGTCTGGCACCTGCAGAGATTGCTAACGATTGTACCAGTATCAACACAAAAACCCTATTTACTATGTGTTGGTTGCACCAGCACTTGAATACGTCTGGCATGCAAGACAATGTGATCAGTCTGCTATCTGGATGCCTATTAAGGGTCTTATTGGCTGGGTTTCTACAAAATGGAATTGTGAGGATCATCAAGGTGTTCACCTATCATTTCTGATCCTATTCTTCCATGTGAAATCCTAAATGAGGATAATTCAGCTGAGTGCAGCTGTATGAATAGTTGCTGATAATATGGTGAAGTGTCACTAAGATTGCTTCTTTTGTTATCTAGGTGATAAAGCTTGAGGCGTGATAACAGTGTCTCTGTTTACAAGGATAAGACTGCATGTATCGATCCTTTCCAGATCTCACATTGACAGGAGTCTTGTTCATTGGTCTACACTTTTGTGATGGTGAAGGATATAGATTAAGATGATTCATAATGGACATAAGAGAGAAAGAAAGCGAGAGGGGAAAGCAAGCATGTAGGATGAACTGACAAGGATAGAGACAGTAACTGCATTGAAAATTAAGTCGTATCAGCTGAATGGAGGTTGCTTTGTCAGCATTTCGTTCTCAGAATTTGTTGATACAAAGGAGCATATCCTCTATTATCCCTATTGTCATGATTTTTTGTGCACCAGGTAAATTTTATAAAATTAGAATTGATCATTACCATAGGGCAGCACTAAATTTTCATGAAGCAACCGCATGAACTTTTAACACAAATACTAGCAGATGGCTTTTTTTGGATAGAACCTCAGGGTTCTCTTTTTTCTGTATGGCTGATGAGGTAGGCTCATCACCTATTCATCTATCATCCTTTTTTTTTTTTACTAATACAAGTTTTTCTTTCTTTTGCTTCAGAAACAAACATAAATACTAGCAGCGAAGCATCATCTTTAATGAAGATGTTGACAGCAAAGGAGTATAGCATCAAGGTGGCATTAAGTTCTGAAGTCATTGGCAGGCTGAAATCTTAAAGATGAGCAAACATGGAGAATTATTTGCATCACTGAGATATTATATTGGTAATATTACATATCTATAAGCTGCAGTACATCAGAAGCCTAAGTTTACTGGATAGTTGATGCACCTAACTACATCCTCCTATACTGCCTTTCCAAATTGATAGCTTGTGAGTGGACTAAAACCATTGATTAATGGGAGAATCAACTGATCAGCCATGCTCTGCTGATCTTGGCATCTTATGCTTTGCTCATTGGTACACTTTGATCACATAACTCTAACCCACTGAAAAAAAATTCTGATGTGATCCAAGATGTGTATATTTAGTTGGCAAATTTTGATTGCTGAACATTTTTTATGGCTATTTAAAATATCATGAGCAACATAATTGCATTGTTCAAGAAAGTTAGGGTTAAAATTATCATGTGGAAATTAAGGACAACCTTTTGGTCGCTGTAAACAGTTGTTCTGTATTCTCTCTTAGAAAGTGGGCACTGAAGCCAAACAAACATAACTTTTCTCTTGCTTGTCTCTACTCCATTGATTTGTGATCAGAGGATTAGTTTAATACTGACAATTAACAATTTTGGTAGGAAACAAAGAGAAAAATTATTCTCTTGATTGAAGGATTCTACTCCATGTAAGTTTGACTTATACCGCTAAACATGACAGGACTTCCTGATGGCCCATCATCTACCCAGAAAGTTGAGGTGTTGTCATCCTACAAGATATGATTCAAGTACATTTAGACACCATGGATCACTATGATGACACCTCTCCCTCTCTCTCTCTCTCTCTCTCTCTCTCTCTCTCTCACATATTCAAGCAACAGCACCAGGTACTCTCTTTACCAAAAGTGTGATGGACCACCACTAGTGCTTCTATTGACAAATCTCAATTGCAATCCCCTGGTTGGAGCTCAGAGAGCTCCAGTGACCCTCTCATGTTTAAATGACTTCTAGTTGATATTATGCTCATCTTGGATGCTGCATGCATGAGGTTTCAGCGAATTCCTTTTGTTCGTTCTTTGTAGAAAGAGATCGATCACTAGGCTGTGTAGCTTACAGTGTCGGTGAGAAGTTTGCATTGGAATATTTTCACTTTTCCTGCCTTGTGCTAAGAGAATTTAATGCGAGAGAGAGAGAGAGAGAGAGACCATGGCATTCCTTCTGAGGTTAGCTGATGTTAGCAATTAGCTTTGTGCAGCACAATCTACACCTAACAATGACACTATCAACAGTGGAAATGATTCCCATCTTCTCATCCACCGAGAACTTCTGAACGTTGATAGGTTGGCAAGAATGCTGCATGTGATCATGAGGCATCTTATAATTTACAACCATTCTAATTTTCTTTTCCTTCAGGATAAAAACAGAGGATTTATATCAGTTCCACCAACCATGCCCATTGCCTCAATTTAATGCATAAACATTAATGTTCCTGAATTCTCCAAAATCTGCACTAAGGGTAATCATAATGGTGTGTGCCAAATCTGGTCTTCTGCTCTCTTAATTCTTGTTCTCGTGCCTTTTCTTCTTCTTCCTTGTCTTTTACTGTCATTGAAGGTTTGATGGAAGACACAGATTTAGATTGTTAATTTTGGATAGATAGCTAAAACATGATTATGTGATGTCTGTTGGCCATCTGGTAGAACAGATTAAACTTGGAATGATAATTCTTTTGCCTTATCATTTGGAATTCTGATAGAGTGATTAACAAATGAAATAGCCATCTTGTCACCATCTTTTTGAGGTTAATCTCCAAGGTTAGGATTGATGAGAAAGGTATTACAGATGAGTGGATCATCACAAAATGAAGGTAAATCCAAAAAGTATTTATCGTTTTACCTCTTTTTTTTCTTTTTTGTTCTGTAGTACTGATGATGGTAGAAAATTGGTGAGATTTAACAACAAAAGGAAAAGAGAATAAAGATCATGAGTGCTTTAACCTATGAGATTCATTTCACAGTAACAGTTGGTGGTCCTTAAAATCCAATCTCAGGTTACAATCCAAATGGAGTGGCTTCATTCCTCCTCCACGGCCCACACTCTTCCACTCCCCTCCCCCTGTTCTCTCGCTCTTTTCACCCCCCCCTTTTCCTTTGGTCTCCGCCAGCTTTGATTCCCCATTGCCAAACTCTTCTTCCTCCCCCTCTGCTCTCTCTCCCCATGGCAGCAGCCGAAGAAGGTCCTGAACCACTGAAATACCAGGTATTACTACCTCATCTCTTCCTTGTCACTCTCCTCTGCTTCTTTCCTTTGCTTGGACTCTGAGAAGTGAAGCTGGTTCTTTGGTGATGCTGCAGACTTTGGCCTTGAAGGTCTCCACCCACTGTGAAGGCTGCAAGAGGGAGGTGAAGAGAATCCTAAACATGGAAGGTTTTGTCCAACACCTCTCTCTCTCTCTCTCTCTCTCTCCTCAGTCTCTCACTGTAGACATGAACATGTGTTCCTCAGGGGTTTACAGGATTAGCTTCGGCCCGCAGCAGCACAAGGTTGTGGTGATCGGAAACGTGGCTGCGGAAACCCTCGTAAAGAAGCTCACCAAGTCGGGGAAGCATGCCGAGCTCTGGCCCGAGCCGCTGCCGGATGAGAACGCCGGTGGGGGCGGGGGTGGCAAGAAGAAGAAGAAGAAGAAGAAAAAGAAGAGCAAGAACAAGAGTGATGGCATGCCAAATGCGCCACCGGAGGTCCCCGAGAACAATCAAAGCTCCTCCGGCGAAGAGAGCTCCCCCGAAGCTCCCGATAAGCCAGAGGGGGAATCCCCGAAGGGCGACGACAAGGAGCCGCCTCCGGCGCAGGAGAAACCGAATGGAACGGAGAAGGCTGCCGCCACCAATGTAGGTGGCGGCAAGAAGAAGGGGAAGAAGAGCCACAACGCAAACAACAACAACAACAGTGGAGGCGGTGGCAATCCTGGTGGACCCGGAGGGCCTCCTCAAGAGTTCGGCAAGAAAGCAGCAGGCGGCCTTGCGATCCCACCGGCACTTAACCTTCCCTTCTACAGCACCTCACAGCTGCCATCTTACGTGGTGAGCTACAGCTCGGTGCATCCGAGCAACAACTACGGCGGAGCGTACCACCCGGCGGCGCCGATGCAGCACGGCAACTTTGTCTACTCCACGGCCGCCCCCGGCTCTTGCTACATCTTCAGCGAAGAGAATGCCAATGCTTGCAGCGTCATGTAGTATATACCTTTCCTTTATCACCGGCCCTTCAAGTACGATGCATGGGTCAATGGAGTCGAGCTTATCGAGTCGGATTTCGGTGTATTGTATTGACGCTGCAGCTTTTGTTGTTGTTTTGTTTTATCATGTAAATAATGTTCGAAGTTAATCCAAAAACAGAGGATTAATCTAACTTCTAGTTCGTGAATTTTTTATATTTATTAAAATAAAATATATTTATTGAGCAATTCTATTGAACAAACCAAAAACAGAGCAATTTTATTTTTTTTATTAAAATAAAATATATTTATTGAGCAATAAAATATATTAATTGAGCAATAAAAAATAAGATTAAATATTTCATTTTCAAAAATATAAGGATCTTAATATAATTATAATAAATAATTTATTATTAATCTTATTCAAATCGATAGTCGAGACATAATCTACGTATCTATATTCTTAATATAACAAACTGGGATCTTTCACTTCGATACTATCATATATTCACCAAATATTATCCCTCGGGTAACGATGAAGACTAGGGTCTGCAGTACCGAACTGTACTGCCCGGTATGGGTGATACATACCGGTCCAACAGATTGTCGGTATGCGGACCGCATGTTACCGGTCCGAGTGCACTGTAGCACTGTACCGCATGTTATCGGTCCGAGTGCTACAGTACTCGGTACACCTGGGTGTACCGCTCGATACATCTGGGTGTACCGCTCGGTATACCGTACTATACCGGTATCGAGCCCAGGTCGAAATACCGGTACGACACGATATTACGAACCTTGATGAAAATAAATAAATACATCATGTCTCTCGTGGGGGTTTGCGTGGAGCAGAACTCCTCTGCTCCGCTGATCATTCAGCGATGATAGGTTGACTCCTTTTGGCAAACAGGAAGCAGGATCAGGTGACTCAAAACCATGCTAAAAGTCAACTCATGAAAGCAACAAATCAAAGGAGAGCATGAGATTACATCCAAATGAAGTTACCAACCAACCATCTCACTAAATCATCACAATTCTACTTCACAAATACTCCCCCCTGAGATCAATCCACATCTGTACAGTTGGCATAGGTGTGTGAGTACTAATTGATTTGTAAGAGCGCTCAAATTCAGAGCATGCATGCACTTGAGGTATTTCCATATAATTAAATTTCCATGCCTTTGTATCTATGAATGTTCCTGAGATGGGAGTCTATAGATACTTGTACAAGATGTAACTCCATAAATTTATATACCACTAGGCATCATCACAGTGTTCCAAATCCTTTTTGACTTCCCACATGGCCACCATCCATGGCTGGATTCTTTTTGGCCCAGACTCAGCCTCTCCAATGGATGCTTTGTCCTTCCAAGACTCCTCTAGAAACTGAAAGGAACATGAGAAATGGGGGATGGGAGTTATGATGTGGTATCTTTGTGGGTGATGATGCCATTCCCACACCACTTGCTGCCACCAAAGGTAGCATCTCTGCCAACAACAAAGGCATCTACTTTTGCGATATGGCCAAATTTCCATGCATTACTTTTATCTTAACCCCTGGGAAAGCATTGCCGATGGTGTGCATCATATATCCCTACTATATTCCACACCCTTTGAGATCATTTTATTTCTTACCTAATTCTGTAAAGATCATGATATGTGGCGAAGGAACAACAGTGGAAGAGACAATTGCAGAACTGAGATGGAATTCTCTCAGCATCATCAGACAGCAGCCATGTCTTCTGTGAAGTTTCGAGACATGTGGATTTGTCTTGAGGGTGGAAATAGCCTAGGAAATATATTTTGCAATGTAAGAATTATTAACTCCAAAGCAAATCTTTGTGACAAATCTGGACCCAGTTCTTGTCATATGCTCTCTCTCTCTCTCTCTCTTAACCCTTAAGAGAGAATATTTTGTGACATAAATATTTTGTCTTGAGGGGGGAAATAGCCTAGGAAAGATATTAACTCCAAAGCAAATCTTTGTGACATAAATCTGGACCCAGTTCTTGTCATATTCTCTCTCTCTTTCTCTCTCTCTCTTAAAGAGAATATTTTCATATTGTAAGGAAGTCCTAAACCCTCCTCTCTCTCTCTAAACCCTAGAGAGAATTTTTGATCTGCTAGGAAGTCCTATACCCCTCTCGTCCTTTCTATGGGAGCTCTCTGTCTCTGTCTCTCTCTCTCTCTCTCTCTCTCAACCCCTAAGAGAATATTTTGCCACTGCAAGGAAGTCCTATACCCCTCCTTACCCTTTCTATGGGATCTCTCTCTCTCTCTCTCTCTCCATCAGACATTTGTAACTGTAGAACTGCAGAACATCATTATATAATTTTTATATAAATACAAGTGTCAGTATATACATAGCAATTAGCAAGATGAAATATGATAGGGAAATGGAGGAGGTTTCCTTTCTGTTGCTCTAATCTCTGACAGAACAATTTTGGAGTAAGATCAAGAATATAAGGATACAAAATAAGAAGGATCAATACACATGACTCCCTCATAATTTCAATAATTTCTACATCAAGAAAGAATGGAATAGAATGAAGAATGAGAAGAGAAAAGAAGTGGAATGAAGAATGAGAAGAGAAAAGAAGAGAGACTTGTTGGCTGGTGCAAAGCTCTCTTGTTTGAAGAATAAAATTCTGAGACATGCAGTAATATTTGCCAGCTTTAAGCAAAACGGTAACCCAAGATTGATTAGTCAAGCATGGAACAATACAAACGTGACTTTTGTTCCAAGACATATATACTCTGTTTGCCACTTTCCTTGATTTGCCCAAAACTTAGCCATTTCAAATTTTCCTAATTTTTACCATTTTTCATACGTGTAACACAAAATCCAATTTCAATCTTCTACACCAGAGAATGAAAGAGTAATAGTTCTCAACCAAATAGATATCCGAATTCAACAGTTTGACTGGCAAAATGGTGAAACTTAAAACAACCCTGCTCATGAAACTACAACCATGACAAACATCTCATTTTCTACTAATCATCCAAAGGGAAATTGGCATGCAAGTAATAAGAAAAGAAAAAGGGTCCAAATTCGAGTTGTCATGACCATCCCTTTCCGCAGCAAATAACAAACCATAAAACAAAAATTCCGGCGGTCGCAGAGCAGGTCTAAGCAGTGGCAGTTGCACTGGCAGCAGCCAAGCGCTTTCTTGCTTCCTCGATGATGCTGAGCTTGATACCCTTGCCTTTGGGAAGTGACACCCATGGCTTCGTGCCCTTACCAATGGTAAAGACGTTGCCCATGCGAGTTGCAAATTCATGGCCGGTGGCATCTTGGACGTGGATGGTCTCAAAGCTCCCCTTGTGCTTCTCTCTGTTCTTAATCACACCGACACGACCGGTATTTCTCCCACCAGTCACCATGACAACATTTCCAACATCAAACTTGATGAAGTCCACAATCTTGTTGGTCTCCAAATCAAGCTTGATGGTGTCATTGGCCTTGATAAGAGGGTCAGGGTAGCGAATGGTACGACCATCAAAAGTGTTCAGGTAGGGAATGCCCTTCTGTCCAAACTGGACAGAGCGAACCTTGCAAAGCTTGAACTGTGGAGTAGAAAAAAAAGGCTTTTTTAACACAGTAAAAGATCTCAAGAACTAATTATCATTTATATTCACATATTAGATTTTCATATAGCAGAAAATTGATCCTTAAAGGCATGCCAATGATTTTACCTTCATATAACTAGTGATATTATTCATTACAAGTTTTAGCAGTTTAAATAGTTGTTTCAAACCATATAATATCCATTACACATTCATATAACATAGAACTATTATTGTTTCAAACCATAAGAAACATAGTTGACAAGTAGACCAATAATAAGAATACACAAGAGACATGACTAATCTTCGACAGGCAATTTTCTTCTATAGTAGAAGTTAAAATCAAAATTTGTTGTGAGCAGTTCAACAAACAATTTATAAAAGAATAAACTATAATGTCTACAGACCTTGGATTCTTCATCCCTTATCGAATGAAGACGGAAGCGTCCCTTGGTGTCATAAAGAAGGCGGAAGTTCTCATTTGTCTTGGGGATTGAAACAACATCTGCAGATTTCAGACAATTTTACAAAAAAAATCCACCAAAATAAACATAATGAAGATGCACTACATCATAAACTAGATGTAATTAAATATAAACAAAGTGATTTTAGGGTAAACAAAACCGATACTGGAAAAACAGCTAAGCATATTACATCAAAATAGGGTTGACTGCATACCCATGAAACCAGCTGGGTATGTCTTGTCGGTCCTGACTTTTCCATCCACCATCACATGGCGTTGCATCAGTATAGCAATGACTTCACGGTATGTTAGAGCATATTTCAGCTTGTTTCTTAAAATAAGAATCAAGGGCAAGCATTCCCTGGCTTTATGAGGGCCAGATGATGGTTTGGGAGCCTAGTCGATAATAAAATCTGGTACTCAGACAACTGCATAAACAAATGAAACAAGATGAAGTACTTCAAGGAAAAGATTTTTAACTTACAAAAGCTCCACCAAGCTTGTCTAGCATCCAGTGCCTTGGGGCATTGAGCCTCTTCAGATGCTTCTTCAATCCCCTGGCCTGAAGTGCATCAAATGAAACTAAGTCCAACAAGCAAGAAAAAGAGTGAACGATCATGTATTTCATGAAGAATTAGGATGTATATTGATGGGCACCTAGAAAGCAGGAAAAAATGACTGGCCTAGTTCTAAAAAAATAGTCCATCAAGACCTGTCATGGTTCTTGACAAGCACCGCTCTGTAAACAATCATCTCATGGAGCAATCAAACTTCCAATTTGTGCCTTCGAGGCCAAAACGACACCACAAGACTAAACAGAAGTCACAGGTTCCTGTTTGCTAGAGATCTTTGATATCTACAAATCCAGCGTATTGTTTTCGTCTGATCCTTGACAGTTTGCGTGTCTAGAACTGGTGTCGTTTCGTTAGTCTCCTTGGAACCCTCGAGCACCATATCAAAACTAGGGTGGCAGCAGCCATCCAGTACCAAACTACCACAAGACAGCTCCTAAAACAAAGTTAAAGAGAGAAGATATATAGGATTGCCAATCATAGTTTTATGAAATCTTAGCCACAACAAAAAATCTTCATCACGAAGTATTCAAGATGCAGACAAGTGAACAAAGGTTTTCAACCGAAAAATATGCTTTCAGGGTGCATGAAACATGATATTCAATAATCAGTGCCCACCAACATCCCCAAAGGCACATACCAGAAACATTAATCCATCTAAAACTGCACAGATTCACGTCAAATCAGCTATATAACCCTTACATTGTAAAATGTAGGCACTAAAACCATGCAAACCTACTGAGATCAATATATTAATCACTACATGTCGACGCTTTTCCGGGCATAAGAAATTACCAACACGAAGGACTGATCTATGAACCCTAGATATGCAGGCAAACACAAACAAGCAATTCATCAAGCCACTGGAAAAGATGAGAAACGAAACGAACCATTTTTCCGGATCTCGGCCGCCTCGCTTCGCCGCCTCTCGAGAGAGCTCGGAAGCGCCGCTGAACACCACGAGAAGCCGACACGAAACCCTAAAGGTGACGCGCGGTCGCTACTTAACAACTCGATGTGGCCTCCACTCCGGTTCTGGTCCAATCCGGTCCGGTCCAACTGAACCATGTTAGACACCAATCCGATGTTATTATTATTATTATTATTTACTCCTCGGAAATAAACTTGGCACACGTGCTTCTTTGGTGCGCTATCTACACGAGTTATCGACACTTTTGACTCTCCACTAATATCGGCTCTTAGTAATATACAAACATCAACTTAGATATCAATCATACAATTATATATATATATATGTTAAAATTAAATTTATAGAGGATAAATTCTAAATACCTTTTTTTATTACCATCTGAATTTGGACAGTGTAAAAATTGTAAGTAGGAATTCCAAGGAGACTTTTAAGAGTTGAAAATTTTCAAAAATAATAAATATAAAATAAGCATGAAAAATACCTCAACCCAACACAAAAACAGATTGGAACTTGAAAAGAATGTCACCAACCTTCTGCAATTTCATGCGTTTCTTAATGAATTTAAGAGTTAATGACAACAAGACTTAACCTTAATTTGTATCACCAAATGGGATCGAATGGGTTTCCAAATTGTAAAAGCATTAAATGTCACCATCATAAAGCCCAGAATTAATAGTTTACTGCAAGAGAAGTAGTTCGGATAGGCACCACAAGCATCACCCAGTAAGAAAAGGCACAACAAGATTAGCATAAATATTTACACACATTTGTGAGAGCTAAGCTTTGGCATCAGCATGAAATCAATGGAGCAAGGAGAAATAACAGAACACTCAGAATCAAAACTTACTGTCTTAAACGTGTGACCACAAGACAATATTTATTGTCGATGGTATGAATATGTTCCAAGGAGATCTATATATATTATAATTAGATAATTCTATTTGATTAGCATTAATGTTTTTTATTACATGATCCTATATGGTATAATATATTATAAATTTAATTAGATTTTGATTAGAATTTCTTAAGAACCTTTTATGTAAGATACTTTCCTAATTATATCCTGGACTCTCTTTCTTTTCCTTATAAATAAATAAGACCTCTTAGGAACTTAATATGTGATGTTAAGTTATACGTTGAGATATTACTGATTTCTCACATCTCTCCTTATAGTGAGCCTATGAAAAATAAGAAAAAAAAGAGAATGTGAGTCTAGTTCTCCTAACAAATAAGCAATAAATAAGCAATAAGCATCATTGTTTCTTTCAAACATGATGATAGTGTATTTACATATCATATAAAGATTTTTTTAATAACATTAAAAGGTTTGCTATTATAATCTTTGATATATCATTACTTGATTTTAATTTATGATATTAACGTTTTTCGTAAAATATCATAATTATAGTTTTTATGTTTACAATTGATATGGAGTCATGTTTTAAAATCAAATATCTTAGATCATAAAAGTATATCAAATATATTTTATATTTAGATTTATTTAATAGCATCATTCACTTATGAAAAGGTGTTATTTGATTTTGATCGTATGATGCTTGAACGATTCGTTAGTATTGACATGGTGCAATCCCCAAACGACACGAAGGAATCCAATATATTAGACATATCTATCCTCAGTTACCATATATCTATAGCCTCTCATCCATCTAATATCTCATATATCATATACCAGGCATGGTGCTGTCAGACCCATATGGTTTCTACTCGAGTCTCGCTCTAATCGGATTCTCCCAAAGAACTTTTGCTCTCTCAATCCGAATGACCTTGGCCAGGGATTTATCTGAGCAAGGACACATGGGATATTTCTTTCATAACACTGAGAGTGAATGATCCTCTATTGATACTCAATAGTCCTCGTAAGGTTGGCTACCACTCCCCATGATTAAGTGTGCAGATTTGAAACTTCCAAGCCTATAAGTACGGTCTCAAAGAATGGAGTACTCATACAGGACATCCTTAGTGTCTCAAGTCTAAGAACCAAGTATATCACTAGGATAACAGAATTGATGTCTGACAATAAGGTATCATTAATCATCCAATATTTCATGAGCGGATTAATCAGTGAACTCATTCTCGAGTGAGCACCTGCATTGTAGCCCTAGTGTCCTCACACGAATAGCTATGAGACTAACTGCCTCCATCATATGGACGGGTATAGAGCACACCAGTCTATCTGGTTATCTTGATATCCCTCTTAAGTAATCTATGACCTGAATTATTTAAGGTCTGTGTTTAATGGTGAATCGATCTCATTATCATGATCTCATCACAATCTGATTCCCATTTCACAGATCCATTAACATCATAATATATATATATATATATATATATATATATATATATATATATATATATATATATATATATATATATATATATATATATATATATATATATATATGCAACAAGCAATATAAAGTGATAAAATATTAAAATATAATAAGCAAAAAAAATGTGTATCATGTAACATATACCATCACTCACATGATTGGCTTATAGGGCACCTATGATTAGCACTTGTAGGGAAATCTAGAGGCGACATCACATGCATAGCAAAAGAACAGAAAATAAAAATCTTTAAATTTCTCATAAATTATGTTCGTCATTGTACGAAGATTGGTATACAAAATCCGTAAAGTTAAAAACTATGTATATGAAAGATTGTGTTTTACCTAGGGGATCGTATATCCCTTAATCTCTAAAGATCTGTAGAAAAGGATGAATGAGGTTAAGCATCCTCTTCTCTAGTGGTGATCAACACAGCAGGGCTGCGACGACACTCCTCAAATCTCCAAGCCTACTATCTGAAAAAAATGAGAGAGGAGAATAGGAGACGACAACCAAGAGAACTCTAGCCTATGAGCCTTTGGTTCCCTCATATTTATAGAGGTCTCTTCTCAACTTATCTCTAATCGATCCTATCCTATTGGGTATTAGATCTCCATCCAACTACCCAAGCCTCTTAGATTAGTAGATCTTTATCCAATAATTTCTCATTGGCTCTTATTGGATCTCATCCATAAGATCCAATAATTCATGGGCTTATTGGATATCCAAAAAGATAGGGACTCCGACGGATATCTTATATTCAAACTTCTACTCATTACAATGTCTGTCATATGTGTGTGACCCTGTATGCCTAATATTGAGTTGGTTGTGACTTATACCCGTCAGAACTCCTTTTGGCTTAATGAATTATTATCTTCATAATAATTCACTCGGCTCATCAACTGCGGATGTACTAGGCCACAACGATATAATCCCTAGACAATACAGGGGAATCCAATCCATTGGACTTGACTATCCTCAATTACCGTGTATTTATAGTCCCTAATTTATCTAATATCCTAAAGATCTTATATTGGGCATGGTGCTGTCAGATCCATACAGTTTCTACTCAAGTCTCGCTCTAATCGGATTCTCCCAAAGAACTATTTCTCTCTCAATCCAAATGACCCTAGCCAAGGATTTATCTGAGAAGGAACATATGGGATATTCATCTCATGACACCGAGAGCAGATGATCCTCTATTGACACTCAATAGCCCTCGTAATGTAGACTACCACTCTCGATGATCGGTTGTGCTAGATTTGAAACTTTCAAACATATAAGTCTTGTATCAAAGAGTGAAGTACTCATTCAGGACATCCTTGGTATATCAAGTCTAAGGACCAGGTACACTACTAGGACAATAGAATCATTATTTGATAATGATATATCATTAACCATCCAGCATTCCGTGAGCAGATCAATTAGTGAACTCAATCTCCAATGAGCACCTGCACTGTATCCCTATTATCCCCAGATGAGCAACTATGAGACTAGTTGCCTCCATCATATGTATAGATATATAGTACACTAGTATGTCCAATTATCTCGATATCCCTCTCGAGTAACCTATGACCAGGATTATTTAGGATCTGTGTTTAAAGGTGAATCGGTCTCATTATCGTGATCTCATCACGATCTGATTCTTATTGCATGGATTCATGGACATCACAATATATTCATGCAACAGGTAATATAAAGCAATAAAATATCAAATAATGATAATAAGCAAAAAGACTACGTGTCAAGTCACATGTGTCATCACTCACGTGATTGGCTTACAAGTCATCTATGAGTAGCAATCTCCCACTTGACCTAAAGTCAATCACCTATGTGTCTAATCCCCATCAGAACCCTGTGATGCTCAAAGTCAATATGAGACAATAACTTTATCAGTGAAGGCGGCCTGCTTGCGGTCGTCGCCCTTGCGGTCGCCGCTGCAAGCGGCCTGCCTGCATGTAGATGGCAGTAAGGCTACCATCTTCGAGGGCAGCAAGGGCAACAATAGTTGCTGGCCTTTCTCGCTTTTGCGTTAACGATTTTGATATCAAAAACTTTTCTAAAACATAACACTCATAATTCAAAACTAATCTTTCGTACGAACAACTTAGTTATGATACCACTGTAGGGAAATCTAGGGGGTGACATCACATGTACAACGGAAAAACAAACAAAAAAAATCTCTAAATTTTTCAAAGATGTGTTTGTTGTCGTGCGAAGATTGGTGCGCAAAATCTACGAAACTTAAAACTGCGTATATTAAAGATTATGTTACCTAGGGAGATTGTATATCTTTGAATCCCTACAAATCTCTAGGAGAGAGTGAAGGAGGTCAAGCATCATCCTCTTTAACGATGATCCATACAGTAGGGCTGCGATGATGCTCTTCAAGTCTCCAGGCCTGCTATCTGAGGAGGAGAGGGGAAGAGGAGAATAGGAGATGGCAACCGAGAGAGGCTCTAGCCTATGAACCATTAGTTCCCTCCTATTTATAGAGGTCCCCTATCAACTTAACCCTAATGGATCATGCCCTATTGGGTATTAGATCTCTATTTAATCACCCAAGCCTCTTAAATTAGTAGATCTCTATCCTATAATCTCTCATTGACTCTTATTGAATCTCATCCATAAGATCCAATAATTTAGGGGTTTATTGGATATCCAATAAGATATGGGCTCTAGCGGATATCTTATATCCAAACCTCTACTCGTCGTAATGCCTACCATATGTATGTAACCCTCTAGGCCCAATATCGAGTTGGCTGTGAGTCATACCTATCAGAACTCCTTCAGGCTCAATGAATTATTATCTTTATAATAATTCACTCAACTCATCGATTGCAGACATATTAGGCCATTACGCCACAGTCCCCAGACGATACAGAGAAATCCAATTGATTGGACATATCTGTCCTCAATTATCATGTACCTATAGTCCATCATTAATCTAATATCCCAAAGACCGTATATCGTGCATGGTGTTGTCAGACCTATACAGTTTCTACTCAGGCCTTACTCTAATCTGATTCTCTTGGAGAATTCTCTCTCTCAATCTGAATGACCGTGGCTAGGGATTTGTCTGAGCAAAAATGCATGATATATTTCTCTTATAACACCGAGAGTGGATGATCCTCTATCGACACTCAATAGTCTTTGTAAGGTTGGCTACCACTCCTGATGATCGACTATGCTAGATCTGAAACCTCCAAACCTATAAGCCTGATATTAAAGAGTAAAGTACTCATACAGGACATCCTTGGTATCTCAAGTCTAAGAACCAGATCCACTACTAAGATTACGGAATCGTTGTCTGACAATAAGGCATCATCAATCATCCAGCATTCCGTAAGCGGATCAATCAGTGAAATCATTCTCCAATAAACACTTGTATTATATCCCTAATGTTCTCATACGAGTAGCTATGAGACTAATTGCATCCATCATATGGACGAGTATACAGCACACTAGTTTGTCGGTTATCTCAATGTCCCTCTCGAGTAACCTATGACCGGGATTATTTAGGATCAGTGTTTAAAGGCGAATTGATCTCATTATCATGATCTCATCATGATCTTATTCCCATTTCACAGATCAATGGACATCACAATATATTCTATAAAGTGATAAAATATCAAATAATAATAATAAGCAAAAAGATAATGTATTAAGTCACATGTGTCATCACTCATGTAATTGGCTTTTAAGGCACTTATGATTAGCAGCAATCGCCCCATTTTTATCGCAATATAAGGGAATATGTGTAACATCCCTCATTTTTAAATTTTCATATAAGTTTCTAGTTGTAATGTAAATATCTATTTTAAATTTGATAAAAGAGCCAAAGTATGAATCTGAGAACTTATTCATAAGATTTGGGGGATTTGTTCAAAAAAAAAAAAAATCTGAGGACCTATATGTAAACCTTGAGGACCTAATCGTAAATATAATAATACAAGGACTAAACTGTAAAATATATAAAATTACAAATACTATCATTTTAGCCTCTCTGCCTTCATTCTTAAGGAACCAGAGAAGGCAGCTGCGTGGAAGAACAGAGAAAGAAAGAAAGAAGAAGAGAAAAAAAAAATGGGGAAGAAGAAGAAGAAAAAATTTTGGGCTTTGAGGTTTCTTGCTCAAATCTTCTCATTTAGGTCATAATTATCAAAGGCAAGTATTCTAATCCCATCCTACAGAATTATTAGTCTTTGATCTTATATTTATTCTGAATTATTGGAAAGATTTCAGCCTAGAACCTGATATTTCTCTTGTTAGATACAAAAATCATGGATCTGAAATTTTTGGATTTAGGAAGGACCTTATTCATTTGAAAGTAGACTCTTATACCTTTCTTTTGACACTGATTTTGAAAATTTTGGATACCTAATACTTACCCAAACGTCTGTTTCAAATGAGACTATGGATGCTGCAAAATAGGGATCAAAATTTCTGACCTTTTGATGCTAAAATGCCTATAAGTCCCTGTTGAAAATTCTGATTTATACCAAACTGATTTCATTTGAAACTAGACTTATAAATATTTCTTTTGATATATATATTGAAATTTTTGGAATTCAAATGCCTATTTTGCTATCTGTTGATTCTGCCCTATGGATTCTACAAAACAGTGATTTAGTTTTTGACCTTTGGTCACTAAATCAATGGTAACTCCTTGTTGGAAATCTTGATTCGTATGAAACTTATTTCATCAGAAAATAGATTGATATATCTTTCGACAATAGCTTTCTTAAAGGTATTGGAGCATAATTGATAATCTGAAGTATTTATTCAATGTGCCTTTTGAATTCTGTCAGAAATCGAGCTTTGGTCGATTTCGCGTATTCTGTTTCATTCGTTTGGAAATAGATTCCATTCAGTCCCCTTTGCTCAATTGAGGCTTATGTTAGTGCTTGAATTCTGGTTTGCTCTTGTCTGTAAAGTATTTATATTCTTGAAACATTTTGTGTAACGTTTATGCTATATCGCATTGACTCATATAGGCACATGTATATCCCATTGTTCCACATTTGCTTTCGATATGTGCCTATTCTAGTTTTATTCCTTTGGATATTGAATTCATCTAACCTTCTTATTTGAATTGAGCTATATATGATTGCTTGGAATCCGTGTATACTCTTGCTTTCATTTCATTCTAAATCTGAATATATTTGTGAGAGATTGTTGCTTGCATCGTATTGACTCGTAAAGGCACATGTACGTTTTGTTGTTCCGCATGTGCTTCCGATATATGCTATTTATTGTTCATACTGCCCTTTTGTACTCTGGTGTTGTGGGATAATGTGAACCTTTGCCAGAAATGGTAAAGGGAGTTATGCATAGAGCCTGCGATGCTCTGCCGGCCCCCTCTGACTTCACCTAGACGTGGGTGGATAGAGCTCCCAGACGTAGGAGTCTTCTGTCTGGTGGTCATTCAGAAATGGATGAATCATATTCTGTCTGTGGTCCTACTACACCTTTTGTATGTTTGATATGATATCCAGAACTTTGGTTATGTGTTTTTGTACATGCTTTGGATAAGAATGATATAAATGCAACGTCAAATACGATGTTTGAACTTCTATTTGGTATTTGTTATTGATATGCTCCGAAATATTCCATACACCATTGATATGCTCCGGAACATTTCATACACCAATGATAAGCTCCAAAATATTTCATTTGTTATTTATATGCTCCGAAATGTTTCATTCATTGTTGATATGCTTCGAAATGTTTCATACGCCGTTGATATGCTCCGGAACATTTCATACGCCATTGATATGCTCCGAAACGTTTCATTCATTGCTGATATGCTCCAAAACGTTTCATTCGTTGCTGATATGCTCCAATTACTCTATGCCCCATCTGTTATGAACCAAATATGTTTGATTGAAATGACATTTGTGATTCTGCACCTAATGATATTACGTCTATGAATTCTTTTATTCTGCCTTGCATTTTGAAACTTTATCTCTTTAGAAATTGTCCTATTTTGACATGGATATGTTAGTCACTTGCTGAGCTTTATATGCTCACCCCGTTGTTGTATAAATTTTTCAGGATAGCTTGTCGCTTGCTTAAATGTTAAGATTGGGCTGAGGTAGTGGAAAGCTAAAAGATTTTGGGTAGATCTTTATTAGTATATATGTTTTTGTTGTATAAGCACACTCTGCATCTAATGAAATGTTGACGATGAATCTAAACTTGTGGATTTTGTATAAGTTTAAAGGACCTCT
Source organism: Musa acuminata AAA Group (assembly GCF_036884655.1). NCBI lineage: Eukaryota > Viridiplantae > Streptophyta > Magnoliopsida > Zingiberales > Musaceae > Musa > Musa acuminata. The sequence goes on from NC_088328.1 coordinate 18,749,192, forward strand.
CATGTTTAAGATTATGGAATGTTAAGTTTAATTCGTGTAACGATATGAACTTATGGTAAACGTTGGTTTTATGATTGTACAGACTCCCACACTTGTGAATTTATATTGTGGTTATTATTTTGATGAGTTGGATTAAGATTTTATGAATCATCGAGCGATGTGTTGTATGTTTATGAACTGCACAGGGTTTATAAATTTGTAGATTATAGAGGTGAAATTTTGATCTGAATATTTTTCAGTGTCCTCAAATGTTAGTTTGGATCCTGGATTGGTTTGTGATGAAAATTTTAATATCATGAATATTTTGAGGGGTGTGACAGTATGCCCATCGCTGCCCGGCATGACTCCTAGATTTGTGATGAACTTCTTCATCCATACTCCCTCCTTTGTTGCCTCTAATATAGCAATGTACTCCTCTCTGTGGTTGAGTCAGTAATAGTATCTTGCTTGGAACTCTTCTAGTATATTGTTCCTCCATTCAGGGTGAACATATACCCTAATTGAAATCATGATAATGAGATTAATTATCCTTTAAACACAAATCCTAAATAATCTCAGTCATAGGTTACTCGAGAGGGATATCGAGATAACCAGACAGACTGGTATGTTGTATACCCATCTATATGATGGATGTAGCTGGTCTCATAGTTGCTCGTGTGGGGACACTAGGGATACAGTACATGTGCTCATTGGAGAATAAATTCACTGATTGATCTGCTTATGGAATGCTGGATGGTTGATGATGCCTTATTATCATACAGCGATTCTATGGTCCTAATGATGTATATAGTCCTTAGACTTAAGACACCGATAATGTCTTGTATGAGTACTCCACTTTTTGATACCATACTTATAGGTCTAGAGGCTTTAGATTTAACATAACCGGTCATCGGGAGTGATAGCCAACCTTACAAGGACTATTGAGTGTCGATAGAAGATCATCCACTCTTGGTGTCATGAGAGGAATATCCTATGTGTTCTTACTCAAACAAATCCCTGGTCAGGGTCATTCAGATTGAGAGAGAAAGAGTTCTCCAAGAGAATCCGATTAGAGCGAAATTCGAATAGAAACCGTATGAGTATGTGTTAGGACTCTAGCTATGAGAGTCCTAATTGAGAGGGGCATTCATGTTAACCTACTTAGCCAACCCCTATTAAAGAGGTGAAGAGGCTAGTTAGGGTTGCGAAGTTATTTCTTAGAGAAACATTAGGTATTGTAAAGGAATAAGAGTCTTGAGTAGGAGTCATATTAGGAGTTGTTCTTAAAGAAGCATTAGGAGTTGTAAAAGAACAGGAGTCTTGAGTAGGAGTCCTATTAGGAGTTCAGGTTTAGAAGCTCTATAAATAGCCATATATTCATCCTCTTTTAATAAGCAATAGATGAATCTCTTTTGAGCAACAATTTGGAGGAAGGAACCCCTATAGAGTTCTAAGGAGGTTGATCCCCTAAAGAGATCAACCCCAAGCAGAGATCTTGCTGCTTTTGCTGCCATCCCTACCGCCCACCACTAACCAAACAATTCCCATAATTTCTCTTGACGTCACCGTCTCCACCATCGTCTTCTATCGTAGATCAAATCAATCTACTACCGTCACCTCCAATTACATTAGGGATCTGGTATTCTCCTATCACTAATATCTTTTGCTGCTATAATTTTATATTCAAAATACTAAGAAGAAGTCTTCTTATCTATCCCATGCTGTGAATTCCTTTCGTCGCAAAAGTTATCATATTTATGAACGAAGGATTACTGTAGAAAATTTTAGCTACATATTGTTAACTTTAACCAATCTATTTGCAACCCTTTTTGAACAAAATTTCTTATATACTTCATAGATCATCTTGGCTTCCATCTAAGATTGATCTATTGAGGAATTTATCTCTAAAAACATTCTTGTGTTGCTGTAAATTTTCATTGCAAACCATTAAAATTTTTCGACGAGAATTCTGCTATCGCAACTTGCACCAATTTTTTTACTATTATACTACTGAAAATTTTCTTGATTAAATTGGTCATCTTTATTGTTACATAAACTAAGATTTTGTTGTCAATTTTTCTCCTTAAATCTCTTGGTTTTTGCTATAAATTTCATCGAGAAATTGTTATTTTTTCGACGACAATTCTGCTCTTACAAGACAACACATACCTACAGTAACTTCCACTGATTTCTATCAAACCTTTGCTGCCATCTACCACAGATCTAAAAATTTTTTCCCTAACCTTCATCCGTTACCATTATAGCCCTAAAATTCCATCAAACCATACCCTCAGACTGCACCTAAAACAGCCACAAAATAAGCCTAAACCGTAGCCTACATCCACCAATCCACAAACCCTTTCAACCACCACTTCTCTCAACCTATACATGTCTTTAACCCGACAACAAAAGAGAGATCTTAACATTACAAATTTGGAGGCATATACTATGGCATCGGAAGAGGCAATCAATGATAAATTCAAAGCCTTCGAGGAGTGAATGGAGGATAAGATTCGGACTCTCTTTACCGAATTCAGTTTGGGCCGACCACCAAGCCCGAAGAAATCACATCAAGGAAAGAGCTCTAACTAATCACACCAAGCCCAAAGAGATGACTTCCAAGAGAGGGGAGGCTGTATGACCGATCCCAACTATCCACGCATGAGGGTGGTCTTCCCTAGATGGGAAGAAAGAGACCCGATTGGTTGGATCTCGTGCGCGGAACGATATTTTCGATACCGCAAAACTGCGGACGCATCTATAGTGGAAATTACGGCTATACATCTTGAAGGGGATGACATACAGTAGTTTGACTAGTTTGAACATACTCATGGAGTCCTCTCATGATGATAATTCAAAGAAGGACTACTGATCCGCTTCGGACCAACCGATTACGAGAACATTGATGGACAACTAGCAAAGATCCGACAAACCTCCACCATTCAGGAGTACCAAACTAGGTTTGAAAGGATATCTAATAAAACTCATGATTGGTCTGAAAAATAGCTATTAGGAACCTTCATTGAGGGCTTGAAGCCAGAGATCCGATGAGAAGTTAAAGCGCGACAACCATACATGATTATGACAGCCATCTCTTTCACACGAATTCAAGAGGAGCGATTGAACCATGAAGCTTGGAGGACTAGAGTCGTTCCCCAACCAGCAATACTGAAGCCCTCAGTCCTCCTACTATCAACTGAGCCCTTGCACCAAAAAGGTTGACAAGAGAAGAGCTTCGAGAGCGATCTGCGAATGGGTTATGTTGGCACTACGACGAGCCGTAGAGCCGCGAGCATCGTTGTAAAAAAGGGAGACTTGTGATTGAACCAGTAGAAGAGGAGGTCATTTAATATCCAGAAGAGAGCCTTGAATATGAAGAAAAAGATGTGGAAAAAGAGCCACAACCGACCGACTTTACGGTACACGCAGTAGTTGACTACTCAAACCCACAAACTATGAAAGTTGGAGGCATTCTCAAATAATAATCGATCACTATTCTCATCGACACGGGCAACACTAATAACTTCCTAAATAGTAAGGTTGCTACTCGGATGGCACTCCATATCGAATGTTGCAGCAAGTTCAACGTAAAGGTCACCGACGGAGGAATCCTAAAGTGCGACCAAAGATGTCCGCAGGTGAAACTATTACTGCAAGACCAAGAAATTATCACCGACTTCTTCCTCCCACCAATTGATGACTATGAGGTCATGTTTGGCATAGAATGGCTAACGATGCTAGGTGATGTCTCTTGAAACTTCTCCAAATTAATTATGAAATTCTACTACAAAGGCAAACATATCATCCTACGCGGGAAGCACGGAAGCAACGTAACCACCGTTTCGACCCAACGAATGGAGAAATTTTTGCACAAGGTAAATGGTGGCTTTTTGATGCATCTCTAGTAGCAACCAGAGAGGAAGACAATAGAAATCGAAGATCAAAATCTTACCCAATTTGTTGCTGAATTTGTCGATATTTTTGCTAAGTCGCGCGGTCTTCCTCCTACTCGGCAACATGACCATCGAATTCCAATCCTTCCGGGAAAGCCACCAAAAAATACTCGACTGTACTAATATCCTCACCTCCAGAAGGATGAAATTTAAATGATCATAAAGGAGATGCTTGAAACATGGGTGATTCGACCAAGTTGCAGCCCTTATTCCTCACTAGTGCTACTTGTACGCAAGAATGACGGAACTTGACGGATGTGCATCGACTATTGAGCTTTAAATGACATCACTGTCAAGGAAAAGTACCCAATACTAGTGATGGATGAACTTCTTAATGAGTTAAAAGGAGCTCGAGTCTTCACGAAGTTGGACCTCCGATCCGATTACCACCAAATTTGGGTACGTGAAGACGACATTCCAAAAACTACATTCTGCACATATAATGACCATTATAAATTCTTGATAATACCTTTTACACTCACTAATGCTCCTTCAACCTTCCAAAGTCTCATGAACGATATTTTTGGAGCTTTCTTCATAAATTTGTGCTGGTATTTTTCGATAATATTCTTATTTACAGCCCTTCTCTTGAGACTCACTTTCAGCATTTACGGATTGTTTTGATGATTCTTCGGGAGAATACTCTTTTTGTTAAACAGCCAAAGTGTAGTTTTCTCCAACAAAAAGTAGAGTACCTTGGGCATATAATATCTGGAGTGGCGGTAGACCCAACAAAAATTAAAGCAATGCAAGGTTGGCCGAAACCTACAAACATGAAATTACTGTGCGGGTTTCTTGGACTAACGAGCTACTACCAAAAATTTGTTAAAGACTATGGGAAGATCAGCGCACCTCTTACTTCTCTACTGAAAAAGATATATTCCAATGATCGAAAAAAGCCTCTGCTGTCTTTAACAAACTTAAGGCAGCCATAACGACGACGCTGGTGCTAGCGTTACCAGATTTCAACCGACCCTTCATCATTAAGGCCGACGCATCTGGAGTCAGAATTGAAGCCGTTCTCATGCAAGATGGTCAACCACTCGCATACAACAGTAAGACATTATCTCTCTCCCATCAAAATATGTCAATATATGATAAGGAGATGCTCGCCATTATGCACGTAGTAACGAGGTGGAGACCCTACTTGATCAGTCGACGATTTCAAATTAAAACTGACTATAGAAGCCTTAAGTACTTTTTGGAGCAAAAGATATCATCCCCTGAGCAACAAAAATGGGTAACCAAACTTCTTAGATTTGATTATGAAATTATTTACAAAAAAGGGAAAGAAAACATTGTTGTAGATGCACTCTCACGGCTACCTGAGCAAGCTAAGTTTTCAGCCATCTCCCTCCCTACCACCAGCTTCCTCGAGGACATTAGGAAAGAATGGAAGAAGGATCCAAAGATCAACAACATTATAAAAAAATTGGAGGAGGATCTAAGTACAATAGCCCACTACACTTGGGATTCGAGGGATCTACGCTAGAAAGGTCGCATTGTGCTTATACCTGACTCACTTTGCATCAAAATCATTCTACATGAAATGCACTCCACACCTTCAGTAGGACACTCCGGATTCCTGAGAACCTATAAAAAATGAAGCAAAATTTGTATTTGAGAGGGATGAAAAAAATTATTGATGAATATGTGGCATAATGTGATGTATGTCAACAGTACAAGGGTGAAACAATGGCAAGTCCAGGGAAGCTACAACCACTACCCATACTAGACTCGGTGTGAACTGACATCTCTATAGACGTCATTGAAGAGCTGTCACATTCCAAAGGTAAAAGCACAATACTCGTGGTGGTTGATCGACTTACGAAATATGCTCATTTTTGTGCTGTGCAAAATCCCTACACTACTACTATTATTGCCCAGATTTTCATAGAAAATATTGTTAAACTGCATGGGATGCCAAGGTCCATTATAAGTAATCGTGATAGGATCTTCACTAGTAAATTTTGGACCGAGTTATTTCAGTTACAAGGCACCAAACTCAAGATGAGCACAACGTATCATCCATAAACTGACGGCCAAATAAAGGTGGTAAACATGTGTTTAGAGACGTACCTTCGGTGTTTCGCCAGCAACCAGCTAAAGGAGTGGGTGAAATGTCTTCCCTAAGCCGAATGATGGTATAATACTACATATCATTCATCTACAAAATGTGCCCCTTATGAAGCATTGGGACAAACTCCTATAACTATTAAAGGATAGTCTCTCTATTGCTCAAACCAAAATAAAGTAGCAAGCCGACACATGATGAAGCGAAAGAAAATTTTCAGTAAGAGATTGGGTTTATCTTCGTTTACAGCTATATAAGCAACTCTCCATTAACACTCGAGCCTCCATGAAGCTATCCTCACGTTTTATAGGCCCTATCAGATCACAGAGCATATTGGAGCCATGACGTACAGACTTAAATTGCCCGAGGATGTTAAAATTCACCATATCTTCCACGTGTCATGCCTAAAGCCCAAGTTGAAAGAACACAAGTCACCCTAGATCCAACTGCCCAACACCATTAAGGATGGAGTTATTCAAGCCCAACCACAAGGTATCCTCGACCGTAAGATCATGATACGTCACCAACATCCCTCTACTGAAGTACTAGTGCATTGGAATAATTTACCACTTGAAGACGTCACATAAGAATCATATGAGGAGCTATAGACCCGATTCCCTGAGTTCATGGAATCCTAGCCTCAAGGACAAGGTTGATTTGAAGATGGCGAGTCTATTATGACTCTAGCTAGGAGACTCCTAATTGAGACGGGCATTCACGTTAACCTACATAGCCGACCCCTGTTAAAGAGGTGAAGAGGCCGGCTAGGGTTAGGAGGTTATTTCTTAGATAAGCATTAGGAGTTATAAAGGAATAGGAGTCTTGAGTAGGAGTCCTATTAGGAGTTAGGATTTAGAAGCTCTATAAATAGCCATGTATTCATCCTCTTTTAACAAGCAGATGAATCTTTTCTACAGCCTTTGAGCAGCAATTTGGAGAAAGAAACCCCTATAGAGTTCCACTAAAGAGATCAACCCCAAGCTTAAAATCTGCAAGGGTTCTATCTGTCTAACTGCACCATGCCCGGTATACGGTCTCTGGATATTAGATGGATGAGGGACTATAGATATATAGTAACTGAGGACAGACAGATCCAATAGATTAGATTCCCCTATATTGTGTGGAGACTGCAGCGTAGTGGCCTAGTACGTCAACAGTCGATGAGTCGAGTGAATTATTATAGAGATAATAATTCATTGAGCTAGAAGGAGTTCTGATAGGTATTACTCACGGCCAGCTCGATATTGGACCTAGAGGGTCACACACATATGGTAGGTATTGCGATAAGTAGAGGTTCGGATATGAGATATCAGCCAGAGCCCCTATCTTATTAGATATCCAATAAACCCCTGAATTATTGGATCCTATGGATGAGATCCAATAAGAGCCAATGAGAGATTATTGGATAGAGATCCACTAATCTAATATGTTTGGATAGTTGGATTGAGATCCAATACCCAATAGGGCAATATCCATTAGGGTTAAGTTGATAGGGGACCTCTATAAATAGGAGGGAACCAATGTTTCATAGGCTAGAGCCTCTTTGGGTTGTCATCTCCTATTCTCCTCTCCCCTTTTCCTCCTCAAATAGCAAGACTGGAGTTTTGAGGAGCATCATCATAACCCTATTATGTGAATCACTACTAGAGAGGAGGGTGCTTGACTTCCTTCATCTTATCCCGTAGGGGTGCCCGCCCGTCGAGGCTCCCGATCACATGAGCAGCGTCGCCCGAAGGCACCGCGCTTGTAGGCACAGCACCACCCACAAGGGTGATAGCTGCCTGCAAGGGACAACACCTGTAGGAACAACGTCGTCCGCGGGCAGAAGCACCCACCGATAGGCACAACAAGCAAGGGGAGAAGGAGGGTTAGGGTTTTTTTGAGCAAAAGATAATTTTGTCCTTTAAAATTTTTGAAATTCTAAGTGTTGTCTTTTGTCCAAATTATGAAAATACCCCTTGTAATTTAAAAATTTTCATACATATCCCTAATTTCAAAAAATATTTATTAATTAAAAGTTTAATTGATTATTATTATTATTATTATTATTATTATTATTATTATTATTATTATTATTATCTAGGTCCTACATAATGCTGATGTGTATATATGATATATGATATGTGGACAGATGATCATGGACTATGTGATGTGTGTACTTGTGATTATTATTATTGGGGCTTTCGAGCCTCCATTTTTTTTTCTTGTTTATTGTCGGCCTATGTGCCTATGAGTAAGCTGTAATCATACGAGAAGACACAGCTAGAGCATGGAAGCGATAGCAAGACCCACGAGGCTGAGACGGGTGATTACGATGTATGGAGATGCGTCGAGATGCCAACGGAACCGACGAGGACGAGATGGACGATCATAGGGATGGAGATGCACCGCTGCATACATAGATCTTGATGTGAGTGATTAGGTCCATTGGCTCGGGCCTGATCACATTAGGCTTTGGTTCATGATCATCTGGTGTGATTGCTCATATGATGTGTGATTACTTGTATACCTACTAGATATGTATATATATTTGCATACGATGTAGATATATATTAAATTTGTATGTGTGTGATATATCATATTGGGAGACCAAATCAAAGAAACCCCTCTCTCGATAATATTAAGTCGGTAAACGTAAGACAATTAGATTGACCCACATGGCCTTCTATCATTATAGGTAGGGACTGATTCTCAATGTAGGTTGAGTTGGTTGAGTCCCTCGAAACTCACATGTATTGTCATTCGCTATCTTGCTTATAAGATAGAGATGTCACCGGTGACTTGAGGACATGGTATGCTTGGTCGAGTCCCTCAAGGGTATATCATTGAATCAGACTCATCTTATAACGATGGTGTTGACTTAACTGAATATCATGATTGGCCTAGTCCCTCGAGACTATAGTGGTTCGGACGCCGAATAGGACAGGAATCACAAGGAGTTGTGATTGGCAAAAGTTGACTACATTTTAGACTTAGTGTGATTGGTCGAGTCCCTCGATGTTACACTAAGATGTTGATTGGATCCCGATCCCTACTAGAAAGTCTGCCGGAGACTTTTGTTTCATATGTTAAGGGTATCGTGTGACACGCTAATAAAATAGTGGGAGTAGATTAAGATAGAAGTTCATATCTTGATTGTTTGTTTTTTTGTAAAATCCGCATGCATCTTTATTTTCAAAAAAATATCGCTTTTAAATCCCTTATGTGGCATACTTGATGTCAACCGTCTCACTGGTCCGAATTATACGGACTGGCTTGACAACTTGAGAATTGTTCTCACGATGGAGATAATCGCATACGTTCTTGATACAGTGATGCTTACGCCCGAGGAAGGGGCAAGCGAGGATGAGATTGCTCACTACGTGAAGTACATAGATGACTCCACTCTTGCTCAGTGTTATATGTTGGGCTCCATGACTCCAAGTTACAGAGATAGCACGGAAGGATGGATGTCAGATCCATTCTCCTACATGTCTACAAACTGTTTGAGGAACAGGGAATGACTCAACAATATGAGATATCTAAGAACCACTTCTGCGCTAGGATGATTAAGGGGACATCGGTTCAAAACCATATCCTAAAGATGATTGAGTGGATAGAGAAACTCATAGGGTCTAGGAATGATCCTAGAAGATAACCTATGTATGGATCTTATGCTTCAGTCCATACTAGATTCTTTTTTATAGTTCATAATGAATTTTAATATGAACAAACTTGAGGTGACTCTCCCGGAGCTCCTCAATATGTTGAGGGAGGCAGAGAGCACTATCAAGAAAGAGAAGCCAGTTCTCTATACTAGTGAGACCAGAAAGAAAAGAAAAGCAGAAAAGTCCCTTAAGAAGAGCAAGGGTAAAGGCAGATCGGGTAAAACAAAGGTTGGTAAGAAAGACTCAACAAAGAACAAAGGCCAATGCTTTCACTATGACAAAGATGGGCACTGGAAGAGGAACTGCAAAGAGTACCTTGTAGAGAGGGCGAAACAGAAACTTGGAGAAGCTATAGGTACATTCATGATCAGTCTCTATTTGTTAGACTCTTATGATAATGCATTAGTATTGGATATCAGTAATGTTTATCATATCTACAATTTGTTGTAGATTCTGGCAAAGTCTTGGAGATTGTCTAGAAGAATATTGCATAATGGTTTGTTTATACTAGACACCGCTCCACATATCATGAATGTAAGTATGTCTAAGAGGAAACGAGATGAGGTGAACAGTATATACCTGTGGCATTATAGGCTAGGTCACATCCATGAGGGAAGGATTCAAAAGTTGCTAAAGGATTAATATCTAGATCTATTACACTATGAGTCATATGCAACTTACGAGCCTTGCTTTCGTGGAAAACTAACTAACTCTCCTTTTAGTGGAACTAGAGAGAGAGTCATTGATCTGTTGGAACTCATACATAGTGATGTATGTGGACCCATATCAACTCATGTCATTAGTGGTTACTCCTACTTCATTATCTTTATTGATGATTTCTGATATGGACATGTGTACTTAATAAAGTATAAGTCTGAGGCATTTAAGAAATTCAGATAGTATAAGAATGAAATGGAGAATCAGACTGAAAAGAGTATTAAGACTTTTTTATCAGATCGAAGAGGTGAGTACTTCAATATAGAGTTCACCCAGTTCCTCAAGGACCATGAGATTCTATCCCAATGAATACCTTCTTATACACCTCAGCTCAATGGTATATCAAGGAGGAATCATATACTGTTAGATATGGTGTGGTTCATAATAAATTTCACTGACCTACCCATCTCATTTTGGGAATATGTCATAGAGATCGCAACTTACCTTTTGAACAAAGTTTCAACTAAATCGGTAGTGTCTATACCATATGAGATATGGGTAGAGAAAAAATCTGATCTTAAGGTTGTTAAGATTTAGGGCTGCTTTGCCTCCGTTAAAAAACACAACCCCGATAAGTTGGAATCGAGGACGGAGTGGTGCAAGTTCATGGGATATCCCAAGGAAACTTGTGAGTATTATTTATATCATCCCGAGGACTAAAAAATCTTTGTAACTAAGAGAATGGTGTTCCTCGAGAATGAACACATTCATGGCGGAAACAATGAGAGCTTAATAGAGTTAAGCAATGTTGGAGAACCTAGCTTAAGCACCACTCCACAGCCTGAGTCTATTCAGGTACCTAGCACACAAGTTCTGACTTTACGTAGGTCCGACAAAATATCTTATCCTCATGAGAGATATGTGGGACATATTAGAGGAGAGGATGTTGAGGATATTGATCCTTAGACCTACGAGGAGGCTCTTACGAGTATGGACTCTGGGAAGTGGCAAGAAGCCATAAATTTTAAGATTAATTTCATGTACTCCAACAAGGTTTGGAACCTAGTTAATGAACTCGAGGGTATTATACATGTCGGTTGTAAGTAGATCTTCAAGAAGTAGATCAAACTATATGGAAAGATAGAAACCTATAAAGGAAGACTAGTAGTTAATGGGTATCATCAAATGTAAAGTATTGACTATTATAAAATCTTTATCATCCGTAGTCATGTAAAAATTCATCTGATAGAGACTACGGCTGATGACGAGTTTTCTTGCCGTGTGTGCCGGAGTCGAAGAGGATGGATTTGGCGTTTGGTTGGGGTTGTTCAGGTTACAGCTTCAACAGGTGGTTCTGGCGTTGTGAACAGGGCCTGCATGCAGTCGTGTTGATGCAGCAATATCTACTTGAATCAAACCTTGTGTCTTGTATGAAAGATGAAATTAATTTGGTTGATGGTATGTATCTACAGTCCTCACTCCACATATTTACTGCAATCTATGTTAATGCTTCTTCTTTGTATCCCAACTTTGATCTCTCTAGGTTCCTCAGCAACTTTTGTTTCATGGCCAAACTGGTGCATCAAATGATGAAAAGCTTACACTTTTTCTACTATTTGTCCAAACATATCTCGAAAAGATAGATAGTGAACATAAATAAATCTTAGAAAATGATAATAGAGGAAAAAGAATATGAACCCTCAAGACTATAAACTTGTACTTATTGCCAGTCTCTCACAATCTCTCTCTAAATTTTTTAGCCTCTTTTAGTTTTTCTGTATCTTTCTTTCTTTTTCACTTGAATACTTCAACCAATTCGAGGGCTCATATCTTATTAAAGATTTTAGGTCAATCTCATATCTAATCATAAAATTTAATTTAATATTCCGACAATATTCAATATCAACCGCATATGTTTCAGGCTTTCAGCTATTGAAAGTTGGAGCTTCTTAAACTCATAACCTAGTGATATGTATCCGAGATCTCTTACGGCTGGTTGAGTCTCGTCATGACATCTGATAGATGATAGAGTTTCTTATCACCTATTGGCCATAAAACCTTGGCATGCATCAGTATCTAATTCTCAGTTTCTTAATCCAGTTTGTGATAAGCTTACAAGGAGTTTGTTGTTCAGCTTCAGACACTAATATTACTAGAATTTTATTCAAGAGAATCTGGATGAGTAGTACTTGATGATCTTCTACACAAATGACTTGCCAATGCAAGAAGCTTTCAGTCTTGAGAGGAGCACTTGTCTTACACACTACAGAATGCAATTCCTGCAGTTCAAGCAAAAACTTTCTTGAACTGTTTCACTGTCATGGATTCCTTCAGCCAGTGATGAATTCTTAGATATCTTCAAGGCACCTGAATCCAAATACTTCCCAGTGTGGTTGAACCTTTGGAGCATGCATTCATGAGTTCCTAAACCCCTCTTCTTATTGGAATTACATTGCCAGTGCCAACTGCAACTTGTTTCATCTCCATCTCCGACATAGTCATGTCCTGCAGATTTATGGGGTCCAAATAGGTTTAGTTTTAGTGAATGATCAGTGGTGAGTACAACACATTCTCCAAGTCAAGCATTGCACCATTTTTATCTGGATTTTCCCTATCCAGGCTGCAAGAAATTGTGATTCAACTCTGTCAGGATAATTACTACACTGCATTGCACAGAAGAGGGCCTAATTGGATATCAACACAGTAAGATAAAAAAAAATCTAAAAAACCTTGTTTGGTAAACCTCAAGTTATTTGGGAGCTGATCCCATGGAAGATTTGCTCAGCAGAATGGAGAGACAGAGTCTTTTGTCAGTAAGCCAGAGATACAAAAAACTAAAAGCCTAACCCTTTGCCATTGTTCTCTATCTAAATCTAATTTTGTCATTATGCTAGATCACATAAAAATAGTTTAAATCTGGATTTCTCTGCCTCTGTAAGCTTAGAACTGATCCATATAGAACTAAAAAAAAGAAAAGATAAACGATGTGACTTGCTTAAACATTCTACAATTTTTTACTCAGAGCTCAACGATGAAAAAAGATCAAATAGCCGCATTATGAGAATATATGGAAAGAATTCAAAAAAACAAAAAGCTACTGGATCCGGCAATAATTCTGCTGCAATTTTCAACAGCAATTTCTTCACATAAAAGCTTAAAGATGCTGATGAGAATGGAAAGTGATCCACCAAGTATGAAAAGGTCAGAGATGGTTCGACTGCTGGACTACTTTTTCTAGCTCCATGTGAGTCAAATAGTGTCCTAATCCAAGCTTTGTTTGATTGATACTTGATACTAGAAAACTTTGACAGAAGATTGCTTTTGTGTGAAGTCATTATGTAACGAAATAATCTTCATGAAGTGATAAACTATATTGCTCATCTCATAGGCTCAATAAATAAATCAAAAAACCTTTGAAAGGAAAAAAAAACCTTTGACAGAAGATTTCTTCCCATTTTCTCTCTTTTCTTTTTCTTTCTTGCATGAGTTTTTAGTTTCACATGTAATAGTAAAAAAGTCTAGCTCTCTTATATTAACCGCCTCTCATATAATCTTAAAGATATGCTATTCAATAATATTATTGTCTAAATATTTCAAGATATTAAAAATATAAATCAGATAATAATACATGTCTTATTTACTGACCTAAGTTTTTAGATGCAGTGATAGTAATAAATATGACAATAATCCATATCAAGCATGCAGAATCAATCCTATGCAAACCTTTTTCTTTTTTTTTGCAAGAAGAAAAACTAATATTTGATGAGTAAAATGATTATAGCAGACTCGGTTCCTATCAGTGCGAATCAAAAAAATTAAAATCAAGAGATAAGTTATCCTACAAAAACAAAATCTGTAATGTGTCTACTAACAGAATTAGGAAACCGTTTTACAGGTACGTTTTCTTCTCTAAAAAAATGAAATATAAATAAACATATCCAAATTACTCAAATCAAATTCCGATGTTGCAAATTTTCCACAGGACAAAACCCCAATTCTTTGGTCACAACTCCTGTCCTAAATTACACACCCAACCATCACTCAACCTTTTTAGTTAGCCTTCCTTCTGAGTGGGAGTGTGGAAAAAGGCTGGACTTTTCCTTCCCAACCCGCAAATGGCGAAGCTGATGCAAAGCATCCGCCTTTTGGTCGCCCTCGTCCTCCTCTCCCGGGCTGCCGCCGGGGAGGCGGGGGCCGAGCTGCCGCTCGGCTGGATCCCCTCCTCCCTCTCCGGCTGCCGCGGCACTATCGCGGAATGCCTCGCCGGGGAGGAATTCGATCTCGGATCTGAGGCAGGCCGCCGCATCCTCGCCACCTCCAGCTACATCAGCTACGGCGCCCTCAAGCGCGACACCGTGCCTTGCTCCCGTCGCGGCGCCTCCTACTACAACTGCCGCCCCGGCGCCCAGGCCAACCCCTACTCCCGCAGCTGCTCCGCCATCACCCAGTGCCGCGGTGGATGAGAGAAAAGCCAGAAAAAAAAAAAAGCTGGGTTTTGAGGAAGGAGAAGAACCAATTTGGTATGTATTTGGTCACTCTGTTCGAGGTTTAAGTGATTGGTGTTGTGTGTCATGAAGCCATTGTTGTAGCAGATTTACTATTTGGTTATAATTCTACTTTTTTTTTCCTTTTAATGCATCTTTCAGAAAAGAATTGATGATTAAGACTTAGATTTAGTAGTTTCCTGGAAGATATCAATAATTTATGTGTAATGGAGATGTTCTGCCTTGATCTTTCATAAGCTCTGTGTTGTCATTTATGAAGCCATTGTTCTAGCAGTGTTGCTATTTACTTATACTTCTGTACTCTTTCCTTCCGATGCATTTTATCTCTGCAAAAGAAGACATTTTTCAGGAAAAGATAGATGATTTAGTGTATGTGGTTTCTATGTGTAATTGAGTTTGATCTTTCATTAGCAAATTTTGATGTTCATCAGGAAGAGGTGGGAGGGAAGAGAAGGGGGGGGGGGGGAATCATTAAAAGTTGATCTGTTTAGAATTTATGCCTAGGAAATGATGATATGGAGCTTTGATTGTTGGTAATACAGTGAGATTGGTGGGGGAAATAAATGCTTGTTTAAGGGTAATGGAGTTGAATTATTGGTGATATTGACCTTTGGTAGTTGGTTGTCCCCCCTCACTGTTGTTCTTTGGATGGAAGAGAAGGAAAGGATGACAGATGGAGTGTCGATGGGGAGAAGAGAAGCCCAAAGGATCATGGCATTTATAAAATAATCATGAAATTACTGGTCTCTTATGGCTTTGATAGGATAGGTCATGTGAAATTTAGAGAGAGAGAGAGTAAATTGGCAAAGATTTGGCCATGTTTACTACAAGCAATCTCTTTGAAAGATAAGCTTTCTATGCATAAATGGATTGATGATAATGCAGAAGAGACTAACAGGACTATAAAAAAAAAATTTACATGACAATTTTACACCCTTCAGTATTTATTGTGATGTTGAACAATTCAAATATAGTGCTTTATATGTCTAGGAACAGAAAGCATAGTAGCAGAATTCAAAGTCCTTGTTCTGTTTTTGGTTTACTCCACCCACAGTCCCCATCTCTTAGGTTATATATTGAGGCCAGTTCTAACTTTGAACATGGAAGGTGGTGAAGAAAAGAAAGATGCTTTTCTCAACTAGAAAGAAGAAGCCTTACTGATGCAGCTGAGTTTTCATATTAGTAATTCCTGTTTTCATGCCCAAATAGTGTTGCCAAGACAAAAACTATATAAATGTTGCTGATGCAACTATGATTTTTCATGCTATTGATTCCTATTCTTGTTGTCTAGCTTTCAAAACCAACTTAAATGCCTGATTTCTACTATCAGAAATTAGCTACACATGCTATTAAAACCTTCAGAGCAGGACCATTCATTCATATGATCAATAATGTTTCCAATAAAATATTCTTGACTAGTAAAACATTAAAATCTATTTGGTTCCCTGTATTAACTGTCTACTTCAACTTTTTATGAGGAAAGAAGAGATTCTGTTCACCCATAAGCCATGGAAGATGAGAAGGGGTCCAAAGAGACTTCCAGATGATTGTGGCAGACAAATGATCAGTTGTGTCAAGTGTCACTTTTGGGTTGTTGCCCTCCCAAAGATGGCATTTCTGGTGGGGATATCACCTATATTTTAAGGCATTTATGACCTACCAAGGTCAATAGGACTGACAGATACAATCATAGGACCAGAAACACATCATCCATAAAAGACCCATATAAACCGACAACGGCAGCTATACGAACCAACCAATTAGCAAGTCCCATCAGCTACCAACAGTGACACTGCAACGATAGTGTCCTTTTAGACACACGCTGATTTATTGTCTAGATTTTGTGTTATCAGCGATTTGTAAAGGAGGAACAAAGGACAAAAGAAACTCATCTTGATTTGTTTTGGTCTCTATCTTGAGATAAGTGTTCGGTGGTGATCATAAGGGAGGGGTTCTATTTTTCTTGTAAAAGCGAACCTGGTCATGCGTTCTTGTTTTTGTTCCTAATGCAGAAAGTTGTAACAAAAGGAGTTTATAATTTACAGAAATCTCTCTATACAAAAAATAAGACAATAAAATTTTACCAAGCAGCTTCAGTATTAAATTTGATGTATTAGATCTGCACTAGATCACTGAATCAACTGGGGACCATCTAATGTGGTTAAATCTGGTCATGCTGGTGATTCCTCAGGTGTTCCCTCTAAGCCACCAATTAATCTTCCTTGTTAGATCTGGGTTAGACTCCATAAGATCTAAGGGGCTCATGGCCTGTACCGACACGAACGAGCAATCACAACAAATCATAATATCACAAATAATATTTGAGATCAGTTACATAAGTCTTTTTGTTGCCATTCAACTTCCTAAAAAAAAGGTGCCACTAATACAAGAACAAGAGAACAAACATGAAAAAGAAATCAGAATTCAGCGTTGTTGTCTGGGAGCCACCTGAAGGCCTTTCTGTGAACAGTAAGTTGATTGTACCACCCATTACTCTTTCAGACACATGTTTGGTAACTTCTGTTGGCTTTCTCTGCTTCTTGTCAAAGTTCCATCAATGTTCTGTGAAGTTGATGTTTTTTACCTTGTGCTGTTCCAAACATCTTCTGACAATTAATTTTTATTCATTAGTTTTCTTTTTTCTTTCATTTAGAGTTTCTTTGATCTTTATAGAGTTGGTTTAGATGGCATGTCATGACACTGGAATCTTTGACAAGTCTAACAAAAGTTGATACTTTTGCAGATTAATTTTGCTAATCATAGATGTCAAATAAAGGTCTAAAGTAAAATAGAGCTAAAAATGAACTGTTATCACTTACCTTTCCAACTAATTTTGTTTTGTTCTCGTTGAAGCTAAGAAACCAGAGCTTTTCTTTGTGCACTGTAATTGTGCTTTAACTAATATCACCGGTTATTTCAGTCAAATGTGAGTCTTTGCGTTGTGAATCTTTGTTTCTTTGTCACTCATTCATGTTTTTCAACAGTTTCGAGCTGCCGTATTGGTGAAAATATCATGCACTGATCATCTTTCATCACAAGCTTTCACGCGTAACACCATGCCCTTACAGATGCTCCAAGTCAATTAATTCCTCTTTGGTAACTCGCCTTCAATGTCATTCCATGTTGGGTAGGTTAAACTAGAAATAAACGCACTAGTCTATCTTTGGATGATTCAAATCTTGTTGGGTTTCAGTATCCAATGCTTGACTAAGTAGCCATTTAACGAATAATTTTAAATCAAAGAATTTAAAGCTTGAATCCACAAGCAAAACATACCTGGTCGCTAATTTGAAAACGAGCAGTCATCTACAACGGCGAGGAACCAAATGATTGACGAGTTGAACTGTTTATGGCCGACCCACGGAATCGCAAGGTTTTGGTTGGTCGATGTGGGACTTTAACAACCATATCACACACCAAAAATCATCTTGAGCTGAAGCATGAACGGTCGATAGATCGAGAGCTGAAGTTTCTTCTTCAGTGCTCCAACCTTCGATTTCTCGTTAAGAAGGAGATCATTGACATGAGGAAGGGATTAGCATTTCCCCATCTCAACACGGTTTCCCTTGACAATGGTTTCTTACACGGCTTGTAATCCAGCAGCCAGCAGTAGCCAGTCTCGTGAGTCTAAATAAATAATAACTAAAAAAAATTAAAATTAGCAGATGAATCATCTTCAATTAAAATGGATGTTTATCGTGCGCTCGTTTGATGCGTATAAAAAGGCATCATGAGCTTCTACCCTCGTCAAAATTTGGGCTACATCCACGTGGTCAAAAGCTGGGAGGCCACGGATTGAGATTAAGGGATCTTTTCTTCTTGTCACAGTTAAGTGTATATATCTCACGACAATTAAGTCTATATATATATATATATAATACCTCTGATTACTGGGGTATAATTTAAATGTTTATTTTTATAATTTGTATGACTTAAACTATTGTTAATATTTGGAGAAATATAAATATTATACGAAAATTTGTAAGCTCCAGATTAAATTAAAATAACGGGTTTCTCCGGGTATCTCTTTGGGTCTGAGAACAGCTTAAGCAACGTTCTCATAACAACTCAATGACAACATATGTTGCCAAGTACGTCGGTGTGCTGACACTTCCCGATGACAAGGGATATTTTGATGTAAACAATCCAATGCACCAGTCTTTCACGCAGAGCATCTAATCCAAAAAGACAGCGAAACAGAACTGTGTATGACACCAATGATAACATATGATTATATTATATTCTTAGACATGTCTGGCTACATATTTCCAAATTATTGTCCGATGAAATAGCCACCTGGTCAGACGAAGCTGTTGGTTGGAGTTGGTATCATGCGACAACAGCAGCAGACATTCTTCTCCGCACATCTCGCCATTCCATTCACGCACACAAAAGCAGTTCACAAACAAAGCAAAATACCATAAACAAGATAAATGTCGCTGGAATAGGATGGGCGACTCTGAGACTACTCACACGTTCAAATGCAGAGTTTCACAGCCAACCTTTTCCAACAGAAGCATCCTGGCTGCAGTGATAATACTTCCCAAAGGGTGCCGCTACCTTCGGAAGAAGAGATACCAGGAAGGATGAGAATGGTAAAGTCTCTGATGGATCGCAATCATTTTGGCCCCTTCTTCCTGCTGAGGATCTCCTGTTCTTTCAGGCGTTGTTGAAATCTTGCCAGGCGGGCCTGAAGGCTGACCAGCCCTGCTGCTTTGCGAGAGAGAACAAAGCTTAACTGTGTCACATAGTTGTCAATAAGGCTGCCAGGTTGGTCCACTTCCGCCAATAAATTCATTTCCTACAAACGACCATACTGCCCCGAGTTAAGAGCAATAGAAGCATATCGAACTCTCCCATATATAACCCATCATCAAAAGGCGAGATGTTCAGAGAATAAGCAAAAAAGTTCAAAGTGGATATTTGTACTTTCTTATTTTGATGTCAGAACAAAAGTTTATATTCACTAGAAGAGAAATCATCGAGTCATTATGGACACTTCAGAAACTTCTAAAAGACAACTACTGATGCTACAAGGTGTATAAATTCTCAAAATCATAAAATGCTCCTCAAGTACTTCAGTCACATCAAAAGGTGATTCAGACTGTGTACAACAAATCATGCAGAGAGTTGTGGATTAATATAACATAAAAGCATAGCAATAAGGAACAAATCAAATTTAATCTCATAGACAATTGTAACCAGTTCAAACCACGATTCACTAAATCTGGCAAAGTTAAAGCTTACGGGTAATGCTCATAAGGCTGTGTACAGTGGTAAACACACACACACACACAAACACAAACAAAATAATGATAAAGAAAACTTCACACAAACACAAGTGATGTTTTCAAACTATAGTGCTCTACACACATTGGATTGGGCAATCACTGCAATATGGCATTTGATAGGCACTTCATAGACAAAAACATCATCTACTCCTTTCTCATTATGATATGCTTATGTATTATTCTGTATAAGAGGAAAATTATGGCTAATAATTCAGATTTGGTAGGATAAAATTGTTGAAGATGCTGTGCTGCCTTCAAAATGATTGATGAAATTTACATTCCTCATTTTTCTTTCAACGTCATCTCTGTTGAGAATGTGAGTATGCTTGTTCATTAGCCATGAACATGCAGATTGATAAAGACGAAAAATGATGTGAGATGGGTAGAATGATGATAAGATTGAAAAACCAGTTAGTCTTTCATATTTAGGTTAGTGCTGGACGATACAACAAGGGTAATAAACTGCCAGTAGGTCAAAAAGCTGAGATTTTAGTTTTACTAGAAAGTAGGACATAATAACATTAAATTACATAATTCAGGTTTCACAAGCTGAAAATGTTATATAGATCAGCATCAAAGACATTTCTTGTTAAAAATAGATTATCACCAAAACTAAGTTGGCTTACAACAAATGGGCACCATGTTGTACAGCACTAAAAAAGTTTCACAAGGGGTTTATAATTACCTCACGCACTATCTCCATTGTATTTTCAATTTCCTTCCTATGAGCAGCTATCAGAGCATCCTCTTCCTGAAAATCACAACAATGATGAAGTTAATACTAAAAAATGAGATGAAGTTCCACATGACTGGCAGAAGCTGATAAATGATCTGGATGTTTTAACCTCAAGAAGAGCATTTATTTCTTCATCATTGCATGAAGCTTCCTGTTCATATTGTTTTGACACAGTGTCAGAAGCAGAATCAAAAATATGTTGCTGCTTTTGATTAGAGGGAGGCAGTCGAGGTCCACTTTCTTTTTTCGACCAGTTCTGTCTCTCAGGCTTCTCTTCCCGGGTCAGTTTTCTCCGAGGTGGGGATACCTTTGGTACCTTTTCTTCATCTTGAGTATCAGATGAATTCTGAACAGTATACGATTTGTTGCTATAACCTCCAAGATTGCTTTTCAAGTCAGCTCGTTCCCTGTCAAGTGAACCTGATACTTGCATGCTTTCTTCCCTTCCGTTACGATTGTAATTCATTGTTCCAAGAGAATTCCTATCGGGCTCTGATGAAGAATTATGCAAAAACATTTCAGCATTCCTTTTGGGCACTTCCACTGCATTAGAGCCTTGATTTTGCTCCGCAAAATTATCTGTTTCAACTGAGATAGGAAGTGATGATGCTAACTCTTTGCTCGAAGGAACCAAAGATGCAGAAGCCTGATCTTTTCTAGAATTGCCACTCTTGGAAAGGCTTTTAACCCTGCTCAGTCAAAAGCTCAAATTACAATAGCTAGAAAAATATGAGCTGTAGTGTTTATGCTTTAAGCTACACAGGCAAATACCTATCAGCATATCTCAAAGTATTAAGGGTATGTTCACAAGAACCAGCATTTGGGGAAATGCAAGAAATCATAACTGTCCTTGAATTGCCAACAAATGAATCACGAAGCACCTCGGTCAACTTGCTCCCCCTAAACGGAATATGAATTTGATCATTGTCTAGGGCACGGATGCATTCTTTTAAAGCCAAAAGGCTCTTGTTTATTTCTGCTCCCTCAATTCTGAAGTAGAATATCAAACAAAACACTAATTAAAATCATATAAAAGAGAGCCCAATGAAACAACTGATGTTTAAATTCTTGAATATACTTCATTCTTTTGGATGTCGCACATTGAAAGACAAATATTAAAGAGACCACAAATTTACAGACCTAGTTTGACGATCATTGTCTGTTGTATCAGCGCCCCGCTCACTCCCAGCAAGATCAATAAAAGATATCTTTCCAACCACCTTGCCACCCTTTGATTCATTACTTTCCTTTTGTCTTCTGTTATCTTCTACTTCTCTATGCTTCTTAATTGCTAGTTGCAAAATAGCATGGGATCTTGATGATTCCTCATTAGCTCCTGTGGAACCCGTACTTCTTGCAGCATTACCTTTCTCAATAAATTCCTTAACCATCAGAACATCTGAGACCTCAAATTCCTGTAATCCCACAATACAAACTTGCTGTCTTCCATCTTCCCTCATGCAAAGTTTCCTGACAAATGTTGTCCAAATGGATTGCAACATTTAATATCATGATATAATACTAAACAAATTATTTAGAAACTGGAGACAAGGAAGATGTCAGAATACCTAATTTCAGATGGTGTAAGAAATTTATAAATTTGAAAGCAACTTTTGCTCCAAACAGAAGTATGCTATTTCGAAACTGAAAGGTAGTATAAATTTTTTTGGGCAATTTAATAATACTATCTCTAACAAAAATAAATCTTAATAAAACATTGTACCAGTCACTTATAAGACCAATGTGGCATACTCCAGAATGTCACTAAAAAGATAAAAATATTAATTAAAATCAACTGTATAACTAAAAACAGTACAGAATATTGTTAGCATCTAAAAGTATATTTTGATAATTAACATCTTAACTTCTCTGAAGGATCATTAAAGCTTTCAATACACAAAGATGTGACACCTAAGAACAATATAATGAATAATATAATTCAAATTAAATAATGTCATCCTGGCAAGCACCACATGGAATGTGGAATGTGACAAACAAGCACGAAAATACATGTTATTTAACAGCAACAACTAGCACAAGACTACACGATATAAAAATAAAAATTCATAGACAAGTAAAAACCAAGTGAAGTCACACCATGGTATAACAGTCCAACCTTCTATCACAGAGAAGATCAAAAAGCTTTCCACCATATATCTCAAAATAACTAAGCCATAATTTGAACTTTTGATTGCGGTAAAATGGTTGATGCAACAGGCGAACAATGTCTTCTACAGCTCTGAGTGGCAGTGGTTGCATAGTATATGTCTTTCCACTACCTAAACAAAAAGTAAAAACAGGTGCAACAGTTAATCCAAAACACAGTATCAACTTTTGAAATTTTGCATATAAGGAAATGCCCATTTCGTTAGAATAGGTGACAACCAAAATAAAAAATACAGTCAGAATGATTTGTAAAAGAAGTAGCTCAGGCATAACATAAATGTGAAGAAGATGAACAAAGCTGAACTTTACTTCAGACATTAGGGATGTTTATGATAGTATTGTTGTATAACCAGTTCTGTACATAGCTTCAGCAGATAAGGCATAACTAAATTCATCCAGATAATTTTCTCCTTTGGTTTTTCAACTGAGCCGGTATCTCAAAGTTTCAGTTTAATATGAGCATTCTTAAAGAAATCTAAATTTTTTTACCAGTAACATGTGGCATTGATCGACTGAATCAACTATTCCAGACCAAATTCACAAGGCTAGGTGCTCAAATTTCTTAGCCTTAGGATAAATGAGAAGGTAACAATAATAATTCTGAACAAAAAACTTAATATAGCGAGCATCTTAAGTAAAATTAAAATTAAAACAGAATTACCAACAAATAGAATTGACATAAGTATACAAATTGCACATTGTTAATTAATAATTACAAAACAATCAAAAATTCATATATCATGTTTTGCAAGATGAACCTGTTTAACCATAAGAAAAGCAAGTAGTTTTTGCTCACTCAAAGATGGTCTGTATAAGTTAACCAGGATATCATAAGTAAAATTAAACCAGGATCACCAACAAAAAGAATTGACATAACAACCTGCACAATGTTAATTACAAAAAAGTGAAATATTCATATATCTTGTTTCGCAAGATGAACCTGTTTGACCATAAGCAAAGCAAGTAGCCTTTGTTCGCTCAAAGATGGTCGGTATAATAGGCTCAACAGTCACACGATAGACCTGCATGAATAATAAATATTTGATATTTGAGAACCATAACTGATTAAAGTAGTTGGAGATATATCTGAAATCATAGAAAAGTAGTTTAATTGCCGACCAATAGACATTACTAAAAAATTACAACAATGACAAACCTCATCATTAGAGACATGCTCATCCAGGACAGCATCAAAACAAAATTCATGTTTCTCCACATATGCAGTCAAATCGACCTGCCAAAATAAGATAAACAGGCATGAAATTTAGATCAACAAAGAACGACAAAGCCAACTTCAAATGACTATAAGCTTGATATGCTATTTGCCACATGTATATATTCAAATGTGCATCTAACAGAACAGGGATAAATAAGAGAAGTATGAAGCAAGTAGCTTAGTTCTGACTAAAATAGATATCCATTAACAATTAATTGCTTTTTTCACAAAAGATAAGCAAATTTAAAGCCAGAATTTAAATCTCTGCCTGATATTCTTTTTAGTACATCAATACAATATCACTATTTTGGTGGGTATATCAAACCATTCCATCTGATATATAATAAAAGACAAAAATGAAAAGTATTATACTGATAATGAGCTGTATGTTTGAAAATCAGTTCTGATAAAACCAATAATCACTGTCCATACCAACCGGTATAGTTGATATCTGAAACCTTGATCTGAAGACATAATAATTGGTTAAAGATTTTATAGTAAACAACGTTTGACATTTGAGTGCTAATCAAAGGAAACCTCCAAAGAGCAAGATTTTATGAGACATCAACCATGAACAAGACAATGAAACCAACCGAACAACCAGAAAAGGTTAACCTATCTATGCAATAATAACTTGCAACGAAATGAATTGTTCTCCATGGCATCTGGTCGCATTCCATCTATAGGAGCAACACTACTTCAAATGTTGCCAGTTAAGTCAAAGAAGTTATCAACTTGGCTTATTTGTCAAGTTTTCAAATACTGGGCAAACCTTCCATCAACAAAGATGCCCTAACAAAGGTCTTTCATGCTGTAGCATGGGAGCGGGAGCATGCTGGCATATGTGTGGTATAATTTCAAGTAATGATGGTATAGGCACAGCATAGTTACGTGCTATGCTGATCACAATGCTCTATATGAACAACTGCAAGCTAATCATATTTCTAGCCATGAATCAAACCCACAAGTGTCAGCGTGACATTACAATTCCATTTCTACAGGCTAGACAAGCATTATGTGAAACTAGAGCCATCCATTGAAACTAAATCACTCAATTACTTGCAATTAGCAATGTATGAAGAGTGCAAACACACCAAATTGGTTTCAAAAAGGTTTTAGTGATCAAGAAATTTAGAATTCAACAAAAGAAGTTTATGCTCTTTTTTCAAAAAGCCTGTTCAGAAATAAATTAAAACCATCGAAAAAAGTGGCCTCCTTATCCATATTGATATCCTAACCATCAAACTCAGATATAGCTAAATTAGTTAATCTTAAGTTATTTTAATTCTTTTACCAATCATATTTTGCTTGTTTACATTGAGGATTGCCATTTCATGGCACAGAAGGATGTCAACATCGTTTGAGCTGGTTTGCATGCATGTATACTGGTCAATACAAGTCAAATTTTAGTGTAAACCTTGTTTAGCACCTTTGAAACAGATCCTTGTGACATGTGCTGCTACTGTTTAGGCATGATTTGTCATGACTTGTCCTTATATGCACCACTAAGAAATGTGCCATTAGTGTAAAACAGAAAGAATCCTTATGCCACTTGATCACCAAAAGCATTTTACTATACAGGGCCTTCAAAGGTTTATCAAAGCACAGAACACCATTAATGAAGCATTCATGAATAAGGTAACGGTTGAGAAAAACACTAATTGCTGCTCTACTCCAGCACCCTAAAAGGCGCAGCCTTCAAAACGCTTGCTGTGTCTATGATTGTATCATGTCTAAGTCAATAACCAGCAGTTGTCAGATACCTCCGAACACCACAGATACTTCACAATATATTAGGACAATTACATCATCTCCACTTACGTTAATTATGTTATGCAAGATTTATCTATGTATGATTCATCTATCTATGTAATTAACTGAAATCTATCACTTCTTAAAGTTTCTTATTTGCCTTTGAAGCATACATTTGCAGTTTATGTGAATGGTTGTTATGATTATTATGAATAACATAAATGATGTTCACAGATTATTCAAATTAAACAAACTACAAACATAAAAATATATATTTATATATATATGAATTAAATGTCATGTACATACATATAGATGTGCTTCCTAAAGTTTTTTATTTGCCTTTGAACCATACATTTGCAATTTACATGAATTCTTGTTATGATTACTATGAATAACACAGATGGTGTTCACAGGTTATCCAAATTAAACAAAGTGCAAAAAAGAAAAAGATATGAATTAGATATGTATACATACTATGTCATTTCCTAATTTTATGGAAGCCATATCAGTGTGTATCTCCATGCTTCATCTCAGTTAGTATCTTAAATATACAAATACAACAACCAATAATAGCCCAACCCAATTATTTAGGGTGGGATGCTTGGATCTTTTCCAAACATTTTGTTTAGGATGATACACTAAACAAACTAATAGCAGCCCAATTCCTTATTGTTGTTTCTAATAGAGTTTAGGTCTCCATTTACCTCTTCTCAAAGCATTAATCCTAATCCACTCACCTTTGACAAAGCATCTATATTTTGTTTAAATATGCTCATATCATCTTGGATTTTTTTTTTTGTTTTATCTTGTATCAGAGGCCTTCACCTAGTTGTACAAAAAGAATTCTTACACCTACCTGCACGTAAAATTTCTTGTCTTTTCTAGCAATCCCATACATACATCTCAGCAACACTTATCTTTTGCACATGTTAAATAATTGCTCAACCTTCCTACCCATGAAGCATAGCTCATCTTACAACTGTCACATAAACTTGCCTTTTTATCTAAAACTGATAACCATCTTTCTTTAACACTGTTAATATTGTCAACATCAGTTTCTCTTCCTTCCAAATAATATATGCAAGACACTTGAAGTTTCATTTGCTAGAAACTTCTCATCAATCTATTTCAACTATAGACTCCTTGTTAAAATTACGTATTTGGTTCAAGACCTTCTTAGTCTAAAAGTCCTAGCTCCTATCTTTGTCAAAATAGATCTTAAAGAACTGCTAAAACAGATCTCTCATAAACAATCCACTGAAAGGAAAAGACGGGGCAATTTATAAACTACCGCAGCTAAATGAAACCACATTAAGAAAACTGCGCCTAGAGAATGAAAGCCTGACAGATATAGATAGTTATCTACAAAAACAGACATTTAAATTGACTCATTTTTTGTCTAAAACTCAGTTGACCTTGTGATCTTCAGAATACCTGATAAATCAACACTCTGAACCTAATAATAAACCTGTAAGATGATCCCAACTTCACTCAGAGCACTACCTTCTTGGACATAAAACTAAGTTTCTTTAGGTGTTGAACTATTATGGCAAAAAGCCTCTAAAATGATTAACAAGAGAATCTTGGTTTTCATTTGAGTCTTTCTTTTATTTACAACACGAGACACCATTTATAGAAGTTATACAATGTCACACCTGTAAATTCCATTGATAAGCCTCTCAAGATGTTATCCAAGAAGATTCCATAATGCCAAGAATGTTGTTTCGCCTGGGCCAGTATGAAACAGATGGTATGTACCGGTCAAGGTGTTAACTAATACGCTGACCACCCCTGATTCAAACAGTCCGACCCGACCATATAAAAGAAATAAGAACCTTCCCTAATTGCATCTGATTGTGCTCGTGCGGGACCAATCGCAAGATCTTTTGTGGTCCACAGTTGTCGCCTACCCAATACATGCCTATTCTCCTCTTCCTCCCTCCTCCTCTACCTCCTCCTCCTTCCTTTTCCTCCTTCCCCCGTTCCTCCACTGCCTCCCTTTTTTTCTTCCTCATCCTTCCTCCTTCCTCCCTCCTCTTCCTCCATCACCATATATTCCTTTATCTTCCTCTTTGAGTCACTAGTACATACCAGTACACCAGGTCAATACAATAGTACCAACTGGTACATAGTACATAACGGAGGGACAGATATAGGTCTGATCCTTGAAATGTCATTCCTTGGTTTAAACTACCTAACATGATTTGACAATGCCAACAAAGATAGTGGAAAAAGAACAACCTCCTCTTATGTTACTCTGTCCAACTTTGTAAGATTCTTCTATCATGTCATAGGCACATGTTTCCATCAATTTTAAGTTCATCATGAATTTATAAAGAATGAAACTCAGATCAATGTTCATCACCTTATTGTAAAACATAAAAGCTGAATTCTCTTTTCTGGTTGTAAAATTAAATTTTTAATGTGTTTGTACCTTTCTTCAAAATCATCAAGATCAAACATCAGAAATTTGCATGAGGTTAATAAACTGCATTAACCACATAAAGAAATCTCCAACATTAAATATAGAAGACCAGACAAGGGTGACTTTATGAATATTTCTATGGCAGCACAAGTTTTTTCTTCATCAAAGTTAACAAAATGATAGAAGAAAAATCCTAACACCCTCATGTTGTCTGTGTTACTAGTTCAGATCCTTTGTAAAAAAGACAAGATGTCAAAGATAATTATGAACTTATGAAAATAAAGTCCCATCCCCTTTGCTTAGCTTTAAAAAGATTCAGCAAACATACTTTCTTAGCTGACAAAAAAATAATTGGCATTTAATATTGAAAAAAGGGTAAAGACAAGTATCATAGGTTATGCATATAAAAAAAGAGAAGCTGCATGCCATATCAATGGATGGGTACACCAAATGTTTATATTTAACTGACATAAACACAAATGCCAATCAAGTACAATTACCATCAACAAGAACATAACCAAGACTGGAATTGCACACAAAAGCTTTACAATAAAAGCATGCACAGTAATCATTAAAAATAAGGTCCACAGCAACTAATTCAAATTCTAATGGTAAAGAAAAACAATTGGAACCAGATCATCATATATTCTGCAGATATTACAATACCTTTAGCTTTGGCTCATGGACAGTTAAACATGCATTATCATTTACAGTGACAATGTCATCCTCTTTTCGCGATTTCTCCTTTTTGTTCAGAGGTCTTTTACGTACCTAAAACGAACGATGAGAAATGGGGAAAGAAAAATTAACCAGACATCTAATGCAGCATAAATATTTATAATCAAGCAAACAATTTGGCATACAGTATAGAATACAATCTTCATTCAACCATCTAAATTTAAGCAGTCTTGGCCAAAAAGGAAGAAAGAAAACAAAGTACCATCATCAATGCATCCTTGTTGCCACCAAGTTGATGGAAAAATCATCAGGAAGTTGATTTGTAACTTTCTGGATGATATTTCTGTGAAAGAGCTCTACATAACTTAATATATGGGAATGTTCTACTTCCCAAATTAACAAAACTTTTTCCTTCATCTATAACTGGTTTCACAGTGCATAAAATCTTGACCATTTGAAAGTGTTGCCTTCTGTCCTTCAGGTATTAACCATCCTTACTCTTTCTTGAGTTTGATCGATCATTTTTCACTATGATAAATGGCTTATGGAAGTAATATCATATCACTTCTTGATGGTTTCATTGACCAGAACTAAAAGTTCTATCATCACTAGATGTAATATTTCATTTTCATAGGGACATGCCATGCACAACAACCTTGATGCTCAGAAATTGTACATCACCAACAGTGACTACAAATATTACATCATAAAACAGTTAAAAAATTTAAATGACTTAATAAACTGACACAATCACGTAATCTGAATTATCCAAGTGCTATTGTGAATCAACACAAAAGGGTCACTATTAACTCTGCCAAATATATTCTTTTCTTAAGCCAACACATAAATTTAACTCTTGATACTTGTAGTTCTTTAGTTATGGCAGACCTGGACAAGTTACCTCCAAGTTAATGATTACAGACTCAGACAGCAGGTGAATGTTCTCTATTAATAATCATGTAAGGATGTTAACAACTTATGCTGCATGTCATTGTTTAATATACCAACACAAGCACAATATGGTAACTAGGGAGATGAGTTCCCTATTTCTTGTCAGTAAATTTTGAAATTCACTTACTCACATACCATTGACTTTCGCATGTAGGTGTCCACTTTGGATATTAAGTATGACAAACTTCCATTAAGTGCTCTATTTGCTTTTTAATTCGTTAAACTCATATTCAACATCACTTGGAATAGAGATGAAAATGTCCAGGGCAGATTGGATTCTTTGAACTAGATGCATATACTAAAAGAAAACTTTCAACCTAGTGTGGGAAATAAAGTAACCCCCAACAAAAAACTGACACATGGGCTCCCAGATCATGGAGGATCCCAACTTAGTAAACTTCATTGCAACCTGACCAGCTCATATGCCACATCATCACCATATCAAAATGGAAAATATCCCCCCAGTGGCCGGATATGGGAAATCTTCCCTACTGATCCATTAGGGTTCTGACATTATAAAAGGGGCTTCCTCATAGAAGAATAGGACAAACTTTTCCCTCTTTACTTTTTCACTTACTTTCTCCAATTCGTCCTAGTTTGAATAAGCTATAATTGGTGTGACTTGCAAGGTTTAAGTCAGATTTCACCCTAGTTTGAATAACTAGAGATAGGCTATAACTCTTGCAGTATTTTGCTCCATTCTCATAACAGAGAAGAAGAAAAGAGACTTTTAACTTCTGCAAAAAAAACACAGAAAGTTATATATTTAAAAAAACAAAAGATAAATAAGCAAGACCTGCACAAAACAGTTTCACCCAATCTATGTTGCTTTTAGTTATAATATGCATTTCAATAACTCATACAATTCTATTTCATCAAGCATTTCAGATATGGGTCTCAAAAGCTAGAATCGTGAATCACAATTTTATTACGGAATCCAATTTATTTCAAACAAGATGTACTAGAATGAAACTGTTATCCAAGCATATTGCCTCTTTGGCGTTTACTTTCCAAGCTAAAAAATAAATTTACTGAAAACCTGTTGACATCATTTTGATTTAAAACTGCAGTTAGGTAGCATAGAACATCCCATCTTTAGAATGCACTACCAGATTTTTCAAACATACCACTACTTTGATCTTGGCAACATTGCTCTCTTTGGTACTAATCTCTTTTTCATTATCCACTGGCCTCATATTGCCCTCTGCTCGCACTTGTTGCTTAGTAGATGTCACATCATAGTCATCATCAAATCCCCTGGTAGGAAAGAATGGTGACGGCTCAAATGGTTCTGAAAATACATGCTGCAAACAGGGGACAAGAACATAGTCCTTTATTAATTTCAAAAAATAACAACAACTACAGATAGTCATCATTTGAAGGCACCAATTAATATCATTCTTTACAGTGATTGCAAACAAAGCTAATTTCCTAAATTTTCTCACTCAGATTCCAAAGTAAAATTCTGTACTAAAATAAATCATGGAGCACCCTAAGAAACTAAAAATAAATCTCATGGATATGTATAATTCCATGAATGTTATCTTTGTACATGTATGAAAATATATTAACTATTAAAAACCACTGTGTTCTCTTTGCTTTCTTCTCATTCATTTTATGTTAAGCTCAAACAAGGTTCACAGCTCATGTAAAATTGTAAATATTGTTCTACTTAAAAAATTAATCCAAGAACGGTATTTCTCATAATACCACCTTCGATATCAATATCAAGCCATTAGTAAAAAGAGCATGGCTTGTCTATTTATGGTAACTGATATTTGTCCCATAAACATCAATAATCCACAAAAACTTGCTCAGCATAACAGAGTAAAGCAGAAGGTTATGTGTTCATACTTTTGACAGCAAAATAAAGAGCATCCTCCATTCTATGGAACAAATGTTCATATAACCATGAAAAATCTTGCAAGCAGGATTTTTCATGGTCAGTCAATGTCAAGCGGGATTCCAGCATAGCATGGTAGGTTGGAGGGCTTGCAAGACTCCTATTCTGACTAGGATTGCATCAAACAAGGGAAAAGAGAGGGATAATAAAAAAAAAAAAAGTCCTTCCCCTAAACCTTGTTCAGCACTCAAATGTGTTGTCCATACAATCAATAAATGGGTCTCAGGAACCATCTGGAATGATATTTCTAAGCCCAGAATAGCAAATCAGTCTGTGGGTTACTTTAGTTATTGATTTTTTTTCTTAATTTAATTAGGTCTTAGCTAGTAAAAATTCAACAAAGAAATTTGAGCTCAACAGGATGTCCAGACTTCTATCACAATTTCTATTATATATTTTTATTATTGTCCAGCAATAATATTAGTCTAGTTGAGAAGATTTGGTCCTGATAGCTTTTGGAGTCTCTCATTTCCTTTGAATCGAAGCAGTGCTCGCCAAAGGCAGCACTGTAACAAAAATGCAGCAGCATGTATTGCCTGAGAACTGTATATAACTATAATTTGGATCTGAAGGCTTTATTCTATCATCAAATTAGATAAAATCTGAAAATCTATGGCATGTGCATTTGACTAATTATGTAAAATCATCAATTATGCCCAACACATAGGAAAACACTTGTAAAAAGAGTTATTACCATGAGGATTACAAGCTAAAGCAAGGTGATGAGGAAAAAGAGAATGACAAATCCAGTTCCAATGCATAAATATCATTACATAATCATAATCAAGTTTAAAAAAAGAAAGAAAATGAAGGTTAATTACACGCAAGTAAACGATAATCATGACCAAAGGAGGGAGAGTTTGACAAATGTGAGAAAAGCAATCAGAACATTCTCGAGGCATTAGTGTTACAAGGAACGTATCCAACAGATACTGAATGAAATGTAGTATATTAAGCCAAAAATTTAGAGATAAAAGTAGCAAATCATAAAATATTCCTTAACAGGAGTAGTATATTGTTGCCAAATAACTTGTACTTATGCAAAAGGGTCGGGCAGGGACATGCAAGGTATGCAAAGACATAGAGTAAGTTGGTAGTTGAACGCTAAAAACAGACCACACGATGAGTAACAAGAGCAACATCATTCAAGGTGTTTCATGATATGATGCTTTGCTGAAGGCTAAAAACGCTAAAAATGGTGGGATCAGGGAATCATTCTCGAACATTCAAAGTCATGGGATTCTATCATCAGTTATCCTTGTATATTTAATATCATAATCACCATTGACTTGAAGAGGCAAGACACTATCACCAATATTTATCACATTCCAGTACTAATCTTAAACAAACCCATGGGGAATCAGCATAGGTTATAAATGTACATGAGGAGGAAAACCAGCAGTCCTGTATACCCCCAAAATAATAGCATTTGGATACATACAGGCTGTCGATGATTACCTCTGAGAGAAGCTCAGTGTCATCCATAGCATGAAGATCCAAAAGCCCAGCTCCAAATTCCCCTCTGAGTTCAGGTGAATAGAAGCCATCAGCTGCGGTCATCGTACCCAGACTTTGTGCTGTTGGAGTGTATGGTTCAGAAACAGATTCCCCATTGAAGTTAAGATTCCTCAAAAGCCTAAGGAGTTTCTGCTTCTCCTCCACCGACTGAGGTCCATATCCCTGCCAATACATCTCTCAAACATTTAACTAACAAATTATTTAAAAGAACATTTAGGCCTTATTTTTAGTAGATAACCTACGAAATTTTCAGCAAAATCTTTTATTCGTGGTACTTGAAGATTAAATGTTCAAAGGGACACTGGCAAGCAAAGAAGTTATCACATCTGATGCCGCCTTTGGGGCCCATGCTATAATGATCGCATTCGAAGCAGCGCACAAGGAGAAAATACACGAGAGATTCAAAATGCACTATAAAGATTAAAGAGAGAGAAACATTTTTAGTCCTTTCATTATACAAGATGTACCAAAGATCAGGAAACGGTCGGTTACCTGCATGAGGAGATTGGGGAGGAGGCGGTTGTCAGAAGACGCCATGGGCGAGGCCAGGTGCTGGAGCCCGGCGGATTGGAGCCACCGCGCCATGACGGCATCCCCGGCGTCCCCACCGGCCGCCGCCGCCGCCGCGGCGGTGCCGGCGCCGCCCTGTTGCACCTGGCCACCCATGTGGCGCTGCGCCCTGCGTTGGGGCGCCAACTTTCCGCAGCCCTGGTGCCCGCCGACGCCGATCTACAAGATGCCAAGACCCGCCGCACCTCCAGATCGAGATCGGGAAGGGGGCTCACGGAAACATATATGGCGAGATCTACCGCAACTCCAGGGCGAGATCGGGAAGATCCGATCGCGACCGGCGGAGAAGCGAAAGGGATCGAGGAATCGGGTTCTCGATGGATGTAGCGGCCGATCCGGTTGGGATCTGGGGCAATGGGGCTGGGATCGGGTGGAGCCGGGAACCCTAATCTTAGTGCGGCGAGAGTCGATGGATGGGGGCGATCGATGGATCGATCGCCGATGGGATTGGAACGGGGAGATGCGAAGGTTTCTTGCTCCGAACGGGAGATGGGGAAAAGGAGAATGGGTGAGAGACGGAGAGAGAAGGGGGTCCGACGAGATAGAAAGAACGAGTGTCGTCGCCGAACCGAACCCAATGAATTTATTAGACTCATGTGCCATGTAACAGAGGCGGTCAGGAGACTAATAGAAGGCGATTTGTCTTCGACAGTGGCTGTGTGATTATTTTTATTTTCTTTCTTTTTTCCTTTCTTTTGGCAAAATTATATACATATATATATAAATGATTCTTATATTTATCTTTTAAATGTAAATTTAAATTTTATATTTTTATAAACTAAAAAAATATGATTACCTTTGAATTGATTATTTAATAATATGAAGAGATAGACGAATATAACATTAATAGAGTAAAAAAATCAAATGGTCAAAATTAAGAGTTTGAAGTTTAGAAATAGGAGAAAAACAGTTTTATTTATAAATAATTAGGTATAGTTTTGATAAATATATAATGTGAAATACTTAAATATGTTGTTATAATATGTGAAATAATTAGTATTAATGTTGTAAAGAAAAACAAAAAAACACAAAGAAAGAATTTTACTATAAATTATAAGTACATATTCAATATATTCTTAATTTACCTGTAGATAAACAATATCTTGTAGATAGCATGTAAAGTATCATTCGAAACTCAATTGTAATTAAAGAATATTAAAAATGTTATGGATTGTTTCTTATTTTATGAAGGATTATAATGAGATCTAAAGGTATTTTAGGTACTGTTCATATATTTTTTATGAAGGATCTTATGAGGCTTAAATGCTTGAAAGATTCATTACAGGAACATTAAGAATATTATAAATATTTTATACTACATATTTCAATATTTGAAATAATAGATAAGCATAAATTATTTTTTTATTGGAAAAAAGAAAAAAGGTGTAGAAATTAAGAAGAGTAAATGTTTATTTTATTTAATTAGATCTAATTGCTGCCTATTGAAGCTTTATTTTTTTTTTTCTTTGTGTCATGTAATCAAATAAGACGGCAATTAATCAATTATTATGGTTCATTTAACTTGTAATAATTATATAGCAATTGAGTCCAATGTTTGGATCAATATTTGAGCTATGAGATCTAACCTATAAATGGCCCTAATTCCTCATAATACAATATATTTTTTATATTTTTTTTCATTTTCATTATATTAATATATCATTAGTTTTATTTATAGCAAATAAAAATCATCCGGTGCAAATAACACCTGTTTTTGTGTGCAAATCAATATACACTTTGCCCACCTACTTCATCAATATCATGTCAATTTGCAGTACTGTCATGTGATGTTGTTTGAATAGAACAAGAAAAGGAAAAAAAAAAAGAAGTGCTACAATTTTAATATACATGTATATTTTAAATAAACTATTTTAATATTTATCCTTCTAATATTAAATTTAATATATATATATATAATTGTACTCCAATTAACTAATCATTATCTAACAAATAATTTAAACTCTAATTACCATCGATATAATTTTAATGTAAACAACAAAATAACTATAAAGACATTCACGATTATGGGATGATTATCATCCCCAATAGTTGGATTTATAGATCATTTGGAATATATTTGATTTCGAAAATATCATCTTCTCATAAAAATAATTGATTAATTTGGAACATCGAGTTAGTGATATGACATGATCTAAACATTAATTACTACAAGTAAATATTTTCCTACTCAATCGCATAATACGACTACATCAATAATTATCGAGGGATGCTTTAGATATTTAAAGATTTTTTGATATGTGTTTTCGAGACAAATATATATGCATAATATTATTATTTAGTGGGATATATATATATATATATATATATATATATATATATATATATATATATATATAATGTTTGTAATGGCACATACATTATTTCCAATCTTTGAATTAATGTATTTGTAAAACCACCATCCTTTCTTTTAACACTAAATTTGTGACATATGAAGTCATGTGAAGACATTAAAAGAGGTAAAAGAACAATCACGGAACACAAATGAAAAAGTATTTGGGGTTGGTGAGAGGATTCCTACATCACCATGCAATCAAAGAGATGATTGGATTAATTATGACAGACATAATTACTATCAAAAAAATTTAAATATAATTATTCGTAACTAATTTAAGTCAAATATATAAATATTAAATACATACAATATCCTTAGTATTATATTTTTATAATAAATAAAAAATATTTATCTAAAGAAAACACTGATAGAGAGATTAGATGACGAATCTATATGGCTAGCATTTACAAAATGTAAAGAACACTTTGGTTCTTCTGATTCATTAGCAAAGACATCAGAATTTGGTGGGATACATAAATAACAAAAACCTTTGAAAATTAATTCACAATTATCATCGATAATAGCTCTTAGTTACCATGAAAACTCAATGGTAGCTATTTTAATTTGTTTTTAGGATGTATCTTTTTTTTTTTCTGGCAAAAAGAAAAAAGAATTTAGTAAGATTTAGTGGTCTATAGAAAAAGGATTTAAGGAAGAAACAAAGCTTTGTAATCATGTTTAGTTTGAAAAGGATGTCTTCAAAGGGAGTTCAAACCTAAGTGGACACCCAACAAACGCTTGGAATGAATGCAACACTTGGTGATGTAAAGCTTTCACTCCCAACACTTTTTCTTCGGTGGAAAGCTCCAAAGGTGTTGCCTGCCACATTAATAGATGTTGATTAGGTTACAAATCCCATCCATTAGCCATTGACATGATTGCAATGTTGAAGTCACATTGTAATTAATCCAAACCTATTTCAATTGTTTCTAGTAATCCTCGAATTAATTTTGAACATTGTAATAATAATCATGTTTTTTTCACATCAAATCAATGTGATCGATTTAGACGATGTTAGAATATCTATTAATAAGATAAAAGATGTATCGAATAAAAAAAAAAAAAAAGTATCGGAGACATATTTAAATTCGAATAAAAATTATGTGCTTTTGACATCAAATTAATATGATCGATTTAGACAATGTTAAAGTATCCATTAATAAGATAAAAAATGGATCGAATAGAAAAATTAGTGTACGAAGTATGTTCGAATTCGAATAAAAAACAATAAAATCATTCTTTTAAGACTATGATAATTTAGGGTTTGTAGACACCTCTCCAACTACATAAATAATATTTTTCTAATTGATCTTTTTGAAATTATACATGAACTATACAAACATCGTATCATCATGTCATGATTTTTTTTTTTTGTGTGAGTAAGATTATATGATAATTATTTCCAGATTATTGAGTTACCCTAAAAAAAAAAAAGTGACTACATTATTATTCTCTTTGGAATTACATGGAAGATTGAAATCAAATCATTTAGGGAACACATAAACAAACAAACACATCCCAAGGAGGAGATTGAGAGTATTACCAGCCGACATGATGGGCACTTTGCTCCAAAATCTGCACATCTCAAGCTCATCAGGAACAGTGATGGATGGAGCAAAAAACAGCAACTGTGATAGCAGATGTGTCCACATGCATCAGAAACAACATCCAGTAGAGATTCCTGCAACATGTCCACTATGATTGCAATATGAAGGTTTAAGTTACTTTTGTGATGAGTTATTGTTTACTTGGGAAGTATCTTAGCTTCTAAAAGGTTCAAACTACTTCATAGATTAGCACATCCATTATAAGTATGGATTCACTTAAGAAAAAGTAGGAAGAGAAATCCTTGATGGATTAGAATTTGTTGCTCTAAATATTTCATGTATTTTTAATTTTCGATGAAGAAGTAAGATCCGAGGAAATACTTCCAATACTCTTTACATTTCTCTTTACTAGATTTAGAAATACTGAAAGAAAAGATATATGAGGAGATTTGTACTTGAGCTGAGATTGGTTCATATTATGAAAATTTTGTTTTTTTTTCTATGGACATATGTAACAAATGTCAAGCCACTTTAATGATCTTCTAATATGTTTCTTAATTAATTTTACGATTATTAATGAGGTGGCCAAAGGATATTGACAATAAAAAAAATACTATATCATGACAATGGTTGCTTGCTAACATCCATATAGTTTTTTTATGGGAATATAGAGAATATAAAACTAGGTTTTGAATGCTAAGACGATCGTCAAATCAAATTTTTGACACTGAAAGTCATTTTGATTTTGAATCCTTGCACACTTCGAGAATTTTCTAACGACATGAACTTTTTTTTGGGCTTTTTTTTATAATAAAAAAAAAACGTTCGTCGTCGTGAGATTTGTCCGACACATTCGTACATCATTGGGCAAACTACTGTTATCTGTCTATCAAATCACACAACACAAAATATATATTATTGGGATGATAAGTATATATAATTTTGATATCTGTCCAACGAGAAATATATTATCGTTACAAAGGCATATTTCCATTTCGATTTGGTGATGAGATGACCGACGACTTCGTCGGGTCGTATGGTGTGAGCCGGAATCGAACCGTGTTGCTTTAAGATTGGTGCTGCTAAGCAGGCCTTCCGAGCCGTGTATGGTCCACGACAAAAGCCCAACAATCGAAAGCCCATCTCACTCGTCGCTTTCCTCCCTTCCCTTCTGGCCCGTCAAAACCCTAGGTGTAGGATCGATCCGTTGGGTTCCGAGGTTCGCTCCTCCTCGATGCCGTCCTCGGATGACGAAGTCGATCGGATCCCTTTGAGTGCGCGGCCGGAGTGGTCGGACGTGAGGCCCGTCCCGCAGGACGATGGCCCCAACCCGGTCGCGCCCATCGCTTATCGCGATGACTTCCGGGAGACCATGGACTACTTCCGCGCCGTGTATCTCGCCGACGAACGGAGCCGCCGCGCCCTCGACCTCACCACCGAGGCCATCGGCATGAACCCTGGCAACTACACCGTGAGCTTTTTTTCTTTCCCCTCGTAATCTCAGTTGTCCTGAGATCGATAGATACTGGGGAAAAAGTCTTCCGAAAGATATATTTTTCTTGTTAAGAGGGAAAATCCAGAAGCTTTTGGTAGAAACCTTTATACAAGTTCATTTAGTTAAACAAAGGCCTTTCTTTTTTGGCAAGTAAGATGGTGGATGGATCTGCCGAACCGATCTTGAATCACATGCATCTCATTCTATTTAACGTTGATTTCTGAGAAAAGACTCACCATGTTATTTAGTGCCTTAGGTAGCTGCTTGAGCTGAAGTCGGAGTGATATTTCGTTTGCAGAGGCAGATTTAATGTGGTTCAGAGGCTCTAGTTCTGTGAAGAGATTTCCTCAAAAGTTCGTACATCAATTGTGGTGCAAAGATAGAAAAAGAAGAAACTGAACTTGTGTTCTTTTCTTTTGTGCAAGTAGGATCCATTATAGCATCACCTTGGATAGCATACCTAAAATTGGATTTAGTGTGGACAACTATCTGTTGATATGCAACTTACGGATCATTTTTTGTTAAATTGAGAATTATTGGTATTATTGGCTTTGGTAATTCTGAATTTCTGATACTGTTGTTCATGCCATTAATTTGATTTTGCACCATGATCAAGGAAAATTGAGATCTAATTTCTTAATATGCTTATTCGGGCTTTAGTTATCTCCTATTTTCTTGTTTTTCTGGATTACATATCATCTAGACTTTCTTTTCATGCTAGAGGGCATTACTCAAACTCATTATATTGCATTTCTACGGATACGAACATAAAGTGAGACCTTTCCTAATGATCTGTGCGCTAGCTATATTACTGTATTATCCACAGAAGTTTGTTTCTGTAGTGTTAGCTGTTTATGCTTTAGGTCATGCATCCACTAAATTATGCAGTTAAGGACTTAAGTTACTATTTGTCATGTTTGTATATTACAGTCTGGGGCATGTCTCACTTTTTAACATGTTTTTAACATGTTTCTTGGATATTAAGAACTATTTATTTTGCTGCCTTTATTTTGGTTTCTCTCTTTTTCTTCGCTGTTTATGCTGGATCTTCTTATTTGATATCAAATAAAACAATGCAAATAGGTCTGGCACTTCAGACGCGTTGTGCTCGAGTCATTAAATGCAGATTTACATGAGGAAAGGGATTTTCTAGACCGAATGACTATGCACAACGCCAAAAATTACCAGATCTGGTGAGTGTTCACATCATAAGCCTATTATTCTGGTATCAAGAAAAACATTCATTCATCTTGATAGATTTAGTTTTTGGCACATATTCTCTTAATGTCTCATAAGATTTCACTTGGCTATATATATATTTTTAATTTTTACACTGTTCTAAAAAGAAGTACTGGCAGTTCATCTGGGAGAATTTGCTTGCAACTTGTATGCTAATGATTATATATGTCATGTAGGCACCACAGGCGGTGGCTTGCTGAGAAATTGGGCCCAGAGGTTGCAAATAAGGAACTTGAATTTTCTAAAAATATACTTGATCTAGATGCTAAAAATTATCATGCCTGGTCTCATAGGCAGGTATTTTAACTACTTTCTCTTCCCCTCTCTTTTTCTTGATGTACTTTTGAGTACTGGAATGTGTTGAATTTATACTATCTTAATTTACTCAACATCTAAATCAAAACCAAGTCGAAAGGCTGACCAAGGGGTCTCAAATCTAGAATATCCTGAATTGTGCTCACTGAGAATGTACTTTATTTTTGTACAAGCTGATTTGATCCTTCAAACGCAGGTGATGAAGGATGACCTCTGTCAATGTTTAGCCAATACTAATGTTGGACCTTGTTATTCTCTTCCAATGCAGTGGGTGCTTCAGTCATTAGGTGGCTGGGAAAATGAGCTTGGCTACTGCTGCATGCTTCTTGAAGATGACATTTTCAACAATTCAGCATGGAATCAGGTTGACTGCTACAGGGTCTAGTTACTATACGTAGCTATTTTAGATCTGTTCAGCTATTGCTTTATGCCATACTTTTCTCTTGATCTTTATATTATTAATCTTGAGAATGGCTTAGTTGGCATAACTATTTGCATTTCTTATAGAAATCATTAGATTTAAGCCAGTAAATTGAAATTTAGTGCCTTGTGTTTGTTAGAAAATTTCTTATCTGAAACATAGAATAGACTATTTGATAACATTATTTTGACATGCTTTAGTTTAGTGTTCGGGAGACATTCCTGTTACCTTATAAGTACCTATGGTACTTATATTTTTCAATTCGTGCTGTATAAAACATACTCCAAATAATGGGAGCTTGTCGATTGAGCTGGTGTCCCTTAGTTTGACAAGTAGTCTTTCCTTTGTAAGTCTGATTGATGAAACCTGG
This sequence comes from Musa acuminata AAA Group, assembly GCF_036884655.1. Taxonomy (NCBI): domain Eukaryota; kingdom Viridiplantae; phylum Streptophyta; class Magnoliopsida; order Zingiberales; family Musaceae; genus Musa; species Musa acuminata. The sequence goes on from NC_088328.1 coordinate 18,790,956, forward strand.
TGATTTTGAAAGAGTAAAATGGATATTCAAGTAGGAGATCACAACAGTGAACTGTAAAATTTATGGACTACAACCACCATAAATCTCAAAATTTGTCAACTAATGAACTTGCATGACCATACTGCTAGCCTGAAAATTCTTTAGCTTGTAATTTGAGTTCTATGGTATGCACCATCTTCCTAAGATCATCTCTTCCTAAGATCATCACTTTATTATGGAACAGATTTGCACCTCAAAGAATCTAGTAAACCTAAAAACCAATTGGTATCGAGCCTTGGTCAGATAGGTAAAGCTTGGTTCTTACCCTTCTGATTAGTATTAAAACGTGGGACATGTGCATGTGAATCATGCTTGTTAGTTTGTGCATGCTCTGGCACTGACCGACCTTTTTACCTTTTATTTTGTGGTAGCAGTTTTTTTTCCATTGATGTTAGAATCATTAAACAGCTTTAGTCCTTAGAAGATTGTTTGCCTTTTGCCACTTATCACATATCACAAGGCACAAATTCTCATTTAACTCATTCATTATCCAATTGTACATTCTGTTGGCAAGTATTTTCCTGAAAGTGCTAATGCCCAGTGTTTTGCTCTTCATAGACTATCGTGTTTCAGTTAATTAAGGTCCAAAATGCATAGGTAATTTACATAATTAGGGACTAATATGATTGTTTCTTTACTCTACGATTGTTTCCTCGAGTATATATATCCTTATCTTAGAACGTGACTTCCCTTGTCATTTATAGAACAAATCCATGTCCCCTATTAACTGTTGATCTGCAACAGCGGTACTTTGTCATCACAAGATCTCCGCTACTGGGAGGCCTACAGGCCATGAGAGATTCTGAAGTAGGCTACACAACAGAAGCCATCCTAGCTAACCCGCTAAACGAGAGCCCTTGGAGATACCTTCGAGGACTGTACAAGGGCGACACCAGCCAGCTAATAAGCGACAACCGAGTATCTGAATTGTGCCTGAAGGTCCTGAAGACAAGCAACAGCTGCCAATTTGCATTAAGCCTGCTCCTGGATCTTCTTTGTTATGGTTTCCAACCATCCGAAGAACTCAGGGCAGTAGTCGAGGCTTTGAGAAACTCTGAACAGGACACAGTAAGCAGTAAGTTAGCCACTACGGTGTGCCTCATCTTGGAGATCACGGATCCAATGCGATCGAACTACTGGGCGTGGCGAAGGAATAATCTTCCTAGTCAAGTTTGTTAAACTTTCCTAGGGTCCAGGCTAACCTTCCACCACTCCTGTTTCATCAATCTGTGTGGTCCGTAAAGTCCAGGTGATGGATCAGCTATGGAGTCACTGCTCTTTGGATTTCGCCTCTCATACGGAGAGCCCGTCAGAAACATATTACAATGTCACGTGATTAGTTGTATCTTTGTTGATCTAACATGGTTTTGTGCTACTTGTTCAAGATGATGCAGGTCTGTAGTCTGCATGCCGTTAATACATTACCGCCTTAACTCAATCCTCCAAAAAGACCAGAGCAAAAGACAGCAGCACCTCTTCTCTCCGTGTCATCCTTTTAGTGTCGCAGTATAAATGGATTGATCGAGCTCCGGATTAAGTGGGTCCAATCGATTGTATTCCAGAAAACCCGACCCGTTATCATTATTCTTTATCAGTAAAATGATGACGGATATGTTTACCATGAATCTGAGACCAAATCCCAACTCCAAACTCATGCTAAATCGAATCGAGATGTCCGATGCAGTTTAAACGGATCAGGTAGTTTGGGATCCGACCCGCTGTGGGATGCTTCCTTCACTATTACCCGGATCCAAATCCGATGGACCTTTAGATCCGATCTCGCAGTCCCCGAACGCGAACCCACCCTCCGATATGTACCCGCAAAGCCTTCCCATGGCCATCTAGACCAGCTGTCCCCTCCGCCAATGTTACGGCGGAGCTCTCCCCCTCGCCTTCTGCCTCGCGTTTCTATTCTTTTCTTCAGCTTCGGATCATTGACCATCGCATCTTTGTTGCAACCAGGGAGGGAGGAGGGAGCTTCGGATTATGATCCGACGTATGAATTTGTTGTGCGTGTGCGGGATGATCCTTGTTGCTCAGCATTAGCTTGGTCTTTGTTGGGATGAAGTGTGTTTTTTTTTTATATGTATGCTTGCTTTGTTTAGATGGCCATTGAATTCAATGATTTACGCACTCATGGTTGCAGGAGGTTCAATCACTTTTTCCCAGTATTATATGTTTAATTTATGTGTATAGTGATGTTTAGACATTAAGGTTTCAGGTTCGGTGGCGATCAAGATGTAATTAGATGAATTATAAGAATGTTGAAAGCAATTATCTCTTATAGAAGTTAGCCTTGTAGTTTAGTTAATATATATCTCTTCAAATATGAAACTGTTTAAGTTTTAGTTGCGACATTTCTTCATAACCATGGATCCTAGAAAACATGACAATCTTGATTGACTTTGCTTCCTTTGTGAATGAATATATCTTATTATAGAAACGTAAAGTTAATCTTGTTTGGAGTATATGGATCAACATCACACACAATGATTTATGACAGAGAGCAAGTTAGTTATTCTTAGTCTCTTTGACCAAGAAACTGAATCATTATTCTTAATTTTGGAGAAATTGAGAGACAGAGGTAAAGAGTTAAAGCCTCAAGAGGCTAATCATCAACTACTATCACAAGGTGACACTTATACTAACGAAACAGCACAAGAAAGAAAAAGAAAGAAGACCCTGAGGACTGAAGAAGGTGAAATGATCCAAGCCCAATGACAGGGCGGCCTTTTTAGCTTTTGTCATCATTTATGTTTTTTTTTTAATACTCTTAAAGTACAAAATAGAAACAACATTTATGATTTGTTGTGTGTGTTTCTTGTCTATTTGTTCTTGAAAAGTTCATTTGACGATACGTCACCACCACCGATATCTGTTTTGTCCTTAGGATTATCAAGTTTATTTTTTACCTCTGTTCATCAAACTCTCTAATTCATTTGATCATACACATACTGAATCTTGTCCTTTCCTCAAGAGGAATGTTAGACACTGTGTGCTATCTGTTCATTAGAATTCCAGAAGCAGAAAGTATCTGGAACTGAAATTTTGGAACATTATGTAAGCAATTTGAAGAACCAACAACTTGATCATGTTTGTTTCAGTTATTTATAAGTTTTTAATTATATACGAAAAAATGCTAACGATAAAAAAAATCTAAATACAACCTTATCAAGGAGTAGCCAACTCTGAACTGATGTTACAGTTAATCATCTATATTTGGTGTTTCCTGTGCCAGATTCTTTTATACAATAGAAGCACCTAATCCTTATATCAACTTGGTGTTTCTGGGGCCAGTCACAATTTTGTGAATCAGTTCCATGAACTGAAGGTTTGTGTAATTACTTGTGACTCCATGCTTCAGAATATAGGGAAAGTTTCATGACCATAGGAATGATTCATGTACACCATTGATCAAATCCTAATCTTGATGGAAGAGTAACCTTGTTGATGAAGCCTATAGTTTTAGAGAAACCTGGTCTGTGTAAGACTCAATCAACAAAAATGATTCCCTAGATTGAATCCAAGGCTTCGCCCAATCTCTGAAGATTTGGGCGCATCCACAACAAGCCGTGATGTTCCAACTATTTGTTATCGGCTGTATGAATCTTCTCCTGCCATTGAGCTCATGGTTACACCCTGTAATGTACTGAAATTATAATAACAAACAAAGTTCTATTAAATTGTCGTGCCTTACCCAATGCTGTTTCATTAGCTGACCAAATTCTGCTATTGTTTTCACTGATACAATTTCATCCTCATCCATTTTTCATTTTTAAACACCCTTGGAGTCTCTTCTTTAATCTCCTCTTTGCCATATGATGTACATGGTCAAGCTTGATATAGTTCTGCTTGCAACTAATTCCAAACTGATACAGGTTTTGTCCATTTTGCATTCTTGATATGCTGTTTAATAAATTTGTGGAGTGTTCAATTTTGAACATTTTTGTTCTACTTCATTGATAAATTAGTGTATCCTTTTTCCTATTGGTCTTCATGTCAGTCTTACAATTACCCTTAACTGCAATCTGTTGGATGTTATCTAATCATAATATCTTTTTGAAGTTTAGTGCATTTCTTTGTAAGAGAAAAACCTTATATGCTTAGAATTACATAACCCTTTTATATATTAAGGAGACATACATAGAATTTGCCAGTAACAGTCACTTCCTCAAGAACCTGATGCAGTAGCCCTTTTCATACTGCACATGGTATAAGGTATTTGTTTTTCCTGTATATTAGGGAAAGCTTCCTTTTCTAGAGATGTCATGAACATGTTAGAAAATAGATCACTATTCAAGGACTATCAGCTTTTCCTAGAGTCATCAGAATTGAATTACTCATGATACTGATCTGGGCCCTCTTTACATGAGCAGCTACTATGGCTTTGTTGCTTTTTGTTGTTTTTATTTAAAATCTAATATCTAAATGTGATTTAAGTGTCTCACATGATTATGTAGTTGCTGAGTCAAACTTACCAATCTATAATTTCTTGGTTTATATCATTTTCAGCAAACAGCAGGAGCAGAGCTGAGTGGAGCACCCCCAAGATATTTCTGTATGCTCCTATTTTTACTTTAATTCATCGCCATCACCTTTTCCCTTCTCTTCTGGTGCACAAATTTGGATCCACTCCTGATATTTTGTAGATTTCCTATTTTTGACATGATCTGTCTGATTTCTGTACATTGGAATATAAATTTATCAACAACACTGGACATGTGGGAACCTAGACCTTTGAAGATATAGTTGTCTCTTGGAACACCAAAAACACATTATCGACTAAAGCTATTGTACTTGATTGTCAGGAGCATTTGTTTATGATGAGATTCTCACCAGTACAAATTTACTATCTGAGGATTCTTTGGACTAATCTGGGGGCTATTCCAGCATCCAGGATAGACTTTAAAGCAAGGAGAAAATAACACAATTGGTGTTGGAGATGTTGGAGTCGTTGGCTGATGTTTGGACACAATGGAAAAACTGAGGTTGTAATATTCTAGCCTATTTTCTCTTGTTTTGGTGGTACAGAATCCATAGCGTTATCGCCAACTGGATCAGATGAAAATGGTGACATGATGATGATGGTGCAGTGGACATTCTTAAGCATATCCACCTCCTCACTTCTGTTCAAGGAACTGTCTACTTTATCAAACATAGACTTCATCTCATTGCTGAGTAGACTTTATGCAGTTGAATGCACAACGAGCACATTTTTTCAAAGAGAGAGAGAGAATCACATTCATGTACATCTCAGATTCCCTATTCAGCAGATTCAAGCTTTAATTGCTCATACCAGCCTGGTGGAAAGCTAGGGGAAGTGTAAGCTTTTACTTACTGATTCCTTTTTTATTCCTTGTATTCACCATTATAATGTCATTTATATTGATATTAGTAGTGGCAATTTTCCTTTTTAAAATCGAGCTGAAAAGTTATTCTCTTGATGATATTTGAGTGACAGCTTTGCCTTCCTGTCCTTTTATGAAATTTTAATGCAGAGGCCAGCTGGTAAGAATCTTCATGCAAAGTTGATGTCCATGTCCAAGCATCAAAATCATCGCTACAGAAGGTTAAGCTTCAGTCCTTCTAATCTGTTAGTGAAGTCAGTGTTTCATGGTCTTTTCATATGACATTGTCATGATATTGAAAGTATTAGATTGGACTATTGCACTTTTTCTATTAAATTAATAAGTGACCATGACTCTTAAGGGTAAATCATCAAGGACAACTAAGTCTGGTATGCTTCAACTTTAGATTTCTCTTTTGAGCAGGTTTTCATCAATAAAGTCCTTTTGTCATGCTTGCTAGTCTCTGCTAACCAGTCAAAATAACCATGTCATTCTGTAGTGTAAAGAAACTACAGTGTGACCTTATTTTAAGGGAAAAAGAGACTTAGCTTGTGACTTCAATCTGCAGGTCAGATGATGGGTGAAGCATGGATAATGTTTTTTACACAAGTGCTGTCCGATGAGGAGGAATCTGCTCCATGGTCCATCTAAACCTATTGGGCATCCTTTATATATTATATTTCTGAGGGACCAATGACCATTCTTGGAACCTTATTCTGCAGGGTCAACATTAAGTTATCATCCAAGCACTGTTGGCAGATATTTAAAGTCCAGCCAACCAAATGTGGCTCACTTCATGGCACATGAATGAAAGATCAAGTCAATGAAGTTAAGCTTCTTCTACACTCTGGTAAGTTGGTTGTCTTTAAGAATCCACTCAGTCATCATAACTTGACCTTTTAATTCTTCTACATTTCTTGGGAAATTGTAGCTACTAGCTTGGTCATCATGGTGGTCAAAGTTAGTTCAAGATCAAGTTTTTGACTTGATATGGGAAAGGCTCCCTTCCTACCATCTCAAATAGTAACAGAGCATATAAAATTCAAGTACAAGGAGCCACTTTGAAGTAAGTTTCTCTGATCCACATTCTCTTCAGGATTATGATAATATAATTCACTTAAGTCATTGGATGTGCAAACTCTTCAGAACTCATCTCTCAATCTTCTCCATGTCACCATTAGAACAAAACACATGACTCTTAGCATGTTCTTTTATCATCTTAAAAAGAATTATTAAGAATATGTATCATGTCTCATCTAACGACTTAAACTTTTAGATGAAATTGACAATAACTTTTAGGATATATTCAGATCATTTTTAGGTTATATTAAAAAATAATTAATTCGAGTATGTGTCTTATATTGACTTAAACTTCTAGATGAAATGATAATGTTATTTTTTTTAAATGATTATATATATACTCTGTTATTTAAGTGAGTGACCACAAATTTTAATAGCTTGGGCTAGTATGTAATTTATCATCTCGTTGTTGGTTTAGATTTGATGTGTGAATGAAACTCAAATATATGGTATGGTGCAAGTCCAAGTGAAGAATGAATACTGTATGAATATTTTTAATTAATGATGAGAAAAGAAGGATAGATATATGATTCGAACTTATGGTACAATTTCAAGGATTTGATTGAGTTACTGCAAGTCCCAAAAGCTTAAGTTATCGGGAAAAGATTAATATAATGGATGAGAATTTGATTGCATCAAGTTGAGCTCTTGCAACACTGGATGAGTAACGTAGAAGCACAAGCAATACAAATGCAGAGACTGTAGGATGAACCTGACACATATGAGTTGCTGAAGCCCAAACATTCCACACGATCCAAATCAATCCATGCGAAAGCTGCAAAAAGGCTTTTGCTTCTCCTTCAGCAACTTCAATCGCCTTCACCCCTTTTTCTGTATCATTTGCATGGAGAAGTCTCTCCTTCTTCCTTTCACCCTTCCTGGTCTCAACTACCAGCATTTTGGAATCACTCTACTTCCAACCTCCAGCAAACTGTCGTGCTACCATGGATGAACCCTAAATCCTTTATCACATGTCTGTATGGAGCTGGCTAAGTTGTTCATCTTTATCTATGAAGTCTTTTGTCTAGTTATGTTTGTGCACCTAAGTTTACGCTTTTATAAAGTGAAGTTATAAGGAGATTGATCGTATTGCTAATGCAGAACCAGCTATTTCTGTGAACTGTGATTGATGATAATTAACACACATGGCAAATCAGGCAAAATGATGCATGTGTAGATTACATTTTGATTGATGACATTGAAGTATCCGCTTATGTCCCATTCAAAGAAAACTTTTTGGTTGATTGATTGACTGACCCATGGCATCTCAAAAGAACATGTACAGTATATTTGAATCAACAACTAACAACTAGTAAGCAAGGATTGTAAAAGAAAAAAAAGGGATTTGATTCTAGAAAGAAAACAATCCTTTTAAAATTTTATTCAATTTGTGGGATTTTGAGCAATTAGATCCAGTAACTTGATAAGTCTGACTTAAGCTAATAATATTAGCTTGCTTCGTGTACGCGTAAACCTTTCTTATGCCTAACCCAGATTTATTTGACATCCTCATCATGCTCAATACTTTGTTTATCCTGCTCTCATTTTTGACATCCGATTCAATAGGATATTTGATACATCATTGATAAAAAATATATAAATATGAGGTAATAATAATAGACTAATCTAACCCTGAGTACCTTCATAACTATCCTTTCATCAATACATATATATTTATATTTACAACAAATGAAGATAATTCCTTCTTGTATGAGCTGTTGCAATAATCATCTGTCTACGATACGATGTGTACAATCACTCTTGCTTATTATCTATCTCAAGCACATCTTCACATCCTCGTCTTCCTCAGATACCATCATGTACAATCCAGGAATATCTAACTCTCTTCAATTCAATCAGTCCATGATCATCCCATGGAGTTTGTGATCATAATCATTGCCATTGCCAACGCCTGATCCATCCCAGGCTGCACTCTCAGAGTTAGAACATCCTTGTCAAGTAGCTTCTTTGCCATGGATCCATATTTCCTACTAACCTGTGAAAAGGAGACGAGGAAAGCTTAAGACTGTGATGGATCAAGATGTGGAGAGAACAGTTGGTACCTCGGCCACCAGTGTGTTTGCAGCAGACTGATAGATCTTGGAGCATTCCTTCTCGCGGGACCAGCTCATTCGATAACCTAATAATGGCTGGAATCCATCTTGGGTGAACATGGAGATGGTGCAGCTGTGGCTGCCCAAGTCCTTGGTTGCTTTGAACAGTGGGCTTTGCTCTCTCACCATGTCTTCAACATCTTTGTCACCCTTGTAAGCCTCCCAACTCTCCTTCAAGTTCAGAATCTGTCAAACCATGGATGATGATCAGCTGCTTAGGTACCGTTAGGGATGTTAGGTGGTTTTTGGATTGGACCAAATTATATGGATGACGAAGAAATCAAGTATTGAAAGATTCTTCTATAAATGTCTTATGTAAACCAAGGCTTTGGTAAGGATGTATACTAGAAAAAGACTTTTAGTGCTACTAGGATTTTCTTGTATGAGATTTATACCAAAGATTGTACAAGGAAATTTTTGTTTAGATTTAGGTTAATAAACAAAAAAATTGATTCTTCTATGAATATCTTATGTATATTAAGACTCGGTAAGGACAACACGTATAAGAAAAAGACTTGTAGTGCTATTAGGATTTTCTCTAGAGTATATGTTGAGAAAAAAATTCTTTACAATTTATACAAGAAAGTGTACAAGGATATTTTAGTTTAGATTCTTCTTGTATAACAAAATAATAATAATTTTTCTTTGTAGAGGTAGACATCTCATGTGTTTGCTATTTAAGGTTTGTGTTCCATTGTTGGTTCTATGGTTTAATATTGTTGTTTCGAGTGTTGAATGCGGAAACTGAACGTGGAGGTGTTGGTTTGAATCAGATACCAATGACTGCAGGAAGAAGAAGAAGAAGAAATGTTGATGTCTTGAAGAACAAACACGCATGCATGTTTGATATTTCTTTTTATGGTTTTTAAGGCTGTATATATTCTGAGTAAGATGGATATGCTTATCTTTCTACTGTATGAATTGATCTTTCTACTGTATGATTTGATGTGGGCATGAGGAGGTGGCATCAATAGAAGGGTAGATCGATGGGTTTGTCACTGTAAGATTGCTACTTCTCAGCTTGTCCATGTTTATGATGCTTGTCTTCATCATATGGACAGTGTAATCTTTCATTCTATACATGAGAGAGAGAGAGAGAGAGAGAGAGAGATTCTTGGATATGTCAACATTAAGGAAACAGTGGTCGTGTTCATGATGTGGGATAAAACATAAGTTTTCTAAAGTCCATGGAACCATCAGGTGAAAAATGGTGCACTCTAAAGGAGAAGACCGCTGTGTTTGTGAAAGCATTGATTGATGTCGCTGATGTTATGGATATCAAAAATTGGGAGTATGCATAAATCCTTTTTGTGCTTCGCTCATTTTGTGAGTTTGGTCTTATTTCTCTATTTAATAGGTCTACACAAGTTATGAGTGTGTTGTTGGTGTTCCTACACATTATTGAATTATGCATCATAATTTTGATCATCAAAATGATTTGGTTTTTAGGAAGAAGAAGAAGAAGAAGATAAATTTTGCCATGTATATATATTACTGAGATCGCCTACTACTCTCATTTCGTATCGTCAGATGAATCTCCCGATAAACCGACAACAGGCACTATTCAATCATGCACGGTCAGCTGATTTCAGTGGGGGAGAGAGAGAGAGAGAGAGAGAGGGGTGACCTTGCGACAGCGGCGGACGGTGAGGAGGACATGGCCGGCGCAGTCCATGAGCACAGCCTGCTGCCGCCAGTTGTGGGCGTAGTTGTCGACGCGGAAGACCATGCGGCCGTCGGCGTCGTCGTAAACGGTGTAGCCGTGGCTGTTGAAGAGCAGCGACTTGCACCACACAGTGAGCCGCACCGGCGCCGGCGAGCATAGCTCCGGGAAGAACTCCCCGCTTCTCCTCGTCGCCGCCCGTCTTCCACCATCACCCACCCGATCCTCCATCGCATTCTCCTCTTTCTTCTCCTTCTCGTTGTTGTTGCCTCCTTCGGTGGCCTCCATCAGCAGTCAATAATAGTAGTGGCGGACCTCGAACCAACCCCACCCCCACCCCTCTTTTCTTATAAGCTTTTCCTTGTAGTTGTAGTTGTCGTTGAGAGCATGCATGCCATTTCACAGCTTTTTTTCACTTTCTTTCATATATATATATATATATATATATATATATATATATATATATATATATATATATATATATATATATATATATATATATATATATATATATATATATATATATATATCCTCCATTAGGAGAAGTTTTACATATCCATCCTTTCAAAAGTTGGGAATAGCATATTTGCCCCACCAAATTTTAATGAATATATTTCTTCCAATATATAAATCCTCCCTTAAACAGACACAGATTGTCTAAAATATTTTTAAAGAGGTATTAATGTTGATTAAAATTTTAGTATAATTGTGTTGATGTTTAATGGACTTGTGGTTACTGAATTATTACACAATTGATATATCTCATATTCAAGTTCATGCAAATATCTTATACGTCGTCGTATGGTATATGAATTAAAAATTATTTAAAAAAAAATGACAAGTATTAACTACGATAACATATACGAAAGCTTTCTAATATTTTAAGAATATCGATGCTAAATATAAATTTAGATGAATAAATATAAAAAATATCTTTGGAGAAATATTATGCAACTTTGTCATATATATTTATACACACTACATCTATAACAAATTTCTTTTGTTTTTTTTTTCTTTGTAAGAACGCAAGAAAATATACAATGCTTTGAATACATTCAATTGAATACATGATGGTATACAATAATACCAATACACCGTATACCATCCTGCGTTTACATTAATTATGTCATCAGGTCATTGCCGGTGACTCAATTTGTAGCGTCTCCATTAACACATTTCTTGAAAACATGACATAAATACGACCTCTACATAATGGGTCGTACGATGTAATAAATGACATGGAGGGAGAAAAGACCTTAAATAAATATCACAAATAGCACTCTTTAATATATATATATATATATATATATATATATATATATATATATATATATATATATATATATATATATATATATATATATATATATATATAACATAATATCCTTTCAAAGTTTGGAAAAAGCATATTTGTCCATGCAAAGTAAAATACAACATATATATATATATATATATATATATATATATATATATATATATATGTTGTATTTTACTTTGCATGGACAAATATGCTTTTTCCAAACTTTGAAAGGATATTATGTTTTATATATATATATATATATATATATATATATATATATATATATATATATATATAATACCTTTAATATTTTTTACAATCATGAAGAGGTTTTAACGAGTATTAATGTCAATTAGTGTTTCGACTTAGTCAAACAATAATAACACCAAAAAAATGTAAAAATAATAAAAGACAATGAAAGTTTCAACTAACAACTAAATGCCAGACAGCTAAATCAGACAAACTCACAACCATATATTTAGAAAAAATATAAAAATCACCGATTTATACACACATTATTTATCTTACATTAACTGATTCAGTCACATCCACCCCTCTACTATTTGGGTGGTATGTTCGTTTTGATTTACTCCTTCCGTTGATAGATTAATACTATGTAGGAGGACATCATGCACAGACCTGAGCGTTCCTATCGTGCCCTTCCTCATCCTCCTCATCCTCTTGGGGAGATAGAATTGGTGGTCGAGGAGGGGTAGACAACAGATCACAGTTTTGTTGTTCTAATAGTGGATTGGGGTCCAAAATCACTTTCCACTGTTGAATCGAATAATTAGAGTGCACTATAGGCCGACACAACTCTTTAATCACTTGCCCATTTGAAAGACTGATTCTTTGGGATTTCGATAAGAGTCCAATGAGAGTGCGCTACCCCATGGTAACCCTTCTCTGTCATGGAGGTCAAATCCATGGTTTTCCATGCCATAGTGCTTACTCACTCTCCCCCTTCTATCGTCATAGTCCACCTGATGCAACCACCTGTTCCCGGTGGACGCCGACTTGACTTGGATCATGCAGAGTGTTCGTGCTCAACGAATGCAATGCTCTGTCCCTTTCCATATAATCTGGTCGGTGGATTTTGGACTAATGCCACTACATGATTACAAAAACAACATACAACAAGTATGTTTTGGGTTTCTAGAAACGTATTCTAGTGTATAATACCTATGCTCTCTAATATTCAACTAATTCCTTTTTATTTTCTGCATCAAAATTTTCATACGGTGTGCCTAATCTTACCCTACACAAGTAAACCATAAAGCAAAACATTTTTTTTTATCAAAGAACTATGTAAAAGAACACAACATATTATAATCTGTAACACAAGAATGAGGAATATCTTTGGATACATGCCACCCTCAAGGAGATGTATGTATATATATATATATATATCGAAAACATGTTTGGTAATGTGGACATCAGAGAAAGATCTTGACAACAAAAGAACCCCTTCAAGATATTTAGCATCACAGACTTTGACAACCAAAGTTTTGTTTCATAAAGCAAATCCAAATTATTCCAAGCCAGTACAATGTCATCAACATAAAACAAAATGAAAAGCACATGCTGACCGCTCATGCATGCATCGAGATAAAAACCAAAACAAGTCATCATTTGATTGTACCATCGACAAAGAACCATGTTTAAGAAAAGAAAATTTGAGCAGTGTAAGTTCTAGGACATTTGTTGTGAAACCTTTAAGTGGCACTGTGCATATATTTTCCTCACTAAAAGTATAATCCGAGAAAATTATTTTCACACCTAGATCAGAGTGTGTTATCCTATGGGGAAAAGTACAAAGTACAAAGTATGGCACAAGTACGATGCCAAAATACACAGCCGCTGGATAAGCTAGAAAAATAAAACATTACATGCATGTAACAGTATTCCAAAACTATCATGTATTGTCCCAAATCACAATTGTCTGACCTGTTGACAGATATCCATTATTGTAAATTTGTTTATTCAATAAGATAAGGACGTGTTTAATAACTCGATAAGCTACTACGAAAGATGAGGAAGTCCATTCATGCACACAAGTGTTACTGCAGAATATGACATTGCATTGAGTAGTAACTACTGCTAATATGACACCCGAGATTATTACAAAGTGTGCAGCCTCCTTAGATAAGATAGATATACCTCAGACGTGCACCGCACCCACATTTTGTTTTGAGAAAGAAGATGACGCTTTAAAAAGTGCCTATCTATAGCCGAGCCCTGGTCTGATTGGCTGGGGCACTCTGCAAAAATTTGACGTTTGATCAAGCAGTGGAAAGCAACTAAACCTAGCATCAAATTTTAGAAAAAGGCTGGAACCGACTCACCAAAGGTATGCCCTTGGCTGCCCTCTCGGTCAGGTAGGAGCAAGGCTTGAAGAAATCGCCATACATCTTTGACCATGCCTCAAGTCTTTCAAAAATATAATTTGCCCCAAGAGTGTCAGCCCAAAACATTATGCCACCCCTGGTTTTTTTATACAAGACAAGAAAACTCATTGGCAAAGTAAGAATAAACTTTTCAATCAATTCCAAAGCACTCCAAAAAAATAAACCTGTAAGGAGGAAAACCCATGCCCATGATGGAAGCAATGTCGAGGTCTGATGCCTTGACAGCAATACCCTCATCAAGAACACGACAAGCCTCATTAACGACTGGGAAGAAAACCATTTCCACGATATCCTTATCCAGTAACTTCATCAACTGCAGGTTAGCATATTAACATAAAATTATAGTGTATTAAACAGTAAACATGATGTGTGTGATCACTGAATAACTACAAAAATAAAGAAGAAAGAACACAAGAAAAATGTCCTGCAGTGTTGTTTCCAGTTCCCTGGACTCGCATCAAAACATACCAAATTTGCCTCACTGCAAACCTGATTTGAGTTCACTCAAAACGGACTCAACCTAACTTGGGTTGAGGTAACCATGCTTGGCCAAAGAAAAACTCAGCTGGACTCAGCCTTGGGGAAGGCAGTGGGCAGATGTTATTTAACTATTTTGGGTATTCAGATATACCCAAACAAGTTAAATAGAGTTCGAGTACCTTTAGGTCAGGTTGGGTTAGATAATCAGATATTAGAGTCATGTTTTGGTTCAGATTTGGGTTCAAGTAGGGGGGAATTTGTGGGTTCCTTGTTCCTTCTCACTCAAACGTTGAATGACAATGGCAGTGAATCAGGTTTTTTTTAACACCTGCATCTATCCATCAGATAAACCTGATATAGGTACCCTTTATTGGGTTTTGGGATGTGTTTGACTGGGAAAGTTGGTATCCGAGTTGATTTTGAGTTTGAATTAGGGTAGCCAGATAGTTAACCAGATTTGGGTATCTCAATAGTTGATCAGGTTCGAGTTCAGGATCTGGTTTGGGTTCAAATAAAGTTCAAGGGACCTGAAGCTGCCCTCCAAATTTGTGAATGAACCAACCAATTTCAATTTCCAGTCATTTCATCCTCTATTGAAGTTATGCTCAGTTGTCGATGAATGAAAATATGAAAATATATCATTTGCTGGTTTCTTACTAACTCCACATATCCAACTCAGTAATAATGCAACACAAACTTTTTGTGCATGTTGCCTCTCACCTCAACAAATAATCAAGTTTGGGCCCAGATTCAAATTCAAGTACCACAGTAGTGAAATTGGTCTCAGGTTCACGTTTCAATGAAATTCACCAGTATCGATCCACTGCCCTCCAAATTTCTTATGGAAACATTGAATATTAATTTCCAGCCAAATTTGTCCAAGACATCATCACGTCATGATGAAGATGGAAGAAGAGAAAGAACAAGGCAGCAGCAAGTTGCAGATGTCCCACCACAGAAGAAAAGGAAAAAAAAGGAAGATGATAAAAAAGAGGAAAGAGAAGAAGATGGAAAGATTCAGGGGGACCTCTGTAGCCTTACGCCTCAACTGCTGCTTCCAAATATCACTACAGCTTGGTGGAGAGACTTTGAGCCACATTTGATATCTCGAGGCATGACATCAACAACTTGGTCTCCTATCGCTGATGTTCAGATGTCCTAATGGTTTGTTAGTTAACCACAACAGACCATGATGATGGTACCATGACATCATTCACAGGGATATGGTGGAGTATTGAGGGCCGTAAATATACATATGTACAACAATATTTTGAAACTGTACAAGCACCATATAATTTTTGGCAATATTTGCATATGTTGCAGAAATAACAATCATGATGTAGGGCTTTATTTATGTTTATTTCATCCCTTCATGTAGTGAAAAAAAGGGGGCATGGTTGATTACACAGATTAAATGATCAAAATATCTAATGCCAGTCCTTTCAAGACCAAAAGAATTAAATCCTCACCCACAAAATGCCAGCAAGAGTAGACAAGCAAGCACATGCATAACTATGCATTTACCAATCCTTCTATCAGTGTGTGTACTAATTAATCAAATTCAAATCAGAACAACTTTGAAATTGGACAAGAAGAGATAGAACCTCAGGATTAGGAGTAACACCAGCCATGTTCCTTGATTTCTCAATGTATTTCATTAGTTCAGGGTCAGGACTGGCCTTTCGTTTGCCATCATATTTATAAAACCCCTTGCGTGTAGCTTCACCTGCCACAGAGTGATACCAAAGGTCAATGCCTACTAAAAAATGTAACGTGTCAAAAAAAGCCAGACCAAAACCTTATAGGAATTAGGAACTGCATGATGCTGTCAGAGAGAGAAAAAAAACTGCACAAATAACAGTCTTGGACTATTTTAATACCTGTCCTCTTATCCTCAACCATAATTGACATTAGCATTGACTTATAGACTCTTTCAGGAAAGCTCTGAAGGTATTGCATGCCAGTAGCAACTGCAACTCCAAAACCAACCAGATCAGCAACTCTGGAGGGAAAAAAAGGTGAATGTGAGGTCCATAATAATTCTATCAACTCCTGACCCTGTAGCTATCTGAATTTTAAAAGCGATAACACTTTTGGAGAATGTTGTAAATTCACTACATTCCACAAACCTGAAAGGGCCCATTGGCATTCCAAATTTGGTGCATGCACGATCAATCTTATACACATCAAGACCATAATCAACAAATAAGAGAGCTGATTGGGTGTATGGAAAGAACATTCTATTAACAGCAAATCCAGTACAGTTCCCAACAACAATGGGAGTTTTACGAATCTTTTTCCCAACATCCAGCAGATCAACAACAACTTGTGGAGATGTTTCATGAGTCCGGACTATTTCTAGAAGTGGCATAACATGAGCAGGACTGCAAGAGAAACAGTGTCATGACTTCCAGAGATTCACAAACAAAAACAATCCATAGGGCATCTAGAAAAAAAAGGGACGCAGAATTTCCTCTCTGTTACCTGAAAAAATGTGCACCTACAATTCGATCTCGAGACTTGGTCTTCTCTCCAACTAAGTTGAGATCAATTGTTGAAGTATTAGTAGCAAGGACACAATTGGGAGAGCAATATTTCTCTAGATCAGCAAATATTTGCTGTTTTAAGGACACATTCTCGATGACTGCCTATAATGAAATAAGATTCAATGTTAAAATGCAAGGAAAAACTTAGCTAATTCACATATAAATTAAAAGCTGAAAAAAAAGGAAATAAAGTTTAAAGTTTGGTCTTGCCTCAATGACCAAATCCACATCTTTAAAGCTTTCGTAATCAAGAACACCTGTCAATAGAGAGAGGGTTCTCTCACACTTATCTTGTGTCATTTTCCCTTTCCTGACACGACTCTGCAAATTGGCTGCAAAGACATTGCAAATAAGTACTTGAAATTCTTGTCATGAAAACTCACCTAAGAATCCTCAATTCGTAGAAGTGACCAACAAATAGTAAGGTAATTCAGCTCGATCCACCTTTAACTCTGTCTATGCCTGCCTTTAAGAAGTTCTCATTTACTTCTTTAAGTATCACAGGGTAACTGCTCAGTATTAGTGCAGTGGCGATTCCAGAGCCCATTAAGCCTCCTCCAAGAATGCCAACTTTAGTAATCTTTCTGGGCATCAAACCCAAGTCAGTAATCCCAGGAACCTGTCAAAATATTCACAAGGAAAAGAATCACTTATTTATGTAACAGAAGCAAGGGTTGAAATAAATATTAAAAAAATCTAGCTTAACCAATGTCACTTCCATTTCATCAAGGCAAAATCAATGTATGAAAGAAGATCATCATAACATGGTAATATACCACAGATTAATAACTAGCACAGTTACTGAAAAGATCTGAAAACAGAATTCATGTTTATATGCTTACAGGATTTCATTTCCACATTACAGATATGTGATCAATCAAGAATCCAACCAGTTACTTTTGATGAGAGATATATTCAGTCAAAGTCTTAACAACACATCACAGTCATCACTTGCAACAATATGATTGTTTTTTATAGAAAAACTGGTCTAAAGTTACTGGCTTTATTTAGCAAATCCAAGTGCTTCTGTGCTGTTTGATCAGTCTTACACTAAGAACAAAGCTCCAATGGAAGAAGAAAAGACGCATAGTAAATGGTTCTGACTCATTTACTGTAAAAAGATAACCATGACAACAAATTGCTTAAAATATTTATACTCTGATCCAATTTAAGTCCTTTTGAAAGCGAAGTGCCAAGGAAAATTAGAGTGAGAAACAAAGTATTCATAATGATTTTGCAATAGACATCAATTCACATATTCCACCAGTTGGCACATGAATATAAATCCTTGGTTTTTGTGTATCAAATGTATCTGACAAGATTGTATGCCATGTTCTGTGCAATCAATGACTTAATAGTTTAACTATTTCATCTTCCATGTGATTCAACAAATAAACATCATTTTATCTACCATATGCATGTAAATCAACCATCAAAGGTCTTGCCATGTTATCTTCTGTTACCTTTGAAACTTACATGCAAGCACATGTATCAAAACAAATAAAAATTATCAAGACATCATCAAAGTCTATGAGATACTATAATATTTCACTTTCACAATTTCAAGATCTTCATCATTTTTTATTGAAGCTCCTCTACCATTAAAAGTTCAAATTACTCCCAAGGACAGCTTTAGTTTAACGTTGGACTAAGCGACCCTTGAATGCCAAATTGGAGGCAAGAGAAAGCAGTGGCTCTAAAGTATTTATACCTTTGAGGTTGCACGTTGTGCAAAGAAGACATGAATCAAGCTCTTGCAAGTCTCGGATAAAAGAAGTGTTTGGAAAGAGTGTGCTTCCTGCATTAAGAAATAAGAGAATATATAAGAAAATAGTCAAGTTGTGAGACTTGGAGCATCATTATCCAACCATCTTTAAATGACACAACAGAGAAATTCGTTTACCTTCCACAGTCCAGCACGAGGACCTGAGACTATACCTTCTTCAATTACATCAATACAAACCAAAGGGTGTTGGAGATTGGCAGCCTGCTTTTGAGCTTGAGCTCTAGCAAACTTAAGTATTTCCCTTGCATCTCCAAGGGATTCTAACTTGTCAGTTTTGTAAAGACTCCTGATCCATGGCTTCCTACATGCAGCAATTTCCAGAGCCCAAAAGCGAGCTGTCTTCACCAATTCATCACGTGGAACGAGAGCATCAACAAGACCTAGCTTATAAGCTTCCTCTCCTTTTACTGGCTTGGATAGCTGTTAGGGTTTAAGAATAGAATTATATACAAAAGAACATTATAAATAGAAAATAGTTATTGATAAAAAGAAAAACACTATACCAAAATCATTTCGAGTCCTTTTGTAAGTCCAACAAGGCGTGGAAGGCGCTGTGTTCCTGAATAGGTTAAGAAATTAGACATCAAACTAAGCACCATTAAAGAATGTTAGGCCACACAGATTAAATTGTAGAAGATGATGATATTGTTTCTCTTTCTAAGAGTGAACTTTTGCAAACATACCTGGTAGAAAAGGTTAGCTTTTGGACACGGGTGAAAAAGGTATGTTTCCTGTTAAACATACCTAGTTTAACAGCAATCATGGACTTATATAAGAAGGATTCTTTTCCACATTTTCCCAGGGTCAGTGCTCCAGTGGACCAATTATGTTTTAGAAATTTATATCATGTATTAATAAAATCAGCATCCATGGCTTACTGACCACACTGACATACGCTTATAGATGTTTCCTCATTCTTTTCCGAACTTGTATGGATCTCTAATTCTTTTGGAAAGTGGCAAGCAACTACTTTGTTTTCATTCTTCGGATATGCACGAGGTTCCTACTATTAGCCAAATAGAAGAGGTTCTAGTATACAGAACTGCATGAGTGCATGTGCATGAGAAAGAGAGAAAGGTAGGGTGATGAGGAAATACACCAAATGCAGCAACAGATTGGCAGGGTCCTTTGTCTCATGAAATGACAAATTAAATTAAACAATAAGTTGGTAACAGACTAGAACTCAAAGTAAACCTCAAGCAGCATACCAGGTTGTAAGAGAAAGGAAAAGAAATAACTTTACAATTAGCAATCTTATTGATCAATTGATAAACAGGTATCTCGTGGTAAGGAGATCACTACAAACTTTATACAATAGAGTATATGTGGAATGCATGTAAAAGTAAAACCTTATAAGACATGAAGTTTCTACACCAGAGTCTAGTGTTACACATTCTAATTGTAGTACAACCTCTTGTTGACCAAAATACAGAGAACTGGGAATGAAAACCATGTCAAATAGGAAGATAAACCAATATCATCAACATGAATTATTGTAACCACTTCTAAGGATAGAAGAGGAAAAGGAGATTGGACCGATAATTAAATTTCAGAAGTCTAATGAATCCATTTATAGAGAGTAAAAGAGAAAAGAAGATTGGACTAATTATAAAATTCAAAAAGTCAAAAAATAATCAATTACTGCTTGTATATGATGCTTCAAATGGTCTAGAAGAAATGGAATAATAGAGGAGCAACAAAAAGTGGAGTAGAAGATGCGATTACAAGATTATAATTTCAAGAAGGGACTGAAGACATGTAAAGACCAAACAGAACCTTTGAACTATTGGTTCATCTTCATGAACTAGCAACAGGATATGACTCGTCCTGCATTGCTGACTTATACGTATAAATGCCAAGTGAAAACAAAGGGAGTGAAATGTGGAAAATGGTTGAAGAAAATGGATCAAAATAGCAAGATGGTCAGAATTATCTGAAACTGATATTCAACAAGATTCAAATGGACATGGGACTTCATTTGAAGTTATCACAATAAAACATTTAGATGTTTTTCAACATTATTTAGGTCACCCATGATACATTGAGTTCTACTACATTGTGCTTCAGTTCTCAATCAACAGTTTTGCAGGAAATTGTTTTCAACTCCTATATTACTTAGTTATTAGCAGAACAGACGAATAATATAGACACCAGAAATGGTAAATGACTAGACTTACATTACTAATACTATAGCATCCTTATTTCTGCATAGATCAGAGTGAAAGCAAGGCAATAAAGTATGTGGTATGGTTGTGAAAAATACATCAAAGCAATTGCATGAATGAGAATGGTGCGCATTGTCCCTATGTGGTACAAGTTAAACTTCCAAAAAAAGGAACAAAAACCTTTTAGTTCATTACAAAAGATCGTTTCGATGCTTGTGATCAGTTTTGAAGTCACACCTGAGCATCAATGGGTTCTGATATATTGTGCTTCAGAATTCATATTGTTCAGAAAAAAAAGATTTCAAAAACATACAAGTTAAAAACTGAAAAGATGATTATAGAATACCTCCAAACCCTGGGATAACTCCAAGTTGAAGTTCTGGCAGGCCTAATTGAGCTGTTGAAGTCGAAATGCGAGCATGGCATGCCTGAGTGTTGATGAACTAGAATAATATACCAAACCTCCAAATACAGATTTAATTACCGAGTAAATGACAGAACATACCATTGCAACTTCCAATCCACCACCAAGAGCTAGCCCATCTATAGCAGCTACTGATGGTTTTCTTGCACCTGATAACCAAAATAATCATCAAAAGTTCCCCACAGAAATAAGATAATTTTAATTTAAGGTAAAAAGACAGGGCCTTCAAGAATACCTTCTAGAGTGTCAGTCAGTAAATCTATTGAAATATAGCCAATTTTTGGTTGCTCGGCTGTTCAAAAAACTGAATAAGAATAAACAGAAACAACTTAAAAAGAAGTCAATTTTAAACAAGAATTGAACATACTACTTCCCCCTTGAACACCACCAAAAGCAGTGATGTCAAAACCCCCTGAGAATTTCCCCTTTGCACCTGCTTGATGATAAAAATTGTCCATAACACTTACAAAAGTAGAGTCTTCTAACATCATGTAAAGAATATTTCGTTTAATTTCATGCATACCTGTGATGACAATTGCTTTCACATCATCTCTGCTCAGAGCTTGCTCATAGTTATCTTTCAAACTCAACAGTACTGCAACAATGACAATGGAACTTAACTATGTAAATACCACTTTACTGAACTTAACATTCCATACCAAACCTTAAATGGATAGCAAAGAGAGAAAAAGTAACAACATGAATATAAACACAGAGATCACTATTATACAGATGGAAAGTCGCACAAGATAAAATAGTCCAATGTTTAAGATAAAACAATGAAATGGAAAAGATATTATAATTCTATTTGCTGAGTTAACCATCGATTACCTAAGGCCAAAACTTAAATGAATAGAGAAGGCTGTTATACAAACTAAAAAAGATTCCCGGCTGGTGCAATAAGTGTTTTAAGATTTACTTACCAAAAAAACATGAGCATGTAGATGGTGGGTCAACAACAATGATCATAGACTAGCTTCCACAAAAGAAAAAAGGTGTGGGATTCATAACTGACAGCGATTTATATCTAATCAACCATGCAGCAATGCAATATTAGGCCATTAACTAAATAAATCAAACAGGTTTATCTAAGTCAAAGTTGAATTAGTACATAAAGTGCTCATTTTTTTTAGCATACCAAATATGTGGGCTATTATTATGAACTTTGGGCTATTATCATGAACTTCTTCAGTTCCCTTTATTAATTCAAAAATTTTCAGGTAACTTCCTTGTATATGCTGACAAATTAGTTTGTTTAACACATAATCATTTAATACAAACATTATCCATAAATTCCAATCAACAATAATTAGCACGAGACAAATATTTCCTTATCATTTGAATCGTCTCCACCATGCTCATCTATTAAGCCTGTCTATGATGATCGTTCTGATGATCCCATAGAGTTATGATGACGATTCAATCAATGTTCAAAGGATTCGTTTCCAGGTGACAAAACTACCATTTTTCTGATGACGATTGTAACTTCGGCCACTGCAACAATTTATAAACAATCTACAATTTCATTCCCTTCAGGATTCTTTCAACCGTTCGATCTCTCTGCCGGAAATCGAACTAAGCCGACAAAAAATCTTGGTGACCTCAGAACAAAAGAACCCAAAGTGCCGCCCGAGTTAAGAAACCCTAGAATACTCAGACCAATTTCTCAGAGGCCGGAAGTAAATATATGAAGGGAAAGGGGGAAGGGATGGGAGTGACCGTCGATGGAAAGGGAATTGACAGGAGGGTTGACGATGGTAATGAGGGCGACGCCGTCGGCTCCCACCTCCATCTCCGCTCTCCCCTTGTTCGCCATCTCCGCCTTCTCTTCTTTCCCAATTCGCCTCGCTCTCTTCTCCGATCTGTAGCTGAGGGGGTGATCAAACCCCTTCTATACTGAGAGAACAAATCAAGAGACGGGTGGATAGAACATTCAATGCGCCGGCAGGGGGAAGGGAGCGGTGACCCGATCCGGACGTTGACGTCACGAGTCTGTTGGTAGATGAGTCAAGTGAAACGATACGACCGGGATGTGGTCACCGTTAGTGCCTTCTGGCGATGCGAGCACGTCACTGACCACAAAACGGCTGTGGCGGTGACCCGATCCTGATGTTGCCCTCGCAATACGGCTGACGCGGGTGAGTTCTACACGACAGTATCGGGTTGGGAGGTGACCCGATCTTCCGCCGACGTCACTAGCCCTGGAAAGTCTGCGAGCTCCGTAAGATGGTATTGGAATGCGGTCACCAGATGGTGCTTGTAACGAGTTCTAACCAGTTTAGTTTATTGGTTTTATATATTGATAATTTCCATTATTGGTTAAAAAAATTAAATACTTTCCTTTATATCTTGATCTCAAATAAATCACACCATCTTTTGAGCTATTTTTAAGACATATTATCTGCATAAATAGGAGATAATTATAAACCTTTCCTTTCAAAAAAAAATGTTGGATTTGTGAATTTTACTATATTTTTCCTGATAACTCTCAATGAGTACACCTTTGCTTGTGGGCCTTTGTTGGGCCTGAATTAATAGGTGCCATTGTTGATCTTGGCGGCCCAAATATGTCGACTGATCCTTGATCGCCCATCGGACGGTTCATAGTCCTGATCCAAAGTGAGGTACTTTTCTCTACCTGTTGTAAAATACCCTCGTTCGTACCTGCGTCGCAAGAAGAAAGCAATGTGGGTCCCACGAGACCCAAATCGGGGAAATTTTCGGTAGTAGTCACGTGGCGTCGACAAACCCTAATCGCTCGAGTCCTTTCCTATATAAACCCAAACAATGCCGGCCGAGCCAAGGCAGGAGTGCTTCCCTTGAGTCGGCATGGTAAAGCGCCGCCGTAACCCTAATGGCTCCGCCTCCGTGGATCTCTACTCATCCTCGTCTTGTTGATCTTTGTTCATGGTAGGGTATCGATCTCGTGGCCGGAGGCCGGAGCAAGAAGGCCAGACGCACTGCCCCGAGGTCCGACGATGTCTACCTCAAGCTCCTCGTTAAGGTTAGCTTGATTTCTATCGAAGTTGGTCTCTTTGCTTGTGATTGGTTTACCGACTCGAGCGTGATCCCTCTCTGTCGTTGTTTTGATCAGCTCTACAGGTTTCTCGTTCGGAGGACGGAGAGCAAGTTCAACGCAGTGATCCTTAAACGGCTCTTCATGAGCAAGAACAACCGGCCGCCCATCTCCCTCAAGAGGCTCATTACTTTCATGGAGAGAAAGGTCTGTTCTTTTTTTCCCTCATTCCTGTT
Organism: Musa acuminata AAA Group; assembly: GCF_036884655.1. NCBI lineage: Eukaryota > Viridiplantae > Streptophyta > Magnoliopsida > Zingiberales > Musaceae > Musa > Musa acuminata. The sequence goes on from NC_088328.1 coordinate 18,815,561, forward strand.
CTTCTTCTGATTTCTCTGTATTCGAGCCGCATTGATATGCTTGGTTGGGATTAGGATGACAAGATAGCCGTTATTGTTGGGACGGTGACGGATGATAAGAGAGTGTACGACGTGCCGGCCATGAAGGTGACGGCTCTGAGGTTCACGGAGACTGCTAGGGCGAGGATTCTGAAGGCCGGTGGGGAGTGCTTGACCTTCGACCAGCTCGCCCTCCGAGCTCCTCTCGGGCAGAACACTGTAAGTTGGGATCTGTTGCTAGTTTCGTCCTGCCTTCATATCTTTATAATTCTTTGAGGGTATGCAAACAATATCAGTTTCTAATAGACATTTAATTTAAATTTTCATGATTTAGACGCCTTGAATCTCCATCTACTAATTTTTGCCAGATTGAAAAAGCAACTATTTTATTAACGAGTCATAGAGCATGATGAGATAACTCTCTCAACAGTTGGCTAGCTCTGTGAAAAATTGTATTGCTTGACTTCTGAGTCAGGATTTATTCTTTTTTAATATTGTATTTTGTTGCTCTTTCCGTATCTCGGTAGGTGCTGTTTAGAGATCATCTAAATGTTGTCATCCATTGTGTGGGAGCCGAGGGATGGCATAATTGGCTTGGTACTTGTTGTGGCTTAGTGAAAAAAAGCTTTTCTCTTGGATCTGATTTTAGACTTGTTTGGGTGCCCAATGATGTCTACGTTAACCATGCTAATGCTGAAATACTTTGAAGTTAAGTTGTATGTTCTGAGGGAACCCTTTTTTTGTTCTTTTTCTTTTTGTGTGGCTGCTTTCGTTTTTTCACTTGTGAGATGGGTGATATCAAATGTTGTTGTCACCTTTCCCACTATTTTTATTTGTGATAGAAAGTGGGGGATCATTATTATCCTTCATTGTGATTCTGGCATGTACATGTAACATTCAGTTTGTTCTTGTTATGAGCCACTTCAACATGCTTTTGGACTTGAGAATTGTCTTTACACATGTTGTTATTACCCATGCTATGATCAAGGCTTTTAATTTCGAATGATACCACTTGTGCTGGCGGTACATGTCAGTCCGCCGGCAGATCGGTACACGGATCGCTCGCTACTGGGTGGTACCGTCGATTAGGGTTGTTTTTAATTTCAATTGTCATCGCTCGCTATGGGATAGTTATTAGCCAAGGGAGAAGGAAGAAGAGGGAGAACCTAGAGATCCGGTGCCGCTCTCTCTCAATGATCTCGATCCCTCGCTGCCTTCCCTTGTCGGATATCGTAGATGAGATGTCGCCTCCTCGTCTAAGGCGACGAGGCCTTGACGTTGTCGACGATTTTTCATCCGTGCGGGGAGAAGATCACTGAGGCTTCGCGGGGAGAAGAAAATGAGGTTTCTTCTCCCCACACGGGGAGAAAAAACTTGGCGACATCGCTCTTTTTTTTAATTATATATATATATATATATATATATATATATATATATATATATATATATATATATATATATATATATATATATATATATATATATATATATATATACCGAGCAATAAGTCAGAGCGTACCGCTCGGTATACTCGTATCGTACCATATTGAGCTGATCTCGATATTCCAGTACGACACGAAATTGCGAACCTTTGCTATGATGATATTGTTTTTAATCCCAGCTCATTATGAGATGTTCCATGTGTTGGAACATCAGAGAACTGACATCATGAACAACATCTGAGCAAAATTATGTTTCCCTCCTACCTCCTATGTTTAACCAAGTTTCTATGTTTTATTAGGATATTTTTTCTCTTTTGGATCTGACCATTAGTCTTGTTTTGCTTCCCAATGATGCCTCTGTTAACCATGCTAATGCTGAAATGCTCTGAAGGAATTTTGTTTCTTATTCTGAGGGGGTACTTTGTTCTTTTACTTTTTGTGTGGCAGGAGCTGCAAATAATGCAGTTACTGTCACCTATCTTGTTAAATTTGGCTGTGATGGAAGGTGGCAGCTTCATCACAATCATGGCATTGACATGTAATATTTCAACATGCTTTTGGTCTTGAAATGTTTGTACTAACATCACAATTGCCCATGCAATGATGATATTGTTTTTAAACCCAGCTCATTGTGAATCTTCCATGTGTTAAGCCAAATTTCTTATCATTTTCATCAGGATTTTTTTCACTTTTGGATCCGACCTGAAGTCTTGTTTTGGTTCCCAATGATGCCTATGTTAACCATGCTAATGCTGAAATACTTTGAAGATAATTTGTTGTTTGACCTGAGGGAACCCTTTTCTTTTTTCTTTTTCTTTGTGTGGCAGGAACTGCAAATAATGCATTTACTGTCACCTATATAATTATATGTGGCTGTTACAGAAGGCGACAGCTTCATAACAATCATGGTATTGACATGTAACATTTCAACATGCTTTTGGACAAGAAATGTGTATACTCATGTTGCATGCAGTGATGATATTGTTTTTAATCCCAGCTCATTGTGAGATCTTCCATGTGTTGGAACATCAGAGAACACACAATATGAACAATATCTGAGCAAAACTATGCTCCCTCTTGCCTCCTGTCTTAAAGTCAAATCATTTCTCTTTTTCATTTGGAGGAGATTATATTACTGGAACAATGAACCTTAATAGTATCTCTCTTTGCTTATCACAGAACCAATGTTCTTGAAAATTGGAAAGACTAGGTTTCGTGATTAGTATTCTGTTGCAATTTTTCCTGCAGTTCTCCATTTTGGGTTCTTTTTGTGTTTTGAAGGAAGATACATTTTCTCAAGTCTTTTTTGGCTCCGATTAGCATCATGTGTAACTTCATTTGGGTTTATATACCTTGAGAATTGAGCACAAATGAGCTTTTTTGTTTTGAAGGAAGATGCATTTTCTCAACTCTTTTGGCTCCGATTAGCATCGTGTATAGCTTCATTTGGGTTTATATACCTTGAGATAATGAGCATTTTAAGGAAAGAACGTATTATAATGGCTGTAAATTTTGATTTAGGCAATCATTACTCCATATTTCTGATCAGGCTTAATCTGTTCGTCCCCAGGTTCTCTTGAGAGGCCCAAAGAATGCCAGGGAAGCTGTTAAACATTTCGGTAAAGCTCCTGGCGTGCCACACAGCCACACAAAGCCCTACGTCCGCTCCAAGGGGAGGAAGTTTGAGAGGGCCAGAGGAAGAAGAAACAGCAGGGGTTTCAGGGTCTAAGTCAGCCAAGCCGATGTTCTTGACCCACTATCTATATCATCTCTTAGTATGTGTTAAATCTCAACCTCACAAGGATTTCTTGCGCTTCTTATCAACCTGAATCAATCCGACTTTGATGTTTGTTGACTTCAAATGAACTGCATGTGTTTTTGGCCCTGGTGGTGGTAAACTGTGCAACATGGCTTTCGTGTATTTTTGATTTATCATCTGAATCATTGACTTCCATGGTAGATGATTTCAATTGAGTTGCATTTGTTTATAGTTCTATCCAGATGAATCACAGGGTACATTGTAATCACATAACGATTTCAATTGACCTTTCAGCTGGAACACGTTGGTCGAGATTGGCATCGGAGAATATTGTATGCATTCATTAATTACTTGTTACCTGTGATGGATTTATATATTATCTTCAGAAATTAATTATCATTTTTATATTTTTGAAAATTATATTAAGTTTTTTTTATATTTATAAAAGTAAAATATTTATTTTTTTTATATTGTTGTTTCTGTTGTTAAAAATATTTTAAGATTTATCAGCATGAGTTGATTTTTATTTTAATTTATCACTAGAAGTATAAGAATTTTAATATAATCATAAAAATTAAGTGTTAAAAGATAATTAATTATAGAAATTAATATATAATCATCACACATTAAAAGTCAACTCACTGAAGAGTTTATGTTATTATTATTATTATTTTGTTTTAGGCATTAATTACATCATCTCTATTAATTTATTTTCCTAAAGGAAGACAAAATCAAGCCGTTTACTGGCAAAGCAACCACGAAAGTTAATGGGAAACACCATCAAGTGTTAATGATTGATACACTACTGGTATACAAAATTATGAACTTTATTTCAAATCATGAAAGCTTAAAACTATCTTAGTATGAGCTGAAGAGTGATGATTTTAAGATCAGCTAATAGATGCTTATTGTTGATGGTTCCAAGACTCACACAAACCTTCCAGATGACAGGGCTTTAAACCTAACTAACTCTTCAAGGAGTGCATCTTTGAATACATACAAACATGGATTGATCTGCTACTCAATGAATCAGAAACAGGACTTTATAACAATTATAATATTGACATGTCAAACTTGCTCAGGACTTTCTTTTCATCTTTATGGCTGATTTGGAAGGATAGCTGACCTCATGTTTTTATAACAATTATAATGATCCTGCTACATTAGCAATCACTTTCTAAAATAAACATGAACAGGATCCCCTGGCTGTTGTATTTGTTCTTGCCATGAATCATCTCATGCTTGGCAAACTACAAATGTGCATGATGTCCAAAGGGATCCACCCAAGAATACATTATTTACAAGGTAACTTGGTTCATAACAGCAGCTTTCGAGTAAAGTTGATCCTCATTTACAGTTTATAGTTACACCTGGAGAAGAAGAGGCAGTCTGAGTGAATGTACAGTGTTTACAAAGGAAAATTTACAAGAGGAAGAAGACCTCCTCATCTACCAACAACCTAAACATACTTGAATAGCTGTCCAGCCCGAGGATCATCAACGACAACTATGGAATATGAACTACAAGGAGGATATTTTTCTTGTAACAGGCATACACAACAACCACAATATACAATTCGATCTTGCATTGTCGATTGACTGTGGAGAGCATCACGTGAAGGGGATTAACATAATGAAGACTCCTGCCATCTGCCACTTCATTGAGGAAGACAGATCGAAGGATGGGAGTCCAGGAATGCTCTCCTCCAACAACAGGTGTGGGTTAATGATCCAGCACTTTGGTCTAGTCATGTTGCTGCAAAATTAGGTTCAGCATAACAACAGTTAAGTCTTCAAAGTAGTGACAGGCTGATGCTCATTAAAGCAGGTGAAACATGAATAAATCATTTTAGGAAATGCTCATTAAAGCAGGTAAAACATGAATAAATCAATTTAGGAAACATGGAAGCTAGAAGACTTGTCAGTACATTCACAAACCCCGGCTTGTTCTATGCACGAGGGTCTGTGAGACTCGAGAGCCCTATTTCAAGAAGACATAAGCAGGTAATGGGGATTCACACACTACTACATGATGACATCAGAGTTTAAATAAAATTTAATCGAAGTTGAAGCACATCAAGTAATCCAAGTATGTGTCAACTGTCAAGCCTCCGTTATATTATAGATATATCAATGTTTCTATTTAAATTACTGATAAACAAAGCAGAGCGAATATATAAACCAAAGGCAATGGAAAATACAATTCTCATCAGTAGGATCAGACCACTGGAAGTCCTGACATTGCAAAAATAAATATAATTCACCATGCATTAGTGTAATCCCATCATTTGAAGCTGCAATTTTACCAGTTATAATATGAATAATAATAACGATAGTAGAAGATAATTGGTTTACTGGTTCTTTAATATATTTGATTTTTGGACACAAGAAGAGGATTAGGCATACAAAAAGGAAGGAGTGTGAGAGCTTCCAACTGCAGAATGTAAAACTGAATGAAAGAATATAAATTAGGTGTCCTGATTGACAGTAGAGATGTCCTAATAAATTCTAACTTATCTGTCTCACACTTGGTGCACAAATAATGCCTACCATTCACTTTGCACATCATGAAAAATCACAATCCAGACTAGAAATGTCCCAAGTCCCAAAGGCTGTCATGATCCAAGAACCAACACTTACAATAAGGGGTGCAGGGCACGCTTCTTAGACTATGGTGCATGGCAAGCCCTGGAACCCTTTTGTGAGTGTTGATACTTGGGACCGAACAAAACTTTAAAACATAGTTGCCAATGTTTCTGGTTGCAATTGTAATTACTGTTACAATTATGGTATTGTAAGAAAGATATAAAGATCTTCAAAAACTCACTTGGGTGTATGACTGCTCGTCATACATTGAAACACCACATGTTGCAGATGTGGAAGCCCAATTCTGGAAGCTAGCATCAAAGTGATTCACTTGGTAATCTATAGTGCTTTCCTGTAAACTATTTTCTGCATCAGGTTTGAATGTTCTTTCACTGACCAAATTCTGACAGTAGGACTGGTAAGGATACTGTCCTCCTAGCTGTAGCCTTAAACATGCATTTGGGCTATATTCATGCAAGGATCCCTCTTGTACTTGCTCATTGGCATCTGTCTGTTCACCCGTGCTGAAGTAAGCATTACAATTTTGAAGAGGTGTGTCTGCCGAGCATCCAATATCTCTAGAAAACAAAAATATCACACCAATCATTGTATAAGAATTTGGACAACTCTGGACTTTACTAGAATCAAGTGAAGCTGGAAGCTCATGGTGATGATATACATGTAGTTAAAGGTTTAAACTACCACTTTTCAGGATAAATGGGTCAGTTCAGTTGCTAGTGGCCCTACAATGTGACGAAAGTTAGTGCAATAAAATTGACTTCCTAGGTTAGGATTAGGCAAATAAAAATAGAACAAAGAATATAAAACTAATTGTATCTCAGAAATAACAACAATCACTTAATAAATGAATAATGATACAAAGCAATTATATTGCCTTCTCACCTCTGAGATAGCAAATTAGAATCTTGTGGAAGCATCAATTGCTGGCCATCATTGTTATGAAGCCATGATACTGGTGAGGCTCCTTGCTCATAGTTAAATCCCGAGTGTAGATGTATGTCATTCTGGAACTACAAAAGTTCATCAGCTTGTTTTCGTTAATGAATATACATGCAATTTACCCTTCCATAGGGCAACGAATGACCACAAAAAGTCATCTTACCTGGCCACAACAGTCCACAGAAATAAGTTGCCTTCCAAAGTTCTCCTGTCAAAACAAAGAAAGTGAAGCACTTATAATGGGAAAACTAAAATAGCACATGAATATAAGAGTAGATGTTATGTGATTTATGTCCTGACCAACAGATACCATTACGTTAACTAATTAAAAATTACAATCATGCATCAATAATTCCAAAATGTGTTGTTACCTTATGTGCCTGGATTCTGCTGAGAGATTCCTTGAGAGATTGTTCCATAGCCCTAATATGGTCTATGTCACTAATTTCATCTGGGTCAGCCCAATAACTGAAAAGGAAAAACGAAAAAATGTTAAATGCATAATGAGCTAGATTAGCTAATTCAATCCTAAACTTGTCTTCCAGCAGCATTTCTTATTATATTACTTGAGAAATGACCAGAAGAACTTGTATGCACATCATCTTTTAGTTTACAATTTTTTGATAGGAAACCAAGTTTGCAGACATAGCAAATTGTAGATCAATACCTAATATGAATGGCATGCAATCATCCATATGAACAAACAAATGTCATTCAATAAATAAAAAGACTTGGAAAAGCCAGTTCTGCAGTTGCTGATTCCAAGTTCATTAGGATCCTGGTCAGGCAGCTGCCATAACAATGATCTTAAAGAAATTGTTTAATCATACACGATACACCACGCAGAAAGAAATTGTTTGGTCTTAAAGAATATCTTCTAAATTTTACAACTTAAGGACAACAACAATGGGCAAAGACAGGTATACTTCTGCTTCTGTCTATGATTCCTTTTCTAATACCCAGCCTCTCATCGCAGCCTCTAGCTTTGAATCCTTTTCAGGTATAACATAGAACTCATAGATCCAACTACTTGAAGTGAGCTAATGGAATCACTAAAGGTAAAGAGTGATGTCCCACACCACCTGCTTAATGCATCAAGATGAGACCATTAAACTGCTCAAAGCACAACTGTCTTTGAGGCAGTCTCTCTGAATTTATACTAATTTTTTTCTTCCTAAGTTGAGATTATGAGACCAGTGCCATTCTTTATTTTAGAATACTTCTCAAACAAGCTATATCTCCATGGGACATCTTTAAGTTGACCATTATATCCATTAAAAGTGGCTTTCTAAATTTAGGGAAAGGTCATGAGAAACAAAACTCATTCTCTTGATCAGCATGGCTCATTCTAAAATGACTAACCCACATCAGCAGGATATTCCATCAACAATTTTATTATTCCTTGACAGTGGAGAAAACTTGCTGCAGCACATTTTTCAGACTTGCATAACTAAAGCATCTGCAACTTACCACTATGAAAAACACAGTATATCATGTTTAAAACAAAAAAGTAACTACTCCACGGCATCTGATTTGAGTAATGTGAAAAATAGAGAAAAAAATGATAATCGAGAACAAGAGTATAGCACCTTAGTCTTTTTTGTACATCTAATAGTTGACCATGCAATGAACCTAGGTAACTAGCCAGCTCCTGCATTAGGAGTTTTAACAAATAACCGGAATATCAAAAAGTGTTACAGGTATACTAATTGAAAATGATGATGCAGTGGGAATTGTGATATGATAAGTACCTCAACTGTCTGGGTGCTGCAAAGAAAAGAAAGAAGAACATAAGAAACTTGGAACAGTTTGCAACATATCCCAAGTATACAAAATCACAGGTACCTTGGACCAAGGAATTCTTGAATATTAACATCATGGTCCAACTTCTTGAATGTCTTCTTGAGAGCCTAGAAGAAAGGGACATAAGTTTTGGAAAGCATGTAACAATGATCCTCAGTTGCTTGAATTTGAAACCATCTAACAAAGATGGAATGATCATACTCATATACTGATTACTGCAGAATGATGAACAAACTTACTTCAAGGCTCTCCAACTTTCTGTTAAAATTGCAAAAGAAAGAAAGGTAGGTGACATCAAAAGGACATATAATCTGTATAAAAAACAGATCCAAAAGCCAATGAGGATTGCAGCAGACCTTTTTGCCCTTTCTTGTTGGGATACTTGAGAAAACCTAGCAACAACTTCCTCAATGTTGCTGTTAGACAAAAGAAAAAGAAACTGAGTAGAAGTTCTTGTAAAGAAAAAGTAAATTGTGGGAGGCTAATTCAACTATTATCTTTTTCAAAGGTCACCATTGTATATAACAGAAAGATGGTTCTGCAACATCTATTTCCCTCTTGCAACTAATATGCATCCTTCCTCCTGACTAATCTATACAAACAAATGGTAATGCCTAAGTAGACTCTAAAATTCCACCCTCACTAATCAAAGGTCAAGATGACCCCTTCCTCTTTCCTTTGCCCGTGAACGGTCATCCGCAGAACTAAACGATTTATTTAACCAAAGAGCTCCATTAAATGATTAGGCATCATCGAACAAAGAAGCATTCAGCACCAATCCGGCAACGAAGCGCATGATTCTCAAATGTGGAACCAAAGAGATTCTGTTAAATGAATCAGTCAGCTGCACGCTCATGAAGGATGACCAAGAACAAGGAATTAGTACCTGCGATCTCCAACACATACTGTGGGCTTCCCATTAGGCGCGAACATGAGGAGGACAAGGTCAATGTCGCACAAGATCGATAGCTCCTTCGCTTTCTTCATCACCCCCGCTTTCCTCTTCGAGTAGGTAACCTGCCGGCTGCTGCTGTTCTCCAGTCTCTTTATCTTCAGTTTCACCCTCCCCATCGAACCCCTTACAGGCTTCTCCCCCTTCGGACGAAGAAGGCTGTCGACCTTTGGCCCCAATCCCCTCCCAGTGGTTCTCGAATCGTACAAAGCTTCGACCTTTGGCCCCAAAAATCTCCAGAAGCAATCAAGAGGAGGCGAAAATTGGAGCCCCAACAGAGATGGCAGCCACAGAACAACAAGAATCAAAAATCAAAATCAAAATCGACAATGATCCAGCGAATTCGCGGACTTCCCTCCCAAGAAGCGATTTTTATGCCTATTAATTCACGTCGTCGAAGGATCGGATTGCAATCCAGTGGAAGGGAGGGAGCGGAAAGCCAGGGTATAACGATTTGGAGAGCGAGGGAGGGAGATGAAAGAGCGGGAGGTAAGGGACAGCGAGTCCGTCCAACCGAAGCCGCTTCCCTAGGAAATCTCCGAGGTCGGTTACCTCGCCGAAACGGACCGACCCGGGCGACCCTCCTTGGGCCGGGTTTTTTTCTAATTAGACCGGTTCTTTTTTGCAATGGTGAATTTTGGGCTAATTACCAATCAACCCTCGCGGTATCACTCACTATATACCATTATTTATATAATATATATATATATATATATATGTCACTATTATTAATCTTTACCATTGGCATAGGAACGTCGAAATTTCAATTTAACATTAATATTCACTAAAAGAAATTAAGAAAACAAGAAGGGTCAATAAAAATAATAAATGATATTTTTAGGTAGTCAGCTAATTGGAAGAACCAAATCCTAGTTATCAATTTTCTTCACACATTGTCTCAAACAAAATCTCCACTCTTTGATCACATTTGATTATACTATTTTGCACATCTGCACTATCTGCATACTAAAAGACACTTTGAAGAATGCAAATGATAGATGCAGGCCTCATATGCCACCCCCTCCCCTGTCAACAGAAGGGATGGGATGCAATTTTGCACTGGCCTGCCTGAATTTTTTCTACATTTAAAAAGATTGCAAAACTAAGCACCAAGAAGAAAGTTTACCAGCATAAAGCTTATTAATCATGACAACCATGTCCAGTGACTGGCAAAAAAAATGCAATCACCTAAGAAAGTGATGCAACAGCCAAGAATTACATCCTGCATCACCTCAAACAATTTTCTTTCAATGTTGTATACAAGCGTATTCGAACTCTGTTTCAGCTCCCTATCTGTAAGAACAGCATGTAATTTCAGTGTTCGACGACAAGACATCAAAATAGGTACAGAATGAACAAGTATCGAGTAGCATGTTGCATCTTAGGTCTCTTCTTCCCTGCTGCAGTGTGAATCCATCTTTTGCGTGGGGAGATCATGAGTCACAAAGATCGATCATGTTGTATTTCAAGTCGGGATTCATGTAAGCATGAGAACAAAGTTCATATATAGGAATGCCAACGAGTGACGGGTCCTCACAAGGGCAGAATCCAAGTTCTTGACAACTGTGTGTCAGCGAAGCACCAGTTGGCCCTGTTGGATGAAGTCCACCACAAAATCTGTTGAAAGAAATGCCACAACAAGAGACAGGTGCTAGTAAATTTTAATTTAATCTCACATTGAAAGAGACGGAACGAATATGACTACATAGGGCTAACTAGACATATGAGAGTTCTGTTTATTTCTTTAGTTTGCTCAGTAAAGCTACCCAGACCTTATTCTTAGAAGTTTTTCCATGCCCACCTGCAACTCATCAAAACAAAAGCACAAAAATCCTGAAACATGGCAAATAAATATGCTTTATAGTACTTGTTATGGAATTGTCACAAGCATACGCCTGTAACATAGGTTTTATTTTTGTTGTCAAAAGCAACTGTAAGTCCTAAGAACTCCAATCTAAGTATCACAACTAAAAAAACTACAGCTATTTCTTAGTGCAACTAAATTTCTCCTCATTAACTAGGCCCAGGTAGTTAGCTAAACCTTTTAATACATCATAATGAACTGAACAACAAGATCAATTAATATCAAAATTTGACAATAGAAAGAAAATCCAGATTTTGACATATGAAATTGATTTGACTGAATGCCCATTTTGCAATGGGTCGTCATTCAGATTTTCTCATAGCAAGTTATTCAGAAGCAAAACGACTAAACAAAAAAAATCAGAAAACAGAAATATTAAACATAGTTTGAGTAACTGAATACACACCTTGGAAAAAAGGGAAAGAAGAAGCCCGCTATCAGGATTTCATGGAGAGAGACCCTTCAAACATCATCATCCAAGTTTCCAACAGTTCTTGCCTCCGCATTGAAAGTTTATATGCAACCATGCCCTCACTCCTAAATACAAATAAGACAAATACAAGCTTTCATTTAGTTTACTCAACTGCAATCACTGAAAAGGGTAGATATGCAAAAGTACAGCTGAGGCCAAGTAATGAGGATATCCAAAGGCCATTACAAAACCTGCAAAGTATTTATGCCTGAAATTGGAGGCAGAAAACACTCCATCGCTCAATCAAATGCAGGATATTTTCTGGTAATGCACCATAACATTACTTCTCTAAAAATGAGGATATCCAAAGGCCATTACAATTATGCAAAAGTGTCACAGCAGAGGCCAAGTAATAAAATAGCTGGCAGCAGGACAGCATCTCGTTGCAATCTCTAATAGACTTGAACCAATCAATACTCATCTCCTTGTCCAAGTAAAATGACCAACAAAGAACTGTTGCCATCAAAAAGCTATGGTATGAATAAATTAAACTCAACTGTTGACAACTCTGCCAACATTTTCAGGTTCAATTTTCATGGAAGAAGGGGAGCTCAGATAAATTCCTTTCCTTTCACATTTACTGATAAACTCCTGGGCCTCTGTTAAATGGCCCATACAAAGAAGGGAATCAACGATGGAGCCATATGAATAAGAATTTGGAGTGATGCCATTGAGCTCCATTACGTGTAAAGTTTCTTTGGCTTCTTCAATTTTCCGTGCATCACATAAAGCTCTGATGAAAGCATTGTAAGTATAGATATCTGGAACGACCCCAAATCTCAACATATCATTAAAAATGTTTCGTGCTCTCTCAAGCTTTTTCATCCTACAAAAACTCAAAATGAGGGCATTAAAAGAAAAAATGTCTGGAACAATGCCTTCTGATTTCATCCTTTTAAAGAGCACCATTGACTTGTGTACATTACCAACTTCACAAAGAGAACGGATTAGTATATTGTATGTGATGGCATTTGGGGAGACACCCCATTTTACCATCTCGATAAAACAATCAAAAGCATCATTCATTTGATGCACCTCACAAAGTCCATCAATTATGGTGCTAAAAGTAACAACATCAGGCTTAAGTCCATGCTCCAAAAGCATCTTTACAGTATTCCTTGCCATATTTACATCCCCAGCCTTAGAAAAGCCAGTAATCAGTGTATTGAAGGTAATGAGATTTGGAAGAAAACCCTTAGCATGCATCTTTTCCAAAGTTTCCATCGCCTTATCCATCATTTTGGATTTAACAAAGCAATCGATCAATGTATTGTAGGATACTACACTACATAGACATCCATCCACCATCATCTGATTCAGATATTGATCAGCCTCCATTATGAGTCCTTCCTTCAACATAGACTTGACGACAATGATGTATGTACTAAATCCAGGCTTGCCACCTCTTTTAACAAACTCATCCAACATTTTGCATGCTTCAGTCAATCTCAAGCTCTTCAAGGCGCAAGCCACAACTACACCAAAAGTTAAAGTATCCATACAATAGCCCCTTTCACTCATTCTGTCCATGAACTCCCTAGCCTCAGTTGCCATATTATTCTTTGAGAGGCAATGGAGCATAGTGCTACAAGCATGTTCTTGCAGCACTGATTCTCTTTCTAAGAACCCACTTATAATCTCATAAGCCGTCCGTGATTCCAAATATCGGAATGCACCATGAATCAATGATCGAAAGGTGGCTTCATTAGGTGCTACATTTCTCTTTCTCATCGTCTCAATCACCCGAAATGCCTCTTCTACCCTCTTGGCATTAAAGAAGCCATCTACCAGCATCGTGTACGTGAACACATTCGGCAAACACCCTGAATTTTCCATCTGCTTCAACAACCGAAGCGCTTCATCAACGATACCATGCTTGCAGACTCCATGAATGAGAGCATTGTATGTGAAACGATCAGGCAAGCAATTATCGGAAGGCATCTGTTGGAATTTGAAATAAGCCAAATCAAGTGAATTCGCTCTAACCAACGATTCGATGACCGAGTTGTAGACTCTCGTCGTCGGCCTAAAACCCAATATCAGCAACTGGCCGAAGACCTCATTCACATACTTTGCGAGCCCTAATCGTCCCCAGCTGGAGATAAGGATGCACAAGATGTCCTCTGTGATTCGACATCCACACCTTCTGATCTCATTCAGTAGGTCTACCGACAACACTACCGGACCTTTCCTCCAGAGCGCATCGATCAACACCATCCGCACCGACCGATCGCGCGCCAACTTCTCATCGAAATTAGAAACCCAGACGTAGAACTTAAACGAGGACAACGGTTCTTCCAGATTTTGGAGAAGGCTGACGACAACTCGGGAGCTCGCACATGGCGCATAGCGTTGGAACTCAGAGTTCAGCAACAAGAACCAATCTTTCTGGCATAGAATCGCCGAGACGCGAGCTGGGTCGAGGGTTCTCTCGGCCGTCTGCCTGACCGAGGTGGAAAGGAGCGAGTTCGCTGGGGACTGAATGACGCCATGAAAGGATCCGGATTTCGAAGGAGCGATCTGAGACTGGCCTGGGAGGCGGTAGCGGGGAGCGTTGCGCTGAGATTGGCAGCCGTCGTTGCTGGGAGTGGACCCGGTGGGGTTCCTCGCCTTGAGAAGAGTCTGCGCAGGGGACAAAAACTTGTTGGAGAGAGAGCTGCGGAGATTCGGAGGAGGAAATCGTCTCATGAGCAGCGAGTGATTTCCTTCGCCGTCCCAAGGAACCTCGACGGCTCGGAGATGGGAAGCGCCTGCGAACTGGTAGGGCAGCGGAGCCTTTGAGAAGAAGGCGTGGCCAGCGGGCCGAAACACACAAAGATCGCTGCCCATTTATTCTGAGCCCAATATGGGGCAGTTGGGCTCGGGAATCAGGCCCGACGAAATCTACTGTAAAGACGCGTGTACTAAAAAAGGAAAGCGTAAAGCATGTGGGATGGGCTGTACGGCTTGTCGTTGAGGAGGTGACACACAATAAGATCAGGTGGGATCGGCAGCCCCATTTCAAGAAGCAGCAAAATGTTTGATACATCTAAACATACACATTGTTCATTAAGATGACATAATCTAAAAAAGAGTTAATTATAATGAAATAGACCATTTTTATCCCATCTAAAACGGGGTGGGGTGCATACCAAGCACTAGAATTAGATGGTCCTGTAAACAAGGAGTAACCACATGGAAAAACCAACCAGATTTTAGATCATTAACCCTCCCTCGTATAAATAATTTGAGAAACGAACCAAAACATCAACCAGATTTTTAGGATCACAATATCCTGTTTTGCACCAGTGTTCCATGGTCCTTTAAAATAAGAGTCTAAACACAACAGAACAGATAACACGAGAGTGAGAGTTCCAACCACAACTAAGAATCCGAGAACCATGGGGCAGGTAGAGCGTTCGAGTTCTTATGGTTTAGACCACCACATGGCATCAAAGGCGCAATCCTACTACTTGATGTATTGGGAAACCCACTTGAAGCCATCGCCGTAGCCCATCTTGCGCACGATGCTGCACATGAAGACCTCAAGGGGGCGGACGTTGGAGTCTGTGAGATTCACCTTGCCCTTTCCGGTTGTGAAGTTGTTCAGGCCTAGATGGAACCTCAACTCGTCCTCTGATGCTGCATATGGAATGTCGATTTTGTTGCCCAGGATCAGGAAGGGGACATTTGCCAAGGAATCATCAGAGAGAAGTGCATCCAGTTCCTTCTTTGACTCTGCAAACCTCTCCTTGTCATTTGCGTCCACCAGGTATACCACTGCATCCACCTAATCAGACAACAGCCAAAATACACCATTTATAATAATTTACAAAAGGACCTACAGAAGAAGCTCGTCAAAATCATAAAAGGAAATGTGAGTACGCGCAAACTATCTACAAATATTGCAATTAAACAGAACAGTTTCCTAACTTCACAAGATCATTGTAACTCTGAAAATGTCAAGCAAGAAACCAGAGCTAGAGATACTGACAAGCTTAACGAACCAACCAGGTGCATCATCAGATCGGAAATTTAAGCATGGCTGCAGGCCTGCAGTTCCAACTATATATGACGTCACAGTATATGCAACTAGCTTGGCTAGTTCTAGTTGATTATGAAATTGATACAGAGTGTAGGAAGTACAGCAGAAATTTGATGGTGATGCATAACGATAACAAACATAATATGTAGTCTGCCTAATCGTCAAGATGCAATTTTCTGAATATATAAGACAAAGAAGAATATAGAAGAAACATGTAACAAGAACCTAAGACTTGATAGTATTACCTGGATTACACGTACATAGGCAAATGTGTACAGACGTATAGTGTAGTCCTTATATTAGTGAAGAATGAAGAATATATTTGAGGAGAAACTAATATACTCCTTAAACTGAAAGAGACTGCTACCATGCAGAATTTGATAGTGCATCAATATGCTTTTTACAAATCTAATGGCAGGTCTGGTTTCCCAATTGTTTTTGCTCGCTGGCATTGACAGGAAGCACTCACCCAGAAGTACCTCAGACGACTAGGATCAGTCACATGATGAATTTGGCCAGAAGTTTTCCGAACAGGACTTATCAAACACCTCTTGGCTTAGGCATATTGTTGGAACCTCGAACCCAGTGCAAACTCTGTGGAGACAAGAAGAACACCATGGCACCACTGGCTCCTAAGAGTTATGAACCCTGCCTGTCCAACAATCAGTGAGAGTTGACCAATGTTCCTTTTACTTCTATGGATCAAGACATGGTTCCCTTATTATGTTTATGGAATAGAAGGAATAGATATTTCATAAGTCTGAAAGGAGCTAGACCAATAAAAACAGCATTCTTTCAAATGTTAAATTTAGATCAATGAAAACAAATCCGTAAGGTAATTATCTGCCTCCGTGTTGGTCGGAAAATAGTCTAATGCTGTCCAATTTGCATTGTTAAGTTAATCAACACCTAGGACCAGTTGGTAGAATCAATTGGTTGACAGATTAAAACATGGAACAGTATAATCGAAAAGGAGTCATTCGCCAAATAGCTGAATCTCTACCAAATTAACTTGCATCATGGGCCCCATGAAAGCACTATCAGATTTTGAAATGGTTGTGTGATCTATATATTCGTATTGCATTTCTTTTCTGCCAAGACAATATCATCTTCATGAAACCCATTGTCACGACACTCATAAAACTCCACCCTCTAAATTTCAACAACATCTACTGTAATGGAACACAACTGAAGAGAGCAACTAGGCCAGTCAGATTTGTACATCTCCTGGTGTGGATGAGATTTAACTATCAGAAAAGAAAGACCTCAAAAGAACCTTCTCCTAGTAAGAAATAAAGGATAATGAAAAGGACAGATAAATGCTTTAAACAGGACATTGTCACGCAATAATACGTAAGACAAACATATTGAAAAAAGTGACAGACCTTAGCGTAGTAATCCTTCCAGACACGTCGTGCGATCTGATGGCCTCCCAGATCGAAAGCCTTGAACTTGATCTTCCCGATGCTCAGCTCCTCCGACGTCGGATACTGCGTCGGCTGGTGCTGAACTAATCTCTGCATTCAAACAAACAAATCCAACCAACAAGCCCTCAGATCAACTGATTAAGCAAAATCGAAAAGAAAGTCCTGAAGAAACCGACCTCATCCTTGAGCATATGAAGCAGCGTGGTCTTCCCAGCGTTATCGAGTCCCAAGAACAAGATCTTGGCCTCCTTCTGCCACAGACCAAGGGAGGCGAGGACCCCGTAGAACCAATCTACGAGAAACATAGCGGCCGGGGAGGATTTCGACAAGGCAGAAGGACCAGATCTATCGAATCAAGGCGCGATCTCGTCGGGATCCCGCCGAAGAGATCAGATCCGGCGGACGGAATCGGTTCCGAGTCCGAGATCTGGGAGCGGAACGCCGAAAGGGATCAATGCGCCTTTGATGGGACGAGAGAAGAGACGAAATGGAACCCTAATTAGGGAAGGTAAGCTTGGAATCAGAGGAAAGGGGGAGGAGAAGGTGAAGCGCGGACGGTCGCTTCCACGGTCGCGAACAGAGTATATATTAGTTTATTTCGGGCATCTTTGTAGTTGCTGAGTTGGATGCGGGTTATCGGGTCGACGGGTCATGGGATCCATGCATTGCTACTTATTATTTTATTACGAGTAAAATATAATATATATTATATATTTATATATATTTACACGGTTATTTTTCTAGAAAATATCTATATTTTTGGTTTTTTTTTCAAAGGTACCCCTCTTTTATTTTTCTCAAATAATAACTCAATTTTATTTGCTCATCAATAATAACACTTATAATATCTTATTGATATACTAAAAACACTACAAATGTTATTGAAAAATGACTTCATATCATATCTCTTTATTTTTTGAGATTATAGTTAATCTGAGTTGGGTTAGAAATATATTTACATCATTTATAAGATTTTCAAGTACATTTTATAGCTATGGCCAATTCATTGTAATAATCCAAAAACATCATGAATTTTTTTTAAAAAAAATAGTTTGATTATTTTTAAAATTAAAGATATTGTTTGAAAAAAAAAGTGAAATAGGTATATCAATTGAAAAATACTCAAAATATGAATATTTTCTAAAAACTAATGTAATATATTGAAAAGCAAAAATTCATTCAACTAAATCATAGTTAGCATATAATCATCCCATCACATTCTAATTAGCAAGCATGATGATATTCCTCTAAATATTAGAATCATATCTACATCACTAAGTTAGACATAATAAACAGAATTTATATAAATTATAATATAAAGTAGCTTAAAATTAATACTATCATGGTTAAGGTTTTAAAGAATAATAATGTAATTATAAATTTAACATTTTAGCTATATTATGTGACAAGAGATTGAATTGCATACCAATATTGATAAAATCATAACATTCACATTCGAACTAATCCTTATAATATAATCTCCTAAAGCCTTCAATCTCCAACATCATGGTTTCTGATTATTAATATAATGAATGACCTCTAAGATATATATATATATATATATATATATATATATATATATATATATATATATATATATATTCTGTATGATTTATTTACATTCTTATATAGACCCTCAATATTCTACACCCATCAGGCCTCCCCTTGCATTTTTAATTATATATTCTATAATCAAGTTTGATATATAAAGAACCATCAAGTAATTTATCCTTATTTTCTCTTAAAATTATATATTTTTTATTTAGTTTTATAAAAAAAATATGATAAATAATATAAATCAATCTTAATTCTATCCATTTCTAATGTGAAACTAATCGAGATATTATAATTATACTTATTAGATCTTTATAAATTAATCTTAATCTTCTCGGACGTTACACCTTATATCTTAATTTTAATTTACGAGGAATCATCAAGTATTTTATCCTTTCATCTTTATTTTTTCTTAAAATTAAGTTTTTTCTATTGAGCCACGAAAAGGGATATAATAAATAGTATAATCTTTTATGACCACTAAGATTTTGTAACAAATAGAGAAATATTTTTCTCTTTTATCATAAAAGATAATATTATTTCTACTCAAATAAATATTTTTTACATAATTTGAAAGTCAGAGGACACACTAATTCTTTTTTAAAGAAACAAAATAATGGGAATAATAACAGAGAAACCCCATCAGCCTTTGAAAAATAGAGGTTGTATGAACCCTCCAAAAGTTAGGAAGTATGAACCACAACATTATTGCATAAAAATATTGAGTAACAGCAAGGTCATGAACAAGTTTCTTAATATCAAAATGATGGTAAGAACAAGCTCCATAAATAGATGGGATATTTCATGATCAAATAGAGAAAAAAAAGTGAGTACAAAAAGAACAAAAACCTGTCTACAACAACAAATAAAGTTCTTTCTCTTTATTTTCTTCTTATCATAAGATAATATATATCTGTAATCTGAATTCATGTATTATCACATGAGAACTTAGAGGCCCAATGGTAGATCATGCAGACATTTATCTTCTCAAAGGTTTGCCTCATGGGAATTGCCCATATTATTCTCTCTCAAACTGACACTGTTAAGAGCTTCATAGACTGAGATAATACAAGGTTATCAGTGTATTATCAACACCGGAGATTCAATTACTTTTTTATATTTTCTCTATTTCTAGAATGCTAATCATATATTACCTTTTATATTTGTACATATTAGTATAATAATTTCTATACTTAAAATTTTTAATTTTTATAATTCTAAAAATAAAATAAATAATTTTATTTATCTTAACGTCGTCAACTTGACGAAAAATACAACACATGACATCGCATACTAAATTGATATAAAATTATTTTTTATCAATATAATCATTAAAAAAAATTAAATTTATTTTTTGATATCGATTCATGATGTTATGTGTTATGATTTTCGTTAATGTAGTGCTTGTTTTATTTTCAGAATTATAAAAATCTTAATATAATTTTTTTTTAAGTATAACGATCGTGATGATATTAGTAAACGTTGATTGGGAATTGATATATACACCCTGATTTCACTTAAGTGCACCGCGTTTTGCGGCGCCGTAACCGCTGGTGAGCGTATCATATGAAATTTATCGCGTATGTTTATCTTGGGGTATTATGATAGTGTTAAAGGCTATTTACGTCCATAAAGATTTGAAGCCGGACTTTTAACAGCCGAACCTTTGGACGTCCTCCCGGCCGCCCCCATTTCCCCTCCTCCTCTCTCCCTCCGAGGGCAGAACCCTAATACGATGGGTCGGCGCATGTATGGATCCTGACGATGAGAAGATCGACGGCTGTCATCAGGCCGCGCCTCGCCGCTGCAGCCTATAGCCCTACCCGCTGTTCCTCCTCCTCCTCTAATTCGGCCTCCATCTCTCCTCGAGAAACCCCGACGGTTGATTCTTCGGATCCTTTGTCGGAGCTCTCATCCGTCCTCACCCGTTCCAATTGGTTAGATGACCCCCGCCTTCCCCGCCTTGCGCCGTCCCTTACCCCTCACCATGTCGCCGCCCTCCTCCGGTCCCGCCCCCTCGAACCCCGCGTCGCCCTGGGCTTCTTCGACTGGATCAGCCTTCGCCCCGGCTTTCGCCACACCGTCGATACCTACTCCTCCCTCCTCCAAACCCTCGCCCGAGCCAATCTGCCCCCCCGCCGTGCCGAGAAGATCGTCATTTCCATGATCAAATCCTGCTCCTCCGCCGTGGAAATCCACTCGGCCCTCCAATCATTCAAATCCCTGAATCAAATTGGTTTCTTCCCGAGTCTCCGATGCCACAATTTTATGATGATGAAGTTCGCTAGGTTCCAGATGATTGCCGAGATGAAGGACCTGTACGAGCAAATGCAAAAAGATGGGATCTTTCCCAATCTTCATACCTATAACACAATTATTAATGCCCACTGCAAAGAGGGAAACATTATCGAGGCTAAGGTCTACTTGAACTGCTTACTGCAAGCCGGGCTGGACCCAGATTCCCATACGTACACCTCGTTCATCTTGGGGTATTGCCAGAGTGATGATTTTGTTCGGGCCTGCCGGGTGTTCCTGTTAATGCCACTGAGAGGCTGCGCAAGGAATGAGTTCTCATATACTGTTCTTGTTCATGGGCTCTGTGAAGCAGGGAAGGTGAAAGAAGGTTTATCACTGTTTTCATTGATGGATAATGATGAGTGCTCTGCGGATTTGCACATTTACACAGTGATGATTGGTGGACTCTGCAAGTTGGGAAGGGATGTTGATGCGAAAATGATGCTGAATGAGATTTCACAGAAGGGTCTGGTTCCGAATGTTGTTACTTATAACGTTCTGATTGACGGGTACTGCAAAATCGGGAAGATTAACGATGCGTTTGGTGTATTGGATTTGATGGAGTCCAATGGGTGTAAACCAAATGTTAGGACTTACACAGAATTAATTTGTGGGCTTTGCCGCAATAAGAAGGTGCACAAGGCCATGGCTTTATTAACTAAAATGCTTGAGGATGGGTTGCTGCCAAACCAAGTAACCTACACTTCGTTGATTCAAGGACAATGTATGGAGGGTGATACAAATAGTGCCTTTAGGTTGCTCAGTTTGATGGAGGAGAAAGGCATGGTTCCCAACGAGTGGACATACTCAGTTTTGATTGGTGGCCTTTGCAAAGGTGGAAAAACTGAAGAAGCTATATCATTCTTTAGATCCCTATCCCAAAATGGCATGAAGGTCAATGAGGTAGTCTACACGACATTAATTGATGGATTATGTAAGGCTGAAAAGATTGACATTGCTCATTCATTGCTGGAGGAGATGATCTCGGAGGAATACATACCAGACTCTTACACCTATGGTGCTATAATAAATGGTTTGTGCAAGGATAAGAAGTTGCAGGAGGCTAGGTCCTTGTTCGATTCTATGTTAGAGAAAGGAATCCAACCAACAGTTGTCACATATACCATTCTCATTGATGAATTGATCACAGTTAGTGGGTCTGCAGAAGGAGCAATGGCTTTGGAGCAAATGATTTCTTCAGGTTGCAAGCCTGATGTATTTACTTATACCGTCCTTGTGAAGTCATATTGTAAGGAAGGAAGGTTAGAAGAAGCTGAAAGTTTGATGGTTCAAATGCAGAGAAATGGGATTGCCCCTAACACAGTCACTTATACCACATATATTGATGGATTGGTCAACATGGGTTTGTTTGATCAAGCTTTTTCTACTTTCATGACTATGGCTGAAGCTGCATGCGAGCCCATTGATGAAACTTATAGCATATTGCTCAAACTTCACTTAAAAAAGAAACAGGTTGATGGTTACTTTATAGATGCTAATCGCATGTGGGAGAAAGTGAGTTTGGATGTTGTCCTAGAACTCTTTGAAGAGTTGGCTAAACAGGGTTTTACCCCTACAGTGAAATCTTACAGTTGCTTTGTGAAAAGTTTTTGCAAATTGGATCGGTTGGAAGAAGCCAAATGTTTGCTCTTTCACATGCAAGAAGCCTGCAAAGTCCCCAGTGAGGATATCTATACATCCCTGATTAGTTGTTGCTGTAGACTAAATAAGTATTTAGAAGCTTTGGCATTTATTGATTCCATGATTTCATGTGGATTTATGCCGTGTCTGGCATCTTACCAAGTTCTGCTTTCTGGTCTTTGTGATGAAGGAAGCCTTGATGAAGCTAAATCAGTCTTCACTAGCTTGCTTTCTAGAGGCTATAATTGTGATGAAATTGCATGGAAAATTCTCATTGATGCATTGCTTCAGAAAGGCCATGTCGATATGTGCTCAAACTTTTTGACTATAATGGAGGAAAACCATTGTGCTCCTAGTCCTGAGACATACGATAATTTGACTAAGGAACTTTCTTGTATAGTTAATGACGATTGATGTATTATTGAGGCCCCTAATGATCAATTCTGACTGGTGGATGGCTTTAAAGCAAATCTTACTATCTTCAACAATTGGATTAGCTCAGATGCACGATGCACATTGCCATTCACTCCATAATAGAAGTTGTGCCCTGAATTCTGAAATGTGCATATCTGCTCTCTGAACCCATAAGCTCCAAGGTTTGGCCCTCCTATTCGTGTTTTTTACAAGAATCAAATTGCTTCTTATTCACTTTATTCTTTTGTTATTCTTGTTTCTAATTTTTTATTCATATGATTTGGGTTTTTTTTCTTTGACTTGCAATTTTTCCTTTTTTTTGCAAGTTTGGGCTATAAAGTTGACTTCCTACTCCTTTTTCTTCGGTTATCCATAATACTGAAGATATGGATCATCATCATGCTGGGATTAAAGAGAAATCAGCCACATCTGGGCTCAAGGAAAAAAGTGGAAGGAAAAATCGGCTTACATGAAGCAAGCAAACACGGATTAGGAAGTATGTCAGTAGTTGAGGAAGTATTTTGGAAATTGTCACCATGTAGCTCGAATGCAATTGTCACCCCAGTCAGGCCCAGACACTGACTCTCCAGACCATATGGGACTGTTGATAATTTACTTGGCTAGAGAAAGATCACCCAGTTTAATCTGTGTAATGTACATGGACTTGATGCCTGATGCACACGTTGCGTTCTTCAAAAAGCAGGTGCCTGTAGTAGCATATGTTGTGAGATATATGTTGCAGAAGAATATTGCAAGCAAGCTGTGACATAATATTTGAGTGAGAAAGACGACCTGAGATTTAAAATTTGTGTGGCCATGCAGGGTCTGCATCAAGAATAGCACTTCTTGCTCTTTGATTCATGTGCAAGTTGCTAGGTCGAGCTCCAGCTCCTGAGATGTCTATAGAGGATGATTACAAGGTGTTGGTAGATGATGGAAGTCTTGATTAGTTGGAGTTTAGGATGCCACACAAGCCTACGGAGATGAAGATCATGAAGTCACAGTAGGGAAAGGTTCTTTTGACTGTAGCCGAGTCTCCAATAGATATTGATGAAATGGACCATCAAGTCAACATTATTGCTTTGGTTACATTACAAAGTGCTTCTCATCCCTGAGGACCATGGTCTATATTGCTGCTGTACCAGACAATGTGAAATCATCAACTCAATTGAGTTTTTCATTCTTTTCTGTAAGAAATATTCATTCTAATTGAACATCCTAAATAAGATATATGAGTCATCAGGCTCCTGTTCCATGCCACATTGTTCCACTTCTATTGTTTTGATGATTTTGTGAAGCCTTCAAGTTCTGCCTTTTAAGTTACAAAAATGTATTGCTTCTGTGTGCCTTGCACTCTTATTTTAGTTTGCACCTTGGCAGATAATTACAACCGAAAGCTGGAGTGTGTTTCCGTTTATCCTATGATGCTCCTGTGAGGTTCAATCTGAACCAAAATTTGTGCATTAATTTCATTATGATGATATTTTTTGGTAATAAAACATGATCTTTTGATTGAATATGCAGCTAACGAGGCATTGGAACAAGGACTGAAGAATTAAGTGTCCATCACTAGAACTGGGCATGAGGTAACCCTGATCATGGCTTGCTCCTTATACACCTCCTCACATGTTACCAAGATTCAATTGTTAAGTAGCCCTTATTTTACTCGTAAAAGTGGCTGCAGTCAGATAGACTAATATATTAATGATAAGCTGGTAATACCTTTTGCTGTTTTGCATTTCTTTGAAGCAGGTGCTTACTGGACTAATACTGAGAGATATGACACATCAAACCTTTGCTAAACTTTGGACATAATGATTTGATCATAAGTCCATCTTGAGAACAGAACTCAATCGAAGATCCTCTGCGATGGGAATAAACATTTTGGTCCTTTTTCAAGAGGAATGCAGCATGTTTCAAAGGTACAATGAACACTGGTCAAACCGATTGCTTCAGAACGCACTGCTTCATTTATTGTTTTATAAGCCTTGTTGCTTATCAAGAATGTGCCATCCAGACCGATAGAAGTTGGAAGGTGAATGTGGCTGTGCCTGCAACAATAATTCCTGTGTCATCTTCTCTTGGGTGTCAGACTAACCTGGTCCGGGAGCAGGACCCGAAAGTTATAGTTGACACTTCTTTTCCTCATTTTAACATCAGAACTAGACACTTCTTTTAAAAGAAATGATGTCTATATGTGAAGCATGTTTCGGAGGAACGTATCTTATATGTAAAGCTTGACATCCCCACCTTCCTGAAGATGATCTGGCCACATCAAGGTACCATTGCTTCATCATCTTTTTTTTTTGTTTTCTTGTTCTTTACACTGCTCCTGTAACAGCTGCCATCTCTTGCAGAAGAGCTTTGGGTCGACATACTGGTTGCTTTGAGCATATGCTCGACCACATCAGCTCATCACCATCATCACTGGTTGACCCACCAGCTTTGGGGGTTTTGATCAAGTCAAGAAATAGTCATAGAAGTTTGTAATGGTGGATCAGATTTATAAGAGCTTAAATCTTCCTTGTGTATCACATTATTTTGTGTGAATAATCACTTATAATAAAGAAAAATGTTCCGCGGAAGCAATCCCAGAAAACTGGTGGATCAGGTTGTCTTTTTCTAAATTTCCCCCCCTTTTTTTAGGGAACCAGAAATTAGTGGAAAGTCGAAATAAAAATCATTTGGTGGATGCGGAAACATTTTTTCTGTGGAATATCTCTCATCATATATATCGACAAAGTCAAACATGGGTATCGATAAGGGACTCAGGGTCAAAATGGTTGACTAATTTTGCTCAAGAATGTCATCCTTCAAAAGTCTAACATGTGTATCGAGAAGGGACCATGGAAGTTTGTTATTCTCATCACATAAAAGTCGATAGTCAAACATGGTATGTTATTCTCATCACATAAAAGTCGACAGTCAAACATGGTGGGTACCAGCGGTCCGAGGATTTGACCTCAATCTCTATTTTAAGTTCCAATCTTTAGGAGGAAGGTTGTATTAGATTTTCTTCAAGTAATAGAGAGTTTTACATTCCAAAAAAAAAGAAAAAAATGTATGTCATCATAAAGTGGAGGCTAGAGATGAGCTTTCATGAGGCAAGTCACCATCTTGTTGTTGTGGAGGCAACAAAACCATGTCCATAATGCAAGGGATTACAAGTGCTCAACTAGGGGGTATAAGCATTTCAAGCTCCAAATAAAACCAATCACAACAACAAATTTCAAGTTGAAACTAAAATTAATAACAACACCAACTAAACTTTGGAATACAATTCACGACAGACAGTCGTATAAACTTAATCCGGGTACAGAGGTTACTGGTAATCAATGTGTCGTCAACATATACACATCACTTGAAGCCCAGCATTGGGCATCATCAAGCCCACACAGTCACCATGGATGGTAGCTCAACAAAAACAATGAGCATTGCATCATGAGACCACTGGGCAAACAAATTTCATCTTTAGCTAGACAGGAAGGGGCTCCATTCTCTCTCTTCAAGTATGGAGGTGGATCCCTTCCATGTGTGATTTCTTTCTACTATACATAATATAACCATCAAGAAAAAAATGAAAAAAGATATGTTGATATAGTCAATGAAGGACATGCGACTTGGCAGCACGGCGGGAGCATTGGGTCCGAGGACTCTTGATCAGGTTGCAGGCACAGCCCTCCAGAAGCTCAAGATCTTCCTCGAATGTCAATATGGAAGCCATTTCTGGATTCTCCAACAGCAATTTTGAAGCCAGGAACCCAGCGATTGTCCATGTTTGATAAAGCCGCGATTGCTTTCCGATAAATCTGCCAGTCGGAGTGTCATAGTATTCAGGCCACTTGTCGTTTGAAAGTCGGTTCTCAGCTATGGTAATTGCCTTTCGGGCCAATTCAGGCCTGCCCATTTTGATGCAAGCCGACGTGAACTAGAATATCAAACAAACAAAGCATTTAGTAAAATGCTCGAGGAAATAGAAGATACATAGTGCTCATCGTAAAACTTCCGTACCTGCCACAGCAAAGTAGGCCATGATCCACCATTATGATATGACCAGGGCCTGCAAAATTCAACATTATTGTTAGGAAAAAAAAAAAGAAAGAAAACCTGTATATAAAAATATGTTTTCTTCGCTGATAGAAAAGGAAATAGTATGACAGTTTAACTCACAACTACATCCTAGATTTTCTATCTCCCAAAAGAAGTCCTAACAATGAAGCATATTGATATTAAGTTCCATAATATAATTTGTGTACTTGTATTTCAACATACATTTCAATAAAGCCCTGAGTAAGAACTATTAACCAAAAAATTCATAAAAAGCTTCAGCTTGTTCGTATGTTTCACAAAATACTGTTCACACTGATCAATATAGAGGGGCATATAGTTTCAAAATCACAGAATACTAAAAAGGTCATACTGGGTTAAGAACTTACGTATTCTTTGGATCACTCCCTGTAATTATGCGCCATTCTTCGTACTCTAAAGCAGGATAACATATCTTCAGTGGCATATTCCCAACAAGGTCATCCCATTTTTCTTCAATAAGATCGAGAATGCCCTCAGCTTGTCTTGGAGTGGCCAAAGATGAGACAATAGCCCATAAATTACCCAGCGAGAAGAACCTAAAATCCATGTGGGCTGGCTGAAGATTCCCAATAAAGTAACCACCTTTTTCAGGAACCCAATCCACTAGCCAACCAGGGATTTGCTCAGGATAGATGTTGAATTTGTTAATCGCATCTTGGGAATATTCTTCTGTCTTATAACGATAAATCTCATTGATCTTCTTCATATCCACCCAATAATACTCTCTGATGTGGAATGATAGGGCACTGAGTCTGTTATTAATAGCACGCAGCAGGCTCTTTGATCCATCATTGACGGCAATCATTTCACGTGAGCAACGCAAAGCACAGTAGAACAAAGCCTGTATACTATAAATTGTCAAGCACATGTATATAAATAATAATTTGATCATATCAAGCAATCTCACTCATTAAATCTTCAGAATTTCTACATATCAGAATGCAAGTTACCCAGAAAACAAGCAGAACTAAGATGTTTGACTAAAACCTAACACGGATTCAGGTTGGTAGTCATTGGCAGTCCCTAGTTGGTCATGCATAGTAGAAAGAATACTCCAGAGCTGTGTACATAATTGACATTAAATGTTCATAAACACTGTTTCATTTTACACTCAGCTTAGTTTTAACCGACAAAGATATAATTACAGTTAATTTAGCTGTGTTTGGCACAAATATATCATGGTCAACTTGGTTTAAAGGCATAGTATATAATAGTTATCTTCTAGATCATATTTGTACTCTGTCCATACATGCAACGTAAGATGATCTTCTGTGAAATTAAGTCAGGTCAAATGCAAGTTTATTTTCCTACTAAAACTGTTGGTTATCTTAAGTGGGCAAATTTAAAAGTAGGTTACAACTGCAGCAATCAACAAACTCTGTTCACTTTAAAATTTGAATGTAAACTAATGTTTGATAGAAAGTATGGAAAATGACATGACAATCCCACATTATCTTGTTGAAGGATTTACTTTATTTTTGGGCTACCCAAGGGCATAAATGTGCTTTGTGATTCATGATTGTTCCCAAAAAAGAAATAATAAAAAATGGCCACATATCCTCTGTTTTCTCCTTACGAGAAAGGACTCTTCCATGAGCTTCCTCATTATAACATTGATTGTTTTGCTGGTCAGAAGGTTCTCTTATAACATTTAAATGCACAAAAGAATAAGAATCACCCTATTACTTGTTCTATGGCTAATTTAATAGTGTCATTTTAAGAAAGCAAAACCTTGTCTTGGACATTTTAACTGAAGAGTACTACATGACAGGTTTTATTTATTTTCTAAATAAACCTGCCAATAGGTTCAGGAATACCATTCACAATGAATTGCAAGCCCAACAACAAAACAACAATACACATGTGAAAATAATTCTTACGAACCAGAAATAAAAGAAATATCTGATAGCCAAACTGAAAGCAAGCTACTCCAAACTTGCTAAAAAAGAAAATGCATCAGAACTTAACTTACTTGGATTTCAAGAGGATGTCCATGAATGCCCATTCGTCGATCTATCATGCAAGAGCCATCGGTGACAAGGAGAGTAGGAAACATGTCAAACCCATCAGATAAGCATAAATTCAGGATAAGTTTGATGCCAGTTTGCACATCCACTCTCTCCTGTAATGTATAGTCCCCAGTAATCTTTCCATAAGCTCTTAGCAAGATAATCCACCACAAACCTGTCAAAGAAGACCATGAGATCTAAATGCCTTTAAGAAATTACTACTATTCCAGAAATGTACCACTCCAGAAATGTTCGACAGGCTCACCAGAATCTACTGGCGCAACACGTCCAATTGCTGATTCGCCAAAATCAGGGTCCAGCATCTCCTCAACTTCATCCTTACTTACATCCATAGGAACACTTCTGACCTTAAAGCTTGCCGGCATCAGCCCTTGTCCAGGGCTGTAGCAATCCACAGTCTTTTCCCAACTCTATATATCAAAAGAACATACTCAGGTTTGAATTCAAATCATGCAGACAAATCTTGTCAGAGATATCTAAGTTCATTAACTTAAACTGAAACCAGGAAACATTCAGTGCATTGTCTTAAATTCACATACAAACAAGATAGTTTGTGTAGGCAACAGTCTTCAAGTTTTATGCTTCAAAGCTGATTGTAGAAGCATCTGGTTGTTGTCATATTGTCATGTTGCTGTTTCACTAGACTTTTCAGGGATGTGAAATTGGAATAACTTTGACTTATTCTGGAATACAGACTAAGACCAATAAGGACAGTTGGTATTGGCAGGTCAAGTAATCAAAATGTTCCGACAGACCCAACAACAATCATCCAAAAAAAACCATCCCCCAAAATTCAATAAACTCAACTTTGTAGCAATGTCTGATCTGATCCCGATTTTCCATTTTAAACCTTCCTTAATCACAAGATGCAACGTCGGAAAATGAGAAAGATATCTGAAGATACAGTATGAACCCTAAATTTTTGCATAACTGAAGTAGCAACTTGTGATACAATTAATTATCAAGAGAAATGAAGATGAGTTATCGTCTAAATCCACAAAGAAATCATTGAAACGAAATAAATTTTACCAAAGAGATCTACTACAAAATAATAGATGCCAAGGGGAAAAAAAAGGGGATTTTGATCCGTTTTACCTGCAACTGCAAGGTGTAGAGGAGAAAATTCCGGACGATCTCTGTCTCCCCCTTGAGGAGGAAGGCGAGGGCGGATGGCACGAAGTCGCGGATGAAGACCTGATCGTAATTGAGGGCCTCCGCGGCCGGATCAGTGGCTGCCACCGTTCCCACCGGGCTCCCACAGTACTCCACCACCGCATTCTTCAACAGTCTCCACGCCTCCTTCTCCGACTCCGAAACCTCCCGCGCCTTGGCCACCTCCGTTCTCTGCTCCTCCTCCACCTCCTCAACCTTCCTCTTTTCTTCCACCACGAGCATCCGCTCCTTCTCCGCCACCCTCTCGATCACGAGGGGCTCGACGGCGGCGAGGCCCTGGACGAAGATCCGCTCGAAGGCCCTATCGACGCCAGGCACGGGCCCGGCCGCGGTGGACAGTCGGCGGGCGTCGGACACCGCGGCCTCGTCCCTCGCCGGGGCGAGGGCGGCGCGGACCAAGGACGCAGCGGATCGGCGCTGAGGGGCGAGTGAGAGGGCGGGGGCGCGGCGGCGGTCGTGGGGGCATCTGGGGAAGAAGAAGGCGGCGGCGGCGGCGGCGCGGCGTTGGTGGCAGGGCCATTCCGGGAAGAGCTGGGCGACAAGGAGACGGCAGCAGGGTCTTACGGCGACGGCGATCCCCATGGAGCCGGTTGCATTCATGACACAGACCAGGGACCAAAACCAAATCACTACAAACTAAAAGCTGAAACCTCACAAGAACCAATCTAAGGCGAAAATGAACGAAGCGGAGAAAGGAAGAAGAAACGAGATGAGGCAACGGAGAAGTGCACGCTGGGAGAGGAGAGGCGTGCGTTAGTTTCTTTATAGGGCGGTGGGCGTGAGGAAAGGCGAAGGAAACGGGTGGCCAACGACAGGGAAAAAACACCAAAAAAGAAATAAACAACATCAATAAGACTCGAGAGAATTAAAACATGTGGAAGAACCACCGATCTCCACGGCACCGTCAGCAACCGCGCTAGTATTTATCGACGGCGATGAATCGTGAGACGTGGAAACGCTGCGGCGCGGGGGGAGGGAGAGGATCTCGGGGTGGGTTGTGGATAAGGCTTGTCGGTTCTGACGTGGCGATGTGGCACCAACGGGTCGCGCTCTTTTTCCATTTCCATTGGCTTTGGGCAGCGACCGCGTCAATGAACCGGGTGCGCTTTTTTCGTGGCCTCCAGTGTCCGAGGACCATTCTCTTGTCGCCACGTGGTGGGAGAGGAGGAGAGGGAGCCTTTCACACACCTGCCGTGGCCAAGAATAGTAGCACCTTTTTCACGGCCGAAAGGGATGCGTCGGTTGGCGGATAAGCTTGACTCGTAAGCTTGTTTTTGACTCGAATCAAAGTAGGCCACTAATTTCTCTTGAGCTATGCTATAAAATAAAATAAAATTATATATACGAAAAGTCATCATTACCTACTCGTTTTTCTTCCAGAAACTTGGGTCCGTCAAACTGAAAAAGGACGATGCACATAGGAAGAGAGTTCCTGCCATTGAACAGATCCAAGAAAATGAAGTGACAGAGAAAGTTCAAATGAAACTTCCAAGAATCTTTCTTACCTGGGAAGAACGAACGATCCAAACTTGCACTCTAAGCTTCTTCGCTTATGACTCCAAGCAACATATTGCGTTAGGGCAGGGATGTCGAGATAGAGAATTAGATAGAACACTAAGTCACTCGACAACTCATCAGAGCATGAATAAAGAGATTTTAAGGCTGACCTGTTTCTACTCGAATGCAGTCGGTCTTTGCTTGCAGGTTGTGCCCACCATTGTTGATCGGACAACCACCAGGCATCTCAGCTTCTCCTGGGCTAATGCAAATAGCACAAGTACAATATCAAGTTTGATCATAGTGTGAGTCTCGATAGATAGACCCTTGCGATGAAGAACATATAATGATGTAGACTTTGCAGACCTTTGGCACAACAAATGTTCAAATTTAATAGTTTACTTGATCAAGAAATAGATAAAGCACACGGTTGGGCACAGAAATCAACTCAATTGTTCATAAGCACTCATCCCCATAGAAAACATTGCATGCAAACCCCTCGACGATAAGAGTCGTTGCATGCTCAAGGTTGAGGTGATGTATCAAAATCACATTCTATCTTCCCTTCTCCGTGGAGCGCAAGTGATAATCTCGTCAACCCTCAATATCATCTCAGCTGCCTCGGTTGCCGACAAAAGAACAGCTTGCTTCACCTTGAAGGCCTCTGATATCCCTAGCTTGTCCATATCTCCAACCTGTGTCAGAGAACAGATTTGGGAGATTCAAAATGAAATTAAGCATTGGCTTAGCACACAAGAACAAGTATGCACCATCCTGTTCTACTTACACCACCAGATATGATGTCAATTCCAGCGTTAGTTGTGTCCTTGTGATGCTCAGCTCGAAGCTGAGAGATAAGCTCAGCACTGTCCAGACCAGCATTGTCAGCAATGATTGTAGGTATTGCTTGGAGTGATCGCGAGAAAGCCTCAATGGCATGAGATTTCTTCCCTGGAGTCTTACGAGCAAGTTCGTCTACCTCCTTAGCCATCACCATCTCAGGCCATCCACCCCCAAGCAAGACCCTACTATCATTCACTGTCTGAGACAGCACACAGAGGGCATCGTGCAAAGACCTTTCTGCTTCATCCAGCACATGGGAACTAGAGATAATAATATAAAAATCAAGTGATTATCGATTTCATATAGTAAGTATCAGCCAAAAATCAAGTGAAAGCTACCAACACCGCTCTCAAATCTAAAGCAAAACTGAAGCCTGTCAAATTGTGTCAAAGACATACCTTGCACCTCTTAGAACAACGGTACAGGCCTGACCCATCTCAACACCAGAAAAATGAATCAATTTGTCCTCCCCAATCATTATCTCCTCAATCAGCTTGCAATGTCCAAGCTTAACAGACTCCGGATTATCGAAAGTTGATGCAATCTCACCACCAGTCACCAAGGCTAGCCGCTCAATTCCATCAAAGTCAGCATGCTCAATGGCAAGAATACCAGCATCTGCAAAGAGTTCCTCAGGGAAGTTATAAATCAGCTGCCTGTTGACAAAACAGTTGATGCCATGAGCTATGATTTTCTGCACTTTTTGTTTCATCTTCTCCTTTTCAGCCCCCTCGATCTCCGCAACTTTAGCCATCGAATCAACACGAACTCGAGCCCCATATATTTTGACTTTGTCAGTATCCATAGCAGTGTTTGCCACCAAAATCTTGGCATTTTCAATGTGTTTTGGTTGACCAATTCCTATTTTCTTGTCAAGAATAAACCTGCCCATGGTACCGAAGATTTCAGATATTAAGAAAACAAAGCAAAGTCTCAAGTTTCACCACTTAAACTCCGGTTTGGGATTCACAATGCTTCTTTATACTAGAAAACAAAATTCTTTAAACATGCAAGCATAAACTGCATTGCGAAAACAGCCCTACAAGTACAAAGATCAGTTATTTTGAACATAATCATTAGACCATGATGTCAACAAAACACAAAATCGTGACAATCCAACCAGCACAGTTTCTAAGAGTCCTAAGAGCAATATATTATGATAAAAGGCAACAAGAATTGAATAAGTGAAATAAAAAAGTTGCAATCTCGACAAGAATAAGGAATGTGTCAAAGACTTCAATGAGTAGTAAAGAATCACCAAGGAGAAATATTTGGTCATAGCAACTATATTAAGGAAGTCATTAACAGGACAATGACCTCACAGGGAAAGAATAACCCTAAAAAAACCATATTAAACTACATAAACATCCACACAGTCACCCTCAAAACCACAAACTATTTTCAAGAAAAATAACTCTTTAACATCATCTCACAACAAAGGTCATACAATGAACCACATTCACCAGTAATATATAAATTTAACATGCCAAAATGCCTATTGCTAACAGTGTAGTTGAATTTTCCGCTCAGAAACACCACTGAGCTTTAACCAAAAAAGAACTTATGAAGGGTAGTCCATCAAATTTTGCCAAAATTGTATATCCAGGTATCCACGTCTAACTTGAGTAAAGTATAAATGCAATAAGAAACTAATAATCATAATGACAAATACATGGAATCATAAACAATGGAGGAAATATTTATCCATGATTAAAACTCAACTACACATTTGAAAAGAAGTAGAATTCTTTGAGTCAAAAGAACAAGCATTTACAGATCACACACCATGAATAATAAATCTTTAAAAAATGTAATGAAATGCCTACCCTTCATCTAGAAATGAATCTTTAAGCGAACCTCCAGCCTTCTTAATAATCTGGATAGACTCCAAGTTTGTGCTGCCCTGAATAGTTGGCAAAATACACAATTTAGAAAATAGGTTTAACTAGCAACAGAATCTCACAATCCTTTTATTAGCTTTAAAGTGATTACCTCAGTAAAGAGACAACATTACAAGAGATGTAGCATCACATCAAAGCTTACAAAAAACGTTATTAAACAGGTACTGACCAAATAAATCACTATTCAAATCACCTTTTTTTCTCCTTACTCTCTTCATGTTTTTCTTATAATTAAGAACACATAGGAAGAACATATGTAATGAGATCTTACTCCTTAAAACTAAAAACAACAATTTGAAGTACAGCAATACTCTACTAATGAGTAGTATAAACTATATTGCACCACATGCAAATGTAACAATAAATATATTAAATTCATGCAAATGAAGCAAATACAATTTGTGCAGGGTCAACAGATATGGTTGTGTGTATAATACCAAACATAAAAAATATGTTAATAAAATATGGCATGATTGTATTTTTTTCAAAGATATTAGCTAATCTCAAACAAAAAGTATAATTTTTTTATTTAATATCCATTATTATCATGCTTGTAAGGTTAAATTGATTTCAAAGCACAAAAACAAGCAAGTTTTACTTGATCTGAATGTCAATAAATATTGT
This sequence comes from Musa acuminata AAA Group, assembly GCF_036884655.1. NCBI lineage: Eukaryota > Viridiplantae > Streptophyta > Magnoliopsida > Zingiberales > Musaceae > Musa > Musa acuminata. The sequence continues at coordinate 18,850,928 of NC_088328.1, forward strand.
ATTTGAATTATTTAGTCAATTTTAACACATGAAAATGTGTGATTAGTTGACACTTGAAAGATCAATAAGCAAACTAATTTTTTTTTTTAGGTTCCTTGTATTCTTCAACCTTATAAAATTGACAACCATTGATGTCATATAGATCCCTGAAAAATACTTATTTTTATAAATCCTTTAATGGTTAATATCTCATTGCCAATGGCAAAGGCATGCCATTGATGCTCATCATCTCTTCATTTTATCCCTGCAAATCCTCATACAATAAATTACTTCTCAAGACATGATAAACAAGGTGGATCTTTCCACAGAAACATTTCTTACATAGAGGCATTGCATAATTCGAACAACTGTCTTACAGAGTAGGGGAGAAAAGAAAATGCACCTCAAAGTCAAAATGTGTAATAGAAAGTAAATCCAGAAGAATAACTATATTCAATAATGTTAATACACAATGACACAACTGAAAATATGTTGTTTACAAGAAATAATATAATCATTGTAGAAAACAAGATTACTACATACCTTAAGCCTCAAAACAGCATCGACTGCTAGTTTAGCAAAATGTTCCTTGTCCTGGGAGAGTATTTTTGAACTTAAAGTTGTCATAGCAATTTTCATCAAATCTGACTTAAACTTATCTGCATCATGAAAATAGCACATAATGATAAAAAAAATGTGAAGGAATAAATATAATATGAAAATAGAAACAGGTTCACTTATCCTTCAATCTAAAAGTTACAAATTAACAACCTAAAGATAATGAGAACACCTCAGATAGCTATGTGTGCTCCCATTAAAAGTTACATTGTCAATTTGAGCATAAGCTTATGCATAACTATTTGAAGGGTTGGTCTTAGTCTGGCAAATTACACATTCAAAGTAACTGATACCTGGATCCTGTTTGTTATCCTTAGCCTTCAGCAGTAAAGCATTACGTGCACACTCAGCAGCCATTCTGTAGCCTATAAGATCATGAAAACAGAACTCTAATATAACAATAATTCAATAAACAAATAAACCCTTCCATTAGCTAATCTTTGTCCACCACAAAATATTTTAATCAAGAAAGTGTACAAGAAAGAGAACATGGAGCAAGGATCATTTTATTTCAAAGTATGAAACTCCTGATACCACAATATCACTACAAATGTAAATCTATAGCATGTAAAACATATAAAGGATCAAAAATCAAAATATTTTGCTCATATTTTGTTTACAAAGATATCCACTCAAATTCGTGGTTAAAACCAGATCAACTATTATTCCAACCTCAATAGAGATACCAATCCTCCTTTATGGACCTAGTTGGCATTACCCACTACCCCCCCACCCCATAGAACTCCATTAAATATCAACCTTTTTTTTAGAGGCACTTACTCTCACTGATTCATATATTCTTCATAATTGGATAAATCTCCTTGATCCTTAAAAATAAGCTTTACCATCAAAATACCACCTACTATCCCACTTATGTGTCACCCATGGTTTAACAGAATAGCAAGTCACTGAATGTAGAATTCTTCTGCAAAATTTTGAGTAAGAAATAGGATTATTTTATTTTGCAAAAACATGTACAGAAAGCAAACAGCCTAGTACATCAGGCTTCCACCAATATGATGGAAGCCGTATCCTTATCTCGAAAAACAGAGAGCATGTTACAAATAATGTGGATCATAATTTACTCAAAAGAAAATCGATACAGGTAATCATGCCTAGAAATTCATGAAAAGAAGCACAGATCAATACTGGAAAGATATATCTCATCAGCTTCATACAATACAATACATCACACTCAAACTTGACAATCTTCACATTATAATATAAGTAGGATGTGCCACAGCAAAATAAATATCTAACATAAAGAAGACAAAAGTAGACCTGAAATAATGGTCATCGGATGAATTTTTTGATTGACTAATTTTTCAGCCTCCCTCAGAAGTTCTCCAGCCAAAACAACAACCGATGTTGTCCCATCACCGACCTCATCATCTTGAACCTTGGATATATCTAGTTCTAAAGTTAAGGAGTTTCATTTTCTGAAAATAGTCACTACATCATGATTAGCTTTTAAATAAAGAAGTCAATTAGATATTGAGAAAATTTGAAAAAATAAGAATTCAATAGCACGCAATACAGGAAACTAAACAATACAGCCTGGCAAAGGATACCAACAAGGACCTTAGCAGCTGGATTGTCAATGTGAAGTGACTTCAAGATAGTAGCACCATCATTAGTAACAGTAACATTGCGTCCTCGGCCAGTTGATTGCAATATCTTGTCCTACCATTAAGCACCGCAAACCACAGGTTAATTTGATTAACAAGGATTGAACAAACAGCTACAGAAATTAAACAATGGAAGGGCCTACCATTCCTTTTGGCCCTAAAGTTGTCTTCACCAAGTCGGCAATTGCCATGGCACCAATGAACGATGCCTGCAAAAGACAGTTCAACTATGAGATCAACTTTTTAAAGCATCGTATATGTATGGAAGAATATCTTAATATGTAAGATTCATATAACACAAAAGAAGCTAACTGAATAAGAAAATCCAGATCAATGTCTGTAAGAGACCATGCTTCTGACCAGAAATTACCTGTTTCCTAGATATTTAATTATTAATTCAAATATGCTATAGCTTGAGACTGCTGATCAATTGTTATCCTCCTAAAACTCAGTCAACTGCCTGTCTCACTATGTCCATAATCGATATTCGATATGATAATCCAATATCACTAGGTTTCCAGCTTCTAACAATTAATAGGATGGATGAAAAAATAAACACTATCTTAATGTTTACTTATTTCACATGACAATATCACTGCAGCCTTAAATAACCTATGGCAGCAAAATGAGGGTTCAATCCTCAGCACTTAAACATATGTAATTACATCATGCAAAAGGGAATAATGTAATACTAGTTGTTTCAGATTCATCGCATGTTTGACCAGCTTGAATTTTTGGCATAAGTGGATATCATACCCTAAATATTCAACCTAATAAATCTTTATACTCGTCAACTCCGTCTTTCAACTTAATATATACAGTTGACTAGACAAAAGAAGCGCAATGCATAACAACTGTTTGTAACCGCCAACTTCTCGACCTTCAACAAAAAATTGTTCTTTTTTTCCTTTAAAGTTATAAGTAACGATCGAAGTCAAGTGCATTGGAGTAAGAGAAAATGTCAGAGAAAAGATCGATGTTGTCCATTAAGCTAGATCCAACGACAGAAACTACTCTAAGTAAACATATTATCTAAAACGGATCAAAAAAAGACTACATACCATCCTCGCCCGATCTCCTTTCTCCTCGGTAGCTTCATCCTTAAGAAGCCGCGCAGCCTAAACACCAAAAGAATCAAAAGAAGGTCAAGGCAAAGCTCTGTCATCAAAAATTGTTACAGAACCTACCAAGAGAACTCATCGAAACGACTCAACATACCGCCATTTCACAAGGCCGATGGATCTATTAGAGCTTGCAGTAGATAAAACTAGAAATCACCTACGTCGAGCAAAGCGATCGGGGTGAGCGACTGCGGGAGCACTGGCGCTTCCGTCGCTGCGGCTTCTCTAAGAAACCAAAACCCTAAAACTTTGCCGAGCGGGATTCGAGAAAAGTCGAGACTACGAGGGCCAATATGAGCCCAAGAAAGATCCACAAACTTAATAGGCCGAACCCCAAAAGGCGGCCCTTTAAAATGGCGTCGTCAGCACATTTATATGGCTGCAAACGGATCGGATGGCGGTCGATTCGAATCCGATCCGATAAATGAAAAATCCGAGCAACAAATATATACATACGTATGTAAGTTATATAATAGAATCAGATAGGTAAAAGAAAATTATTTGGATCGCTGGATCATAATCGTCATTCGATCCGATAAAACCAGATTGAATTGGATCGAATTGGATCCATCAACACCATTGACCTTGGCAATGAGATGAAGAGAATCTGTCAATGTAAAAAGACTGTCACGTCCATCGATACTTGATTTGGCTTAGGATTTTTGGATTAATTTTTTTATTCGAGATCAAATTATTTTAAGATAAGTGTTCTAATCTCGTTCTACAGTTATTTTTATCCTTAATTTTATCTTAATTATGAGTATTTTGAACATATTTGTTCTTGAAAATTATATCAACCTCCTTCAACCATAAAATTGTTTTTGTTTTAACTATAATATTTTTTACTAAATTCTTATTATATGAGTAAAATTTGATCCTTTGGAAATTAGATTTATATATATGTTGTTTTTAATATCTTGAAAGATTTGGAGTTTAAATCCTTGTCGAAATTTTTGTTCCAACTGATCACTTAGATTCTACAAAACAAGGGACTCGCTCTATACTAAATTACCTATAACCTTTTAGTAAAAACCTTAGGGTTAAGGTTTATTTTAGCCCCGTAATTTTAATCATAGATCACTTAAGCTATTATTATTTACTTGTATCTAAAATAACTCATAAATTTTAATAAACATAGCATATAAGTTTCTCCCATCAAGTTTAACAAAATATGTTGACTAACAATAAACTATTAATATAATTATATATATAATTTAAGTTTAAAAAATAATTAATGTCTATTTTATCTTCTATGGTTTTGATTATGGATCACTCAAGATATTATAGTTTATTCATGTCTAAAATAAACCTCATATTTTTAAAAATATAGCATATAAGTCTCTCCCGTTAAGTCTGAGTTAACAAACGTTAGAATCTGCTTACATGACATACTAACTCATAATAAATTATTAATATAATAACATATATAATTTAATTTTTAAAAAATTGAGACTATCATCAATGATGGAAGGTGGCATCGTCGTGGAAGCGACCACCAATAGCAGTACCTAGCCGTTGCTGCTTGAAAGGCTATCGTACGCATGTAGCCTCTCCGGTGCTAATGATAAGCTCAAGAGCTTCCAATCTTGCCTCAATTGGATGTGCGTCGATTGGTCCGACGCTATGCACACAGTGGTCAACACCACCTCCCACTTCGTCCTCTCCTATGCCCTCACCCACCACACATACGACGTGGTAGTTCACCTCTCTCTCACTTCTGCCTCCGACCTCTCTTACCTCTACCTCTCCACCTTCGTCCATTGCTACGGCATCCGCTGCTTCCTCTTCCTCTACAAGATAATTTTTAATCTTTTTTAGACTTAAATTACACTTGTCATTATATTATTGGTTTATTTTGAGTTAGCATGTCATGTAAGCACATTCTAACATATATTAACTCAGACTTAACAGGAGGAACTTATATGCTATGATTTTAAAAACATATGGGTTACTTTAGGTACGAGTAAATCATAAGGATTTAAGTGGTCCTTCGTAAAAACTATATGTACTCAAATTTGAGGAGAGGAGCCTATATGTTATGTTTTTAAAAATATAAGGATTAATTTGAACTTGAGTAAATCATAAGAGATTAAGTGATCAATAACTAAAACCATATTAACCCAAAACCTTAATACTTATAAAAACTTATTTTATTTGAAACTAGACTTAGTATATCCAAATAATTAATTCAATATGGTTAATCATTTTCTATCATAACAAAATTATTATCAATTCTATCTATTCTTATTTCCTACTCTTTCAAATTAAATTCATCTAAAAAACATGATGCTCGAGATTATCATGACACATCCCAAAAAAAGGGTTAAATAATCTGTAGCAATGAAATCCTTGTTATATCCTGGACCGAAATCCAAGTCAACAATAACACAGATTTGAGCCTTCTTGTTAATCTATTTCTTCCATACAGATCCTAACATTTCAGGAAACATCTAACACTGTTGCAGGAATTATCAACAGAGACGCCGAGCCATATTTAGCATCCGACAATAGGCCTTTCAGAAAATGATAATACAGCAAGGATGGTAATCGCGATTCCGACAACCACAGAAGAAAGATTAAAGAGATGGATTACACTCACAACATACTTCGAATTTAAAGTGGTGAGTATCTTTCTTTCAATCCACATAGATAGATACGCATGGCCTCTTTCCCAGTCACCTGATCAACCGAATCACAGTCCTAAGAAGGCACATATTTGTCTTGCTATGCTCCCGAATCAGCTTGGCTACGATCTCCATCAGAACTCCCTTCGACTCCGTCGACCATGATCATGCATTGCCGACAAACAAACATGATTTAGATGCAGTATCGAAGGTCCAGTTATACGGTGGTGTCATCCCGATCCAGTGGTAGACAAGAAGCATTTGGTAATCCAGTGGTTGGATCTCGAAGCTCACAGCAGCAATTTATGAGGGCAACCCAAGTTCTTATGTGGATAGAGATTAAATGCCCTTGGTTAAAAGAATGCATTTGATATACTCACTCACAGCAGTGCTCCTCAAGTTTGGAGAATGCTGAAGAAGCCTAGAGATTATTTCTCACCAGGAAAGAGTGGCTGTTAACGAGTCCAAAGAAATCATTTGCATGAAAATTATTGTTATTTCTGAAGTACTACAATGTAGTATACCTATCTGTCCTCGAAGAGTTCAGCAAGAATACTCAGTGGTGTATACGTGGGTTGACCTATGACAGAAAATATGGATCCTTAGTCCATCGATTGATCCTATAGAAAGTAGAAAGAGAGAAGATAAATCTAGTTTCTTTCATACTTAAAATTATATGATGATATATGACGATAGATGTGCTTCGTGACTAGATATTCTATAAGATACGTATCATTATTTTTTTTAATGTACGATATTTAATTTTAATCCTCACATTAAGCTATTCCATATTACATTTCTTTGATATGTGACATATTAAGATTGACCCATAAGAAAAGAAAAGAAAAAGATACTTTATAAAAAAAAATCATTATATTGACTTTTTTATTAGAAGATGCTCTCATGTTCATTTTTACCATGGAATATTTTTTTCAACTTGGATGAAAGTATTCTCAATCTTTACTAAGATAACTTGATCACATATACTATTCAAAAACATGATAATTAATTCTCATAATTTTCTAAAAAAAATACTAATAATACTATGATGATTAGTACTATTTTTTTATTTTTATTAAAAAATTATGATAATTAATCATCAAAATTAAAATATTTTTGAATAACATCAATGATCAAATTATTCATTATGGGAAAAAACAACGATAAAATGCCTAATATGGGAAACCACTCGGTAAAAAGTTAATATTAGGGAATTGATTCGAGAAAATGCCTAAAAATGCCACTTAAATTTCTTACCGTAAACCAATTCAAAATCCTTTACATGAATGATCGAAGCAACAATTTTGTTAAGTACTTAAGGATAAAACTTAAACAAGATCCATTGCTAACTTGAGAGCACCCAAGTAATAGCTGCTGTCTCTGTGACAAAGGTTCCTGAAACCTGCTATGTGATGCATGCATTGCATGATACACCAATAACAATATCAACACTAGTATGATGATAATAAAACTAATAAAAGAAACTTTGCAATCATATCTCACAGGCATAACTCATTCCAGTTTCTGTTGTGGATTTCTGGAAACCATTTCCTGGTACTCTCATCCATCTTCAACAAGGGGATTTCTGGAATTTGCACCTGAGAGAATACTCGGTTCAAATTGCCTTCCTGGAGACATCAATGAACACAGCTTATCTTCCATACTTTTTGCAGAATCTAATTATCAATTATGATGGACAAGTCTTACCTTGACGAGCTATAACAATTTATGTCATCAATCCTGCAAGCTGTAAAGAAGATTATTAACCAGAAGAGATTCTAGGAAAACCACTTGATATACTCTTCCAAATAACTGCAGATTCAAGAAATCAGGCAGTGAAATGGACAGCACACAGATCATTAGGGTTTTGATATTTCATCCATCAGAAGAACATATTTAGCAGCACTTTGATGAATACAAAGTGCAGCTTTGGCAACTAAAACTGATCACATTTCCAGAAACAAGCCATGTTAACTGCAGCTCAGGAAGAGTTATTCAAATGTCAACATTACTCCTAAAAAACTCGTCGAACACTATCAGGTGCAAATATATAATGTTTCAAGCCCAACATTTGATTCAGTCTACCAAACAAAGCTGAATCAAAGGGCTTAGAAGCAAATGCAGACATATATGTTAGCATAATTAGCAAGATTTAGACGAAAAAAGTCACCACCAAGATGGCAAAGAAAAAAAAAGCCTGCAAATTCTGTCAAGGGTAACCAGTAATAGGACAACAAAAAGAAGTCATAAAGGGGTAACACGGTCTACAACAGTTAAACAACATGCAGTACAAAAAGTGATAATTGGGGTACAAACATGACAATGGTACAAACTGAGGTACTCTCACTTACCATGTTATGGTGTCAAATTTCCAAAGAAAAAAATAATAGGCAAATCAACTACAACAGGAAACAACACCTAACAGTTCGTCTCTAATTAATACGCTCATTATTGTTTGACATTTGCTAGATTATGAGTAATCATACAATGATATGCTCTTGTCATCAGATACACTCGCTAGCCTCCCTACACGTAATCCTGTTCCTCCAGGAGGTCGAAATGCTACACTCCACACCTGGTCAGAGTGGTTTGTCATAGTCTGCACTGCAGTCCTCATGCTGAGATCCCAAAGTTTAACTGTTCGATCACTGGATCCTGTTGCTATCGCTGCACCATCCAGACTGGCATCCACACTCAGCACCCAGCTTGTGTGTCCCGACATTGCACCAACCAGGCTCTTTCCCTCCGCATCATACATGTGTACGTGAGTATCATCACAAGCAGTAAATAGGACACGAGGATCCACAGGGGAGAAGACCATCGACCTCACAGGCATGTAATGACCATCAAGGTGGTGGAGGAACTTAGAACGTGCAACATCAAACACAGCAATTGTCCCATCCATAGATCCGCAAGCTAACTTTTTACCATCTGGACTCCATGCAACAGAAAGAACAAATTTGCCGCTGCCAGTCTTATCAGGTCGGGCACCTTCTGGGCGTGGAACCGGAAGGCTGCAAACAAGTTGCCACGAGGAGGTGTCCCACAGCTTAACTGAAGCACTGCCACCACCAGCAACTGCCAGAATGGTGCCCTAAATAAAAGGGATTTTTTTTGTGAGATAATTCAAGTGCAACCTTTATTATCATAGATATGTGCAAGACTTCATGGCCAAAATTTATCAGGTCAACATCTTCAACGACAACCAATAACAAACAAATAAAGTTATTTCCAAAATGTACACTTTTGACCACAAATATATTTCCTAAATGACTTGCAATGAAGAAGGTTCCAACCTAAGCTATACATTTTGATTTCTCAAGAATAAAATGATGTGAAAGTATTTTGATGGACTTGAGCTTTGGCCACGTTGAGTTGTACAAACAAAATAAAAACATATGATTTTCTAATTGTAAATGTCTCGTAGAAACATGTAGATACTGGTTTAACTTGGCTAACTTTATAGAATACATATAGTTCCTCCGGTCTTTGTATGTGGTAGATGCATAAAATACATTAAAAAAATTAACCATTTAGTTCTTTCTACATATCTAGGAAAAAAATTATAGAGATGATCTCAGTTGTTTAAGCTTAAATTGGTTCAAAATCCTCTTGCACATAATATAAATAGTGGCAAGGATATGGATATGGATATTAATTCTCAAATCAAATTAGTTAGAGAGATCTATAGCCTAAACCAATATTTGAGGGGGAAACACTTACTGGATTGGTGATGATAATAACAACTACAAGCCTACTAAGGATGCTTCAGCTTGCAAACTTAAATCTATGGATAAATTCCAAACTAATTTACACATGAAAACCCCACCTCAAATGTATGTATGTATGTATGTATGAGAGTCCACAGCAAGATGCATGAACAGTATCCAACAGGTTAATTATATATCATGACATAACAGACTACTCGATCACAAGGATGTTCTTTCATTGCAAAAGAAAAGGCCTTCTGTTATTATGTAAATTAGGTGCTTTCGAATAAACTGGTAACGCTACCATAAAGGATCATAAAAGTTAGAGGCCTTCAGCTTCACGTTTGAGGTGAGTCCAAACCTCATGAAATTATTCAAATACTGAAGTAGATGCAGCCTATGTGATGAAAGGGACTCGCCTAACTTGTTAAAGAACCTTGGTGACATCGCCGTATTGCAACATCGATCATACATTTAATGATATTTGATTCATTACACATCTTACCATGTTTAACTTTCACATGTAAGCCTGCATTTATCAAATGTCATGCGAAAACTATTAAGTGCATCACTTTCCTTTTGTAATAATGCAACTATATTCCTTCAATACAAGGTAACACATAAATTCCTCAAGTATGCACCAGAAGAGTCACATATCCCTTTCCTTTTGTGGTAATGCAACAGTTACAGACTATTATGCCTCCAATATAAGGCAACAGAGTCATCAGATACACATGACAAGAGCCTTTATGAGGAAAGCATACAACACCATTTATTAATACAGCATTGTTTCTCTAAACATTCTAGAAAAGTCTCACTGTAAGATGTAAGGCAAATATCCTTTCGAGATTGTTTTAACTCCAAATACAATTTCCAATTTTCATGGGTTACCCACTCTGACACCAGACCTATAATGGCCAACAACTAGATGCAATCAGTTCCATCTTCATACCATAAATTTCTTATGAAAATTGAGAAATTCCAACTTAAACAAGTGTTGTACTTGAAAGGGATGACCAAGGCAAAAAGTTTTTAAGCAGAAATATTGCTTCAAACTGGAATCCGAATTGGTTCAATAATTAATCATTAACTTAGCAGAAAAATCCAACAAAGATATCCTTATTAAATTAGGTCATCACTTTTTAGCTATTCTAATATTGCCTCATCCAACATCAAATATGATGTCCCAATATTGACTTTTATGTAACATTTCTTCATCAACTTTAGTAGATAAATGCCAGAAAAAAAACTAAACTTTAAGAAGAAACAAGATACAATGGAGACAGCTTTACTCACATATATTGTTATAAAAACATAGAAACATATTCTGATCTAAAACTAAAGCAGAGTAGATACATGCAATAGACTGTTAAATATGAAACACGGTTTCTCAGAAAATAAAGCTGAGGCTAGAATCATTAAGACAGTATGTTTCTAACCTCATCAGGATTCTACGGTATATATGTTGGTACCTAAAGAAGTATCTTCTTGATTACCACATACACATAGCACATGCAAACTACTGATGTATGAAAAAGAAGGGAGGAACCATATCCATGCGAGTCATAACATAGTCCAGTAGTCACCTACCTTAAGAGATACACAGGCGCACGACAGTCAACGACATCAGTTGTTGCAAAGCCAAATAACCGAGACTTACAACAACTGAAGCACATGGTTTTACATAGTATCTCTTCTTCAAGTACAGCCAAAACATGATTTTTACCCTTTTCTTCGAAGTCGCTTAAATCACTAGCACCAGAAATGAACAGAGAATGGCAAAGATAGCACAAAAAAGCAACGAAAATCTAGGCTTTTTAAAGCATAACCAAACCACATAAGGGCCTCACCTTTGGATCAAACTGCATGCTCCAAACTTCAGATGGAGGCGCCTCGAGGGTGGCAATGGATGCATTAGAGTCGATGTCAAAAACGCGTATAAAGCTATCGAGGGAGGAGGAGGCCGCCACCCCGCCGGAAGGGTGGGCTGCGACGGAGACCACCCCAAGGGCGTGACCCTTGGAGGGCGGCGCCACAGGGGTGAGTTCGTCCGGTCGCCACAGCCGCACGGTTTCATCTAGGGACCCGGTCAGGAGGAGCGCTGGTCTGGCCTCCGTCGCCGGAACCCACGCCGCTGCCCATATCGATTCGTCATGGGCGTTCTCCACGGATTTCAGCCCCGCTAACTTCATCTAACCGCCACAAAGGACAACAAAACGAAGCGAACCGAGCCGGAGAGAGAACGCCCCAAGATCGGGTCTCTTCTCCTCCAAAGGAAACGCTAGATTTGGCTCCGGAAGAGGGAAGGAAGCCCTAGATTCTCTATTGGAGCACCGCTAACAAAACACCGCCAAGAAACCCACCGCTTTCTAAACCCCGCCTCAAGGAGGGCATAAAGCTACCCAAATCCTGTATCCAAGTCAGAACACCAAACACGGATATCACCAATTACAAAAATATGTATGATTTAGAATATTTTAAATATTTTTATGTATTTATGTTTACTTAAATTCAAATTCGCTTATATATATATATATATATATATATATATATATATATATATATATATATATATATATATATATATATATATATATATATATATATATATGTGCTGTACTAAAAGTTTACAAATTTTGCATTAATAAATATGCAAAAGAAACCCATAGTAAAATTCACTAAATCACTGGTTCAAAATTGTTTTTTGGTTTTTTCAGAAATTTGATTTTGATCTGCTTTGACCGGATTAATCGATGTTATGAGCCTTAATATTCTTAATAAACAACTAAATTATTTTAATATATACAATAATATGTAAGACAGGCTGTGATACCAGCTCTTAGTGTAAGCATTTCACTGGAACTAAAAATGCAATGCAACATTTCACTGAGCTACAGTTGGTAACATATGATGCTTATAAAGCATTAGGCCATCATGATATTCCCAGCATCCCTTTGCTTGCCACTGCAGTGAGAAACATGTTTAGAGGAGGCATTTAGCTCTATGAACAGGAGAAAGAACTCAACAAGGATCTCTCTAACTAATTTGCCTTGATGCTGTGCCATCCTATCAACCACCAAAAAAGAGCTACTGAAGTCAACAAAAACTTACACAAGATTCAGTGTCGAGAATAATATGATCCCTCTAATATTACAGAGAAATATTATGTTACAGTTGTTAAAAGTGTACTTCTCGGACAGAAAAGCTCACTAATTTAACCCACCAAACTGAGCATCATGGCATTTGTTATTCTTTCACATGAAGCCATAATCCAATAATTCCCATCTGAATGATGGGAACACATAGAAGACTTGGGGCGGCGTCTTAAATAGCAGGCCCATGCAGACACAGACTGCCGCGATACCCACAAGAGAGAGCATTACTGGTCTGTACAGTATGGTCCTCGCCACAGAGTTAGGGTAAGCTATCTTTTGGCTGCATCTGTTGCAATACGGTTGTCGTTCTCTGCTCAAGCAACTCTTAGTTATCTGGAATAAGTTTGGTTTACCAGATTTAAGTGCATCTACTAGCTCATAGGAGACAACACCAGGAATGTTGAGGACCACCTGACTCTGGTGATGTTGTTGCTTGTCAATTTTCTTCTGGACCAATCTTATGTATGAGTCATGGCCCTGAGCGATAGCATAATCTTCGGGAGTGAATCCAATGCAGTCACGTACGTTCTTCCATGCCTTAATTCCCAGCTGGAATGCAGAAACCAACAGAGGGTAAGAGAGACTACCAAACAGGAAACTGAAGTACAAGCTAACTGAAATAACCTCAAAAGTGAGCATTGGTAAAAGAATAAATAACAGCTGCCAGTTCATACATAAGCATTACAAGAACTAAATTACCAGAACATACAAGTAATCGTTCCTTGCAGCTGCTGAGGGCAACATGAATGAGTAGGTGGAATCATGGCCACGTTAAGAAATAAAGCTTTGAGAAATCACACTAGCAACACATTTATTTCAACATGGTTTTGTGATATAAGCATGGTAGTGAAAAGAGATACAAGTGGGCAAAAGTTGGTGCAAGGAATTTATTTTGCATGATCGGATAACAGAAGCAAAAACTTACATGAAACAAATGAAAACAGGAGGTTATGAGCTCCAAGGGCCTAGCCTCAAATATAAGTTAATGAACTAACTACTAAGGAGAGTTGCCTAAAATAATTGCAGGCCAATGCTATGTGTGCTTTAACACCGAAATATGCCAGTGACTTCCACAACTAAGGTCCAGCAAGAACTTGTACGCAAAAAATGTCATGTAAAGCATGATGAAGCCATTAGCATCCAGAACAAAGTTCAACCAGATTATTTCGTGTTATTGCTTCAATCAATTATAGGAATGAAAACATAAGCATGAAATAATATGTACCAGTTCAGGATCATCAGTAAGCGCATCCAATATGCTCTCAGCACCGTTACTGGAGGCTGCAACATGCAGCGGAGTTATACCCAAGGGGCCAAGCATGTCAGGTCTAAATAAAAAATGATCTACATCCGTCTCCTTTGAAGCTTTAACAGGTGCATATCTCAATAGAAGTTCCACCATAGGCCTAGAGTTCATTTGAACCGCACTATGGAGCAGGTTTTCAGATAAGGCAAGTTCTGTAGGTGATTGCCTGTCTGCATCTACTGTTCCACTGAATAAAATATCGAGAAGCTTCTTCACAACTGCAGACCACTCTCTATTCATAGCGAATGACATAAGATGCCTGAAGCGTCTCAGGGGAAAGGTATTCTGAGAGAATTTAGTTCCTTCAGAAGCAGATCTCATATGATTCTTCCGAAGCAGCCACCCGAGTTCATTAATAAAGTCTAAAGCTTGATTTCTAGCATTGGCTGCATCAGTTCTTTCCTGAAGTTGGCCATCACATGAGGCTATACTAATTGCATTCTCCAGCATACGGATCTCAGAGCATACATCTTCTTCCGCAACTATGAAGGGAAAGAATCCATTACAAAGGCCACAATCTTCGAACTAGGAGTCAAAACCAAGAATTCCATAATCAACAGAAAAAGCTTAAAGTTGACAAAGAAAGAATTTGAAAATAGGAACTAAATGACTACAATATGACGGAACCTCAATGAATCCTCTTCCTGTCACATCAGGTAGCAAACAAGTAAAGCTCAGGCACTGAGACAGATCATGCCCTGCATCTCTACCAGTTCCCTCAATTAGAGCTTGTGTTGTTTCTTGGACCAAGTATTTCCCATCAAATGAACATAGCAACCTGATAGGAGGATCAGCATTATGATACAACACAGGAAAAATAGATAAAACCATATTTTATGCACCAGAGAAAGGTTACATAATTGCGCAAAAGATTTCAATTCATCAGAAGCAAAGAAAATTAATACCCAGATGTTGGTTGAACTAGATTAAAACCCTTCACTGTAAACTTAACCTTTGTAGAACAAGCAACTGCAATAGGTGTGACTGACAAACCCTGACAATGGTTGAAATCTCCAATTGGGAAAGGCATGTCTAGAACAACCTGACCTGAAAAAGAATTATGCAAAAAGATGACAAGATATTTCTGTGGTTGCTAATAAAACCAACTTGTACAATGCTGCAATCTTGAAAAAAATACTGCTCAGAAGAAGCTCTACATACCATCATTTATAAAGACAGCGCAATTTTGTACCCTAGCAAAAATCCATCCCGTTGTCCAGAAATCATCGGAGTCATGCAAAAGCCTGCTTAGGTTGGAGCTTAAATCATGAGAGAGCTGTCAGCACAGGAAGGATTAGATTAATAGGCCGAATGAACTGTGGAACACAAAGTTGATCAGAGATGGAAACTTACCTGTACCCATGCAGATTCAGCTTGCCGAAGGTATATTGTTAGAACTATACAACCAGGCCTAATGTAGCTCTCAATATCTGTAGGACCACTGGATAACCAGTCAAGAATCTGCAATTCAGCATTAACAACGAATTAAAAAAAACAAACTTGTGCATGCATTTTTCTATTTTTTTAAGCATTTCAAAACTATTTTGGAACTTACCTGTGTTCGCAGAGCAAGAGGAAGATCATTAGGGTCTTTGCCAAAGAGTTTGAAGATAATCCTATCTGTTCTACACTGAAATGAGAGGAGACAAAAAATAATCAATAACGAATAAGTTGAAACTTTTCTAAGAACCAAGTGGTACAGAAATTTACTAAGCTGCCCTAGCAATTTAGCAATTTTGACAAGTCACTGAAAGGTATATTTTTTATTTAAAATATTTAATTTTAAGTATGATGGCACATTTTCAGAAAAGACAGAGTATGTGTAGCATAGTGGTGAGCCACATGTTGTTGAAGGTCACAAAAAACTCTCCAAGCAATATAAATTTTTTTGGTTTCTCTTATTTTTCTATTTTCATTTTCTAGTCTAATTTCTAATCAAGTAAATTAATACATAAAAGAAATGTTCAGTGATATCTTTTTCAAATCCATAGGTTTCAAAGGTGCTAACTAACCTAGTTGGTATAGACTTTTGGCAGATCATTGCAAGTCCTATGCTCGAATCTCACCTTTGTCACTTAACCTTTGCAAAAAAAAAGAAATATCTATAGGTTTCTAAATTTAATAGATAAATTAGCACCTAACATGTGATATCGTGGCTCAGCCCCTGGTTCTTGCAGATTTTATAACTTCAATCAGATAGATTACTTTCATAAAGATATGAAGATAAATAGGCGAAATGAGCCCCTAAGATGCACCCAAATCAAAACCATTTTAGTAATAAATGTAAAAGGTTTTCTAGAAGGCTCGTCACACCACTTTGCTTGTCCAGAACAAAGACAATGTTAATACAATGAACACCCAATCAACATGGTCCTATGTTCACATAGACCGCGACACGTGCTGCACAACACCATGTATATTCAACTCTTAGAAAAAGTTTCACAGCACATACCAGACCCATACCAGTCTGGTCAGGGACCAGCATGTATTAGTTGCCCGAATGTCAAACCATGGCTACGAAAATCATGGAAATCCATATAAGGTGCCAAAAACTTTCATTCTCATGCCTGCAATTTCTTATATGATAATGAAAGCCATCATTGGACCTCACAGTCAGACCAATGGTGAACATCATGTCTGATACGAAACAGCCAAGCCCAACCCATGTCTTTTTAAGCTCAAGAAATGTTAACCTCAAACATACAGTAGGGATTTATTGGCAGAATGTAACTAGAAGTTCTCTATATTTCAAGTCATAAAGAAGCTCTGCTACATGCATACATGGCATTCTTCATTTGGTCCAATCTTCACTGTCGCTGTCACTCTCCTTTTACAATTATCCTACCTTGATCTAGAACAACTAAAGCTCATCTAAGGTGAATGAGAAGATACCACAAAAGTAGCTGTAGTATTCTCTACAAGAAAGATTGTGGAATATTTGCAACAGCAAGGGTCGGTTGGTGGTGTACTTGAGGCAGACATCTTAATGTTTTCTATGAATCTATTGTTTGCTAAAAACATTGTTTCTATAAGGCAAAAGGTAAACAATGCTCAAGCTGTTGGATTCAGATAGGCTTTTAGGTTTCTCACGGATTTGAGCAAAGCCATTTTTTATCAAAGGATGTATCATCTTAAATTCCTGATAAAAGATCCCCAAGAAAAGATCATAACACCTGATAACCTCATAAGATTAAAAAATATATATCTACGATATGCAATAAGGCCTCAGCCCCTTGGATGAGTATATAAATGTTGCTCCTTTTCTATCCCTTTCTTTCTCTATTTTTTTCTAGTACAATATTAATTACTCTCTTCAATATTCCCAACATGTTTTATAGTTCTGTTTATTTTTCTCATCCTTGCTGATTTCCACATAAATATTGTTTGTTTACATGAAGCTGATTAGCAGCTGTTTGATTTCAAGTTACTTGCATTTCACTTTGATAATGTTTTGGTGCGATGTTCTCAGGACAGCAAATAGAGACATTTGTTTTCCTTTATTTTGAACCTTTTCTAGGCACATGAAACCCTAACCTTCAACTTTCAATTGCACCAAGTAATGGTATCAAAGAAACAGTCTTTCTATGTCAATCTGTTGAATACTTGTCTTAAACCTCTTGCTTTCCTTTTTTATTTTCATTTCCTGATTAATCATAAGCTTGAAGACTTGGTGAACTACATGCTTCTAAAATGTGTTTGCTCGCATAAAAAATTGTAATAGAGAAAGCTCTGGAGATGGGGCAAATAACAAGTCCCAAGTCCCAACAACCATACACTTGGTCCCACAGGAGAATTAAGCATTAGTAAACACGAATAGTGCCTAACTCCACAAATTCATGACCTCTGGTAGAAAAGGAAAGAAATTCACAGTGCCATCTCATTTAGGAAAAAAGGTTTAAAGCAATGGGGTTGGTTGCAGATATGTGAGACACCTCCTATGATAGAAGTATTGGGCTTTCAGAAGACACATATGGGCTTAGGTAAACATAATTTTAGAGAATAGATGCATGTTACATTGTGATTGGTTTGATGCACAAGAAAAATGACATACTTGAGCACCTCCATGTGAACTAGTTTGAGATTGATTGCAGGTATCCGAGTTGCCACTGGTCTGAGGTGGACTTGACTGATGAGAACTCTGCAGCAACCATGAAGGGCAATTAGAAGAATCCATCCTAGTAGACAAGAGAGTTGCTGGGTTCATTCTTCCTTCTTCACAATCTCTTGTGTCACTGTATGCATTGTTCAAATCAAAGTCCATTATGACTCTGTCTGTGACATGCTCTGAAATAGCATAGAATTTAATTAGCATGAAGTTCTGTTCATAAAAGAGAACAAGATTCTTAAGTACCTAAAATGTAGAATATACAGAAGGAATTGCAGGCACAGCCTCACCAGGAGAAGCTACCCTTTCTTTTGAAGGCACGTCAACAGTAGTTACAGAAACAGATGTGACATGGTCAGTTTGCCTCAAAGGATCCTGAGTACCAGTGATGCACGTCATTACAGCCGTCGAACACAAGGGATTACCAGATTCTTGCTCACGAACACCATTTCGAACAGAAGTAATAACCACATCTGTGGATATTCCGGAACTAGTTACAAGCTTTTGTGGATCCTGAGATGCCTGTAGGAGTCTAGAAAGACCACTTGGATCAAAGGAATTAGCAAAGGTGGCCAGGTTCCCTAGAAAATTAGTCAAGAGCTCTTGATCTTGTGATTGATCTGAGTTAGCTGCTGCAGAAACATGAGCCAAAATCAGCAGATACGGAATCACAGCTATCAAGTTTCTACATGTTAGAGTGTATGAAGGGCCTTGTATTGATGAGAGGCCATGGTGTGATATGCAACTACATATGCAGTTAAACTAAAGCATTCAAAAAATGTTCAATTAAGTTACAAGTAAATATTCCACCACCACATTTGTGACATAACATGGACCAATTTTGGTAAAAGTTACAAAATGGGTTGAGGTATTAACAATGAATTACCATACTATTATAAACCATGTATTATGGTACTAGAAGAACAACTACAGTAAAAGCAATATTTATAAAGCCTGAAACATAAACCAAATATGGGACCACATTTTCATGCTTTTGCAACTTGGCGACTGATCTCCATGTACAATCATACCACACCATAAGGCTACACTAGCTTCTGTGAAATGGTCATATGTCTGGATATGCATATGTGCCAACATATAGGGCCACATACCACATTTGGGGACACGTACAAGAAATACATAAAGCACATGAGCATGATCCATTTTTTATGTTAACTATGCTCCACTTTGGGCCACTTTAAGTTGGTAGTCACTCATATTTTGCAGTTCAATAAACATGCCAATATGTTCAGAGCTCAAGATATACTAATAAGGTGTCAAGCTCTCAAAAAACCATTACATAAGGCATGAGGCAAGGTTCTGATCAAAGCAAAAATCATAAGTTCTCATCATATCAAAGAACAAAAAGTTACAAATATTTGAATGGCATCTACTTCTATAAAAAATTTCTGGAATAATGATGTCCTTGCTGAATTGGAATCTTCCCCATGCAGAACAGGTTAGTACTCTAAAATCTAAATACGTGTTCCACATATTCATCTTTGTTAATATTAAAGGAAAACATGTTAAAGAATGGACAAATATGCTGCACCTAACATACGTCTTGGTCAACACCATCTCAATTAGTCATCAACATATGGCACAGGAGTATGCCACATCCCAAAGTGATGTGATACGTGAATTTTTTTTTTCCCTCCATTTTGACTAGCATACAGGACACCATGTTCGTGCCCTACAGAAACAGTATGAGATAATCAAGGGTTAAAAAAAACCAAACAGACTGATCCATACCGGCAAACATTTATCAGTCCAGCCCAACCAGAAAAAGTGATGTGAACTGGATGATTTCAGTCCGAAACAAGGGTTACAGCATCTGATTCCAAACCCCACTTGGTGGGACACCACGTTCCTAAATGGCCCTGGAAGTGTCACCTACCTATCATTTGACTGCATACTCGATGATCGTTGTTCCCATGGCATACCCCTCATTGACTTGGACCTCCTCATGCTGGCCTCCTTTACAGCCCCAAACTACACCATGCTGATGTGCCAATCTGTGCTGGAACCATACCAGTCCAGTCATCGACCAGTATCAACACCGGACTGAAATTGTAAACCCTGATGATAACTAAATCCTAAGGTGACATGTGCATATAAAGAACTTCAAGAATGAGCACTTGATACATGATAAACTAATCAATCATCTTAGATGTCTGCCCAGGACTATATTACATACTGGCTTCCTACGAATGATATTTTGTTTACCAAAGACATTGTTCTTAATTTCTAAGCCTGCCCACTGAAAGAAAGTACAGGTAACACTGACCAAAAGCTCATGAATGGTATCATGGGAATTAGATAATTGCCAAAAACATGCTGAATTTAGAAAAGTAAGAAAATTGCAAAAAGAATGCAATTGACTAGAGATTAAAAAACCATGTAGAGTAACATGTTGCAGATATTCAATGAATAAGTTGCAGCAGTTACATTGCAAATTGGATAGGATTCTAAGTAGGCTTATCAACAGATAGCCACAAGCCTGTTCATCTATCAAAGAATTCCCATTGACATTGACATCAAGCTGTGTCTTCCTCCTACGCCTGTTGTGGCCAGCTAAGCGCCGCCGACAACTTCTTTTGCCTTCATCAAATTCTTCAAGAAGATGAAACCTGGACGTGATTATCAAGAGCTCACAAGTCACAACAAAGACAAAGGGGGAAAAGTTAAAAAGTTCAAAAAGAAAAAAAAAAGTTCTAGAAGCAGATAATTATCCAACATCAAGGACCAAACCATAAAGTTCAAGGCAAACTAGAGATAAACTAACCTAGACTAGCGTGAAGTATTTATCACCAAAAGTGTGCAATAATCCCAAAAATTTTCTATTATCTTCTCATTTCAGTTAACATGTGGTTTCTCCTTATCACCAGAAGTGGTTGCAGAGGAAAAAAATTAATGCCCTACACAAGCAATATTTGATAATTGCCACTATGCCCAGATGTCAAGAGAAAATTAATGTCACACATTACAACTAATCTTGTCAATCATCCATATATCCAAAGTGACCTGAGATAACATTCTTGTTGCATAAGTTAAATAGATGTATACTACAACTAATCAAGTTGAATAATTGACATAGTTTTGTTATATTCTATTTCAGACTTCACAAACATGACAAGAAAGAAAATATATACTGTAAATTCGACCTGTTGCGAGAGAAGATCATGAATAATGGATTATAGCAGCTATATGTGTCACTAAATATGCAAACCTATTTTACATCATGAAGCCCAAAAGCCCAATCTCTGGACTAACATTATCTTATTCTGATTCTTTAATAAAAAAGTATAGCTTAACACTGTTTAGGCAAATGCATTAGAATGAAATGAGTTATGATGCCCTAGAAATACCAAAACTAACTTCAATTCCAGAGGACTCTGCTCACCTAAATTTCTTTGAAGAGCAATAGGTGAAGAGGCAGAGTGACAAAGGAAAAATCAGAAAAATGGATTAGAACTATAGCAGTAAATTTGAACAAAAAAATTAGAAATTGAAAATTACAACAGTCATTTAATAAGAAACTAATGATAATAAAATTCAAAAAAAATCACAAATAAGTGCATTAAAATTTCTGGACTATTTAGGGATTAAATCAATTAATAATAACTCTTTTTGGCAAATAAATAATGTCAGAAACTAAACTCTAAACAAAAACTGATCATCCATGAACCTGTAAAGATGTGTTATTCTCAGCAAGAACCAAACATGAGGATTCTCAAATTATGCACCTAAGTAATTTATAAAAAGAGGGCCTAGCAACATGGCCGAAAATGCTTAAAACCATGTCACAAGTGATACAGAACCCAGCTCACAATCTAAGTATATAGTTTCCTTTTCTTTCCAATGTGGTTCTATTTGGGTATCAAGATCATCATGCATTTTTGGAACGTATCCAGATCAACACTAATACAGTATCAAGCAGCATTATTCTCCTAACTTAGAATTTTTTTAGTTGTTCTTCTGGGAACCTCTACAGTTAATAGCTTTTTATTGTCAAAGAACACAAAAAATTCACATAAGCCACGGCATTTTAAATTTTCTATTCAGTATTTTTTTCCCAATTTAAATAAATATCAGTGAACTAGATTTTATTGCAGAAAGTGGCTTCATAAACCAACTGTGATATTCTTTTAGTCATTTAGTGTATGAAACATCAGTATAATAAGGGCAATGGACCTCATTTTTGCTCTTCTTTCTCATCATTTTTTTAGATTGGTTTCTATTTTGCAACCCTTATTCTTTCTTGCTATTTATTTCCTCTTTCTTTTAAATATATTATGCTTCCAGTGTTGAGGTTCAACCATAAAACAATGAGGAATAATCAATTTATTGTTATGTATCCATATTACCTATAATTTCAATAAGGGTAATCTCTGAGTCAACAAGCTAGCTTCAGAAATTCATTTTTTTTACTATCTTCAGACTGATTTAGCTAAAGAAAACAAAAAATGGATTATCTGTGACACACAAATGTAACAGACAATGGAAAGGTTTCTAATCATACAGATAGAAAAACATTTTGATTGAGCTGTACTATAACTGAATAAGGGCTATCCAGGATGGGTTTCAATTAAGAACCAAACAAACAAGCTGAACCAACCTACTACATTGCTGGCAGAAGCGCTGGCTTGCATTTTTGACAACCGCTGTGCTGGCCTTTGCATGCATCTCACAGACCTTGTGCCGCCTATGGTAGTCCTTTGAGTCACTGAGGTCAGCATCACAGCCTTCGACCTGGCAAGCTGGATGACTAGAATTGCCTCCTGGTGGAATGCTCTTCTTTCCAGTCTTCCCTTCCCAGTTTGCAAGGTCAGCTTCCGCTACTGGATAAGCATGGGCCCCAAGCTTCAAGCTCAAGGGCCCAGCTCCACCGAAAGATTCATCTTCTTCCCCCACTACAATCCTCCTCCTCTTCTCTGCTTCACCTTTCTCCTTATCAACCAGTCCATAATCAACACCTTCAGAGGAAGATGATGAACAATTTGACACCAATGTTTTTGCTGTATCCTGGTGTAGTTGTTTGTTCCTGCAATCTTCAGGGATGGAATTTAGAGGGCTAGCAACAAAGCGATCACCATCCCATCTCCAGTCATTCAAGTCCCACTCAAGGCTCTTCTTCCCGATCCTGTTCAGTTTAGATGTCCCAGCAGCAACAAACTGATGGTTTTCACCCCCAATTCTGGCCTCCATCAAGGCAAAAACCTCAAAACAACTCAGAAGGCCGAGATTTGAATGCAAATACTTCCCATGCTGCAAGGTGTATAGCAAGCCACTTTGGACCAAGAAGATGGAGAACACGATGGAGTGGAGTTCCTAAACCACGTCACTGCTTCGCCAAAAATCTAAAAGCATAACATTGGCAGATCCGCAGATCCAAACAAGTGAAACCCACATACCAATCACAATGTCCCACACAAAATCACTAGAAAAGAACCAAAAATAATTTATTTTCACAAGAGAAAGCCTAGTTCACTGATTCCAAGCAATAAAATCACCAAATTAACGACTGTAACAGCTCGAGAAACCCACTCAGTACGGAGCTAACCCTGCTCCAGTTCATCCGTCACGATCCAGACGCCACTAAAATATACCAGATTTAACCATATTTCTCGAGCAAAACATCAGCAAAACTACTCCAAATTCCCGCAGAAGTGCTAGAAGTTTAACTCATTCAACCGTTGCCACTACGAACCTCGCTACTCACAGAAGGGGGCGGGGAGAAAGAGAGAAAATTTAAAGAACCAGAACCTTCCTCGGGAGCAACCACTGGCCGATCCAGAGAACCCCTTTCATCCGGATCGAGATGCCCGACTCGGCAGCCATGATCGATCCAAGAAAAAACCTAAACAGCGGCCGACGGTAACAACCACGCAGAGAAGAGAGCGGAAGACGTGGAGGAGCGTACTGCTTTAAAACATTATATAGGCAGTTCGGCCGTGAGAAAGCCCCACTCCCCAAACCTTTTTAATTTCCTCCTCCACCTAGACGCACGGCACCCGCGATCGACCCTACGCCAACTCCTGGGACCACAAACGTGGGGCCCACACATTACAACTTCAAGGAGGACGACTTGGGTGAGAGATTGCGTCCTCTTGCCTTTTCAGATTTTTTCTATCACGCCCGTTGTTTATTTCGCTTCCCTCGGTTGCGTTGCTCGCTCGCAAACTGACTCGCCATCGGTACCATAATCACGACACGCGGCTAACAAGCACAGGGTTTCGCGGACCCACCGGCAGCACGCTCCTATTGGAGACTCTACGTGGCCAGTAAGAAAACGGCGTCGGAGTACGTCGAGTGGGCGGATAGTGGACCCGAGGTACGTTATTTTACGCCGGCGTACGCGCGAGATAACGCATTGCCATCTGCGGGGCGTCAGCCGTCCGATGCTGATCTGAGAAGATATCGACCGTGCATTCGTCGTCGAATCAGAAAACGTTTGCATGCGGTCGTCACGGAAGTTATTCCCCCGCCGTACTCGCAATAATGCGCGTGGTTCTCTCGCATCTGGACCGTTCGTTCGCGGGGCCTGTCTATCCTTGAGATTGGCGATAGCACGATCGTCAAAGCAACAAGGAACGCGTGCTCTTCTTTCTGTGATTATGCGATTAGCCCGTGCATAGCACGTGCCAAAGGGAGAACCCAAACCTAAAAAAGAACTTAAAATATATATATTTTTTTTATTATGAACGAATGACTTTTCACTATTATACCATTTTTAACTTTTTTTTAATCAATGTCACGTTTAAATCGATAAATGAGACATGATTTAAATTTTTATATCTTGCTCATGTGTGAATGGTAGATGTCCCAATCCAACACATGAATAAAATTCTTGACAACATATGACTTTAGCTAATTCTTGAATAGTAGATGTCCCGATCCAACACATGAATAAAATTCTTGACAAGTTGCTTCATCATTGACTTTAGCTAGTTATTGGCAACATATATCAACTTATTGTTATATATGATGGGTAACCCAAGACGGAAAGTATTATTAATGAACAAGGATAGAGGTATATTATATATGGAGTTATTATTGGGCTAAATCTCACATCCTCACATGTATGGTATTATGTTTAGATATTGACAAATGTACTAAATCTTAAGAAGTCTATGACAGAATCCATTTTGTTTAGATATTGACAAATATATTATTGGGTTGGTGACAGAGATCATTTTGACTTTTTATAAGACAAATCTTTCTCTGGAAGACATATTTTGAGCACCTGCAACCATTCGGATTGGGGTCATGCATCATGGAGAGGTTGTCTACACACCATCGTAAGCAACTTTCTTTACATTTACTCCTCAGTGTCTTGAGGTACTGTGAGAACTGATAAAGGAGTAGGCTACATGAGATTTAGAAGTGAAACATGTATTCATGCATATTGTGGTTGATCATTTGCTATGTATTATAGTGTTATATTTAATGTTGGAATCCACGAGTAGGAGCTATGTATTTCATTTCACGTAATTATGTGGTAGAGATAAAATAGTTTGGCCACATTTATTCTCTGTGGTACAGTGGGTGGGTGGACTTTATGTGGCAATTGCCAACCCTACATGAAAGGGAAGATGTACGTGTTCAAGATAGTACACACGAATTCAGACGTCAGTAAATGCTCGGTTACAGGTGGTCTTTCATGATAACGTAGGTCCCCGGCATTAGGTATTCATTCATGGAAGAACTCCTCATTAAATATCTTCCTACCGCAACAGCCGAGGGAAGGAAGGGCCGGTGGCAGTTGTTTGGTGAGTCCTTTCCCATTCGCATGGCAGTCATTGATGAGCAGCTTTCAGCCCCATCATTCATCAAACGATGCTTCGCTTTCGTCCGGATCATGCGAGGGTTTCCCCTGCTTGATTCTGAGCTTTAACTCTGACAGCTCTTGATGCAGCAGTGAACGAAGACGACATTCTGTTGTCGGTACTGTGTAGGAACTGCACCTCCTCCATGCACGTGCCAGATTGAATGAAACCCTTAGGTTATGACTCCCCTCTAATGGACTCGGATTTAGTTTCAGAGAGTTTGGTGGCCATGCGGGGATATCTACCGAGAGTGCAGCAAATCGGTTGACCTTGATCCACACAGAAGAGAGCTCATTGGACTTGGTCGAGAGAATGAAGGAATATCTTGTTTCTGAAAGTTTGATGAGCATGCAGGGAGATCTAATGAAGGATCCGTGAGCTGTGTTTGCATGTTGCTTGACCTCGATCCACTCAAAAGAGAGCTAGTTCTTTCCGAAGGACTTAGATCCAGTTGCAGGCATGGAAGAACATTTTGTTTCTGAAACTTTGCTGACATCTACTCGAGGAGTGTAGTGTCGGTGCAGGTTCGTTGACTTTTATCCATGCAGAAGAGAGCTTGTTCTCTCCCAAGGACTCAAATTCAGTTCCAAGCATGCAGGAATTTCTTGTTTCTGAGAGTTTTGGTGACCACGAAAGGAGATGATGCAGGTTGGTTGACCTTGATCCGCACCAAAGAGAGCTAGGACTTGGATTTAGTTGCGGGCGTGCAGGGAGATCTACCAAAGGAGTGAATTGTGTTTGCAGGTTGGTTGACCTTGATGCACACAGAAGAGAGCTTATTCCATCTGAAAGACTTAGATTTAGTCGCAAGAATATCTTGTTTCTGAAAGCCTGGTGGGCATGCATGCAGGGATATCTACGGAAGGAGTGTAGTATTGATGCATGATGGTTGACCCTGATCCATCTGAAGGACTTAGCTGAGAACATGCAGGAAATATATCTTATTTCTGCAACTTTTGATGAGCATGCATGCAGGGATATCTACTGGATGAGTGTAAGGTTGATGCAGATCGGTTGACCCTGCACTCTCTGAAGGAATTGGGAGTATCTTGTTTCTAGAAGTCTAATGAGCATGTGGGTGCAGATTTGTTGGGGTTGACCATGACACACAGAAGATGAACTCTTTCAGGGGATGGCACTGACTGAAATGCCATCTATCATCTTTATTATTAGGTACTTTCTCCATAAACTATATAGTATTCTTCTCAGACATTGGATCCCAAGTCTGGCTCCACTTTGCAGTGACAAGGCACAGAAGCCACTTGTTCTACCATGTCCTTTTCCTTGCCATCCTTGTCTCCTCCTTTATGGACCTCCCAACATCTTTTCTAAGCACCCAGAATCCCTGTTTCCGATGGCCAGCCTTTAGTTAGAGCTTGACTTATTGACTGGAAATAAAGTTCAAACCAGTAGATGATTCATTCTATATTAACCTGGGAATCATGTGGTCTCATCAGTTCTGCTGCTACTTTCTTGGAAACTGCAAACAATAGCCAGCAGGCATACGGCTCAGATCAATGTCGAGCTCGCTCACTTCATCTCACTGTTTCTTGACACACAAAAGATGTGATCTTTGGAAGCTCCATGGGAGTTCCCCTGTCTCACCAGAAGCTGAGCATTGACATCTGACACTGCAAGTGTGATCCCCTGTGCCCATTGTCACTTACTGCATCTTCCCTGGACGGAAAACTTGTCTCTTCTCATTACGACAGAGATCAAATCCCCTTCCCAGAGTAACTCCTAAGTCTTGCTAAGCTCGACCAACTTGAATGTAATTCCGATAGAGGATAAAGTGAGGAAAAGAGATCTACGAATGTTGTGATTAGACGAGATGAGATAATTAGTATTAGTGATATTGAAAATAGATAGAGATAAAAAATAAAGATTATTTGACTAAGGAAATTACTTGATGCATGATTCGATAGTTGAAAAGATTAATATAATGCATCCAAAGAATTGAGACTTTACAGCTTGTTGCCGCTGTTGAAGAGTCTTTCTTTGATGATATTGCTGTGGCATAATGGTAGGAAGGGATGAAAAGGACAGAAGTCGCGTTGAATCTTGACGAAGCTCCGAAACTTAGATTTATGATCAATGAGAGTTTTAGATAGGAAAGGAATTATCTCCTCTTAAGTAGGTCAAGTCAACACTATGACCATGTGCCGCTTGCTTGGATTGGAATTCAACGAGAGAGAGAGAGAGAGAGAGAGAAGATGACAAGGGGTAGTGTGCAAGGGAGGAGGGGGCTGCAGTGTTTGGAGGCACTCTTCACGGGTATTCTGGTCACTGGAATCCGAAGAGGCAAAGGCTAACCTTGTACAACTGCTGTCCTTTTAACTTCTCTCTCTCTCTCTCCCTCTAATCCTTAGCTGGAGAACTGTAACTGACAACGCCATCCTTGCATGTAATGTCATATGTTTCAGCCTCAACATGAGAGAGAGAGAGAGAGAGCAGAGCAGAGCAGTCTGATAAGAGTGAAACTCAGTAGCAGCAGCAGATTTGATTCCATGGAGATTTATGCCCACAAAGACATCACACTGGCTGTGTCTCCTCCAATTCGGCAGTGGATTTAAGGCAGCTCAAGAGGGCGCTGTGGATCCATTAGGTTACTGGACGGTGGTTTGTTTGTCTGTAAAGAGAGGGAGAGGGAGCAGCAGAAGACAAAAGGTGGCGGACAGGAACAGTTTTGTTCTTTTGCAGTACAGACTGTAATGATTTTTTCCCTCTCTCTCTCTCTCTCTCTCTCTCTCTCTCTGTGTATTTCTTTTTTCTTTTGATTGATGGTGGGATTGGTCTTTTGAGAACAGAAGCAGCCCATAGATCACAATGGAGTTGATGGGTTCCACTTCCACTTGATTGCCGTAACATCATCAGATCACCACAGGATTTTCGAGATCGTGCTTCCCTTTTGGTGTAGTTAGAGCTTGTTCATTGCTTCGTTGGTTGTTTGGGCCGATTAGAACCCAGTCACATGAAGAGATCTGCAGTTGTAAGTGTCTCTGTTTCTCCTGCTTCACTCTTGGATTCCTTTTTCCTCTTGACGTCTTGAGGTCAATTGTTGAGCTCTGCAATACGGTTATATCTGAATGGATCTTAGTTTGTGTAAAGCTAGTTGGTTCTCTTTCTTTCTTCTGATACTGGAATGTGGATCTGTGATGGAAAATACATCTGCTTCTAGTATTGAATCTATCATTCCTTTTTCGTTTCTTTCTCATTTTATTGCAATAGCAGGCCTTTGCTGCAACTTGACCTTCCAGTCATGTATAAAAGAGAGTTTTATTGTATCTAATCTGCAGTCTGCATTTTAATATGGTTTTCGATTCACTTATTATTCTATCGTTACTTCGATCTTTTGCAGCATCTGAAACAAAATTCGATACACATTGGATATATGATTTCAATCCTGTTCTCAAGCCATTGTGCTATGTTGGATTAATGAACTGTGTAATCCAGATTCATGGTTTCCGAGGCTGGATTATGGAGCATTTTTTTCTCTTACAAATGAATCAAGGGGAGCCTCTTTGGTGGAACTTATCTCTCCCCCTTGACGATTACCTTGATGTATTCACCCACCAATGTAAAATCTAGTTACAAGAGAACCAAGTGGGTTTTGATAATATTCTTTTTCCATTCACCTCAAATAATATGACCTATTGAAAAGCATATTACCGGTTCATGAAAGTTATTTAAGTTAGTCCTACATTCTGATATAGGTTTTGTTTTCTTCCAATTTTATTTATAAACTGGGATCCTAAATCAATATCATATACTTCCCTTTAGTTTTTCATTTTTTGTTCTGAAAATTGAGTTTGCAAACCCATACTGGAATTGGACCTGCTTAACATTGCACCATTCATGACATCCAACTTTTGACTCTCAATTATATAAGCTAGCATCTCAAGAGATACAAAAGGAGCTGATTGAATTTGGAAGAAACAAATATTTTGAGTTTGATTCTTTCAAGTGATCATGTAGAGGATGGATGCTAGAAAATATTTGTGTTAATTTTCTTTTAACCAAATCCCGAATGATTTTGAGATCATTGTTTTCCTTATTAACCTATGGAATTTTGACTCAGCTGCTAGAAACTCTTATGATTCTTGCAACGGTCGGTCAGTCATCATGGGCTGCCTTGTCTACTTCATCCTGCAAGGAGATGGGATCAAGCACGTACCGGCCACACACTGTCACCGTAACAGAGTTTGGTGCCGTTGGTGATGGTGTCACGCTAAATACCAAAGCCTTTCAGAATGCTATCTTTTATCTCCATTCATTTGCAGATAAGGGTGGGGCGCAGCTGTTTGTGCCTGCTGGAAAGTGGCTGACTGGAAGTTTTAGTCTCATCAGCCATCTCACTATATCACTAGACAAGGATGCCGTAATAATTGGATCCATGGTGAGTGTGTAGTTTCATATCAAAGCTATGTTTGCAGTACACGGTAAAAACAGTTTAGATTGCTTTGTCTCCTGCCTTGGTTTTTATATTGGAAACTAGACAGGTCCCCGTAACATAAAAACAGCAGGCATCGAGATTACTTGTGAAGACGGTCCCAACTATCTAATATTTGAGGTTGGTTAGACTAGTGGCACTATCAGTTTTTGTCAAGGAGAAGATGCATTATGTGTCTCTTTGAAAAGTTCACAAGTTGTCATGAACTGATGTACTTCAATTTTCTGCACACATCCTTCAGATGATGTAGTTGCCGCTAATTACACTGAAAACTAAATCTGATGTGATACTTCATTTTACTGAAACCCTCCTGTATCGAGGAAAAAAAAAATCTTATGAAAGAAAACTTTGTAGGGTGGCTTGCTTCTATTTATTTTTCTATATTCTCTCTGTTTACATATAAAATTGTGTATGATCTGTGAAAAATTATCCATTATGCTTTAATACAGGATTCCTCTGATTGGCCAGTCATTGATCCATTGCCATCATATGGCCGGGGTAGGGAGCTACCTGGTGGAAGACATCAAAGCCTCATACATGGGTCCAACCTGACTGATGTGATAATAACAGGTCAGTAAATCTTGAATGAGTTTTGCCTAATGTTTCTCTCTTAATTTACAGTGGTAATGAGTAATGGCTCAAAAGGCAACCGACATCTTATTAATTATTGTGCAATTTCTATTTAGTGAGCTGTTGTATTGGATGCTTTTGAACATTCCAATTTTATTTTTGCTGGGCATTATTCAAGCAACATCCGAGCGCAACAATCTGAATCTTTATCTTTAAATAGAAAGGCCAGGGAATACATAAGAGTATAGTGTCAAATAGTTGTCCTGATTTCACTACGAACTTGTTTCAGGTAGCAATGGGACTATCAACAACAATCTGTATCTTTAAATAGAAAGGCGAGGGAATGCATAAAGAGTATAGTGTCAAATAATTGTGCTGATTTCACTATGAACTTGTTTCAGGTGGCAATGGGACTATCAATGGCCAAGGCAGCGTTTGGTGGGATTGGTTTAACAACCACATTCTCAACTATACTCGACCACATCTCATAGAACTGATTTACTCAACTGGAGTGGTCATCTCAAATCTTACGTTCATTAACTCACCATTTTGGGCCATCCACCCCGTATATTGCAGGTTTGTCCATCCTAGTGTATGTATTTATTTCTCTTATTAGCTCTGTAGATTGATGTTCGAGTGGAGCTTTTATGAGCTAGGGGAGACTTGAGACTGCTTTTATTGGATTAACAGCCAAGTGCTCATCCAGAATGTCACAATCCTTGCCCCACCTGATTCACCAAACACAGATGGAATAGATCCAGGTAATGATAAAGATCTACAGCTACAAACTGTGGTGATACTATTCAGTATCAAGTAGTCGTAGACTCATAGTAATGATAAAGATCATGTTCAACTAAAGATGTTTATAATTAATTACTTGCTGTTTCATCCAACAAAAAAATGGATAATGCTCATCTTCACTGAAATCCAGCAGCTTGCACCATTTGGTCTTTATATGACTCCTGGTCAGTTGCTAATTTTCATTGTGCCAATACTTCAAACTTTAAAGTTCTCAGTTTTACATAAAAAAAACTATGGCTTTGCACAGATCATAAGAAAATCATGCACATAGCCTATATTATACTTCTGTGATTATGATTTTGTTGAGATAATCAACTGTATCATATAGACTTGAAACAAAGTGCTGAACTAATGCAATATGGAAAACTTAAGTGCTGAAATATAGACCACTCATCTATGAACTCCACTTTGCAAGCTTGTGTCGAAAATCCTGCAATATAGCTTAATTGCTTGATGCTCATATTCAGGCAATTTTGGAACTTATGATAAAATTTTAATGAAGAAGAATTCCTTGTTAAAAATTTAGTGACGAGTATGTGTACCAATATTTTGTCAATCATTTTAGCTCAAGCAAGGATAAATCACCAAATAGGTAGCTTTCTACTTGTGAGTCCCAATTTTAATATAATGAAAAGTTGAAGATTTTTGCATCTTAAGTTCTTATGCATTTTCAAATTTAAGCATTATTTAGTTATGCAGTAAAGATGCAGGTCAATTCTTATTCTTGTGATCATCATGATGGTTCCTGTCATGGTCTGAGATGCTTGTCCTTTTTATTTCACATTCTAGGATTGAAAATTTTGTTTTTAACATTTGAACTGGTATTGTGTTAATAAAAGAAGTTGGCATGAGTGGCCATGAGTGTTCTGCATATAATTCCCTTGAAATTCTTCTCAAAATTTTGATTATTAAATGTATACAATGATTTTGCTCATGTCATTCAAATGAATCCAGATTCGTCCAGTAATGTCTGCATTGAAGATTGTTACATCAGCACCGGTGATGATCTTATTGTCATCAAGAGTGGATGGGATGAGTATGGCATTTCTTATGCTCATCCAAGCTCCAACATCAGCATCCGACGCATCGTAGGAGAAGCCAAATCAGGTGCAGGCATTGCCTTTGGGAGTGAGATGTCTGGTGGCATATCGGATGTGGAGGCAGAGGACATATCTCTGTTTAATTCATTGTATGGCATCAGAATAAAGACATCTCCAGGACGTGGTGGGTATGTTCAGTACATCCACATCTCCAATGTTGTTCTGAACAATGTCAACATAGCCATTGGTATAACTGGACAATATGGTGAGCACCCAGATGAGAATTTTGATCCAAATGCACTTCCCATTATAAACATGATCACCCTGGAAGACATTAAGGGAACAAATATCAAACATGCTGGCACATTAGAAGGTATTCAAGGTGATAACTTCAGCAGTATTTGCTTGTTCAATGTCCACCTCAATGTGACCTCAAGTTCTCCATGGCAATGCTCATATATCCAAGGCTCTTCTAACTTGGTCTCTCCAGAATCATGTGAGCCACTCAGAAACCCATACCAAACCTCAGTTTGCTACACAGCTAACCATGTAAGAACTCAAAATCTGGTGCAAGCTGCTTGAGTAGCCTGTTCAGAGTTTTGGCATCATCCTAACCCAAGTCTGGCACTGCACACAAAAAAATAATTCATATCAAAGAATGTCCAATTGTCTACAGAATCTGGTACATGCTTTTTTTTTTAAATTTTGTTTATGTATCGACATATTGCTTTGACTTCCAGTTGAAACTGGTAATGCTTTGTTATCATAACAAGTTCGATATGGCTTGAGAGTATGCTGCAACTGACTTCAGTGCATCCTCACAATAGAATACAGTGACTGTGAGATGTTAAATGGCCTTTTCTGTCTTGTGTTTGCTTATGTTTTCCTGTTTTTGTCAGTAAAAACTAAAAAATGAGGCTTGAGACATATTTATTATTATCAAGCTTTATTTAAGGTTTCCTCAAGAAACATTTCCCCGAGTTGCCTGTGAGGCTATATGTGCTTTTTGCAAGAGATGACCTCTTGATTTCAATTTTCAAACAAACATGTTCTGAGACTAACTAATAAAGTTGTTTCTTATTATACAAACATACAAATAAAGTAAGGCTCAGGCACACTTTTACTACTGGTACTCATAACCTCCTCAACAATGACTAAAGAGCTGCTACTTAAAGCTTAAGAAATCATATTTGCTTTCTGATTTCTAAACAAGTCGAATCACAACCAAAGAGCATCTTAGAACTGCAAGTATTTTATCAGCCAGATTCACCCCAAATTTCTGTAATATAAAAGTAAATGCATCATTAAGAAAAGCAGTTGATCTTATCATTAGATCCAGAAACAAACAAGACAGTTTGCCTTAGGGTAGCCTCAAATCTGCTAATAGTGTGATGTTGCCTGTCAGATACTAGTTATAACTTATAACACCATATGTCAGACAGATTCGAGGTCAGATAGAAGAGAAGGAAATGTAGACGGGGGAACTTGTTTGTGATTTGTTTCAGCTTAGATCTTTTTCTTCCATTTCCTCTGTGGAGGGCAATGACACGAGATGTTCCATGGATTACAGAAGATCCGGGAAGCAGTAGCAGATGGGAATTGGGTGGTCAATTTTCAGTTTCTCTAATTCATTATACTCTTGCATTTGTTGTCTCAATGGCCAGCCTATTATCTTTCCTGTTATTAAACTAATTCTTTTTTGCACTATATGTAGCTTAATAAAATTCTGAAACTGTTCTCTTGCACCATATGTTGTGGATATGGAATAACTTCTGTCAACTGCTGTCATGCTCACAGCACATTGAACTGTTGAGTTAGACATACAAGAAGGTACCTTAGGATTTTTCCTATAGCATTCGCTTCTTGTATCAATTCTCAAGAAATTTTCCCTCATAATAGAAAATCGTGTACATGAAACACTCAAAGAAGTTTGATCTAGTCCAAACAGTCAGTTTAAGATTCTTTCTTGTGACTTCACAAAAGCATCATTTTTTATTCATAAAAGTGGCATTGCTAGGATTCTTTTAGACCATCCAGTATCATCTGTCGGTAAAGATCAGTTATTTGCTGTCAGAATTCTTTGAAAACTAGCTACTTAGCTGTTGAGTATTCATAAATGATTCTAGTAATTACAGGAGATTATCAATGTTCGGTCAAATTCTTCACTTGAACATATTTTTAGATTCTGTCACCAGAATCAGGTTAACTTCATATAAATTTCATGCAACAAAGTGAAGAATAAAACAAATTTATTATTGCCTGCAAGAAAGAGCCATACATTGCATTACTAAGAAAAGGAACTTCTTGATGGATTTATAAGCATCAATATCATAAAACAAAAACACCACAAGAACACCATTAAAAAAATGAATAATAAGTAACAATTAGATGAAACCTTATATATATTATTCTGCTAGTCAAGCTAAGAACTAGAAAGCAAGCATATCCTTCCTGCCAGGTATCCTGCCAAAAGATTTCATACAACAGAAGAGGAAGGATCCCAAGCACATGACTACGACCTTTATGTACATGATCAGCAGCCACAGAGATCACACACAAATTTGTCTCATTCTAGATCATTTGATTTCTTGTTTGCTTTTTGCCGACATATTTTTTGAACTTGGTGATTTTCCCATCATTATCTTCTTTGCTTTAATGAGTGACTGCTTGAGCTTTGATATTATGTTATTTGAATGTCGTTGGGAGGGCTTAGCTGGGATGTCCTGTTTAGGAGCCTCTCCTTCTACCTTCATAACATCAGCACATTTCGGAGTCATAATTAAGTTTTCATCATTGGGATTCTCTGTTCCTTCTTCATCTTGAGCACCTTCTTTATCCTTCTCAGCAACCATAGTTCTAGTAGC
This sequence comes from Musa acuminata AAA Group, assembly GCF_036884655.1. Taxonomy (NCBI): domain Eukaryota; kingdom Viridiplantae; phylum Streptophyta; class Magnoliopsida; order Zingiberales; family Musaceae; genus Musa; species Musa acuminata. The sequence goes on from NC_088328.1 coordinate 18,886,728, forward strand.
ACCTAATGCAGCAACCACATTTGTCTCTTTGTCAAGATCTCTGACAGTCTCAGCATAATTTTCCTTGCTTGTAATGCTCTCATCCTTGCTTTCCTTGACAATTGAACATTCATAATCTTTTGCCTCTTTACCCTTCTCCTGAGTCACTTCATGACCTTCAGATGTTTTATCTTGCACAGGAAAGACATTTGAAGCATCACTATTAATACCAGCATAATTGGTGATCTCACCTAAAGTTATCTTATTTCTTGCAGAGTTTTTACACTTTTCTTTGACCATTTCATTACCTGTGGAAGATTTATCAAGCTCTGACGAGACCCCAGCCATTCCAAAAGCTTCGATCAAAGACGTCTTTTCGCTTTCCAGGTTCTCGACCTTGCTCTCCCCTACTACTTCAGCAACAACAGAGTAGCTCTCTAACTCTGTTGAGTTTTTCAGATTATCTTCTTTTGTTCCATCTACTATTTCAGGAACTTCTAAATTTCTCTTTCCATCCAATGCTGCATCAGCTGTTTCAATACCACAATCGAGATTTTTTGAAGTCTCCAATAAAGTCGCTCTATCATCTTTTAAGCTCTTATCATCAATGTCCTTGACCTTTGCTACAACTTGTGAAGGATCATTCTTCTCTTGGACCATGTAAGCTTCTTCAGGGCCTTTCACTTCCTTGAAGTGTATTTTAGAAATTTCACCAGGAGCATCAACACCGTTTGGGTTATCTGTGAAAGTATTGCTTCCAAAAATATCATCTTTCTTGTCCTCAAACTTTTGAGTGCTCACATTAGCCTTTTCTCCGTCTAATGAAACTTCGGCAGTTAAACTAGCAGAATCAACTTTGTTTGTTTCAGTCATTGATTGTTCCTCAACTTCTGTCAACTTGTCTTTCTTCTCATATATGTCTTCAGCTTTTGGTTGTGTGATCTCATCGGCAATTTGAATAGCTGAAGTGAGATTTGTTGACTGGGTAATATTTGCAGTAGCATGAGGTTTAGGCATGCCAAAGTCAGTTGCATCTTCTTTCACTAGATTTATTATAGCCACCACATCAGCCTCACTTAAATTATTTAAATCGTTATCCTCTTCTATTGCAACTGTTACCATATCATTTTCTTCCTTTACTGCAACTTGCACAGTGTCACTAGTAGCATCCACTTCATTTGCCTGGTTCATTTTTCGTTCTTCGACTTTTGGTTCTTTAATTTCTGTTACTGCTTCTTGCTTGACATCTATGGTTTTAGCTTCAATCTCTCTACTTTCTTCAGTAGTTATAATAGTTGAACTAGTGCTACTAGATTCTGTTGGATGAACAACAGCAGGAACTACCAGCACATCAGAATCATCTGCAACTTCTTCCACTGGATCATTCTTCTCTTCTACCGTGGCAACATCTTCAGGGTCTTTCACTTCCTCAAAAGGGGTTTCAAGAATTTCACCAGTCACATCGACACCATTTGGTATCTCTATGGAAGTCTTGTCTTCTAAACAATCATCCTTTTTATCCCCAATTATCTCAATGCTCACATCTGCAGTTAAACCAGCAGGGTCAACTTTGCTTGTTTCAGTGATCAACTGTTCTTCATTTTCTATCAACTTGTCTTGTGTGACCTCATCAAAAGCTTGAATAGATGAAGTGCCATTTGTTGACAGAGGGGTATTTGCAGTAGCAAGAGGTTCCATATGAGCCTCACTCAAATTGTGCAAACTGCTATCCTTATCCTCAACCATCTCAGCTGTTACAGTATCCTTGTCTTCCTTTACTGCAACCTCCACAGTTTCACTGGTAGCATCAACTTCATTTGCCTGATTCATTGCTTGTTCTTCAACTTCAGGTTCGTCAATTTTAGTAAATGCTTCTTGCTTGCCGTCTACGATTTTAGCTTCTAGCCCTTGAGTTTCCTCAATAGTTTTAATAGCTGAAGTAGTATTACTGGACTCAATTGGATCAACAAAAGTGGCAACTTTAGACACTTCAGAGTCAGCTACAACTTCTTTCACTGGATATGTAGCCTCCAATGGAATCTCATTCTTATTTTCCAAACTGTTATCCTTGTCCTTGACCATTTCAAGACTTACAACACTGCTGTCTTCCTTGGTTGAGACATCAACAGTCTCACTAGAAGAACTAGCTCCATTTACCTGATCCATTACTGGTTCTTCAACATCTCTAAATTCTTGTTTGTCATCTGTGATTCCAACTTCTGGCTTTACAGTCTCTTCAGCACTTCCAACAGCTGAAGTAGCAGCAGCAATCTCAATCAGGTTTACGACATCAGGAACTTCAGAAAAACCAGCAACAACTGCAACTTCTTTCACCACGTCTTCGATTGTTCTGCTCTCTGTTCGTTCTTCCATGGTATCCTTCATGATCTCTCCAGCTCCATCAGATGATTCAAGAAAATCTGGAACCATATCTATGCTTTCTGATGCAAAATTCTCAAGTTTCATGTCATCTTCTGAGCTGTTTGAGTTGCTTATCTTTTGCTCTGAAGAATCACCAGTGACATGAGCATCAACCAAGAATTCTTCAAATTGGGAATCCTCCCCACTTTCTTTGGGTGCAGACTCCGCGGTAGTGCATGACAAAACTGGCTCTTCCTTTTTGTCCTCTGTTTCTGAGATTGGAACTTTGGAGATATCTGAATCCACTTGACCTTTGACACCTTCAGATTCTTGTTCTTCAACCAAAATCTCACCTGCAGTCCCTTCTCCATCTTCTACTGGTCCTGGTGACAGTTCTTGCGTGTCAGATTCATGTTGTTTCTTTGATTCATCTTCTCTTTTCTCTGAAGAAACTGAAATGCCAGCTTTTTGTTGAGGATCTGCTTCATCTTCCACAACCTGAGCAGACAAAGCCACTGAATCTGACATCTCATTGTTACTAGATTCTATATCCTCTTTCACATCCTCAACAATGGATTCATTCTTTTCTCTGGATTTTTCTTCTGCTTCAGTGGCAACAGCAGCTTCAACATCTGTTGAACACACCATCTTTAGCTTTTCTTCCTCATCCATCTTTTTAGGTTCTTTTGGATGGGAATTAGTCTCTCCATTCATGTCTATCTCCTCGTTGATAACTCTTTTCTCCTCAACAATCTGCAGATTTTTTTAATAGTCGGATATAAATTGAAAAAAGAAAAAAATATTTGCATGAAATTCCTGCATGCCTCAACTGCAATCAATATACAAATGCTAACAGGCATTTAATCAACATTTTAAGAATATTCAAATATTTTGTCTTGAAATTCCAAAGGAGCCGAGACACATGATATTATAATATCATGCCAAAGCATTTCAATGTTTCTTCTAGTGATTTTGAAATAAGAAAGATTTTGTGGTGCTTGGATGTTAAAAAAAGAATGTTTTTTTTAATATTAAGCAGGTTTCTTACAGACAGCTAAACATTTTATTTTATTTTATTTTTTTTGCATGAAGAAGAAGAGAAATTGAAGTTCAAATAAAAAAAATTTGAAGTCTGCCAAAACATTGCTTCCTTTTCTTGAAGTTATTGAAGTAGAAACCTGAGTTAGTGTAAAACCTTCTAATTATAATAATTTCAGAAGCAACTCAAACATTTAAAAAAAAAAAAAGAAAAAAATCCAGAAACAATGTCACCCACATATTCCAAGTTCTTCAATGTAATTTGTGTGTGAGTGAGAGAGAAAGAGAGAGAGAGAGAGAGAGAGAGAGAGAGAGAGATCAAACCAATTCTAAGTGGATCATATAAGCAATTATCAGTATTATTCCTCAAATAAGGAAAATTAATGCAGTGTTCAGAAATAAAAACCATACTACTTACTCCACTAGACAACAGAATGAAGAACATAAAAGTGGATCATCAGATAGAATGGAGATTGGTGATTTTAAGAACTACAGACTGATGAAGCTGCTCCATGTCAAGTGACCAATCTATTGCAACACAAAAAATACTTCATGTTCACATCATGCCACAAAAGTATTTTGACAAAGGACAATTCCTCTTCAATGAAGTGCATCAAGATGAGGTAATAATAGACTCCAGTTGTTGAAGAGAACATTGAAAAGTTAGACACTCCTCATTTACAGGATAGTTAATAAATTGCAATTTCTTATTGAAAGGTATAAAACAGAGAAGGCTCTTCAAAACTTTCTTGAGAGATTGAAAGAAATGATAAATTACTTCATTCAGATTCAGTGGTCATTAAGAAAGCAAAATGAGAACAGCCTGATCTCATGATTGATGAGCACTTCGAGAAATTTAGAAGTTGTGACCAAAAATAGACAAACTGTAAAAAAAAGAATAATAAACACAGAAAATTGAGGTAATGAGAAATCTGATATCTGATCAAAGCTTTCTCCCAGCAGCACAACACAAAAAGACTCTTGTCAATAATTATCAGGATGGATGTAGAGGCTAACTATTTCAGGTACCTCATCAGTTGTTTGATCTGTTGGCACAGCCTCAGACTCCATGGATTTGGGCAAGCTCAAGGAATCCTTCAGCTTCAGGAGGAAGAGGAGGAGTCAAAGAAGAGGAGAGCAGACAAGAAGAGATACTTCAGATTTGGTACAGTGATGTAAAAAAAGGACCACAAGTTCAATTATGGAGTGAACAGTCCATGAGCTCTACAAAATAAGGCAACAGAAATCCTCCTTAAACCTCTTCTTCAAGAATTTAAATGCCCATTATATAACTGAACAGTCATCATTAATATGAATTCAATTGTACTAATTAGAAATATCAGTTCTAGGAATATAATAGATTAAAATGACATGTTTGTTCTTTGTTGATCATATGTCATAAACAGATATATTCCAGAAAAAATGATGTAATTGTCATGGTGATCATAAAGTAGACCAGAGGGAGTGAATCAGGCATCCATGGAGGAAGGAGGACTGAATCATCAGCTGTTAAAGGTATGACAGCACATTCTTTTCTTCTTTTTCCTGCAGTGGCAGGCTGCAGGAGGGCATGAGGTGATGAGCCCACCAGGCTTTTCCAAGGAGAAAGTGTTGCATGGTACTCCTCTGATGATGCTCAGCAAGGTGATGTGGTTTCAGCTTAGATTGCTGTTATGGTCACATAAGATCAATCACTGTCTCTCTTCAGCTACAGTAATCAAGATTTGCTAAGCAGCAGAAGAAGAAACTAATATAATCTTCTGTTATTGGATTGTTAATAAGTTGAAATTGCAGGTTTCCTCACTCCAGATGTCAGATATAAATGCAAAACAGAGTATGGAAATAATTAATGGAAAAGATTATTGCAAGCAAGAAAAAAAAAACACTGATAAGAACATAAAACCAAGTTGGAATCTTGTAGATTAAGTATATTAGAATATTGAAAAATTAATATTAATGAAAGAGAATTACTTCAAGCAAAAAGGAAATAAATCACTGATGAGAACACAAAATCAAGTTATAAATAAGCTAAAAATCCATTGGATTATGTGAAGATTAGGACAAGAGCTGAGTTTTTCCCATGTCAAACACAGCATTTTCCAAAACAAAAAAATGTGCTATTGATGCATTATGGATGAAATAGCTGTAGCATTAATTTCATGTGTGCTTGTGTTGCGCAAGAAGGGTCATAATCAATCTTTTCTCCCCCTTCTGTTCTTCTGTTTTCTCTTCTTCTCCTTCTTCTTGGATGGCCCAGGAAAAGAAAAGATGCCTCGAAAGATGTGCTGGTGACTGCATGCCACGGTCCCAAAAGATGCAGAAAAGGTGATGAGATGGGGCACGCATCAGCACATGTTCTGCCATGAGCGGGGAGGAGCTACCATCATTTGCCAGCAGTGATCTCTGAGCTCCCACCATGGGCTGCTCGATGGGTTCCCTGTTCCCCATGTTGCTTTCCCTCTGGCTGTAGGTGGGTGACGAAGCCCTGCTAATGCCCACATAAAGCTCAGCATTTGGTAGGTTTGGACAGCTGAAAGCCATGCGCTGAGCTGCTCAATGGTGCCCGAGTTGGTCCAGAGTTGCTTTCCACTGCTGCAGCGACATGCCCGGAGTGGGAGACTCGAGTAGCCTAAGCTGGCAGCCAAAGCTTTGTGTAGATGACAAGTTGTATCATATCAAGATGATAGCTTTTATGGGTGAAGTGTAAGCAGAAAACATACAACCATATACATTTGACAATGGCAATGCAGTCACAACAGTCCTTCACAATTCTGACAGACTGATTCATTTGTTGGTTGTGAATGAAGCTTCCAAGCTCTCATCTTAATCAATGTGCTTTGTCTCTTGATGATCTAAAGTTCTGACCTTCTGTTCCTCATCTTCATGTCGCCTAGCAAAAGGAAGTTGAGTTCCTTGATGACTCAAAGTTCTTCTCAGATACTGGGTGGGTGGCAGAAGGAATGCTTGTCATTCTCATGCATCAGTATCCTAATTGTTTTCCAGCTATGATTGTGGGTGACAGATACCCCTAATTTTGAATATTTGTATCTTCCACTTGTATTTATGATCACCACAAAGATGTGATCAGAGATAGACTGGCAGAAGAAAAGCTTGTCATTCTCATGCATCAGTATCCTAATTGGTTTCCAGCTATGATTGTGGGTGACAGATAACACTAACTTTGCATATTTGTATCTTCCACTTGTATTTATGATCACCACAAGGATGTGATCAGAGATAGAGTGGAGATTTCTAAGGTGCTCTTTGAATCAAACAAGACATCATGATGATTTTATTATGCAGGATTTTTAAGAGGATGATTCACTCAAAGTAGGTCTCTCAAACATCATCTATAAAACTAAGACATTCAGGTGTGACCAACATTATCATTGGACACTTAAATATATAAATAGATTTTAAATATCGAACCATAAGAAGTTCATATTTATAAAGAATACTAATTTTAAATATTGACCATATTGATCATTATAATAATTCTAGCAAACTTTCACTGAACTTTTTGAATAAACATTATTTCTAATGCTATATTAAGTCTTTCAAAATATTATGCTCAAGCAAAAAAAAAAAAAAGGCATATATATTGCACTATTATGGAGCAAATATTGAAAGTTTTAAGATCAATCCATATGGTCTTTTTTTTTCTTTGAAGTCTTTTAGTTAAATAGCTAAAAAGCAATCTTTCTCTATTTATCATATTTATCGCTAAAAAACCTAATTAAATAAATCACTAATTTTTCATTGTGTTGTCACATAATTAACATGAGTTAATGTCAAATTGGTCATTAAGACTGATCTATCATGTCCGTCTCTCCTAAATTAATCTTGAATTAAAACCTAGATTTGAGTTTTTTTTTTTAAATCTTGACATCCAAATTATCATGAACAAGGTTAATTACATATTACCTTCTATATTATAAAAAATTATATTTGAATCTATATAGTTCTAAAAGTGAAATAAAAAATCTCATTTGCACTAACGTCATAGCTGTATTGACAAAAAATACAACATGTGACATTATGTGCTAAATTGACATTAAAGTGATGGACAAAAATATAATTTTAATATCTATTTTTATTTTTAATAATTTTATCGACTAAAAGATAATTTTAATATTCTATGTACTAAAAATAGAAAGGATATTGAAATTATCTTATTGCCCAACACATTCATGTTAATTCAATATATTATGTCATGTGTTATATTTTTTTTTGTCAATGCAACGGATGGCGTTAACGTAAATGAGGTTATTTGTTTTACTTTTAGAACTATAGAAATCTCAGAATAATTTTTTTAAGTATAAATGTATAAATAGATTTTGAATATCGAACCATAAGAAGTTCATATTTATAAAAAATATTAATTTAAAATATTGACCATATTGATCATTATAATAATTCTAGCATAACTTCTTGGATGGTACGAAATAAACATTATTTATAATACTTTATTAAGTCTTTTAAAATATTATACTTAATAACAAAAAGACTTATATATTGCACCATGATCGAGCAAATTTTGAAAGTTTTCAGATCAATCCATATGGTTTTTTTCTTTGAAGTATTTTAATTAAATAGCTAAAAAGGCAATCCTTCTCCATTTATCATATTTATGGCTAAATTACCTAATTAATAAATTATTAAATTTTCATTGTGTTGTCACACAATTAGCATGAGTTAATGTCAAATTGGTCCTTAAGATTGATCTATCATGCCGTCTCCCATAAATTAATCTTAAATTAAAATCTAGATTTGAGTCAAAATAAAAAAAAAGCTTGACATCTAAATTATCATGAACGAGGCTAATTACAAATTATTTTTTATATTTAAAAAAATATATTATGATTCTTATAGTTTTAAAAGTAAAATAAATAACTTTATTTTTGCTAACATCGTTAGTTGCATTGACACAACACATGATATCATATGAATCAACATGAAAGTAATGGATAAAAATATAATTTTAACATTCTTTGGTTTCTAATGATTTTATTGATTAAAAGATAATTTCAACATCCCACGTGCTAAAAATATAAATGATATTAAAATTACCTTATTGCTTATAATTTTTGTATCGATTCATATCACATGTTGTATTTTTTGTTAATACAACTAATGATATTTATTCAAATAAAATTATTTATTTCACTTTTAATACTAAGTTATGATTCATTAATGGGCTCAATATGGGCCTAACACAGTGAGGCCCAAATAGGTTCATGATTTTGCTCTACTGACCCGGGCATAAGTCGCCACTAAAGAAAGTGCGCGCCACCGCCTCCTCTTCCTCCCCAAAAACCCATCCAACTCGTTCCAAGTTTCTTCGTCGTCGTCGTCGTCCTCCACCTCCCCCTCCCCCTCCCACTCCCTTCTATGATTTGCACAGCAATGAAGGGGTTCTCCACGTACAGAAAACCTTCACTACTTCACTGCGATTCTGTTTGCGTTCATAAAGAAGGTTACAGTGGAACGACGCTGTCTTGTACGCTTAGTTTCTGAATCTTTACGCTGCATCTTGATCCGAGTTCAGATGAACTGTTCCCCCAAAGTTCTGATTTTTCTTAAGCTTGTGGTAAGTTTGAAGATTTCTATTAAGTTTCTTCTTGTTTTCTTCAGATGTTGAATGTTCTGTAAATGGGCTGCTGTAGTATATATTTGATGGGCAGTGTGGGTAATGCGATCTGATTACGGAGATTAGGGCTTGGTTGATTGTTGTTGTTGTGGGATTTTTCTTCGTTACCAGTGTTTCAAATTTAACCTACCTCAAATCAATGTTATATTTATGATGGTTTCGACATTGTTCTCCGAGCATTCAGCCCGTTCATGAAGGGGTAAAAGCAGACTCTTTTCTCAAGAAATCTTAAGTAACTGATGTTCCTAGGTTAGCTTTGAAACACCAAGATGGTGCTTAAAGTTCAGTGTCAGTTTTTTAGAATGTTTGATTGCAGTGATCTCCATGATATGTTTCTAGAGCTAGTACATCGTTTTAAGTCAAAATAGAAGAGAGATAATCCGATCCAAATATTTTGATGGACTTACCTGCCATGAACAATGCTTCCATTTGTTCCATGGTATCTATCTACCTAACCTCATCAAATGTTGAAAGTATAGGTTGTCTGAGAATTTGAAGCCCTCAGCTTGAGAAGCTAGAGGAAGTAAAAGAAGGTCTTTTTATGAATGACAGTCTAGGCAAAGAAATTTGTGGCAGAAACTAAATAAAGAAGTAAAGATTTCAATTTGATCAATGGAAATGTGATGCTTCACAATCAATGTATGTCCATGGATTCTATTTCTATCAACTTTTCACCCTTTTGAAGGCCCCCATCCTAAAATAAGTAGGCATTGGTCGACTAAAAGAATTATGTAGCTAAAGATAGCAACGACATCATTACCTGATGTTTTCTTTCAGAAATGACAAGATGTTTGCCTTGTATGGTTCTTACATACTTTTTGGCTATGATGTTTTGTTTCAGTTAGGTTCTGATGATACAAACATGCATAAGGGATGCTGGGGATACACGCTGATAGAGACTAAACTGAGTATATCGGCTATGCACCATAAAATTGAATGGTTGAGTTCGTGGTGCGAGGCTCATGTAGACTGAGTTTGACCTAACTTCATCATTCTCTAATGCTGATTTCTAACTATATGCATGCATATACTTGAGGCTTCTTAGGCAAGAAGCAGCTTCATTACTGCTGTTTTTGGATCTAATCTCATTTATAACTGTTTATATCATAATCATCATTATTGATATATAAAATTATTGTTAGTCATAGATGCTTTGCAAGTCAATCACGTGAGTGATACACGTATTTTTTTTGTGATTATATTATTTGACATTTTATCACTTTATATTGATTGTTGTATATATTGTAATGCTCATGAATTTGTGTAATGAGAATCAAATCATAATGAGATCATAATAATAATACTGATTCGTCTCTAAACACAGATCCAAAATAATCCCGGTTATAGGTTACTCGAGAGAGACATCGAGATAACCAGACAGACTGGTGTACTGTATACTCGTACAAATGATGGAGGCGCCAGGTCTCATAGTTGCTCGTGTAGGGACACTAGGGCTACAGTGCTAGTGCTCATTGGAGAATGAGTTCACTGATTGATCCCAATGGTTAATGATACCTCATTGTCAGACAACGATTCTGTTGTCCCAATGGTTTATCTGGTTCTTAGATTTGATATACTAAGGATATCTTATATGAGTACTTCACTCTTTGATACTAGACTTATAGGTATGAACGTTCCAGATCTAGTACAATCGGCCATCGAGAGTGGTAGCCAACTTTAGGAGGGTTATTGAGTGTCGATAGAGGATCATCCGCTCTCGGTGTCATGAGACGAATATCTTATGTTTCTTGCTCAAACAAATCTCTAACTAGGGTCGTTCGGATTGAGAAAGAAAGAGTTCTCCGAGATATTCCGATTAGAACAAGATTGGAGGAAAAACCGTATGAGCCTGATAGTATTATGCTTGGTATACAGTCTCTGGGATATTAGATGGATGAAGGACTATAGGTACATAGTAACTGAGGATAGATAGGTCTAAATGGATTGAATTCCCTTGTATCGTTTGGGGACTACGGCGTAATGGCCTAGTACGTCTACAGTCGATGAGTCGGGTGAATTATTATGGAGATAATAATTCACTAAGTTAAAAGGAGTTCTGACAGGTATGATTCACGACCAGCTCGATATTAAGCCTGGAGGGTCACACACATATGGTAGGCATTACGACGAGTAAAGATTCGGATATAAGATATCCGCCGGAGCCTCTATTTTATTAGATATCCAATAAGCCTATGAATTATTGGATCATATAAATGAGATCCAATAAGAGCCAATGAGAGATTATTGGATAGAGATCTACTAATGTAAGAGGTTTGGGTAGTTGGATAGAGATTTAATACCCAATAGGACTTACCTGCCGTGAACAATGCTTCCATTTGTTCCATGGTATCTATCTACCTAACCTCATCAAATGTTGAAAGTATAGGTTGCCTGAGAATTTGAAGCCCTCAGCTTGAGAAGCTAGAGGAAGTAAAAGAAGGTCTTTTTATGAATGACAGTCTAGGCAAAGAAATTTTTGGCAGAAACTTAATAAAGAAGTAAAGATTTCAATTTGATCAATGGAAATGTGATGCTTCACGATCAATGTATGTCCATGGATTTTATTTCTATCAACTTTTCACCCTTCTGAGGGCCCCCCATCCTAAAATCAGTAGGCATTGGTCGACTAAAAGAATTATGTCGCTAAAGACAGCAACGACATCATTACAAGATGTTTACCTTGTATGGTTCTTACATACTTTTTGGCTCTGATATTTTGTTTCAGTTAGGTTCTGATGATACAAACATGCATAAGGGATGCTGGGAATGTTGGGCTGGCAACCCACAGATTCAACCCATAGTGGGCTTGGGCAACCCACAACTCACCTCCTCTTAACCTAATCCTAATTAACATTAGGGAGGGTGTGGTGGCTACGTTTTGGAGGCAGAAAAAGACATAAATAGGACAACAACGTGGGAGAAGAATATAGCCACGGGATTCCAAAGAAAAAGAAGAAAACAAGGCAGAAAAGGAAGAAAAAGAAAGGGAAGAAGACAAGGACAATGCAGAGAGGCTGTAACATCCCTCGTTTCTGAATTTTCGTATAAGTTTCTAGTTGTAATGTAAGTATCTATTTTAAATTTAATAAAAGAGCCAAAGTATGAATCTGAGAACTTATTCATAAGATTTGGAGGATTTGTTAAAAAAAAAAATCTAAAGACCTATATGTAAACCCTGAGGACCTAATTGTAAATATAATAATACAAGGACTAAACTGTAAAATGCATAAAACTACAAATCCCACCATTTAAGCCTCTCTGCCTTCGTTCTTAAGGAACCAAAGAAGGCAGCTGCGTGGATGAACAGAGAAAGAAAGAAAGAAGAAGAGGAAAAAAAAAGGGGGAAGAAGAAGAAAAAATTTGGGGCTTTAAGGTTTCTTGCTCAAATCTTCTCATTTAGGGTCATAATTCTCAAAGACAAGTGTTCTAACCCCATCCTACAGAAGTATTAGTCTCTGTTCTTATATTGATTCTGAAAGATTTATGCTTAGAACCTGATATTTCTCTCTTTGGACATAAAACTAAGGATTTGGAATTTTTTCGGTAAACTGACCCCTATACACTATTTCAGCTATAATTTTTAGCACTAAATGTGGATTTAGGCAGGACCTAGCTCGTTTGAAATTAGACTCTTATATCTTTCTTTTGACACTGATTTTGTAGAATTTGGACACCGAATACTTACCCAAACGTCTGTTTCAAATGAGCATATATATGTTGCAGAACAGGGATCAAAATTTCTGACTTTTCGATACTAAAATACCTATAAGTCTTTGTTGGAAATTCTGATTTGTACCAAACTGACTTCATTCAAAACTAGACTTGTAGACCTTTCTTTTGACGCATAGATTGAAAAATTTGGAATTCAAATGCCTATCCTGCTATCTGTTGAATCCGACCCTATGAATTCTGCAAAATAGTGATTTTGTTTTTGACCCTGTGTTACCAAATCAAAGGCAACTCCTTGTTGGAAACCATGATTCGTACGAAGTTTGTTTCATCAGAAAATAGATTGATATATCTTTCAACAATAGCCTTCTTGAGGGTATTGGAGCATAATTGACAATCTGAAGTATTTATCCATTGTGCCTCGAATTCTGTCAGAAATCGAGCTTTGATCGATTTCGCATCTTCTGTTTTTATTCGTTTGGAAATAGATTTTATTCAGTTCCCTTCACTCAATTGTGGCTTATATTAATGCTTGAATTCTCGTTTGCTCTTGTCTATAAATTATTTCCATTCCTGAACATATTGTGTAGCATTTATGCTATATCACATTGACTTATATAGGCACATGTATATCCCATTTTTCCGCATTTGCTTTCGATATGTGCCTATTCTAGTTTCATTCCTTTGGATATCGAATTCATCTAACATTCTTATTTGAATTGAGTTGTATGTGATTGCTTGGATTCCGTGTGTGCCCTTGCTTTCATTTCCTTTCAAGTCTGATTACAATGGTGAAAGATTATTGCTTACTTCGTATTGACTCGTAAAGGCACATGTACGTTTGGTTGTTCCGCGTGTGCTTCCGATATGTGCTATTCATTGTTCATACTATCCTTTTGTACTCTAGTGTTTGTGGGATATTGTGAACTTTTGCCAGAAATGGTGAAGGGAGTTATGCATAGAGCTTGAGATGCTCTGCCGGCCCTTATGACTTCACTCAGACGTGGGTGGATGGAGCTCCCAAACGTGGGAGACCTCCCAGACGTGGGAGACTTATGTTTGGTGGTCATTCAGAAATGGATGTACCATATTTTGTTATGGTCCCACTTCACCTTCTGTATGTTTGTTATGGTATCCAGAGCTTTGGTTATGTGTTTCTATACATGCTTTGGATATGAATGATATGAATGCAACATCAAATTCGATATTTGAGCTTCTGTTTCGTATTCATCTTTGAAATGCTCCGAAATGGTCCATACGCCATGGATATGTTCTGAAATGTTTCATTTATCATTGATATGCTTTGAAACATTTCGTACGCCTTTGATATGCTCCAAAATGTTTCATTTGTTATTGATATGCTTCGAAATGTTCCATAGGTTGTTGATATGCTCCAGAACATTTCATATGCTATTGATATGCTTCAATTACTCTATGCTCCATCTGTTATGAACCAAATATGTTTGATTGAGATGACATTTGTGATTCTGCCCTAACGAGATTACGTCTATGAATTATTATATTCTGCTTGCATTTTGAAACCTTATTTGTTTGGAAATTGCCCTCTTTTACCATGGATATGTTAATCACTTGTTGAGCTTTATATGCTCACCCCGTTGTTGTATAAATTTTTCAGGATAGCTTGTCGCTCGCTTAAATGTTAAGGTTGGGCTGAGGTAGTGGAAAACTAAAAGATTTTGGGCAGATCTTTATTAGTATATATGTTTTTGTTGTATAAGCACACTCTGCATCTAATGAAATGTTGACGATGAATCTAAACTTGTGGATTTTGTATAAGTTTAAAGGACCTCTCGTGTCTAGGATTCTGGAATGTTAAGTTTAATTCGTGTAATGATATGAACTTATGGTAAATGTTGGTTTTGTGACTGTATAGACTCTCATACTTGTGAATTTATGTTGTAGTTATTATTTTGGTGAGTTGGGTTCAGATTTTATGAATCATTGAGCGATGTGTTGTATGTTTATGAACTGCACAGGGTTTATAAATTTATAGATTATAGAGGTGAAATTTTGATTTGAATATTTTCTTAGTGACCTCAAATGTGTGATTGGATCCTGGATGGATTTGTGTTGAAATTTTTTTAATATTATCGATATTTTGAGGGGCGTGACAGAGGCTGTTCTCAATCATCTAGCAGTGTTCTCATCTCAGGTTAGATCAAATCTATAGTAGACTCTTGTTGTGATTACTTGGGGAGGTTTTAGATATTGTAGGCAGTGACGTGATCCTTATATCCCAGTTATTCTCTTGTGATTGTTGCTAGGGTTTAGGGCAAGAGATTGAGATTTGTATATTCATTATTCTCATGGTGGATTATCTCTAGTTTGCCCCGTGGTTTTTACCCTTCACATTGAAGGGGTTTTCCACGTATATCTTGGTGTTCTATTTGATTGTGGTTTCATTTAATTCAGCTGCGTATTATGGTCTTCTAATATTTGTTCAGATACAAATGTTATTCTTGTTTATATCCCCATCAGGAGATACACGCTGATAGACTAAACCGAGTATATTGGCTATGCACCATAAAATTGAATGGTTGAGTTCGTGGTGGGAGGCTCATGTAGACTGAGTTTGACCTAACTTCATCATTCTCTAATGCTGGATTTTAACTACATGCATGCATATACTTGAGGGTTCTTAGGCAAGAAGCAGCTTTATTACTGTTGTTTTTTTTTTTTCTAATTTCATTTATAACTGTTTATATTATAATCATCATTATTGATATACAAAGTTATTATTAGTCATAGGTGCTCTGCAAGCGCTCTGTAAGCTAATTACATTAGTGATGACACGTATTATTCATTTTGCTCATTATATTATTTCACACACACACACAACACACACACAACACACACACACACACAACACTTACACACACACACACAACACACACACACACATAATCATCATTATTGATATACAAAGTTATTATTAGTCATAGGTGCTCTGCAAGCGCTCTGTAAGCTAATTACATTAGTGATGACACGTATTATTCATTTTGCTCATTATATTATTTCTCTCTCTCTCTCTCTCTCTCTCACACACACACACATATATATATATATATATATATATATATATATATATATATATATATATATATATATATATATAAGACCGATAATAAGACCGATTGTAATGTTTATGGATTTGTGCAATGAGAATCGGATCGTGATGAAATCACGATAATAAGACCGATTCGTCTCTAAACATAGATCATAAACAATCCCGATCATAGGTTACTTGAGAGAGACATCGAGATAACCGAACAGACTGGTGTACTGTATACTCGTACATATGATAGAGACGGTTGGTCTCATAGCTACTCATGTGGGGATACTAGGGCTATAATATAGATGCTCATTGGAGAATGAGTTTACTAATTGATCTTCTCATAGAATGCTAGATGATTAATGATATCTTATTGTCAAACAACGATTATGTTGTCCCAGTGGTGTTTTTGATCATTAGACTTGAAACACCAAGGATATTCTGTATGAGTACTTCACTCTTAGATACCAAACATATATGTATGAAAATTCTAGATTTAGTACAGTCGGTCATCGAGAGTGGTAGTCAACCTTACAAGGGCTATTGAGTGTTGATAGAGGATCATCCGCTCTCGGTGTCATGAGAGGAATATCTCATGTTTCTTCCTTAGACAAATCTCTAGCCAGGGTTGTTCAGATTGAGAGAGAAAAAGTTCTCTAGGAGAATCCGATTAGAGTGAGACTAGAGGAGAAACCTTATGGGCTTGACAGTATCATGCCCGGTATACGGTCTCTAGGGTATTAGATGGATTAGGGACTATAGGTACATAGTAACTGAGGATAGATAGGTCTCTGGGGTATTTCGGGACTACGGCATAGTGGCATAGTACGCCCATAGTCGATGAGTCAAGTGAATTATTATAGAGATAATAATTCGCTAAGTCAGAAGAAGTTTTGATAAGTATGACTCACGACCAACTCAATATTGGGCCTAGAGGGTCATACACATATGGTAGGCATTGCGATGAGTAAAGGTTCAGATATAAGATATCCGTCGGAGCCTCTATTTTATTAGATATCCAATAAGCCTATGAATTATTGGATCATATAAATGAGATCCAATAAGAGCCAATGAGAGATTATTTGATAGAGATCTACTAATCTAAGAGGTTTGGGTAGTTGGATAAAGATTTAATACCCAATAGGGCAGGATCCATTAGGGTTAAGTTGACAGGGAGCCTCTATAAATAGGAGGGAACCAAATGTTCATAGGCTAAAGCTTCTTTTAGTTGTCATCTCCTATTCTCCTCTCTCCTTCTCCTCAGATAGTAGACCTAGAGATTTGAGGAGTGTCGTCACAACCTTATTGTGTGGATCACCGCTAGAGAGGAGGACGCTTGACCTCCTTCACCCACTCCTATAGATCTGTAGGGATTCAATGATATATGATCTCCCTAGGTAACACAATATTTCATATATACAGTTTTTTATTTTATGGATTTTGCGCACCAATCTTCGCATGATGATGAACACAATTTATGAGAAATTTAGGGATTTTGTTTTCGTTCTTTCGCTATGCTTATGATGTCACCTCTAGATTTCCCTATAGTGGTATCGGAGCCAGGTTATTCATGCGAAAGATTAGTTTTCAACTACGTGTGTTGTGTTTTAGGAAAACCTTTGTTGTCAAAATCGTTGACGCAAAAGGTAAGAGAGGGCAGCAACTGTTGCTGCCCTCGCAGATTGGCCAATGGCTGCTTGCAACCTTAGCCGAGGCCTGGCTACCTACGTGTAGGTGGCTAGCGATAGTAGTCGGTTGCTTGCGGCCAACTATTGAATCTCGTATTTTGATGATGAAACCAATTGATAAGTGTTTATGATTTAATATGCATTTTGAGTGACGCAGGATGCTTCAATCAGTGAGAGACAATTAAAACAGAAAAAATCATGTTGGGCCGGAGGAAAACATGTCAGAAGATTGGACGTCGAGCCAGAGGATCAGTCGACGTATCAATAGAAAAGCGGATATTGCACCAAGGATATCAGAGTTGCGGAGTCAACTGGCCGATTGGGCAATAGGCCACAAGAGAGGATGATGCGTCGAAGATCAAACGAAGCGTCAAGGGACCAATGACATGTCAGACAACATGATTAATGCTTAGTATTAATTGTTTAGATCGAAGTGTGTTTTTACATGTGCAGGATTAACTACGACAGCAAGGCATAAAGCAAAATGAAGTCTCGGAGTCAAGGACGCAATTTCGTTGGGAGTTTGAGAGTTCGTTGGAAGTCCAGACGTTCGTCGGAAGTTCTATAGGAACCAGTAAAGAAGTCTCAGAGCTTGCTAGAGAAGCTCATTAGAACTCGCAGAGAAGATCGTCGTGAAGTCCAGGAGCTTGCCGGGAGTCCGCTGGAACATTGCCGAGAGATCGTCAGAAGTTCGCTAGAAGCTCGCCGAAAGAAACTAGACTTACGGACTTGTTTAGCTTAGAATATGTCTTAGGAATCGTAGTTAGCACATAATTAGGTTTGAATTTGGGCCAACCCAATTAGGGGCTAGTTTGGCCCATGTAAGGATTGTGTTGGGCCCAATGAGAGGCCCAAATAATGCCCCAAGAGGTGACACCATAGTGGCACAATCTTCGAGATTATGTCAGGCAGTGGTATCGCCCAGACACAACCTCCGAGAGGCTGCAAGCAGTGGTACCGACAGTATGGGCGATGGTACCGCCCAGTGTCAGGCAATGGTACCGCCTAGTGCAGTGTTAGTGTTAGACTGACACTGGCAGTGATATCGCCCAGCGCAGGCAATGGTACCGCCCGTGCCCGGGAAACCCGGGATGAGATGGTTTTAGGCTCCAAGATTGAATCAACTTGAAGCTTATAAATACCCCTCTCATCCCTAGTTAAAAGACACAAGCACAGAGAGTTTAAAAGTGAAGAAACACTATTGCAATCGTTTGAGAAATCCCTCCTCTATATCTAAACTTAGAATTCTGTTTAGGATGAGTATGAGTACTTGTAAGGGTTGTCTCCTAAACCCGGTAAAAGGAGAAGAGGTGTGTAAGAAGGAGGTTGATCTTCGCCTATTAAAGGAAGATCGATAGTGGATGCCGGTGGCCTCGACGGAAGAGGAATTAAAGGAGTGGATGTAGGTCACGACGACTGAACCACTATAAATCGATTTACATTCATTTTCAACAAATTTACTTTTATAGCGAACTGCCTCTCCTCCTTACTGTGTTTTTACTACACCTATGCTCGCATACACTTTCAAGCAATCTTTATGAAACGGTTTTCGTCGAAATCGTTTTTATCGTACGAAGGTTTTTTGAAGATGTGATTTTATCGCTGCACTAATTCAAACCCCCCCCCCCTCTTAGTGCCGACCCCTTTCCTAACAATTGGTATCAGAACCTCGTTTTTCATATTTGGTTTAACATCCAAATAGAAATGACTCTTTTCGGCTTTCAAGAGGGTCATTCTCTCATTCGTCCTCCCTTTTTCAATGGGACAGACTACACATATTGGAAAACTCGAATGAGAGTTTTCTTGCTTTCTTTAGATTTAAACTTATGGAACATTGTCGAATCCGACTTTAAAAGGTCTTCTCTTCCAATGAAAGAGTGGAATGATTTGGAGAAGACTTTTTCTTTAAATGCTAGAGCTATGAATGCTCTATTTTGCGCCTTAGACAAAAACAAGTTTAATCAGGTTTCTATATGCGAAACAACTTTCGAAATTTGGTATACTCTCGAAATCACACATGAAGGCATTAACAAAGTTAAAGATTCGAAAATCAACTTTTTAATGCATGATTTTGAACTTTTTCAAATGAAGCTGAGTGAAACCATTGTTGACATATACACCCGTTTTACGGATGTCGTCAATGGTTTAAAAGCTCTTGGTAAAAGTTTTTCGGATTTTGAACTCGTTAACATAATTTTACGATCATTTTATAAAAATTAAAATTTAAAAATAATGGCTATTCAAGAATAAAAAAAATTGAATACTTTTTTTATCGAAGAACTTATCGGGTCTCTAATGACCTATGAAATGATGTGCAATGTACGTGAAGAACTTGAGAACCTCCTTCCAAAGAACAGGAAGGATTTCAGACTAAGAACAATTTAAGACCACTCAAGCATAAGCTCAAGTGATGGTGAACTTGAACTCCTCACGAAGAAATTTAAAAAGTTTATGAAACAAAAATTAAAGAACAAAAAAAAACGCAACTACTTGCTATGAACGCAAGAAGAAGAACACAAATTGGGATGAATCGAGCTCCTTCGAAGACGAGGAGAAAATCAACAAAGGCGAGATGACAAATTATGCCTTAACGGCATTCGACGATGAGGTAATCAAAATGTCTTTAGTTTATTTTGAAATTACATAATGCTTCTCATGACTTATTTTTAATTTAGTTTTAATTTAGTTAGAAAATTAAATATTTTTTAAATTACATGTTTAATGAAAATGCAAAAATAAAATTAGATCATGCTTACCTTTCTTATGATTTTAAAAATAATCATGAAAAATATATATTTTATGATAAACAAATAAAATGATTTTGATTGAAAATATAAAATCATACTTGATGAAATAATGTAATTTGAGATCATGCTTAATAAATTTATATTTCAAAATTATGCATGATGATTCTTACGATTTATGGATTATCGATTTTTGCCATAATGAAAGTTGCTTTTTCGGGTTTAAAAATTATGCATGTTTTGATTTGGCATAAATGAAAAAGACATGTTTATATGAAATAGTATAAGTGTTGATGATTGTATATTTAATGATGCATAGATGTAATAAAAACATTAAATGTTTTGATACCATGATTCATGATTTTATGCATGAGATTTTAAAGTTATACATAATGATTTTTGTGATTTATTGATCTTGATGATTTTTATGATAAATCTGACACTTTCATTTTAAATAATGATATATGTTTTGATTGGACAAGTTGAATGATTGAGAATAAATGATGATTTTTCTCTTGATTATAACTTATGATATTTTTTATGAATCATCATCTTGATTTTGAACTCCTACCATTTTTCTAAAAAGGAGAGATTGATGAATCTATCTATTTTTTTTATGAATCTCTTGAAAATGATTTTGATTTGACAATTTGAATTTGAATGAGTTTTATCTTGATTTTTCGAGATTTATAACTTGAGATTTCTCATGCATAAATCAAGATCTTGGTTTTTGATCTCCTATGCTTCTTTTTGTCATTTATTAAAGAGAAAAATTATCCAAATGAATCGTGAATGTTCCTTTGGTATTCATGAATTGATTATAACTTGAAAATCTTTTATGAATCAAGATTTTTTATGATCTCCTAAGAATTATTTTCGTTATTTTATTTAAGAGGAGATTTATTTAAATGAATCATGATTTCTTGGAATTATAACTTGAGAATTCTTTTTACAAATCAAGATTATTTATTATGATTCTTTCTTTTCGTTATTTGAGTTATTCAAAAAATATCATAATATGTCTCTTGATTTTCATAATTTGTCTTCATTATTTGTGCATCTCATCACCAATTTTTATTGTTAATTTTCATGTGATGATATGAAATCATGCAATACTCATGATATTATACAAATGAGAAGTTATGATCATGCATGATAGGATATACTGACATTTAGATATCATCATGATTTGAAATACTATGATTTGTTGCTAAAATGATGTACTATGAATGTCTTAGTATCATATATGATATGCTCAAAATAATGATGAATATTTTGAAAATAAATATTTGTATCGATGATTTTATATTTTAATAATGTGCATGATGAGTTATAGTGATGATTGATTTATTTTTAATATCATTTATGAAAAATGAAATGTAAGGTTTTGAAATTGTATATATTTTAATTTGAAAATACAATGATGCACAAATAAGATTGATACTTCAACTTTGTTATGATTTGAAAATTGATGTAAAGAAAAAAGAATTACAACATTGTATTCTTTCCTTCTTTTTGACAATGACAAAGGGGAGCAAAACTTGCTAGAAAGCAAATTTGCTAGCTTGCACAAGTCAAGAAGAAGCAAAAATTTGCTAGCTTGCAAATTGCATGGAGAAAGAAGTGTTATCTTACCTATCTGAAGATACAAAACATGCTAACTTGCATATCTAGCAAAATTGACTAATTTGCATATTTCAAGAAACAAGAGTTGCTTTCTTGAACATCTCAAAACTACTAACTTGCATGTTCTAAAATGTTGTAAAATTGGCTAGCTTGTACATTGTAGAACTTGCTATCTTACTACCTTGCATATCTATGATGATAGTAAAATTGCATGATGATAAAACTGGAGATTATGTTAATTATGCAACGATTTGAACTTACATCTCAAACACTTGATAGTTGACACTTCTCCTTTTTGTTGATGACAAAGGAAGAGAAGTATGATCATGTTATATATGATGATATGTTATAAATATTCATGATTAAATTTGCAGTGACTTGAATTCAGCTTGAATTCAAGGTTCTATCAATAAGGCATATTGATAGGGGGAGTTAAGGTTAACTCCGTCATCAATTGGTTGTCATCATAAAAAAGGGGGAGATTGTTAAATCTCATATTTTGATGATGAAACCAATTAATAAGTGTTTATGATTTAATCTACGTTTTGAGTGACGCAGGATGCTTCGATAAGAGAGAGACAAATAAATCAGGAAAAATCATGTTGGGCCGGAGGAAAACATGTCAGAAGATTGGACGTTGAGCCGGAGGATCGGTCGACGTATCGACAGAAGGCTTCGGGCCATGGATTCGGGCATCGGGCCAAGAAGAGCGGATATTGCGCTAAGGATATCGGAGTTGCGGAGTCAATTGGCCGATTGGGTAATAGGCCGCAAAAGAGGACGATGCGCTAAAGATCGAACGAAGCATCGAGGGACCAATGACATGCCGGACAACATGATTAATACATAGTATTAATTGTCTAGATCGAAGTGTGTTTTTACATATGTAGGATTAACTACGATCGCAAGACATAAAGCAAAATCAAGTCTCAGAGTCAAGGACGCGATTTCGTTGGGAGTTCGAGAGTTCGTCGGAAGTCCAAATGTTCGTTAGAATTTCTGCAGGAACCAGCCGAGTAGTCTCGGAGCTTGCTAGAGAAGCTCATCATAACTCACCAAGAAGATCATCGTGAAGTCCAGGAACTTGCCGGGAGTCCGCAAGAACATTGCCGAGAGATCATCAGAAGTTCGCCAAAAGATTATCGGAAGCTCGTCGGAAGAAACTAGACTTACGGACTTGTTTAGCTTAGAATATGTCTTAGGAATCATAGTTAGCATGTAATTGAGTTTGGATTTGGGCCAACCCAATTAGGGGCCAGTTGGGCTCATGTAAGGACTGTGTTGGGCCCAATGAGAGACCCAAACAGTGCCTCAAGAGGTGACACCATCGTGGCACAATCTCTGAGAGGCTGTAGACGGTGGTACCGTCGGTCTGGGCGGTGGTACTACCCAGACACAACCTCCGAGAGGCTGTAGGCGATGGTACCGCCAGTTTGGGCGGTGGTGGCACTGCCAGACTGGGCGGTGGTACCATCCAGTGTAGTGTCAATGTCAGACTGACACTAGCGGTGGTATTGCCCAACGCAGGCAGTGGTACCGCCCATGCCCGAGAAACCTAGGATGAGATGCTTTTAGGCTCCAAGTTTGAATCAACTTGAAGCCTATAAATACCCCTCTTATCCCTGGTTAAAAGACACAAGCACAGAGAGTTTAAAAGTGAAGAAACGCTGTTGCAATCACTTGAGAAATCTCTCCTCTAGATCTAACCTTAGAATTCAGTTTAGGAGTGTGAGTGTTTGTAAGGGTTGTCTCCTAAATCCGGTAAAATGAGAAGAGGGGTGTAAGAAGGAGGTTGACCTTCGCCTATTAAAGGAAGATCGATAGTGGATGCCGGTGGCCTTGACGGAAGAGGAATCAGAGGAGTGGATGTAGATTATGACGACCGAACCACTATAAATCGATTTGCATTTACTTTGAGCAAATTTACTTTTATAGCAAACTGTCTCTCCTTCTTACTGTGCTTTTACTACGTTTACGCTCATATACACTTTCAAGTAATCTTTATGAAACGGTTTTCGTCGGAATAGTTTTTATCGTACGAAGGTTTTTTGATGACGTGATTTTACCGCTGCACTAATAGGGGCGGCGTCGCCAGCGGGCACATCTCCTGCAGGCAA
Organism: Musa acuminata AAA Group; assembly: GCF_036884655.1. Classification (NCBI taxonomy): domain Eukaryota; kingdom Viridiplantae; phylum Streptophyta; class Magnoliopsida; order Zingiberales; family Musaceae; genus Musa; species Musa acuminata. The sequence goes on from NC_088328.1 coordinate 18,910,673, forward strand.
GGGCGACGCCTCCTCCCCTCGGCGCCGTGGCCGTCACTGGTAAGGTGGCGACGACCACAACGTAATAGCAGGGATGGGGTTAGGGAATTTTGGGCAAAAAGATAATTTTACACCTTATAATTTGAGAAATTTTATGTTCTATCCTTTTATTCAAATTATGAAAATACCCCTCATAATACAAAAAATTTCTTATATGACCCTAATTTCAAAAAAATATTAATTAATTAAATAGTTTAATTAACTATTATTATTATCTAGTAGTCCTACATGATGATGATATATACATGTGATGTGATTATTATTATTATTGGGGCCTGCGAGCCACCACTTTATTTCTCATTTATTATCAGGCCTGCGTACCTATAATTAAGTTGTAATCACACGAGGAGGTACAGTGGGAGTGTAAAAGCGATAGCGGGACCCACGAGACCGAGACGAATGATCGCGACATATGAAAATACGTTGAGATACCGACGGAACCGACAAGGACGAGATGGACGATCACAGGGTATGAAGATGCGCCATTACACACATAGATCTTAATGTAAGTGATTAGGCCCATTGGCTTGGGCCTGATCATATTAGGCTGTAGTCTATGATCATCTGGTGTGATTGTTTATGTGATGTGTGATTGTTTATACATCTACTATATATGTATATATATTTACATACGATGTAGATATATATTAAATATGCATGTGTGTGACATATCATATTATTAGACCAAATCAAAATCTCCTATCTCGATAATATTAAGTAGGTAAATGTGAGTCAATTAGATTGACTAACGTGGCCTTCCATTGTTATAGGTAGGGATCGATTCTCGACGTAGGTTGAGTTGGTCGAGTCCCTCGAGGCTCACCTATATCGCGAATCGCTATCTTGCCTATGACATAGAGATGTCACCGGTGACCTGAGGACATGATATGTTTGGTTGAGTCCCTCGAGGGTATATCATCGAATAACTCATCTTGTAATAATGTTGTTGACTTAACCGAATATCATGGTTGGTCGAATCCCTCGAGACCATGGTGGTTCAGAGGCTAAAAAGGATAGGAATCACAAGGAGTTGTGATCGGCAAGAGTTATCTACCTTTTGGTTAGTGTGATTGGTCGAGTCCCTCGAGGTTATACTAAGACATTGATTGGACATCGATTCTTACTAGAAGTTTGTCGGAGACTTCCGTTTCACGTGCTGAGGGTATCGCGTGATTTGCTAGAAAAATAGTCAGAGTAGATTAAGATAGAAGTCCATATCTTATTTGTTTATTTTCCTGTAATATCTGCATATTATTTATTTTGGCTGCATCTTTATTTTTAGAAAATATCGCTTTTAAATCTCTTACGTGGTATACTTGATGTCAACCGCCTCACTGGTTCGAATTATACGGATTAGCTTCGCAACTTGAGAATTGTTCACATGACAGAGAAAATCGCATACGTCCTTGATACAATAATACCTACGCTCGAGGAAGGGGCAAGAAAGGATGAGATCACTCGCTATGTGAAGTACATAGATGACTCCATTTTTGCTCAATGTTACATGTTGGGCTCCATGACTCTTGAGTTACAGAGACAACATGAAAAGATGGATGCCAGATTCATTCTCCTACATGTCTGCAAACTGTTTGAGGAACAGGAAAGGACTCAGCGATATGAGATATCCAAGAACCTCTTCCACGCTAGGATGACTGAGGGGACACCGGTTCAGAATCATGTCCTGAAGATAATTGAGTGGATAGAAAAACTCACAAGTCTAGGAATGATCCTAATGAATAACCAATGTGTGGATCCTATACTTTAGTCCCTACAAGATTTTCTTTTACAGTTTATAATAAATTTTAATATAAATAAGCTTGGGGTGACTCTCCCTGAGCTTCTCAATATGTTGAGGGAGGTAGAGAGCACTATAAAGAAAGAGAAGCTAGTTCTCTATATTAGTAAGACTTGAAAGAAAAGAAAGACGGAAAAGTCTCTTAAGAAGGGCAAGGGCTAGGGCAGACTAGGTAAAGCAAATATTGCTAAGAAAAACTCGACAAAGGACAAAGGCTAGTGCTTCCACTACAGCAAAGATGAGCACTGGAAGAGGAATTACAAATAGTACCTTACAGAGAGGGCGAAACAAAAGCTTGGAGAAGCTTTAAGTACATTCATGATCAGTCTCCATTTGTCAAACTTTTATGATAACACATGGGTATTGGATATCGGTAGTGCTTATCACATTTGTAATTCGTTGCAGGTTCTAGCAAGACCTAGGAGATTGACGAGAGGCGAGATTGACCTCAATATGGACAATAGAGCAAAAGTTGTTGTAGTAGCTGTTGGCGAGATCACCCTACACGTGCTTGGTGAAACTATTATTGTATTTGATACATGTTATTTTGTTCCTTATATTATCAAAAATATTATTTTCATTTCATATTTGACAATTAGTGGATATAAATTAGTTTTTTAGAATAATAATTGTTCAATACTATTAGATGATGAGATCATTACGAGAGGAACATTGCATAATAACTTATTTATGTTAGACACCGCTCCATATATCATGAATGAAAGTATGTCTAAGAGGAAACGAGATGAGGTGAACAGTGCACACCTGTGTCATTGTAGATTAGGTCACATCAATGAGGGAATGATTTAAAAATTACTAAAGAATAAATATATAAATCCATTCGACTATGAGTCATATACAACATACGAGAATTGCCTTTGTGGAAAACTGACCAACTCTTCTTTTAGTGGAACTAGAGAGAGAGCCACTGAGCTATTGGAACTCATATATAGTGATGTATATAGACACATGTCAATTCATGTCATAGGTGGTTACTCATACTTTATTACTTTTACTAATGATTTCTCAAGGTATGAACATGTGTATTTGATAAAGTACAAGTCTGAGGCGTTTGAGAAATTCAGAGAGTATAAGAATGAAGAGTTGAACCAGATTAGAAAGAGTATCAAGACTCTTTGATCAAATCGAGGAGGTGAGTACAGAGTTCACCTAATTTCTCAAGGACCATGGGATTCTATCCCAATGGACACATCCTTATACGTCTTAGCTGCGGTCCATTATAAGCTTCGCCGACCTACCCATCTCATACTAGGGATACGCCATAGTGACCGTAGCTTATATTCTAAACAAAGTTCCAACTAAGTCGGTAGTGTTTGCACCATGTAATATATGGAAAGGAAAGAAGCCCGATCTTAAGTTTGTTAAGATTTGAGGCTGCCCTGCCCACGTTAAAAGATACAACCCCGATAAGTTGGAATCTAGGATGAAGCGGTGCAAGTTCGTGAGGTACCCCAAGGAAACTTGTGGGTATTATTCCTATCATCCCGAGGACCAAAATGTCTTTGTAGCCAAGAGAGCGGTGTTCCTTGAGAAGAAACACATTCTTGGCGGAGATAATGGGAGCGTGATAGAGTTGAGTGAGGTTGGAGAACCTAACTTGGCAGAGACAGTGAGGTTTGAGAAGAAACACATTCTCCACATCCCGAGTTTGTTCAGGTACCTAACACATAAGTTCCAACTTTACGTAGGTCCAATAGAGTATCTCATCCTCTTGAGAGATATACAGGACATGTTAGAGGAGAGAATATTGATAATATCGATCTTCAAATCTACAAGGAGATTATTACGAGTATAGACTCTAGGAAGTGATAAGAAGCCATGAATTCTGTGATGGATTTCATGTATTCCAACAAGGTTTGAAACCTAGTTGATACACCCGAGGGTATTTACCTATCGGTTGCAAGTGGATATTCAAAAAGAAGATCAGAGTAGATGGAAAGGTAGACACCTATAAAGCAAGACTAGTGGCTAAGGGGTATCGTCAAAAGTAAGGTGTTGACTATGACAAAACCTTCTCACCCGTAGCCATGCTAAAATCCATCCAAATTCTATCGGCTATTGCATTATACTATGATTATGAGATATGACAGATGGATGTAAAAATTGTGTTCTTCAATGGCAACCTCAAGGAGGAGGTGTATATGATATAGCTTGAGGAATTTGTGTCCAAGGACTGCCCAGATAGGGTGTGTAGGTTACTTAAGTTTATTTATTACTTGATGAGGTGAAGTTGGAACATAAGATTTGATGAGACGATCAAATCTTATGACTTCGTTAAGAACGAAGGCGAGCCTTGCATATACATGAAGGTAAGTGAGAGCATTATCACCTTTTTGATGTTATATATGGATGTCATCCTAATCATTGAGAATGATGTAGGAATGCTATCTACAGTAAAAACTTGGTTATCTATACATTTCTTCATGAAGGACTTAGCAGAAGCATCCTATATCTTGGGGATTTTGATCTATAGAGATAGATTCAAGAGGATGCTTGGCTTGTCCCAATCCAGGTACATAGACACCATTGCCAAAATATTTGACATGAAAAATTTCAAAAGAGGTCTCATGTCGATGAGATATGAGGTATCGTTTTCTAGGAATATGTCCCCAAAGACTCCTGAAGAAAGGACGAATATAGATATGATACCTTATATCTTAGCGATAGGGTTTATTATATATGTCATACTATGTACCAGGTCTGATATAGCACATGCTTTGAGTGTCACGAGCAAGTATCAAGCAAATTCAGGTTTGGAGCACTACAAAGTAGTAAAGTGTATCCTTAAGTGCTTGCGAAGGACTAAGGATATTTTACTAGTATATGAAGGTAGTAGCCTTAGGGTTGAAAACTATACAGACTCGAGTTTTCAATCTGATATCGACGATAACAAGTCGAATTCAGGGTATGTATACACCCTGAATGGAGTAGTAGTATGCTGGAAGAGTTCCAAGCAAGATACTATTGTTGACTCAACCATAGAGGCGGAGTGCATTGCTGTAGTAGAGGCAACAAAGGAGGGAGTCTAGATGAAGAAGTTCATCACAGATCTGGGAGTCATGTCGGGCAGCGAGGAGCCAATTCCCTTATATTACAACAACAATGAGACGATTGCTTAAATGAAGGAACCCAAGTCTCATCATAAGTCTAAGCACATTCTGAGGAGGTTCCACCTGATTAGAGAGATCGAGACTTGAGGGGATATAGCAGTAGAAAGAGTTTCATCCGAAGATATCGCATATTCACTAACAAAACCGTTATCTCATATTATCTTTGAGTGTCACAAGGGTTTGATGGGGATCAGACATATAGGTGATTGTTTTTAGGTCAAGTAAGAGACTGCTAGTTATAGGTGTCTTACAAGCCAATCACGTGAGTGATGGCACATGCAACATGATACACATTCTTTTTGCTCATTATATTATTTAGTATTTTTTCACTTTATATTGTTTGTTGCACGCGCGCGCGCACACACACACATATATATATAATGATGTCCATGGATCTATGCAATGAGAATCAGATTATGATGAGATCATGATAATAAGACTAATTTATCTTTAAACACAGATCCTAAATAATCCCTATCATGGGATATTCAAGAGGGACATCGAGATAACCATACAAACTGGTATACTGTATACTTATAAATATGATGGAGACGACTGCTCTCATAGCAACTCGTGTGGGGATACTAGGGCTATAATACATGTGCTAATTAGAGAATGAGTTCATTGATTGATCCGCTCATGGAATGTTAGATGGTTAATGATACCTTATTGTCAAATAACAATTCTATTGTCCTAGTGGTGTATCTGGTCTTTAGACTTGAGACACCAAGGATGTCTTGTATAAGTACTTCACTCTTTGACACTAGACTTATAGGTATGAAAGTTTCAAATCTAGTACAACTGGTCATCGGGAGTGGTAGCTAACCTTGCAAGGGCTATTGAGTATCGATAGAGGATCATCCACTTTCAGTGTTATGAGAGGAATATCTCATGTATTTTTACTTAGACAAATCCCTAGCCAAGGTTGTCCGGATTGAGAGAGAAAGAGTTCTCCGAGAGAATTCGATTAGAGCGAGACTGTAGGAGAAACCGTATGGGCCTGACAATACCATGCCCGATATATAGTCTCTGGGGTATTAGATGGATGAGAGACTATATGTACATGGTAACTGAGGACAGACATGTCCAAATAGATTGAAATCTCTTGTATCGTTTAGGGACTACGACGTAGTGGCCTAGTACGTCCGTAGTCGATGAGTCGAGTGAATTATTATGGAGATAATAATTCACTAAGCCAAAAGGAGTTCTAACAAGTATGACTCACAGCCAGCTCGATATTGGGCCTAGAGAGTCACACACATATGGTAGGCATTGCGACGAGTAAAGGTTTGGATATGAGAAATTCTTCGGAGCCTATATCTTATTGGATATCCGTTAAGCCCCTTTATTATTGGATCTTATGGATGTAATCCAATAAAAGCCAATAAGAGATTATTTGATATAGATCCACTAATTTAAAAAGCTTGGGTAGTTGGATGGAAATATAATACCCAATAGGGCAGGATCCATTAGGGTTAAGTTGATAGGGAGCTGTTATAAATAGGAGGGAACTAAAGGTTCATAGGCTAGAACTTCTCTTGGTTGTCATCTCCTATTCTCCTCTTCCCTTCTCCTCAGATAGCAGGTCTGAAGATTTGAGAAGTGTCGTCACAACCCTGTTGTATGGATCACCGTCAGAGAGGATGACGCTTGACCTCCTTTACCCTCTCTTATAGATCTACAAGGATTCAGGGATATATGATCTCCCTATGTAACACAATCTTTCATATACGTAGTTTTCAATTTTACGGATTTTGCGCACAACTCTTTGTACGATGATAAATATAATTTATAAGAAATTTAATGATTTTATTTTATTTTTCTTCCGTTATGCATGTCACCCATAAATTTCTCTACAATTATGAGTTAGGAGGGCCGTCAATAGTGGGTCCATAGTGGGAAACTAACATGACATGGTACAGGTACTACAATATGTGTAATCCTGAAAATATTAGAAAACAATACATCATGGATGCAACAAAAGTAGATTTTGAATATGTAATACTATATATAATTATCTTATAGCATTACGGTAAGAGTCATACATGATGATTCGTAACTTACATTGCAGCAGGTCATATTTTGGGATAATCCATGTCCACCTTAACTTTTTCGTCTACCCTAATCATTTACAAAACTTGTCACTTTAGTCATTATTTCATTATATGTAATTAATTTATGATATTATAATAAGTAGTTTTATATAACGATTTTAATAAGCGTCTCGGTCTCTCACCTAGGTGCTTAGGCGAGGTGAGATGAGACCTAAGTGCCTTGCATAGCCTCCGGGTGATGCGATTCATTGAAGCGATGCTTGGACGCTCGCTTGAGCCTAGCATCCGACATCTCACCTAAGTGAAAGTGGCTTGTGTTTATGTATGCTTCAATTGAACATATAAGTTGGTTTAACTGAACTAATTAAGGAAAATCACCTGATCAGAGCAGTCGGAATCAAGAAAAGACCGAGAAGAGACATAGCAAAAGCATATCAAGAGATTAGAACAAAAAAGAGCCTTGGCAAAAAGGAAGGCATTGACATGAAGGCGAATACAATGGAATCAATCTGTGCTGACGACGGATGGGAGGGCAGAAGACGTGATCGATCATTAAAGGACGAAGAGTTTGAGTTTTGAAGGAAAGGGAGTAGGGGGATGACATATCCCTTTTGCTCTCTCTCTCTCTCTCTCTCTCTCTTTCTCTTTCACGATCTACCTTTTGTCGTGCCCATGTTGCGATGCATGATGGACTAATGTCAGGAAGTATTAAATTGCAATGAGAGGATTTGGGTTTCGAAAGTTTGCCATATATAAGTAGCGCACTTGGTTCCAATTCTATTGTGTCAAGACGCTAATTGACTCACCCATTTCTAGACGTGGGTCAATTATCATTCTATCAAATGGAGTCGAGCTTAAATTACGAGACAACTCAAGTATAGCAATCAAAGAATCATATCGTTATTGTTTTGATGCAAGAAGGGAAAGTGATTACTTATGCTTCTAGATAACTAAAAAGTTATGAATTGAATTATCCAACTCATGATTTGGAATTTGTAGCAATTATTTTTGCTTTAAATATTTTGAGACAGTACTTGTATAGGTGGATATTTAAAATCTTTATTAATCATAAGAGTTTAAAGTATATTTTTACTCAGAAAGAGTTAAACATGAGGCAGCGGAGATGAATAGAACTTTTAAAGGATTATGATTGTACCATTCGTTATCACCCAAGTAAAGCCAATATTGTAGCTAATGTACTTAGTAGAAAATCTATAAGTTTTATGACTAATCTGGTCGTGAAGCAATGAAAGTTATTAGAAGAATATTATGATTTGAATGTTCTGAGGAAAGGGCAAGACTCAATGATATTGATGGCTTCCATCCAGGTGCAATCTGATCTCATTCAATAAATTAAAGAAAAACAATTACGAGATCCACATTTAATCTACTTGAGGAATGAAGTAGAAAAGGGATTGAAGCCAAATTTTCAAGTTTCAAAAGATGGCCTATTGAGATTTAGAGATAGAATATGTGTTCCAAATGACCCAGATATCAAGAACCAAAATCCTGAAAGATGATCATAATTCAAAGTACACCATGCATCTTGGTAGTACTAAGATATATAGAGATTTCCAAAGTCATTATTGGTGAGAAGGCATTAAGAAGGATATTGCAATGTATGTTTCAAAGTGTTTGACTTGTCAGCAAATCAAAGCAGAATACTAGAGACCTGGAGGTTTATTGCAACCTTTAGATATTCCTGAATGGAAATAGGAATATGTTACTATGGACTTTGTTTCAGGACTACCCAGAACCTCTAGAAAGCATGATAGTATTTGGGTTATCATTGATAGGTTAACTAAATCTATAAATTTTCTATTTATCAATATGACTTATTCTATTGATAGACTTAGAGATTTATATATCAATAAAATAGTAAGACTTCATGGTATTCCAAAAGAGATCATCTCTCGTAGAGACTCCAGATTTCTATTTAGATTATGGAGAAGATTATAGAAATCTATGGGCACTAAAGTCAAGTTTAGCACTACTTATCACCCCTAAACTGATGGTCAGTCAGAAAGAACAATTCAAACACTTGAGGATTTGCTTAGAGCCTATGTTATGGATTAGAAAGGTGAATAAGATAAAGATATTTCTCTTATTGAGTTCACTTATAATAATAGTTATCATTCAAGTATTTAAAGGGCTCATTATGAAGCTTTATATAGGCGAAAGTGTAAAATACCTATATATTAGGAAGAAGTTGGCAACAGAAAGTTGTTAGCACTAGACAAAGTACAATAGATTATCGAGAAAATTCAAGTTATAAGGAAAATGTTAAAGACTGCTCAGAATCGTCAAAAGAGTTATGCTAACAACAGAAGACGAGATATTGAGTTTCAAGTCGAGGATTTAGTATTCCTGAAGGTCTCCCCTTCCAAAGGTGTTGTAAGATTTGGGAAGAAAGAAAAGTTAAGCCCATGATTTATTGAACCTTTTGAGGTCCTTGAGAGGGTTGGCTCTATCACTTGCAAGATTGCCTTGCCACCATCGTTGTGTCATAACCATGATATATTTCATGTTTCAATGATCAGAAAGTATATACCTTATTCCTCTCATATTATTAAGTATGAGCCGATTGTGATCGATAAAGACTTGTCTTATGTGGAAGAGCACACTTAGATTATTAATAAGAAGAAAAAAATTCTAAAGAATCGGATCATCACTCTAGTTAAGATGATTTGGAGGCATCATTCTAGGGAGGAAATAACCTAGGAGCTAGGGGAGGAAATGAAGAAAGTTTATCTTTATCTTTTCATCGATTAAGGTATGATAAATTTAGAGGACTAAATTTTTTTTTAAAAGGAGGGAAAGTGAAACATCTCTCATTTCTAAATTGTCGTATAAGTTTTTAATTGTAATAGAAGTATCCATTTTGAGTTTTTATAGAAGATGTTAAATATAAATTTGAGAACCTATTTATAAAATTTGAGGACCTGTTTATAGAAAATTTGATAAACTACTTATAAACTCTGAGGACCTAATCATAAATATAAATAATATAAGGATTAAATTGTAAAATATATAAAATAATAAATTCCACCGCCTAAGCCTCTCTGCCTTCTTTCCTAAGGAACCTAAGAAGGCAGCTTGCATTGGAGAAGAGAGGAAGAGAGAAAGAAGAAGAAGAGAAGAAATTTAGGGCTTTGGGTCTTTTTACTCAAATCTTCTCATTTAGGATCAAAATATTTGAAAGGCAAGTGTTCTAACCCTATCCTACAATAATCTTAATCTCTATTTTTATTTTAATTATGAATAATTTGAAATATTTTGGCTTAGCACCATATATTTCTCTCTTTTAGATATAAAACCATAAATCTAAAATTTTTTAGTAATCTGACCTCTATGCATTATTTTAGACTTAACTTTTAGTACCGAATTCTGATTTAGGCAAAACCTAATTAATTTGAAAATAGACTCATAGATCTATTTTTTTATGCCTTGATTAAAAATTTTGGAGTTTAAATGCCTGCCTGAATTTCTATTTCAATTAACCCTACAAATTCTATAAAATAGGGAACATAATTTCTAACCTTTTAATACTAAATTGCTTATAACTTGGGAACTCTGATTTATGCAAAACATAATTTATTAGATATTAGACTTATAAATATTTCTGTTATACCTGTTTTGATAGATTTAGAGAACAAATACAAACTAAAACATCTATTTTAATTGACCCTATGAATTCGGTAAAATAGTGATGATGTTTTTTGACCTTTCATCACTAAATTATTTATAACTCCCTATTGGAAACTTCAATTTATACAAAGCTTAATTTATCTTATATCTTTCAAATGACACTAATTTTGAATAAATTGGAGTATAATTAGTTATTCAAATAATTCATGAAATATGTCTCTCAAATTCTACTAGAATTGAGTTTTGTCGATTTTGCCTATTCATGTTTCATCCCTTTGAAAATTGATTTCAGTTAAAATTCTTTCTTCAATTGAGCTTTATATTATTACTTTGAATTCTTGTAGTATTATTTTTAAATTATTTACATTCCTGAATCTATTATGTAAAGTTTCTAGTTGCATCGCCTTGTTTCGTATAGGCACATGTATATTTTATTATTTTCACATATACTTCCGATATGTACCAATCTTATTATTCACAATACCCTTTTTGTATTCTGGTGTTTGTAGGAGTATTTGGATCTTTGCCAGAAATGGTAAAGGGATTATATGGACCTTTGCCAGAAATGATAAAGAGTGTATGTTTAATGTTAGGACCGAAATCAGCACTAAGAGGGAGGTGTGAATTAGTGCTTACGTAAAAATTATATCGATTTGAAAACTCGTTCAATGTAGAAAAACTGGTTCGATAAAGCCCATATAGGAAAGTGTTTAAGCTTGGCTTAGAGTAAATGTAAAGTGAAGTGAGAAGCTAAGTAAGCAATAAAAGTAAGCAGTAAAGGAAAAGAGCACACCAGATTTATAGTGGTTCGGTCGTCGTGATCTATATCTACTCTCGATTCCTATTCACTCGAGGCCACTAGCTTTCACTACCGAACATCTTTCCAATAGGCGAAGATCAACTACCCTTATAACTCTTTCTCCTTTTGACAAGCTCAAGAGAGAAACATTACACTCCCTTTTTACAAGGTAACCCTCATACACCTCCCTTATATCTACTTCTAAGCTCAAGGAGGAGGGAACTCAATGTTTCTTGCTCCTTTCTTGCTGCCCAAGTGGAGTATATAAGCCCCAAATAATTTCAAAAATAGAGCCAAAAATTTAAATTTCAAAGTCTTCAGAGTACGGGCGGTACCACCTCCTACAATGGGCGGTACCATCGCCTGCTAGTCTGACACTAGGTGGTACCACCGCCCAGTTTGACAGTACCATATGGAAAAGTGTGCTCTTATCTTTTCCAGCTCATAGGTGGTTCTACAGCTCATAGGTGGTTCTACCTAACCTTGGGTCATTGAATGGGTCTTCCACTTGGCCCAAAATAGTCCCAACTCAAGCCTAATGAGCCCCTAATTGAGCTGACATTGTTACACTCTAAAACTGATTCAATTAGACTTTAAATTTTGATTAAGACTTAATTACAATTATGAAGCTTACGTTGTCCAGCATGTCATTGTTATATCCGACACTTCGTTCGATCCTTCGGCACATCGTTCTCTCATTCGGCATATTGCCGAATCGACATATTGACTTCCCACAACACATGATCATCTTAGTGGAATCCCCGATTCTTCTGGCCTAATGCTCCAACTCATGACATAAAGTATATCCTCTGGCATATCGACCAATCATCCGACATGATGCTCTCCGGCTCAACGTTAGATTTTGCTTCCATGATTCAAATCCACGATCAAAGTTTTTCTTGCATCACTTATCTTAAATGTATATTAGTTCATAACTTCATTAATTGATTTTATCATCAAAATCCGAGAATCAACACTTAGAGTCCGCGATGCTCTGTTGGCCCCCTTTGGCTTCATCCAAACGTGGATGGATGACGCTCCTATATGTGGAAGATTATGATTGGGATCCCACTTCACCTTCTATGTGTTTGATACAATATCCAGAGCTTTGGTTATGTGTTTTTATGTGTGCCTTGAATAAGAATGAAAATGAATCAACGTTAAATATGATATTTGAGCTTCTGTTTTTTATTTGTTCTTTTGATATGATTCGAAATGCTTCTTATGCTATTGATATACCCCAATTACTCTTTACTCTCTTGTTATGAACAAAACATGCTTTGAAATGAAATGACATTGCAATTCTGTGTTTGATGAGCAGATATCTATGAACTCTTGTATTCCTACTTTACATTTTGATATCTTGTTAGTTGGAAACTGTCCTCTTTTGTCATAGATATGTTAGTCGCTTGCTAAGCTTCACATACTCACTCTATTGCTATATAAATTTTTCAGGTTTGCTAGTCACTCACTGTGATGTTTGAATTCGGCTGAGGCAGTGGAAAGCTAGAAGATTTTGGGCAAATCTTTATAAGTTGATATGTTTTTGTTGTATAAGTACACTTTGCATCTAATGTAATGTTGAGAGTAAATATGAACTTATGGGTTTTGTAAAAGTTTAAAGGATCTCTCATGTTTAGGATTTTAGAATATTCAGTTTAATTTGTATAATGATATGAATTTATAGTGAATGTTGGTTTTGTAATTATATAGATTCCCACAGTTATAGATTTATAATATGGTTATTATTTTTGTGAGTTGGCTTCGAATTTTATGAATTATCGAGTGATATGGTGTATGATTATAAACTGCATAGGTTTTATGGATTGTTAGATGTTTGAATGTTTTTAATATTCTCAAACATTAGTTTGGATCCTCGATTGGATTGTTAATAAAAATTTAATATTATCGATTTAAGACAGAGTACACCTCTTGAATATGATAATTCGGGAGGTGTGACAGAGTTGGACAAGGAGCGAGAGGATTCAGTGATTGATCCCATCGACCTCCAATTCTACAACAAAATTCAGTGCCGATGTTAGAGTAAGTCAAAGCTATGGAGAACCAAGAGGATTCTCTAATTGATGAGGCGGGAGATCCTCAATGTCCTTCGTGTTTCATCACCGAGGTAATAGAAGAAGTGGAAGCACATCCCCAGTAGGAGGAAAATCCCCCTCAGTCGAAACGTGGTGAAAGGAGCCAGATAACAATGAGTCAAATTACTTTAAGAACTATAGACACCTAATCGTTACAATTGTCCACCCAGCGTACAAAGGCAGAGGTAAAAGGAAAAGTAGTAGCATCAGCTACATTGTTAGAAAGAATCGAATTGGGTGATAAGACACCTTCGCGATCGCATTCAGTAACTCACTTGGTCCAGAAACATGGCAGCGATGCAGGCAGCAATGCCTCGACCAATGATGGCGACGACATTATGGAGTCGTTGGTCCCTTCTACGTAATTTAGGGGTAGTGTATGAACTGAGGATTAGTATTTTACACATGCCACCTAAGATTCAGATCATGGAGCTCGACAAGGTACTAGTCAAGTTTATGCACGGAAGAGGAAGGGGAAGCTAGTGAATGATTTTCAGTAGATATGACAGAGCCTACATGACGTAAACATAAAACGAAGCTCATTGCATTCATAGTTGTCGTATTATGAAGAATCTTATGGTTAATAGCAATATGGTGATAGTTTATCATACTTCTTCAAGCAACAGTATGTTATGAAGTAGCAGATTAGTAGTGAAAGTAGAAGTTCTGACATTTACCAACACATGCCTCAAGAGCCGCCTTGGACACATATGATTCACAACGATCAACCTATAACCATCACCACATTGATGCATCATTGGCATATGGTATATTAATATACTATGTCGTATAATCAATTTTAGGATTGGGTTCAACAAACATATTATATTAATATACAAATACATAGGATCGAAGACCTTGATCCACCACCCATGGAGTCCCCTCGTTCGTTTTGGTGGTAAATTCAATTATATCTACACATGTGATTACTTAATTCGTTTCAATCTTAAAGTTTAAGATATATACAAAATAATTTAAGAATTCAAATAATTTTTTTTTTAGATAATTCAATATTAACAGAAAAATGATCGGAAACAAATAAAAATTGGGAACCTTGTACAATGTTACTCCTTAAAACCCGAAAAAGATATGTGGCACTATCCTAACTTAATTTACATTAGTTTTGTTAAAACTATACTAAACGTATATTTATTTCTAACTTAAAATCTTATCCTAATTTTTTTTCTATTTTTCAAGTATTTTTGGAGTTTTTTATGTCTATTTTATGCATATTGCTTGGAAAGGTATTTTATATTCTATCGATATTGTAATTTCGTATTATACCGGTATTTTAAGCTTTGCTCGGTATGATATGGTACTGGCATATCGAGCGGTACGTTAGGGTGTACCGCTTAATATATATATATATATATATATATATATATATATATATATAAAGAAGAGGTGTATATTCCCTCGGCGACGTTACCTCCTTTTCTTCTCTTCGTTGTGTCAAACGAGGAAAAGATCGGTCTTCTCCTCATCTATAACGTTTGACGAAGATATCGAAGGTCATAGATGCCTCCAGCCTTTGGTGAAGAACGCGACGAAGGTTGCAGGTGTCTTCGGCCTTTGGCGAAGAATGTAGTGAAGAAGAAGTTGAGCCGTCGCCTCTCCATCACCTTCTGGATCGGGATCGTCGAGGGAGGGTAGCACTGGATTGGAAAGAGTCGATGTTCTCCCGATTCTCCCTCTTCTTCGAGCGCCTTCACCCTCTTCTCTCTTGACACTTTTTTTTTCTCTCATCGCAGCCAGGCTGATGCCTCTCGGTAGCGGGCGATCCACATACCAATCTACTGGTGGATCGGTATGGACGATATTATTCAAAATTAAAATCCTTATTGCTCGATACATCCTGGCGTATCGTCTATATGTTTCATTACGTTAGTACGGTATAAAATTATGAAGCTTACAAAAAGGTATTCTGAGATGTATCCAAGAAGAATCATACATTTTCTCTATAAAAAACATAATAAAATAATTCAAACTAAGGTTTCAAATTTCAATTCGGTGCTGATACCAATCAGTGGCTGGCTTAGTATGGTACCAATACAGGTCAATATACCGACACTTGGTATGGGCTGATCCTGGTTGGTGCAGCAGAATATATATATATATATATATATATATATAGAGAGAGAGAGAGAGAGAGAGAGAGAGAGAGAGAGAGAGAGAGACTGCAGATCAAAGAGGAGGCAACAAGAACAAAGAAAATAGGAGACTGGGATGGTGGCAGAGGAGACTGCTACAGCAAAGGGGAGAGAGAAGAGGATAAGTTGAGAGAGAGAGAGAGAGAGAGAGGATTCATGAACCTGAAAAATAAGTGTGTATGCAGTCCAGGGTAATTGTCTTTTTGTACAAGATGATGCATAATATGGCAAGGGCGAACATGCAACATATGAATCATGTCGCTTGTCCTATTGTTATGGCATGTGATGGTTATGAAAATATCAAGAGTATATATACTTGCCCCCATACTTGATGGTCCGTGGCAGGCCCCTGATATATCTGACTTCATATTCTCAGGGAACAAGCACCAATTATTAATAGATTGATGTAAGATTCTTGTAGCTGGCAAGTTTCACTCAACCATCCCTATACTAAGGTGTCAGGACTTCAGAGGCAACCCTGAGATGCCAACTTAATATGCTTTCATCAGAAAAGAATTTCCTCATCCTGCATCGCAAATTTTGAAGGTTTTGTTTTTCAGATTTTTTTATTATAAATGAATATTTGTGATATGTTGTAGATAGTCTTATGATTATTTCTTTTCTTGTTTGTAATATTTCTATGAGGCATACATTGCATTTCCACTCATGCATTTATAATCTTTTTTTTTCTCACTAATTTCTTAGGTGCTCTGCATCTCAATCTTAAGGACTGGAATCATAGAAAGCTATTACTGTGTCCTATATGGTAACCAGATGTCTCAGAATTCATGACATTCCATTACTTGGTCATACATGATGCTTGTATCTAGATACTTCAAGGGTTTTGTTTGCAACAATTTCTATTTGTTTACATAGTCTGAATTTTAATTTATCTTCTGTAATCATTTTAACAGGTTTTTTATTGATGATTGCTGTATTTTGGTAGGTGAATAACGCCATGTAAATCGTAGTTACTTTGATGCTCAAATCAATTGTCTGACTGCAACTAAGCAAACAAATTACCATAAAATCATGCGCTGTTAATCTCTTGGTTTTATGCATTGCATCAGTGACCTCTTTTATTCTGCTAAATAGTTTTTGACAACAAACAGTTCCTAAGAATAAAACTTGCCTGTCTGCATCATGCTTTTTAAGCTCATAATTTCAGTCACTTCAACAACAGGAACTTTCATAATTATTCTCTGATTATCCTGCTATTGTATTTAGGTTGGTTTATTGATGGCATATATTGTGCAGTTTATTCTGAGATCACTACAGGATTTTGTATTGTGGATTCTGAAACCTATGATTTGCCTTAAAGTAGCCACTTTGTGCATAGTCAGTTCTTGTAAACCATATATATACAGGTTAAATGCTAGAAGCAAATTGGTTAATTATTGTACTGATCTAGCCTCACATTTGCTTTTTCTCAGGATTTACAATAAAAGACATGGTAGATGATCTCACCACTTTTGTCTACTAAGTCACAGATTGGCATAGTCACCAAGCTCTTAGCTCTGTCATCTATGATAACCACAATAATCAGATGTTACTATCATTAAGTTTGGCTCTCTGACTTTTTATGCTTCCTATGTGTTTTGCTGCATTTTTAATTGATGTTAACCTCTGAAGCATGGAAAGCTGATTCCTTACATTCATCTCATGTTATGAAGGATCTGTCTTGTCATTAGTTCATAATACTGTTCTTGTGATGTTGGATGCTTGACAGACTATATACATTGGGTGTCTTTTCATTGACATTAAAAGGTTGGTTGACACAAGTATGTCATCCTTTGTTTCAGGAACATGAAAAGCCTAAAAAATTCTGAAGTAAATATTACACTTAAACATTCATCTTTATCTATTGCTTTCAGTTTGTTTCAGTCTTTAAATCAAGTCAAGAAGGGTAGCCACAGTTTTTGATAGTATAGTTAATTTACATGGTTAATGCCATCATCTTCAAGACAGGTAATAATTTAAGCTTTCGATGCCGCTGGTGTGAAGACAACATAAGCTTGTGGTTTCAATTCCTATATTAGCTGTTGGTGAGCACTCCTCTTCAATCATATGAACAGTCTTCATCCATGTGTTAGTCTTTATTGCCTCATTGCACATGATCATTATTTTGAGCTGTTTGAAGCCATCAATTCTACTCATTATGATTGGTTGGTCCTATATATGAAATGCCATACTCTGACAATTCCCTTACTATTTAAAATGATGGAGACAACATTTTATTTGGTTCCTCATAGACATGATTTAATCTGTGTTTTTTGTTTGACCAGCTCTTTCTTTGTGGATCTTTAAGTGCTTGGACGTCTGCCATAAAGGTTTGTGATTTGTCAATTTGACTTCTAGGTTGTCTTAGTGGTGATAGGTGATGGCACTGACATATCTTAGGGCCTACAAGCACCAATAATACTGGACGATTCAGCAATAAAAAGTGATGCTTAGGCTTCACCACACCTATTTGGTGGCAATCAGATTAGGTCCATGCATAGATTAAAAGTTTGAGAACTTAATAATATGTCAATGGATAATTCTGGACTTTTAGTTTTACTAAATGAGCAGAATCACGCCCTAAAAACACTGGCCAGTTTGAAATAAGGTGATGATCATCATGTCACTTTGTTGATTTCTTTGTCTCTGTAGCAACTTCATTCACCAGCATTTTGCAGGATTATACCTCAATTTGATTTCTATCACACACTGCTCCCCATCTTAACTGATGAATTGTGGCCATTGTTCTTTCTAAAGAAAGTAGCACTTGAATGATGCATGCATCTATGACAGACACCATTTTCATTTAAAAAACTGAGTGAAACTTGGATCTCTTAGATGGTTTGTGGGGGCACAAAAGTGGCACTGTCAATCCAACAACAAGTATTATATATAATTAGTAAAACTATTCAATGCAGAATCCCCAATGTTTTCTTCCTTGTTCTTACTAAGGTCAATTGCCATCATATGTTGGGACCCTTGCACATCCCATCATTCATGAAGGAAATCCTACAGCACTCCGGTCTCCATGCCATTTGAAGAACCAACAGTAGGATAGCCTGTGGATTACTAGTATGAAACAAAGGTAAGAAAATCCAACTCATAAGAATGTTATTCCTGCTTGATAGGAAGAAGGGAGCGACAGGGGTAAAGATGGGGCCATTGCACTGAGAATGATCCAAAGTAAACTTTGAGGTATGTCTGTCATTCTTGAGCACTTTGCGTATTATTAGGACAATGTGCTTTGGTACGGAAGGAGACAAAATCCAAGAAATTGGGGAATTAGGTATCATCTTTCCTTTTCTATTAATGCCGATGGACATGACAGCTCTTGAGGACTAAGGCACTCCCAAAACTAAATTGCTGATGTACAGATATGAGCGTGCACATGCTCAATTTCTTGTAGGGAAACTGTGTCAAGAATAAAGGTCGTATATGCAGATGATAATTCTTCGACCATAATTTTGCTAGTAACAAAAAGAGGGAGAAGAGAAAGAAATTGTTTAGTTCTGCTATATTGAAAAGTGAAAAAGGTACAAAGATTCTACACCACATTGCTCTTCTTCTTTTGCTGCAATCTTCCAGTCTTTGGAAGGTGGTATTCTTAATCATGCATCAGTTGCTATCCCAGTTGCTTTCATATTTTCAGAGAAACACTTTGGTGACCTCATTTCATGATCTTAGGACTCATCCATTGAGAGTAAAAGCTCCTTTTGGCAGTACTCCCTACTAATTGATGGACTACTTGTAGAAACAATGTGGACCACCTTCTAATGTTGGCTTATTCACCCTTCAAGACAAAGAGATAAGGTCTGGGGCTCACAGCCTTGTGTAGTGATCATAGTAGGACAACATTATCTTTGCTACATTGGTCTTCCTTGATACCCAAGCAGGACATGCCAATATGCTACTTCACTGTCCCTTAGCTGTAACCAAATTGATGTTTCACTAGTATCCTCATAGACTACCACCATCATCACCCCTTGCACGATTAAATTGATGTTTCACAGATATTCCATGGCTGGCTGTAGTGATAAGGTCTGTGATTCACAATGTTTTTTTATTTAGGAAATGTTTTCTTATTCTCTTGATACACTTGCACTCACTAGGAAACATCGGCAAAGGCAAGGTCAGCTTCATTGGATCACTAGCATGGAATATTTGCTGCAAACAAGTGCAAGTATAAAATGAAGATACTCTTAGTTTGATGCTTAATGATGGATACAATGTATGGAATATTTGCTGCTATAGGTGGGTTCACAGATTGACATTATTTTAGTGCTAGTCAAAGCCACCACATATTTTTCTCTTTTGTCAAAACATTGATCTCATCTTTGTTATTGGCAAAGCCAACCTTGACTTGACTAAACAAGCAAACCAAATCTATATTGAACTATTGTGCCCAGGAATTACTTTATATTTGCTTGTGTACTTCTCTTCAAAGATCTGTGACTAACAACTATTATACTACAGTTGATGTTGGTGATTCACTAAACTTGAGTGGTAGAAGAAGCATCATGTACTGTTGCTGTTCATGGACTCTGCGTCAAATGTGCCTCCTTGTTCGATGAAGAACACGAATCCTCGGGCATATCATTGGAACTGTATTTTTCATCTGTTGTGCCTCTGATGGATCATCAACTGCAACATTGAAACAATGGTGTTTTGTTTGGCCTCTATTCATTAGCAGTGAAAATTGGATGAGATGTCTTTGATCATTCATCAACTGCTGAGAAACTGTTTAAGATGAGAACACATCGTCAATTCAAGCAATGCATGGCACCTTACAACCAGTCTCAAAATATCATTGCATCATCTTTGCACAGGAACTTTTACTAGAATACAGTATGGATTTTGTGTGGCTCATGACAGCTAATTAAAAAACCTCATAAATCAACAGATGATTTTGATCATCATGTATCAGTTGCTTGAAAATTTTGTACGTCAACAAATTTATTGTAAGGTTTGCATGGTCAAAGACAGATGAAGGCCCCCTCCCCCTACCTAAGGTAAGCTGGACACAGCAAGGACATGAATGCTGAATGATTAAAGAAGAAGCTGCTCCTCTAATGGAGGGGTCCCAAATCAATACAAGAGATGGTCAGAATCTGTGAACAGGATAAATATGATCTTCCACATTCTTTGTTTAATCCCCAGTTACCAACCATCACATGAACCCAATCATGCCACCAAACACATCTTAATCATTGATGACAAGATGAATCAACCATCCTCTCTACCACCTCCATTGATCTTTAATTGACTTTGACCTCCATTTATCATTAATTGTTTTAGTTGAACTTCCAAGCATATTGATTTATATCAACAAACTCACCAAAGAATTTGCTTTATTTACTAGGATTTGTTGAACATTCAAATCAAATTATCTTTGAACTTGAAAAGCTGCACAAGATACCTGCAAATTATCCATCTCAAGACAAGCAAAATGTTTCCATTGCTATGTAGTGTCAAATTCGATCATTAGGCCGATACGTCCAATCTGATTTGATGTAGCTTATTTTCGTTATCATCGAATGTAAAAATATTTTCGATATGAGTTTTTTTTTTTCGATATAGACAACCCGAGGATGATGTGGAGTCCCTATAAAATTAATCATGCTCAAATTAGATTCGGACCGACTTTGAGCATATATATATTTATTTATGAAAGATTTACTTTTTGATTATTGATATATTTCTATTAAAATTTGATGCTAAGGTGGCAGATGAATTGGCTGATTCGGAAGATACTGTAGTCCATTAGAATATAACATTTACCATATCTAACACAAACAAAAAGTTATCATCAGAACTCATTTATCCTAAACTTTGTGAGTCATTGTAAGACTCCATTGTATGACAAATCAAGCAGTAGAAGATTGAGATAATCACAGAGATGTAATGACAGAACAATCTTTCTCTCTCTCTCTCTCTCTCTAAACGTAAGTACGTATGTGAGCTTTAACAGTGAGGTTCTTTGCATGGGTCTTCCATGAAAGGGATGAGCAACCATGGACTCCTCGTTTAGCTACAGCATGTCAAGGTTTGTGGTTGTTTTCTGTGTCAGGATATGATGATGGAAGACAGGAGGCAAAGCTCTGACGAGACTGCTTTGATCCACTCCGACTACATCTTCTTCTTCGGCCAATGCCTGCTTTCACTTTTACTGGCCCAGCTCTGAAGTCATGCAGATCTCATCTGCCCATGGAAGCAGCTGTTTGACTGTGACCTCCCCTTCCTTTAAGAACACCCCTCGCTACCTCATTCCTCTTCCCACTCGCTTCCGCATTGAGGCTTCAGGCTGACATGGGGAGGCACTCTTCCTGCTACAAGCCGAAGCTGCGCAAGGGCTTGTGGTCTCCGGAGGAGGATGAGAAGCTGCTGAATCATATCACCAGATTCGGCCATGGATGCTGGAGCTCCGTGCCTAAGTTAGCAGGTAACTAGTCATTCCCTGTTGCTTCAGAGTTAATGGCTCCTCGCAGGAAGATGAAGCAACCAGTTGCAGGTCTGCAAAGGTGCGGCAAGAGCTGCAGGTTGAGGTGGATGAACTACCTGCGGCCCGATCTCAAGAGGGGCACCTTCTCGCAGCAGGAGGAGGACCTCATCGTCGACCTCCATGCTGTCTTGGGCAACAGGTACCGGCCCTCCGTGGCGGTTCTGCTGATCTCTGTGTCCTGTCCTCAGGAGCTAATACGATGTGACCTCTCTTGCCTTCAGGTGGTCGCAGATCGCGTCGCAGTTGCCGGGGAGGACGGACAACGAGATCAAGAACTTCTGGAACTCCTCCCTGAAGAAAAAGCTGCAGCAGAGCGGCGTCGATCCCAGCACCCACAAGCCGCTCGACCAGGCCGACAAGGCCTCGGGATCGAGCGAGTCGAAGCTCTTCATCTCCGACGGCAGCCACACTGGCTCCTTCCGGCATTCCCCTTACAGCTCCAACTGTGGTGGCGAGGAGAAAGCGTCGGATGGGCCTCTCTGGTTCGAGCAGAACTGTAGGCTGCTCAATGTGATCCCCGAACTGAGCTCATTGCAGCTGAAGCCCATGCTCCATCTGCCACACGACACTTTGCTGACACCTTCGCAGTTCTTGGAGGCTGGCAACCCGAGCAACAGCAGTGCGAGCAGCGTCAACGGCAGCATCGGGGTCGAGTTGCAGAGCAGCATCTTGCCATGGCCAGAGCTGTTGCCGCACAATCTTGAAGAAGAGCCAGGAGATCTGAAATGGTCCGAGTACCTCAACGGCGCCGCCATTACATCGGCGGAGATCCGGTGCTCGTATGGAGTCGGCAAAGGAGGAGAGGAGTTGGATCCCTGGCACCAGGATCAGCAGCTGCTGCATCCTTCTCTGATGCATGGCAAGAACTTTCAGATCCAGTAAACGATGACTACAGCCTTTGAACACTTGTCAAGATCGAAAACTCGACGGGAAAAGCTTCCTCATGGAGCCTGTGATGCAGTGAATTCAAAGCCAAAAGAGAAGAAAACTGAGTTCTGGATTCGGAGGAAGAAGTGTTCTTCCAATACTTAGCTTCTTCTCATGTATACAGGAACTCATGATACAGTCGCTAGCTGTGTTGTCTGTGAACAATTCGCCAGAGTTAATCTGTTTTCTCGCATCAATTCAATTGTCATTCTATCATGTAAAGAATAAAGAATTCTGTAGCGATCTGAAGTCCCCCTCAGATTTCCTTTTGCTGATGATATCACAAATCCTGAGAGACAAAAATATTAGCTTTTTGGCAGTCAGCATTCAAATCTGCAAAGACAACTGCACATCACTGTTCTTGTTCGATCACATGATAACTACTCAAATCACCTCAGCTTCAGTTTGCAGTACAAGCAACTTTGATCAGATTCTGAAGCTATGGAACTAAGTTAATTGCTGCAATGGAATTGACTGAAGTTTGTGCATGAAGACTCATAATGAACATGCTGATCATTGCTTGCATAAAATAAGAGAATTCATGACCAAATAGATGGTGAATGGAGCCTTCTTGCTGAGAAGCATCTCCTTCTCACTTCCAAGTTCTTGTCCTTGGCTTTGTTTTCCTCCTATGAAACAAGATGCCACCACATGCTGATGCTTGCCATGAAACAGTTCATAGATGGTGGATGAAGACATTTTGGCATCAACCTTATCACACATAATTATATAATATCTTAAATGATGTAACTTAATGATCGATTGTAAAGATGATTTGAGCTTTCAAAAGAATGAGCTTTCAAGGAACATGAAAATTGATAGAAATTTTAGCCTTCATGACAGATCATTGTCAAAAAGGTTCATCACATTATACCTTGGATGTCCACAACACTTGAGACAGAGACTATGGACCCTTTTATAATCGAGAAGTAATTAAAAATATATTTGTAAAATAGAAGATGAGTGAGTATAATTAACCAGAGACAAAATCATGGACTATAACATG
Organism: Musa acuminata AAA Group; assembly: GCF_036884655.1. Taxonomy (NCBI): domain Eukaryota; kingdom Viridiplantae; phylum Streptophyta; class Magnoliopsida; order Zingiberales; family Musaceae; genus Musa; species Musa acuminata. The sequence continues at coordinate 18,934,817 of NC_088328.1, forward strand.
AACGCACCAATCATTTAACCCAATAAGAAAGAGTACATCTGTGGCGGGTTGCAATACCTTCGAACAAAGTATGGAGCACATCATAAGCTGGTCTTCTTGAGCTGGTCTTCTTGTTTGTTTGACGCAAACAAAGGCATGTGAACTCCATTATTAGATTCTCTAACATAATCTCACACCTGTAATATTAATGTCTGCGAGGAGATTCAACACCTGAGACCAGCCATGGCTTCGGCCTCTCACAGTGGCGTTCATGTCTTCGAGACGCGTCGTTGGAGTAAAGGAGACTGTCACCATAAATTAGCTTCGTAAAGCTGATGTCCATTCACCACTGTAAGTGTTCATCTCCTGTTTTTTACTTACTACTGTAATAACCAGATTTTATTCCCTATTTTTCTAAATTGAAATTTTCTACAAGTTAATATATTTCCTTGCATGAGTAACCTGAAATCAATACCTACGAGAGAGTTAGGAATCAAATAATAAATTTTTTTAATTAATTAATAATTCAAATTATCAAAAGTTATTACCTTTCTTTAAAGGGAGTATAGCATACATATACACACACACACACTCTCTCTCTCTAATCAAGAGACTTCAAGCTCTCTTCATATTGTATTGATGTGGATTTTCCATCTCTCCTTAATATTTTAATTATTGTTTTTGAAATATTTAATTTATGATTTTGTCTGCTCATGAATTTGATTATATGGTGTACAATTTATAGTATTAAATTTTTGTTACTTATCCATGATTTCTTTTTTTTTTTTGGTTGCTAGCACATATTTTTTGATATAAATTTCTTGATATTCATGTCATTTATATTTAAAAATATTTAATTATTGTTTAGAATTTCTAAAACCTATGTTTGCAATTGCATGACTTGAATTTCTATGTTTAAACATTTTAATATTTCTAAAATATTAAATTGACGTGGACTAGAACCTGAGACTCAATTGCCTCACTCAACTCATTGGCCAAACAGCTCCATGCAGTCCAACTAGCTTATGTTTTAAAACGTTCTAATTTTGTGTTTTAGATCTTATCTTTTGATATTTAGATCTGTTCTAATAGATAATTTAACATTTAAAATATATTATTAATTACTGAATAAAAATATGTTAATTCTTACGTTTGCTCTCAATATATTCTGTATTCCATTATAAAAAGGTTTCTCCTTGCTTTATTTTATGAGTAATTTTTTAAAAAAAAAATATTTTTTTTTCTTTTTCTCCGAGAAACACCTGATATTTTTATTTTTCCTATATGTTATCTAATTATATATAAGTATTTTCCTTCCCTGCTTGTCGCTTCTGCTCTAACTTATCGCCTTTGGCTTTTACTCTTATCATGAGCCTATGCGACACCTTGCTTGATCATTATGTTTGTCGCCTTTGTCCCTTCCTCACTTATTGTGTCCATCACATTAATTACCTTTGTTATAAGAAAAAACAAATGAAGGCACATATCCTCTATTTCGTGATACGAAGATAACAAGCATAATAGACAGAGAAGGATGCAATACCTCATGATGGACGTAAGAGACGAAAACGATCGATGTGATTAGTGGGAAAAACATCATATAGAGATAAGACCTTGCAATAGGAGCATGAGTCGAAGGTGACGAGTAAATAAGTAGACGATGAAGATAGGAAAGAAATAGCATTTATAGAATTATAACAAATAGGGATATTATATGAAAAAAAAACATAAGATGCTTTCTTTAAAAAAAGAAGAAGAAGGAAATGTAAAGTTTTTCAAGAAAATCACCCATATTTTGTCGAACAATGACATGTTACATCCCAAAACAGTGTATGATTCAAACGAAGAGTATGGGGTATCACAGCCCATGGGTGGTTCCAACCTGATTCGCTTTCATCTTCAAAACACCATACTTCAATATAGACGTCCTGTATGAATCCACGTGTCTTATGCGCGGGGACTAACCAGTGTGTGGGGAACCAATCCCTGTCGTGTGAATTATTCTTCTCGTCCTCTCCCTCACCACTCTGCGGTTCCAAGTGTTGGGCTGATCGAGGGATTACGGCCCATGGGGTCCTTCCCCAAGACTTCGAAGCCGCTTTGATCTCTAAAACACCACAGCTCTGTAGTCGACCTCCCGAAGACATCCACGTGTTCCATTCCGTGGGCCCGATCACCGTCATAAAGGTCTTTTGTGAACACATCCCTGTCCCGTGGATTCTTCCCCTCGTCCGCTCTCTCATGTGATATAACGTGTTGGGCTGGGTCAGATATTACAGCCCACGAACCGTCCCTGAGAACTTTAGATTCGCTTTGATTCCCCCAACACAGTAGTTAAAGATAAACCTCCATAAGCCATCCACGCGTCCTTCTTTTGTGGGGCCGGACCACGTTCATGTATGCTTATGGGAAATAAAACCCTGTCCCGTGATTTGTCCCCGTCACACCCGCTCTCTTCCCCACCTTCTTCGGTAAACCCTTTCCAAACCGCCTGCCCGAAACCTAATTCTTGCCCTTCCATTGCTCCACCCCCCTATCGCACCCTTCGAATGCCCTAATAAATCTTTCTCCGATTCCCCCCCCTTCCCCTCCTCCTCCTCGTCCTCCTCCTCATTGATCTTTCGTTGGATTTTGGCTGGTACCGGCGCGTCGTCGAACGCGGGGGAGGGACGCGGATCACGCGTTCGATTGACGTCGGTGTTGGATTTGATTGTGCATTTTTTTACTTCGAACTGCGTTGGTATCAAGCTACGTTGATAGGAGAAGCAATCTTTCGACCATTATATAAGCTGACTGCGTTCACTTGCTTCCATACATCGCTCTGTTTCAGAACCCTAATTGGTCTTCGATCGGGAGGCAGGATCCGCAGCATATAAGCTGACTGCGTTCACTTGCTTCCATCCATCTCTCTGTTGCTGAACTCTAATTTGTCTTCGATCGGATCCGCAGCCATGTTCGGTCCCACCAATCGTAAGCTGCTTATTTTCCCTGGTGCATCGATTCGTTTCGCATATTCTCCTTTCCTTGGATTATTGTAGCAGCATTTTGATCGGGTTCTTAAAGATTCCACCTTTTTGTTTAATCCCGAGCTTTGTGAATATTTTTTGATCTCTTGGTGAGTGGCATATGCTGTTACCTTGTCAAGGTTACTTCATTCCGTCGATTTGGTTGTGGAAGCTCGTTCTAGGATCGGTGTCGTTTGACTTGGTGGTAACTTGTTGGTGTTTAAGATGCAGTGGGGTTCACCGGGTTTGTCGTGCAAAATCCGTGATATCTTGCTCTCGATTTCTTCATGTTCTTTTGTTTTCCTGCGTTTGCCGTTCTTTTTCTTTGAATGGTATATTCATTAGGTATTATAAACTTGCTTTTGCATGTACTAGTAAGTTGATGTTCTAGGCCGCAACTCAAAACGCTGCCTTTGCCAGCCCTTCTTATTCTCAAAATCATTCTGATGGCAGGCGTAATATCGCTTTTATGGTTATATCTTATAGTTTTTGGCTTGTATTTTTATTTATTTTTTTTTTTGCGCCGATGAGAAGCATATTTTTTGTTGCTTGTCCTTGAGTTTTGTTATCTCAGTTACAATTTTTATTCTTTGTACTATGAGGCTGTTTATCTTATGTTTTTGTATATATGATTATTTCTTTTCTTCTTCTGAGTGTGGTTAATTGGATGTGCAGCTTTCGGTCAGTCTTCAAGTAGTTCTTTTGGTTCCCAGTCAGTGTTTGGGCAAACAAGCTCTAGTGGCAATAATCCATTTGCCCCAAAACCATTTGGAAGTTCAAATCCTTTTGGTTCTCAGACAGGAGGTTCAGTCTTTGGCAGCACATCTACTGGTGTCTTTGGGCAGCCTTCTACACCTGCCTTTGGTGCTTCATCAGCTCCAGCTTTTGGGAGTTCCATGCCTGCCTTTGGGGCATCATCAACTCCTGCTTTTGGCGGCTCTTCCTCTTCCTTCGGTGGTGAGTATATCTGGGACTAAAATAGTTAGTAAATCGCAGCCAAGTCTTTCACATTGATTATTAACTGTATGATGCACCGGCTCCCTGCTAAATTGTATGTTTCTTGTTAATTGAATTAATCTTACAGACAACTTGAGCAAGTGAGTCTTTTTCTGATATGGTTATTTAGTGTCTATTTGGTTTTGAGTATCCAAAGTATAAAGTAAATTATCATGAGAATAATATTAAAGGAATAGTTTATGCTCCTTGATATTTGGCAGTTTTTATGAGGAATAACAACAACATACTATGATTTCTTGTCTCCTTAGCAAGGAGTAAGTAAGTTTTGTCTTTTGGGAGTTTTGGTAGAGTTTGTCCAGTTCATTTAGCTCGTGACCGGATAGCTTATTCTCATTACTGAATCTCAGAAAGAAGTCTCCTCTGGAAGTCATTACGAAATAAATGCTTATTCAGACGCTTAGCCCTTAATGAACAGGGCCGTTGGAATTATATCTCCCAGTGCTTGTGCAACCAAGATTCATATACCAGCTGTTAGTAGTCTTTCTGTAAATAAATAGCTTCCTTGGAAGGACAAGACATGCTACTTCATTTCTTACTCTTTTATACATATAATTTTTTTTCAAAATAAACTTTTGTTACTTCTTAACTATTCAAGGCAACCTTTGCAGATAAAGGAGTACACTGAGATTTGCCAACATTTGCAATGACCAACATGGTTAGGCAAATAACAAAATTCTACAACATTCAATCTACCCTGTTAATATCTAATGTCTTTTGATGATAGATCTAAGAGACCAGGGAACGCAGGTGTTCCCCTTGACAAAATTTAAGACTTCTGTGCATCCTACTTAAGCCAAATTATAGAATGGTTGAGCTCCTCAACTTTCTCAATTCCTCCAGAATTGCATGACCTTCGGACATACAAGAGCAACTGGCTTTACAAGGGCTGCATCCAATATCTTCATTCATCTTCCTTAAGACAAAGTCTTTTGGCATGTACTTGCAGACACATCATAGGAAACAAATAAGCCATCAGTTTCTACAATATAGCCATTATTTCACATTAATTTTAACAAGAGAACCATCTATCCTCTCTTTTACTTCTTATAAAATGGCATAAAGTACAACGATTTTTTTGCACAATTTTGTGTAGTGTCATGGGGTTGCCTAATCAGAAATTAAAAATCTTAACTCTAATTGTACCCTAGAAAATCAGGATGTATGCAAGGCTCTAAGACAACACCAATTGATGTAATTGGGAGTGCACTATTGTGACAGATGGCTTAGTGAGGAAGGAATGCAATAAATTGTGTCCAGAACAGGGCATTTTTTAGTATGTCTGTGGACCTGACCTAGTCATTATATGCTTTTACCAGTATTTGAAACAACTGCTCTTTTTGTTTAAGAAAAAGGGAAAGTAGAAATAAGTTAAAACTCCACTAATTTGAAATTGGTGTGTTACGTTTGCTAATCTTAGAATACATTGATTATTTTGGAGTTTCCCTGCCTCGAGCTACACCTATTACCATTGAAATATGTGTTTTCATTGCATAGCTAATATGTCATTGATATGATGATTTGATCTGTATATGATAATGCAACCCATATGCTAAGTTGCTAATTGTAAGGAATCCTGTTAGCCTTTGACTCATTAAACAAAATAGGTTTATGTGAGTAAGCTGTAATCTATATGATGTCATTACAATCCTTGTAGCTGTTTCCATTTGAGATTGTTCCTAGGATCCTAAGAATTATAGACACGTCAATTTGGTGGGCGTATCCGTGTCGCACGTGTCAGACATGGATACGTCACCAACACGGTTGGACACGTCTTTATTTTTATTTTTGGACACAAGCACCGCCCCTGTGGCCTTCCTTACCTCTCCCGCGGCCTTCCTCATGTGCCACATGAGCGTGGCACTCGCGTGGCCCTCATATGAGGGCCATTAGCTTCGGGGAGGCACATTGACGACGTTGTTGTGGCTCTGCCTAGTGTCCCAAGCCCACCTGCGTCTAGTTGAAGCCATCGTTGCTCGCCCTCAGGGCCTCGACAACCTCTCGTTTCACCCACGAAGCCTTCTTCCTCATCCGTGAAGCCTTCTCATGGGTGAAGCCTTCTACCTCACCTTCTAGTGCTCGACCCACACTTCCTCATCGGCGAACAGTATCGCATGGTACGATGCTGACCATGACCCATCCTTCACAGTTCACCAGCCTTCTACTTTCCCAGATTTCGCATTTCTGTAGGTCAGATTTCTCTTGCACCACAAGTTACAATGCTGACCCAAACCATGGTGGGATGCATGGTGGCACGTTTCCCCTCACTTTGTATTGCAGTTAAATAATTAGGATACTCTAGAGAAAAAAACTAAATTATTGATCAATTCTAAACTAAGATCTTAATTAGTTAATAATTTCTTGATTTATTTTTGAACTAAACTTTTAACTGAAGGAACCTGTATTAATATGTTTTAATTAATAATTTCTCTTAATTGATTATAGAATCATACTACAGTAGTTGTTAGTAATAGAAAAAAAATATGTTATCTAAAGCTGATTATACAATTACACTTCCTTTACTTCTTATTAACTGCATAATAAGTTTTTATTATACCTATGATTAATTTCAAGCAGAAATGTAATGTCTAGAGGTTTATCAAGAACTAACATATAGCAGTAGGCAATTCATGTAAAATTAATCATATATCCAAGCTAACAGATTACTACCAAATATGTTTTTACATCTTAAAATGAGCATTAGATAAAGTTAGCATGGGAAATTTTTAACTGTGGGGTTCTAAGAAATCTCCATATACGGATCCGAATTGCAACAAAAATATCAACTGCATCTTTAAACCCTGACAGGAGACGTCTGGATCTAAAATTTCAAATAGTTGCAAACATTAAGATTTTATTTGTTCACATTGCTGAGTTTATATAATTTATGTACAAATATTATAAAACCCATGTTAATCGAATATTATATATATTAAAAGATACATGTGTCCTCGATGTGTCCGTGTCCTAATTTTTTTAAAAATAGCATGTCGTCGTGTCCGTGTCATGTCGTGTTTGTGTGTCCATGCTGCTTAGCTATGATATAGCTTATTGTTAGCAATTAGTGTGCTGCCCATCATATGAGGACCTGTTCGTCTTAATTCTTTGGAAGCAATCAATACACTGCTTGGAGACACCTGGTGTTGTAACATCTCATGAAAATTCTTCACTATATAAAAATGAGAACTTTTGTTGGTTTGGAGTTTTATCATGTAGTGGAGCCTTCTTTTGTGGAAGACTCTTTGATGGCAACATCTGGTAGGAGGACTCTAGATCTCTTCATGTATCTGCTTTGGTAATGATGAGCTTATATGTAAGTATGTTATAGTTGGTTTGGACTTCATGTTGCAGGTTCTGTTAAATTTGTATTCTATACTGGATATTTGCATTGGTAATGATGCTTGTTTGTAAATACATAGCTTGTAGTAGGGGGTTAAATTTTTAAGTCTTGGCAAATTTTTACTCTTATACTGGATTCTTATACTTTCTTACCAGGCTATAATATTGTTGTATCAATATTGTCAAATATTTATGAGAGATTTCACTGCTATGAGTTGAACCCTAAAAAACATTATAGTTTAATTTTTGGCTTCTCTATGGTAGTTATTTGTATTATATTGTTTTCTATTGTCATTTTGTTGTTGGAAATGCCACCTTATGCTGAAATGATTATGTTGTTTGTAGGTTCTTCCTTGTTTGGTCAGAAGCCGGCCTTTGGAAGCTTTGGTTCATCTCCTAGCCAATCAAGTCCTTTTGGTAGTACATTTCAGCAAACACAGCCAGCATTTGGGAACAGCCTTTTTGGTTCCACATCACCATTTGGTGCATCCAGTCAACCTGCATTTGGTGCCACTACGACCCCCACTTTTGGATCTGCTAGCACCCCTTCTTTTGGTGCTACAACTACCCCAACTTTTGGTGCCACAAGCACACCCGCATTTGGTTCTACTGCAACCCCAGCATTTGGGTCAACATCGACATCACCGTTTGGTACTACGGGAGGTTCTTTTGGGGTCTCAAGTTCTCCAGCATTTGGTTCAACAGTGACACCATCTTTTGGGGCTCCGACTGCCCCTACATTTGGGTCCTCAAGCACTCCTGCATTTGGGGCATCTACTGCTCCCACATTTGGCTCTCCAACAGTTTCTGGTTTTGGTGCATCAAGTACTCCTTCATTTGGTTTTGGCTCCACCCCTTCCTTTGGACAGTCAGCATCTGCATTTGGTAGCACACCTTTTGGAGCATCACCATCTCCTTTTGGTGCTCAGAGTTCCCCATTTGGTAAGTTACTTTTTTTCCATTTACCCAGAAGCCCTCTGTTCCTTGAGAGCGGGAAACCTGAAAAGCATTGTTTGTATTGTCGGTTTGAAATTCACATATGTAAACTTGCTTTATAGTTGGCTATCTTTGGATGTTGAACGAAAGAATGCTCATTTTTCATGTCCTTTTTTTCTTGTTTTCCCCTATATTACCCTTTTATTTATGCTCTTATCATTATTCTCTGGGCTTTTTGTTCACCTACATGTATATTGATGTTTTGCAGGTGCTCAAGCAACAACACCAACATTTGGTAGCCCGGGATTTGGACAATCAACTTTTGGGGGTCAACCTGGAGGGACAAGAGCAGCAGCATTTAGCCCAACGCCTGAGGTTGATGGTGGCACTGGTAGTCAGCCTGCTGGCAAGATGGAGTCAATATCTGCCATGCCTGCATATAAAGATAGGAGTCATGAGGAACTAAGATGGGAGGATTATCAACGTGGTGATAAAGGTAAGAACAAACCTTTAAGTACTGTTGTGGGGCTTTTCTCGGGGTATACATACTTTTTCAGGGCATATAACAAGGCATCTTCATTATGGCATGTAGATAAATCCCCTTCTTATTTTGTGAGGCAAAAATTGTTTAGTCTTCCCTTGGCTTTTCTTTCTCAAGAGATTTTGGCTTCATGTATTAGTATATTTCTGATTGCTGGTTGTATGTTCTAAAGCATGCTTCACACTAGATGTGTTCTTATTTTTTATAATCCTCAAATGGTATATTTTATGCCAATTTTCAGTATATTTTTCGTCCTATATCTTCTTCACCTAATAATGACCTGGTTAATGTGATTTCTAGGTGGTCCAAATCCTTCGGGGCAGCCTGCAGGTGCCATCAATTTTTCGGCTTCATCTCAAACCAGCCCCTTTGGTTCTGCAGGCACATTTGGTCAATCTTCCACAAACCCTTTCTCCTCCACCACGCCTTCAAATCCTTTTGCACTTAAACCTCCCAGTTTTGGTTCATCTGGATTTGGTTCTACCTCTAGTTCAATTTTCAGCTCACCATTCACCACATCCTCATCGAGCCCCTTTGGTTCAACTTCCTCTACCAGTCCAATGTTTGGTGCTCCTACTGGTTCGACATTTGGTTCAAGTTTGTCATCCATGGCTTTTGGTGGGACAACATCATCATCTGCTTTCGGTTCTACGCCTTCAATATTTGGTTCTTCAATGGCGGGGCCAACTTCAACTTTTGGGACCGGTTTGGGCTTTGGCAACACTCAATCTTCTGGGTTATTCCAGTCCTCTGCTGCACCCTTTGGGCAGGCGTCATCCTTGTTTGGGCAGCCAAATACTGGATTTCAACAAGCTATGTCTACTTTCGGATCAAATCAATTTGCCAGTCAGTCCACTGGTTTTGGGGGAAGTCTGTTCAGTAGTTCAACGCCATCAGTCTTTCCTTCAAGCACTCCAGTCGGATTTGGGCAAACAGCTGTAAGTATACTCATAAGAATAAATATTGGGATATTTACACCATTCATATGATAGTTTTTGACATCTGGCTGGCTTGCATTATTTTGGAGTTAAGTTCTTGCTTGTCTTTTGCAGCCTTCAGTGCAGACACCCTTTCAACTGGCACCAGTAGCCCAGACATCAAGTACATTTTCTTTTCCAAATGTAGGCCAGGCACAACCAGGTACATTTAAGGGATTTGCCTTGTCTTTTTGCTTGCTAGTTGTTCTTGTTCTGTTTTTACAACTTCTTTTTTGTTCTTCAACTCTTCAGCCTCTTCTGGTGGCTTTGGTAGCATTTCAAACATCTTCAGTCAAGGCACCTTCACACAGAAGTATGTTATTGTGCTTTTTCTTTATTCCTTGTGCATTTTGTTTTTCTTTTTGTACAGTGTAGTTATGAGCATCTTGGTTCTTTATTTGATAGTAGATTGTAAAATTTAAGTAATATAGCAGGTTAACATACTCTAGTAAAAAGATACTATTAGCTGATTTAGAACATTTTATATATTATTTCAATCGAGAGAGCCTTGGTTACTTTGTAGCTCATCCTTGTCTTGTTGCAATAGCACAGGGTCTTTAGTTGTTTTGTAAGTAGGGCAGACCGACAATCTATATGGAAATTTTTTTAGTTTTTAATTTTAAGAAGGCTAGCATGTAATGCTTTACAAGAATACTTTTCTTTTCCTGACTCATTTCTTCATGTTTTCTTTTTTGTTTTTAATTGTCCTCTCCTATATGTCCATGAAACAGTGCTGCTAGTCAATCCAATATGGTCATGCAACCAGCTCCTGTGACAAATCCTTTTGGAACACTTCCAGCAATGCCTCAGATGTCAATTGGTCGGATGGGCTCTGCCCCTTCAATTCAGTATGGAATTTCTAGCATGCCTGTAAGTCTAGCTTTTTTCAACACAACAAATATATGTAAGGAGTGTGTGGGTCTATCTTGTCATTCAACCTAGATGTGATTTTCCCATTTAATTGTACTATTATCAACTATCATGCTTTGTGAATCAAATTTGTGACCTTTGCTGGGAACAGGTTGCTGACAAGCCTACTTTATTAAGGGCTTCCTCAATGCTAGTTCCAAGACATTTATCTCAGAGAAGGATCAAACTACCTCCAAGGAAATATTCCGCAAAAAATGATGGCCCAAGGGTGAGAAATCATTGTTGGGAGAGCGTACAGCTATAATAATTTGATTACAACTTTATTAGACGCAAGCTGCAGATATTCCTTCTTTTAATAAATCATTTTTTTTTCTGAGGATCAATATCTTTCTACTTTCAGGTGGCTTTTTTTGCTGATGATGAAACACAATCAACACCAAAGGCAGATGCATATTTTGTCCCCAGAGAAAATCCTAGGGCACTGATCATTCGTCCAATTGAGCAATGGCCTCCACGAAGTAATATGGAAAAGGAAAATATCATGAAAAATGGATCGATCCCAGCTGCCGAAAATGGTAATGTTCCTGTCCAACTTAAAATGATTTGAACATTTGAGTTATTGTTAAATATCGTTGAAGAGTCTTGTTTGAATGCGTAGCTTGTCTATATGCTCTATCTTATCATGAAAGGAGATTGCATGATGCAGCTAGTTCCATTTGTTGCAGTTAAGTTGTTATATAACCCTTTATAGAGGGACAAAAAACAGAGGGTGAGCTTCAGTATGGCATTGTCGAAATGCCAAGACGAAGTGACCGCTTGGGCTGCTTCCTAATGACAAATAGCTATTTTTAGTATAGAAGAGCTGAATGTTGTAAATTTGCTGCCATTTGTCTTATCACTTGTAAATTATGCAAAAGCATAAACCAGTTTATCACTGTATATATGCTTAGATTTAACCTATTTTGCTTTTATAACTTAAAAGATGATCAATGAAATGGGAAGAATAATTTAGAAATGAAGCCAACTAATCAACAAATTTGAGTGTAAAAGAATCTAAGATTAGGTGTTCACATTTAAGAATCCTTTTTATGCAAGCCAACAGGTCGCTAAATGAACAATATCAATCTATGGCATCCTTGGTGCTTGGGGTGCCTGTTACAACCTTGATTGGTGTAAGGTCTCTGTTCTTTGAGATTTCCTTAAACACCTTATGCTTATTGCTGGGTCACCACTCAGCAAGATGTCCTATGTTTATGGCTAGACATTAGAAAGAAGGTTGTTTACATATATGCTTGAAAGGGACTGATCTACAGAAAAAGACCTTGGTAATGGAGTTAAATCTGGAAAGTAGAAAGAAATTTGAGAGTGATTATAGGTTTTTTCAGATAAATTTTGGCTCGGAATCAAAAGATTATACATAAGCAAGTTATAGGATGAAAAGTGGAAGTCTAGAGCAGAAGAAACAAGAAAAGCAAGGGCCACATTTGTTAATCAATCAATGATTCATTTGTCCTACGAACCCTGCAATCATAATAGGTGCAAATATAGCAAAATTTCGAATTTGGCAGTTTTTGACCAAGAAGCCAGCATGCTTTTGAAGAGCAAAACCATAGCAATTACATTGTCTTAGCATCAGATGAATCTGCTTTTGTCAGTTCTATCCACTTGAAATGTTTCCAAAGATTGCGAAATTTTGGGATGGCACAAGAGCCAGAAATGTGCCACCTCAAACAATTGGAGTAGCTTGTGTTACTTCTCCTATGAGATGTAGGTGGAATTAGTTGGATCTGAACTTTTCCTTGTTTTATTGGTAATATTGGCCTTTACAATGCAGAATCATGATGTTAATGTGGTAGGGCATTATTTTGTGCAAGATGCTGACTATAGGTATACGCCAAGATTTTTTTTTTCCTGTGGTGGAGAGGTAAAATTGTTGTCCTTCCAACGGAAGGCAGCATTGCTATTATATTCCAAATTATACACCCAATATTATATGACACTTATTTCAAGGTTTCTAAGTAAACAATCAGTGCAGGTCCCGTAGGTCCATCATTGAGAACCCATTGAATCTGGAGATCCATCACTATATTGGAATTGGCCAAGAACTGACCTTGACCTGGTTGCACATGTTTGTAATTTGGTTGTTGGTCAATCCTTGTTGACTCCTGGCAGTCACAGTTAATCCTAGATAGTCTTGATCGGTTCTTGTGATCTTGAGAACCATAGGCTGATTACCCAAATACTGTGGGGCTGTCCATTGATGAAGATAATTATCTCTTTTTTTATCTTGTACACAGTATCCATGCAAAAGCTCTTATTTCCTCTATTTTAGCTGTTTGAATATATTTTCTTAAGTATATGATTTTGTTCCAGAATTTGTTGGTTTACAAGTTAATCTAGCAATGATTTATTTTTTTTTCACACAAGAAAAAGGTTGATTTGACTTATAGACCTTTTTAAGTTCTTGTAGCATTTACATGATACGGTAACATTTCATACTTCAGCATTATTCCAAAATTATATTCAATGGCAACTTTCCTTCTTAACAAGAATGGGACACCATATAAGATGTAGCTTTTTAGTGTTTAGAACTTCATAGTATTTTGATATGGGATACTTCACTTAGTGGAAAAATGCTAACGGTGACATCATGATTGGTGAATACTGGAAACACATTTATGATACCATACTGCTGTTTGAAGGGGGCATGCAAGAACCATGTAATCATGACATGCTAATGCTGATCTGAGGAACAGATCTTATTTTGGATTTCTTGTTGTTGAACCATGGTAATCATGACATGCTAATGCTGATCCGAGGAACAGATCTTATTTTGGATTTCTTGTTGTTTATTGTGTTGGATAATGTCATCTACTTTGCCATTTAATCTACTTTTATTCTGTTGGATATCTTAGGAAGACAATGATACAGAGATATTTAATCTACTTTCTCTTGGAACTTCCTAGTCTCAATATGATGTCATATTTAGAGGTGTACTATGTAAAATTTGTCTCATTGAAAACCAATTATTTCTTATCATGGATCTTTCTTATCTCTGTCAAGTTATTCTTTAGATAGATAGTCTTGCACATTAAAAGTGTTCATTAATATTACCTTGCTGAATGCATGCTCACTTATGATGATTTAGCTTAGATTCTTATGTCAGTTTGGTTGTTAGCGTACTCTATTTGTTCTCCGACCTTTTTCTTTTACTGTGATACTCTCCAGGTAAAGTATCAGGAGAGCCATCTGCTCCGGCTTTCAAGGAGACGTATGCAGGTGATAATGATGGTAAGTTTATTTCACCAGTTTTTCTTTTGAAAATCTTTTACGTTGAAATTCTTTCTTTACAAGCAGAGAATGCACTTTTTGTTACTAGTTTAAAATCAGTTTTCAGATGTTCGATGTGGATTTGTTAAAAGGGTGAAAATTTAGTGCTAAACATTATCGTTCTAGATGTAGTACAAACATGTTTGTTAGACTCTTTAGGAGAAGAAAACATGGAAGGTTCATGTATGATTTGATTTGTCTTGTCTTGCATTGTCCCTCTTAACTCCTTGGTCTGTTGGGAAGCTAATTAATCTCGCACCCAGAGATGTTAGTTTGGGTGAATATTCAGGACCTATTGGGCATACTTTCAGTTGTAAGAGCCCAAGTAATTGTTCTGTAAAATTATCAGGCTAGCAGATTGAACAGATCACAGCCATTTATTAGTAAGATTTCTTCAACCAATAGAACATTCTTCCCATCATTTATGTTACTGTTCTGGAAATGATGCAGAGTATGCTACTGAGAATGGCCATACAAGGGAGCATACTGGCACGACCGTCTCAGCCTCCAAGTCTTTGCAGAAGGAAAATGGTAATGGTGATGATCAGATGCAGAAGGTAACCGATTCTTCTTATGTGAAAATATCGGGACACAGGGCTGGCAAGGCTGCAATCGTGTACGAGCATGGTGCAGACATCGAGGCGCTAATGCCAAAGCTCCGCCAAGATGATTACTATACCGAACCACGTATCCAGGAACTCGCTGCAAAAGAGCGCGCTGAGCCAGGCTTCTGCCGCCATGTCAAGGATTTTGTGGTTGGTAGGCATGGCTATGGCAGCATCAAGTTTTACGGAGAAACTGATGTGAGGGGGCTTGACCTAGAGTCGATCGTCCAGTTCAACCACCGCGAAGTGATTGTTTACAGCGATGACAGCAAGAAGCCCCCAGTTGGGCAGGGTCTCAACAAGCCTGCTGAGGTTACGCTTCTCAACATCAAGTGTATGAACAAGAAGACAGGGCAGCAGTACACGGAGGGGCCCAACGTCGAGAAGTACAAGGAGATGCTGACACTGAAAGGTGAGGAGCAGGGGGCTGAGTTCCTGTCCTTTGATCCCGTCAAGGGAGAGTGGAAGTTCAAGGTCAAGCACTTCAGCTGTTATGAGTTCTTTCTAGAGACGGATTGTTCGTAAGGCTACTTACTGGCTGGGAAGGTGGCGATTCATATACCATGATCAGACATCTTCTTCCTCTAGTTTCTTCAAACTCCCCTCCCTGTAGTTTCTTTAGTCTTGTGTTTTAACCCTTGTCAGTTGTAATTGTTACAGCATCATCCTGTTCTCTGTTGGAAGTACAGATTGTGCCAATATGTGATGCCTTTTTGTTTTTAAAACCTTGTTCCTCCTTTCTTTTTTTCTCATGATTCTTTTGAAGAGATGCTTAAGACTCGTGTAGTTGTTGTTTTGGGTCTCTTCCTCTAATGTTCGTGCCAACTTGAAAACTTTGTATGGATAAACATTTTGTATTTGTTGAAGATTAATCCCAACTTCTATGCATCAAAGAAGTACATTGGCTTTATTGAGTTTCCTATTATATATAATGTGATAAAATTATGCCGGTCGATCCCAAGTCTGCAAGTGATATGTATCACTTCTATGCATCAAAGAAGTATATTGGCTTTATTGAGTTTCCTATTATATATAAATGTGTGATAAAATTATGCAGGTCGATCCCAAGTCTGCCAGTGATATGTATCGTTCCAAGGGATGAAAATTATGTAATAATCAAAACACAAGCGGAAACGTCTAACCACAACCCAATATATACATGCATCTGTTGCTGTTACAACAGCTGTATGTTACAAAGATATCCATATCAAGTGGCCCCCAAAAAAAAAAATTGGAGGAAGCCGTGGAGGAGATGTTAATTGCATTAATAGTGTCGGTAAAACATTAATACATGTGGCCAAGTTAAGAGTTACATTAGATAAGAACCTATGTTATCTAACAAAGAAATAGCAGCATGTATCTGCTGCTGCTTTAGAGCTGTGGTGGTTCCTTGAAAACCAAGGCTAGCTTCTATGAGGGCCCCAAGAAAATGATGGGGGAATAATTTACATTAAGAAAAAGAAAAAGAAAGAAATTATTTCACGCGATCGACATTTGAAGTGTCCATCTTGATCATAAGAGGTTGCTGTAGGTGCAAGGGTGACTCGGGTGACACCGGTGGTGGCGGTGGAGGTGACGATGGTGGAGTCGTGATGATTAGGATGTTCTCTACCACTGTATTCTCAACCAATGCCTTATCCAAATATGCATGCGTTTCTCTCGTGACACATACCATAAGGATAGCTGCAAAAGAACAAGGAAAAAACGGGGAAATACATAACTAATCAAATGACAAGCTATGTTATAGTTGTTTCTTTTATCGACTAAGTTGTTTCTTTTTCAGTTCCACTGGAGTGGACAAAGTCGTGTATGACAAGGATCACAAAAGGATTCAAATGGTTATAGGAACAAGTAACTAATGGAAACAATCACCATTCTGCATGGAAACCAAAATGACAATATGCCAACAAATGAAGATCAATAACTACATGAGCATACAGGGCATAATGATTAATTGTGGGAATTGTCAAAATTGAGCCTCTATAGTACTGACCTAAATAGGGATTTCAAAGAGATTGGGTGGTTAAGCTTTATGTATTTCATATGAGAACAGAGGAAATTCTTGTATAAATGTGGATTTGTGTGATGTACTTACTACCTGCAACTCAAACTTATTGTTACTTTCACCTTTCCTTTGATAGGCAGATTTTGCTAGTTCCATAACAAAGTGAGATATAAATGCCAAGAGAGTCTGTGTGCACAAGAGGCTTCTTACCAGATATTGCCAGCCCAGTTACCATTAGTACCTGCATCCATTTTAAGATGTCAGAACACAAATGAATAAAAATGGATATGGGTATAAATGATCTTCTCTTTCTGTTGTTATGGCCTTGTGACTTCATGGTTTTGTACACTCAGTAGAAGCTAAAAGAATGTTAATTCTAACATTCACTTGCCAGTGCAAAGATCTGACAATCATCTTGCTCCTGGTCAAGTACAGCCATGTTTTATGATGATTAGCACTGGCCCTAGGCTTGGATGTTAGGAAACAATCATAGGACATGATGAGAGAGTAATAAGTTCATATATTTACCAAGACAAGCAACAAGAAATCTAGAGACTACACCGGTCAGAGTAAATTAAGTTTATATCACGGATTTAAGATGTATTAGCCTATTAGATACAGGATCGAGTAATCTTTTAAGTTGATTGTTCTTGCACTTAAAAAGGCATTATTACTATAATCACATTCTTGGTTGTTTCTTTACAAGGCATAGAAGTCTTTCAGTTATTGTCAACATTAGTAGCCAAAATGTACATTACAAATTTCCTTGTCTTATAACTTCAGTTGGACACAGCAAAATAATCACTGTATGGCTTGTGTCACTCACATTTTGTATGATAAGTTCCACAAATAAAACAATTCAAGTTAGAGGTTTCTAGAGAGGGAGAAGACCAAAGAAAATTATGAAAACAGTGAAAGGAATAATAGATTTTGGATATTCTAAACAAAGGTCAATTTTAAATTGACTATGGTAATCTAGAGATGAAGAGAAGAGAAGAAAAGAAAAGAAGCCTAAAAAGTTAGGGGAAAAAGAAGAGAAAGCCGTATCTCCTAGTAGGCAGCAGCTGAATTAGAGCTTAGTAAAAACATATTTGCATCATATATAATTTATAAAAGATTGTACTTCATCCAACTATTGGCCAGAAAAAGAAATCTGTAAAGAGGAAACCAAGAACAAAACTCTTGCCACTCAGGATTGGGGATACATGGTATGTGTCTTGCTTGCATGAAATACGTACATCTAATATCATCTAGGGATCTTGTTATATACCAATCTCCATATGCATAGATATACATCAAATACTGGCATGTAAAACTTCAGAATTCAGGAAGTCAGATTAAAAAGAAAGCCAAAATAGGAATTACATTTTGGAAGCTGACACCTAGTGATGAACACATTCCAGTTACCATAAGAAGACTTGATTCATGATCATTTAAAAGAAGATATATGGGTGATCAAAAGTAGCAAAGGCTTACCCAATGAGTAGATGAAACCTCATTCCATCTATGTGTCACATCAGCTAGATCCTTGAAAGTAGTACCGACATACACTAGCGCAAGAGTAATCGGCTTCAGATAAAGTCAAAATGTTAGATCACAAATTTAATTATTATGAACACAATCAATCATTACTCATCAAATTCTTTTGAGCCTTGATATAATGCACGTTGAAAAGCACAGATATGACATTAATATAGGCCAAAAAGCAAGCATATTTTCCCTTCTTGTCTAACAGTCTAACTGATGATGCTTTAGCTACCATGTCATTTTTAGAGTAGTAAACCTAGTGCTAAGTCATGTATAAAGACAAAAATATGGAAAAGCTATGCATGAAAGATACGAGAAAAGAAAACAAGCATATAAGTCGAAAATCAACTATTGTTGCATGCACCAAATAGTTGCATTCAAATGCATGCACGAGATTCTTGGAAGACTAATCTGTTCACTAAAGCAGCACAAAGTTTAGTATCCTCAACAGGAGACTTCATTGCAGCTATCATTAGTTGCAGCTGCCACCCACATTAACATACAGCAGTATCCCATGACATAGTACTCAAAACTTTTAGGACTGTGAACAAAATGATGAGGATCAATCCTGAAAAATGGTCCACAAAGTTTTACAATCATCCGAGTCAACGACAGAATCATGTACGGATTAACCAAGAACAAGCACAAAACTGCACCGCATTTGCTACTGAGGGATCAGTCAAATAAACTAAACACATTATTAGTGGTGAAAATAAAAAAAAGGGCAAATATAATATGATAATAAATAGTGTATCCATAGCAGATCTTTTGCACTAGTTTAACCTGTGACAGTGAATTTAGCAATGACATATTATGGTGCCCTAGAGTGAGTAGTTATTCTATTTATCATGACATTCAATGTTGAATTTACAAATAATTAAACTTACATAGCTTTCACAGTTTTATCATGCATAAAATAAGCATGTTAAGAAAGGCCAATAGTGTCAGTAGATAAAACAAATAATTTTTAGAACCTGATCAGACTGTCCAGTCCAACTAGAAGAACTGGGAACCAGACTCACATCACTCCAGTCCCGTAATTTGTGTGGGTAAGAGTTAAACCAGGTAACAACAGCTTCAAAACTAGCCTGTCCGAGTAGAACCTGTTGATCATATCATACTAATTAAAACCTAGAACCAATATCTTTGCTCTAATTGCCTTCCTCATCCATACTCATCTCTTAGCTTCCTGCTAATGCCTATCCACCTAAATCTTGATTAGCACTCTTGTGCATGTTGTTGTATAGAAAGTCTCAGAAGCATCTCATGTCAATGCCAGAGTAGAGGGAGTGTGGACCCAATATGTATTCATTCATTGTGATTCTGTGCAGCCAAGAAAAAATTTAAATATGTATAAAAAATGATAGACCATGTTTGGTATGTGGTATGAGAGACCGGATCCAATCGTCTGCATCATGATAGACTCGTAGCTCCTTTCAGGGATTGCTCATCCAACTTGGATCCACACAATAACCTTATGTACACATTACATAGTAAAAAAGTCATATTATAAAATTAACTTTGATCAAATCACAATATTTCATCATACACCACTAAAGAAATTGCTTTAAATTCACTATACCAAAAGATAGAGGGGCACCACGCCCACTAGCCCAATGATTGGCATGATGCCCCAACTGAACCAATTTAAATTTGAGCTGAACCAGTTTGAATCAGTCTGGAATCATCCAAATCCAGCTTGAACCGATCTAGAAAACACTCAAATCTGGCTTGAACTTTGAACTGAACTGAAATTATCTAGATCCTGATAGAACCAGATTGAATTGGTCTCAAAACAATCTGAATCAACTTGAACTGGCCAAAATCGATATATTAGAATTACCCAAGACTGACCTAAACTAACTAGAAGGGCCCGGTTCAAGTTCAATCGCACTAGATCGATAGGTCTACACAAGATGGGTCATGCTGGTTGTGAGCCAGTAGGTCTAACTGGGTCTTTGGGCAATGCGGAGCATCGGCCCCCACTGAAAGCCGGTTTGACCTAACCCAAGTTGGGTCTGGTCTGCCCCAAATTGGTCTGACCCAAGTCAGATCAAATCCTAGCCAAAACCAAATTGAGCCAAGGTCAACCCAGATGGAACCCAACAGCCACAATTAAATATGAGGTTTTTCAATTAATCCATAACATGAAGATATTGACATTATTAAAAAAGGTTTGAACAGACGAAAATCTTTAAATAGGATTTATGGATGAAAAGGATTAATATCAGGATTTTTTACATTAAAAATGTAAAATGGATTAATATCAGGATATATGGAATATTAAATAATTAAAATATCAATAAAATATAATTTAAAAATTAAATTAAGGGAAAAAAGGGGAAAACCCACCATTTACTTAGGTTGATGACCTCCCTCAAGTGAATTCCCTCCTAGTCAAGATGGATGAAAAGGAAGAAGTTTACCTTGTTCATAAAAAGAATGAGGAGGATCTCTAATAACATATAAACTATAAAAACTTACATCTTATTTTCATTTTTATCATATGTAAAAATAATCAAATTATTCCTTGTTTGAATGTTTAATTGTTGAAATAAATTTTTTGACAAGCGCATGCAGATTAAAAAGTATATAGGCATATTTTATTAAGAATTATTTTTCTCATCCTCAAGGAATTTGATCCCTAAATTTGATTTACCCTAAATAAAAAACATATAGATCATTTCTTTAACATCATCTTTACTTTTCAAGTGGTTTGTTTGTCTTTGTGGTGTTGCCAACAAAATTTTACTAAAGGTATCATTTTTTTTCTTAGAAAATACTCCTTCCTTTCTAAAATCTAGACTGATTGCTCCAAATAGGAGGTATAGAGGTTAGCATGAAAAGACATGGGATGGATCCAAAATACACTTTCAAAACATTAACACGACACATGATATGTTTTATATGTCAATATTCAAAAGGCATATTGTGGATTTATCTTTATATCTTCTTATATTGACCCTCATAGTTGAATGATGTTGTCCTCTAAGAGCATCCAATCTAAATTCTAAAAACAAAAGAGGATGTTCTAAGAAATAGGATGATACATTTTGTGAAAATTTGTTAACAAACACCATATATATATAAAGATTCCATTTAGATAAATAAAGAGGATGATGAACAGAAGTATCAACATCTTTCTCTTTAAGGTAAATCAAATTTGGAGACCAAATTCTTCCAAGAAGAAAAATATAATCATCTTTATTTTCATTCTTAATCAAAATATTATTATCTACTTCCTAATCTACATGCCCTTGTAACAAAATTTTAATACAACAATTAATATATATATTTACCTTGAACACCTGAATAAGGAAGAACTTAATTATTTTAATTAAAATAAAATTAAAATTAAAAATAAATTTCATAGCTTATTAGTATCCTTTCTTAGGTGAACTCCTCCATTTTCATCTATCTTGGTTAGGTTGGGGATTGATTGTGAGAATGTTTTAATAGAAGTCATTGCCCTAGGAAAACAATACCATCTCAAACTTTTTTTTCTTAATATAAACCTTAAAATATATTTGATTGATATTCTAATTATTTAATATTCCATGAATTCCTGATATTGATAAATTTTAGATTTTAATGCAAAGAAAAATTAAAGCATATTTTAGATTCAATTGATTTTCTAAGTCTTGTATCATTGCATAAAAGCTAATAAAGCCATTTTAAGAAATTTCATGATGTTCATGTCTTCACATATTAATTTAGATTATAAATTAATAGTAATTTAATTGATTGAATCAAGATCTAAAATTTAGAAACTTTATTTGATATTTTAATGATATTCATGTCTTTATATTTTTTAATTAGATTATTATTGTTGTTAGTATTATTCTAAAATTTTATACATCCTATTTAAAATTTTTTGTCTTTAAACCATATTTAATAGTATTAATGTCTTCATATTATAGATTAATTGAAAAAAAAAATCAAATTTAATGGTGAGGGATGATTATTTAGTCTAGTTTGAGTAGATCCTAGCTCAATTTGGATTTTGATCTAGTATGGATTGGATTCAATTGAGGTCTAACTTGACCTACACCATGAACGCAAAGGCCTAGCATTGAGCCATCAACCACACAGCTCAATGCGATGCTGTAGTATCTTGCAACTCAGTTGTTGTGACTAATGGCTTACGATCAGGCATGGCTAAGGACCCATAACTCGATGTAATTTGAGTAGCCAAGCATATGCAAACCTGTTGGCCTAATTCGACAGGAACCAAAATCAGGCTGATTTAAAGTATTTCTGAACCATGATCCAATCAAATTTAAATAATCTCAATCCAATTTTAGTTATATATAGCATAAACTTCCATTTTGCATGGACCGATACAAAACGAGCAACATATACCCCTCTGTATGGGTAGTAAATATCGGTCCAACAGGGGATCGATACGTGGACTGCCCTCTATTGGGTGGTACCATAATCTGATCTCGTATCGAGTGATATGAGGTCTGTATCTAGCGATAATGATCAAATTTCGATCATTACCAATCAATGGCTAAGATCGCCCTATTTCAAATGGTCAAATTAATCGTTTAAATTATTAAAAAGGGTTTTTAAACCCTTGCCTCTGCTAGTTACAAGTGCATTACAAACCAATCACGTGAGTGATGTAACACTACACAATCTTTTTTGTTATTATTATTATGAAATTTTATCACTTTATATTAATGATGAATATATATTGTGACGTCCCTGGATTTGTGCTGGGAATTAGATCATGATGAGATTATGATAATGAGACCAATTCGTCTATAAACACAAACCCTAAATATCCTAATCATGGGTTACTTGAGAGCGATATCGAGATAACCGGACAAACTAGTGTGCTATATACTCGCCCATATGATGAGGCAATTGATCTCATAGCTGCTTATGTGGGAACACTAGAGATATAGTACAGGTGCTCATTGGAGAATGAGTTTATTAAATGATCCACTTAATGATATCTTATCGTCGTACAACAATTCTATAATCTCAATTACGTGTTTGGTCCTTAGACTTGAGATACAAAGGATGACCTGTATAAGTACTGCACTCTTTGACACTGGACTTATAGGTTTGAAAGTTCTAGATCTAACACAGTCGGTCATCGAGAGTGATAGCCAACTTTACGAAGGCAATTAAGTGTTAATAGAGGATCATCCACTCTCGATTTCATGAGAAGAATATCTCGTATGTTCTCACTCAGGCAAATCCTTGGCGAGAGTTGATCGGATCATGATGAATTCAATAAGTATGAGATTCGGATTGAGAGAAAAAGAGTTCTCCGAGAGAATCCGATTAGAATGAGACTTGAATTGATTTCATATGGGCCTGACAACGCTATACCCAGTATACGATCTTTGAGATATTAGATAGATGAGGGACCATAGATACACGGTAACTGAGGGCAAACATGTCCAATGGATTAGATCCTCCTGTACCGTTTGGGGACTATGGCGTAGTGGCCTAGTATATCTATAGAAGATAAATTAAATGAATTATTATGAGGATAATAATTCACTGAGTCAGAAAGAGTTCTGGCAGGTGTAACTCACGACCAGCTCGGTATTGGACCTAGAGGGTCACATACATATGATAGGTGACGCGACGAATAGAGGATTGGACATATGATGTCTAATAAGCCCCTGTTTCACTAAATCTTTTGGGTGAGACCCAATAGGGCTTAGAATGATTATTAGATGGAGATCCAATATCCATTAAGCTAGGGGGTTATTGTATGAAGATCCAAAACTCAAAAGGAAAGATCCCAGGGTTAACTTGAGAGGCCTTTCTATAAATAGGAGAGGGACCAAAGGCTTATAGGCTAGACTCCTTTGGTCCTTTCCTCCATTGCCATCAACCCTATTTGGGGTGTGAGGACAGCAAGAAGGATTGACCCCTTCTTGAATTGCTACTGCCTTATTGTGCGCAAAAGCGAGGAAAAGCACATGCTACAAACGGAGGTGTGTCACTACTTCATCAGCCATATGGATCACCGCTAGAGAGGAGAACACAAGATCTCCTTCATCCGCGGACTTGGATCTGTATTGTTTGGGAATATACGAGTTCCCTTAGGTGAGATCGTCTTACACACCTTACGTAGTTTTTTGTTTTACCAGTTTTACACTCCCGATCGTCGCACAACAATTCGATAAACCTATTTTGGGAATCTTGTTTTTGTTTTATTTTTTTGTTACGTATATGATGCTCTCTGCGGTTTCCTAACAACTTCCCCCCTTGATGCGAGCAATACGTACCAATCCAATATAGGACCAATATAGGCAATACATTAGTATGTTCCCATGTATCATGTGTCAGTACACTTGGTATGGCTCAGTACAACTTAGTATGTATCGTACCGATAGCTGGTCGACACACTAATACGAACCAATAAGGCCAACCTTGAGTAGGGTGTCGAATATGATCCTTAAGTGGAAAAGGAATGTGCTGCCACTTTGATGAGCGAGGAACATCACTCCATTTATTCTAAATAAGTATAATATGGGTTCTCTTCATTCAATATTAAAAGAATAAATATTAGAAGAATAAAGAATCAGAGTAAGGTCTTGGTGCACCTTCAATTGTTCGACTAATGCTAATGTGACAATAGACTTAGTATATACAAAATGATATTGCCTATTGATGTATGCATAATTTTATTTATATTATCTTGAGATTACTTATTATTTTAAATAAATTTGATTTTGTGGATTTATGATTTTAAAAGATTCATACTCTAGCATGATTACTAAAATATTTTATTTTATATTTACTATTTAAAATTTAAACCAAGGATTGAAATATCGTACCGTACCGAAGTTTTAACATTCGTTCGGTACGGTACTATATACCGAGCGGTATTATATATATAATATATATAATTCGGTGACGTCGCCATGGCGATGTAGCCTATATATATATATATATATATATATATATATATATATATATATATATATATAAGTAAAAAAAATCTTATATATATTTATATATAAAAAAAGAATTTTTCGGCAATGTTGTCGAGGCGATATCGCGTCACCTTTTTCGGTGACATTGCCGAGGTGACATCGCGTCGCCTTTTTCGACGACATTGCTGAGGTGACGTCGCGTCGCCTTTTTCGACGACGCGATGTCGCCTTTTCCTGCCTAGCTCGGTGACATCACATATTTATATAATATATATATATATATTATATTATATATAATACCACTCGATAGTGGGCGATCCGTATACCGGTCTATTGATGGACCGGTATGTATCGTCCGGTACGGGCGATATTATTCGAAATTGTAATTCTTGTTTTAAACAATCTAGATCATAAGACTTTGGTGAAATAGATATTTTTATATCACTTATTAACGTCACTAGAAGTTCTCGCTCTTTGTGATTCCTAGCTTGAGCTACTAAAGCTTCTTAGTTGTTTTTAAGACAATTTTCCTATCTTTAATATGACTAATGAAATATGAAATATTATCTTTTAAATAAATTGAATTATTCTAGAATTGCTCCAGGTGAATATCTTTTGAATGATGCTCACATATTTTGTTGTGTTAAAAAAAAAACAGTATGTGACAATTTAGATCTAAAAAATACAATGTTAAAGACTTTTTACCACTTGACATGTATTTCTAAGGGTTAGATGAGAGGACATGAATCAATGAGTTTGCTAAATTGCTTCCATAATATAAGGAAGATCTAGGTCAAACAATACAAGACACCAGTTTTGTTTTGTTTTCATCAGTAAGTTGAAGAACTAGTTTTTTTCCATTTACCATTAAATGTATGTCTTATTTCTATTGTTTGTGCTGATAGTACAACAACAACAATAAAACTGTAAATCTCAACATTCGTGTTGATAGTACAAAAACCATAAAATAAAAAGCAAAAGGAAAATTAGAAACGAGAGTAAAGATGAGGGAAAAAAGGAAAGAAACAATTTCTTTAAACATTTTATACATAACATAAATCTAATTCTTTAATCAAATCTCATGTGATCAGTGACTAGTAAATCGAGGTCAGGTTTGTTGACAGCCAGTTGGACACTCATAACAAACCTAAAAGGCATGATGGGGCCCGTGAGGATTTGAAGTACTGATATCGTGTATACCAGTACAACTGCCTTAAATTATATACAACAACAACAAAGTCATAAATCTTAACTATTTGTGTTCGATTATTGTCTTAAATTATGTCTAGTACAAAAATAGTAGGTAAAATATTTCTAAAGCATATTAGTGAAACAAAACATTAGTTAACTTATTATGATTCTCACAAAATAAAATTCAATTTGTAACAGAATTAACTATTTGAACCTTTGAATATCTTAAACAATATAAGAAGCTTCCAATATAAAGGAATAAATGTTTTTTATTCACCAAGAAATGACATATATTTCATCATATATGATTTAATAAGATAGTCAAGCAAGCAAATGGGAATGAGTGTGTAACAAACTCCAAAAAAGGCAAAACAACTTTGGATAACATTATCAATTAGCATCTTCAATCATTGCATGGAAAAGATTAAATAAGGATACCATCATTCCAAGCCAGGACGCCATCGTGTATTCCCTGATGCCAATAGGCATCACAGCTAGGAAGTAGTTCAACATGCTAAATGGAAGTAAAGGCGCAAGCCTAAGCAGCAATACAATCTGCAGGAAGAGAAAAGTGAAACTGAGTGTCAGCATAGTTAAATTATTTTCAAACACAGTATGGTACCATTTCACTGGATTAATTGTATGAAACAATAAGAAAATCCAATTAGTCAAATATCGACTCACGCCAGTATATTTTGTCATATAATTTATGGAAAAAGGCTATTTAAGCAAAACCATGCAATGCATGTCAGAATAGCAACTGAAAAAAAGTATAGCTGATGCTTTTTTTAGCAAACATTCAAAATCTCTTTTTAACCTTCACAAATATCAAAACTTCTTAGATGGATGGATTATGCAAATTCTAACTATAATAAAAAATTCAAGCATGAGCTAAAGATGCTGAAAAAATATCTAGTCTGGAATTAAATAATACTAGTTCTAAAACAGATTTTTGACCATGTATAAGGGTGTTTATCATGTGAATCCTACTAAAAAAATTTATATACCAGACATACTGGAGCAAATTCATAAGAACTATTTCCGATTAAAAAAAAATCAGCCTATTTTACTCTGGAATTCTGTGAATTGATAAAGCAAACTTATCCTGAAAAGTCGTGAGTATATTAACATGATTTAACCAGAGAGATATACTCTTTTTAAAATGAAATTGGTATTGTTTGAAAAAAAAATCATGAGAATTAGGAACAATTTTAAATACTCAAATTCATTTTGTGCTCTTTTTGAAAAGTTGTTTTATCATAAGCCATATGTAAAGTAGGCAAGATGCAAGGAGTGCTCCAAGAGCTTCAACAAAACCTTAAATCCAGATTTCTGAATTGCAGCAGCAACAGCCTGAAACTCTGGATAATCATTCAACTTGGAGACAACATAAGACCTTCCTAACTGTAAAAGAATCACAGAAAGATGCTAGTGATTGAGTCATGTGAGAAACATCAAATATTCCATAAACTAATCAGTATTGTTTGGTGGATGCAGTTCACATAGGAATACTGGATGAGTAAATAAAAAATCTCATTAGGACAAGCGCTGATGATAAACCTATCACTGAGCAGAGGTAGAGGATACGAGTAATGAATACAAAATAAAGAACATGGCCATGTAATTCCATAATTTTCTTTATTGTTAGAAGAAAATAAAGCAGATACATCCATTGCAAAGGTAGGAGACCGTAGACACAGTTTGCATCAGGTTAGAAAGTGACTTCGCCCATATGGACTAGCCATTGACACTGCTTTGGTTTCACTTGCAATAACCCCTATTAGGTCCCTCTTCTTCACATCTTTAAAAGAGCACCTTAACTCACAGTACATATGAGCACCATAAAAAGCACAGAATCTACCCTTCAGTTGCAATTTAGGGATACACCATGATGGATTTTGAAACATGAGGACTTCCAAGTATGCCTTTATCAAGCAGTATTCTTGCCCACTTATGTTTAACTTCTAAGTTATGGCACAATCCAGTATACTATTGCTATAGAAGCATGCACCTTTATTGAAAATCATAATGAAGTGTAATATAAACAGCTAACAATAGATGCAAGGTAAAACTCCTAAGTGAAATAAACAGCATCATCTCAAAACATTGGAATACAAAGCTCCAATTTCACCTAAAAACAAAAGGAAAAAATATATACTAGTTTTTCTAATAAGTTTGTCGGCTAGATCTTAGCATTTGACTTATCACTATTACACCATACGAGATAGTTCTATATTATAGTTAATACCTGTAAATTATCAGGTTTGCACATCTTATCCAACTTAAAAATGAGTCAAATTCATGTGGTTCACGAAAATTGGACAGCTTAGGTTATTGGATTCTCAATGACTTAGATCTGATCCCAAATCAACATAAGGATCCAATAATTTTAGTTCTTTCTTCTTTTGCCATGGTTATCAACAACCTCCAAAATTTCAATCCCAAAGAAACAATAAATATGAGAAAAACTATTGCTTCAGATGACAAAAGTAGACTAGGGTAAAGAGGGAATCTAATTTGTTAATTACAGGCCATCACAGATTCAAAATTTTTATTACCGTTCTACCAAGTAAAAATGCAGCTACAGAACCAAGTGTTGATCCAATTGAATCAGCAAAAAAGCCTATCAGCAATCCAAACAGATATCCACCACCAAGCTGGCAAACGAAAAGCATATATTAGAATTTGAAAGTCAGAAACAAAAAGATATGTGCATCTTTAACCTTTATCACCATTGGCCTACAAGAATTCATCATAAGCTAAACAAGAACAAAAATACCATAAATGGCTCTCTTATCTGATTTGCTGATATAGAAACAAAAGGAAAGCACAATAATATTGGAATATATTAATTGTTACATAAGCAATGCAAGGACAGCCATAAATAACATATAATTGTTTATCAAGTCAGAAACATAGAGGAACATCAAAAGTTGGAAAACTGTCATAAGTTCATATCCCGCAGGGATTCAATCTCACCGATATATATATATATATATATATGTATATATATATATATATATGTATATATATATATATATGTATATATATATATGTATTTATATATATGTATTTATATATATGTATGTATGTATGTATATATATGTATATATATATATGTATGTATATATATATGTGTATATATGTATGTATGTATATATATATATATATGTATGTATGTATGTATGTATGTATATATATATATATATATATACATACATACATATATACACATATATATATACATACATATATATATATACATACATATATATATATACACACACACACACACACACACACACACATATATATATATATATATATGTATATAT
Source organism: Musa acuminata AAA Group (assembly GCF_036884655.1). Taxonomy (NCBI): domain Eukaryota; kingdom Viridiplantae; phylum Streptophyta; class Magnoliopsida; order Zingiberales; family Musaceae; genus Musa; species Musa acuminata. The sequence continues at coordinate 18,964,379 of NC_088328.1, forward strand.
GTATGTATGTATATATATATATATACATGTATATATATATATACATGTATATATATATATACATATACATGTATATATATATATACATGTATATATATATACATGTATATATATATATATACATGTATATATATATATATACATAAAGAGAGGACTGATCCTAAAAAATCCTCACTAGATAAAGAACCAATTCCCCATCAGTTAACTTAAGCATCGGAGGGGTTGGGTCGAGAATCCCTCCCGACATCAACCTATTGTGCAAGGTTCCAACGAAGATCAAATCTACTCCAACTCCACCACGAGATAACCTTGGAATCACCCTCGCCAGCCCCCGCTCAGTCTCAGCCACTTCATCCCTCCCTTGAGAAGACCCACCTAGATGATTTCGCGCTACTCCCAGTTCACGACATCAAGTTGTTAACTTGGGTGGGGTAGGGAGGGTTGAAAGAAAGAAGTCATGGAATGGTGATGGTGAACAAAAGTTGTAATGTGATCATAGATTTGCTTATCAGAGCTTGGCACTTAGCATAATTGTGATCTGCTGCAACGTAAAGATCCAAAATTATGCATAATCAATTTAAGTTCCTTCAGATGCATTTTGTTCCCTAACAACCATATTGACTAGAGATTGTTCTTTAATAATGAGATAAATCGAAACAGTTACACAATATTTGGAAACAGTGATCCTTACATTCATACGGTATTCTCAAGAGTTCTTATCATAAGAATACAGTGCTGGAAGGGTCATAATTTCTCATGGACCATACTGTACTTGCTTAATACAATACATGCATAAAATATGTGTCTACATCAACAGGGAAACAAACTTCAAAACTTCATATACACAAAATCTCATCCCAAGAACAAGCAAAATACAAGATGGAAAATATTCATTAATTGAGATATACTACATATCAATAAGAAGTGTAATTGTCCAAATAAGTAAACTTTAATAATATTAAGAGAAATTTGTGCTTACACTAAGTATTGATGCCGGAACAGCTAGAATTGTCAAAGGAATATATGCAACAGCCCTGATTATAAAGAACAAATTGAGAAGGTTAATTTCCTTTGATAAGTAGCTGTAAAATTTTGGTATCAAACACTAAGAAAACGGTACATATGATGATATGCTACATGACATGAAAGCTTTCATAAGATGGTTTTACACAAACGATGACCAAAACTTGTAAAGGAATTCCAATAGTCTTTAACCAATAGAAATAACCGAAACAAGACATAAGTGCCAACAGAAATTTCAAAGAAAGAGCTTTATGATAAACATAAAAACTGCAAAAAACGAAAAACAAAATCTGGCAAGTCATAGTTGCACTTAACATTAGCTGCAATAGTAACTTAGCTATAGGTGTTGCTCACATACTTCTAACTGCATCAACTATGACTTGTGAAACAAATAATAGAAGGCCAACCCAAGCTACACCTTGCTTGTATATAAAGCTGCTTGACACTTTGAATACAGATCCTACAGAGACTAAGTGTCCTATTGAGGCTGGAGACTCATGAAAATTTCTTAGTTCCCACCAACAAACCCATTAATCATAAGAAACATATTACAATGCTCCTCACTTATAGTAAACAATCTAACAGTAGCAAGATTATGATCTATTCTTCATGTGCCTAGCCCTCATAGGAAAAGATTCATACTGAAGATATCCTCTCTGGTAAAAATGTTCATGCCTTGTAACTGTACCTTTGACCAGTGCACGATCTCATCAACTATGTTCTTCCTGCCCCAAAGAACATCTACTCTACTTAGTCAACATTCTGAAAGCACATCACGATGTCAAAGAATGAACAGGATTGTCAAGAATATCTCATTCATGGTCTCGCGGTACTAGGTCTATTTATGCCAATTATATTGTCATGATTCTCCATATCTTTCTTCCAATCCTACCTCTTGTTCTCCTTTTCTTCTTTCCTTTTTTGTCTCTTCTTTACTCCTTTGTGGTCCTCTTTGAACAAAATATAGTCAAGTTTGGAGTCATTATATCTAATTGATGGTTTATCCCATGTTGTCATATTTATGGTATTTTGTATCAAGGTTTGAAATATCGTACCATACCAACGTTTCGACATTCGCTCGGTACGGTACGATACAGTATACCGAGCGGTATATCATTAAGTATACCGCTCGATATGTGTATATATATAAAAGATTTTTTTATATATAATATTTTTATAAAATGCGACATCACCTCATATATATACATATTTTTTTATTTTTTTTCCTTCTCCGGGCGATGTCGCCTTTTAATATTTATATGTATATATATATATATATACATATATATATACATAGTATGCAGTACCGAATGGTACCGCCCGATACGGGCAGTACGTATCGATTCGACGATATACCGATATGCGGACCGCCCGGTACCGCTACAGTGTTACAGTATGAAGAAAATATATAAAATTATTCGGTACACCAGGGTATACCGCTTAGTACGCCTTGGTATACAGCTCAGTACACCGGTACCGTATCGTACCGAGCTAACCTCGAAACACTGATATGGTACGATATTGCATACCTTGTATATATTATATATACCATCCGGTAATGGGCGGTCTATGTACCGATGAGCTGATGGATCGGTACGTACCACCCGATACAGGCAGTATTATTCGAAGCTGCATACCTTGTTCTGTATATCACAAATCATCTAATTACTAAATGTTGACTACTTATGGTAAACATATGGCTTCAAATTTACATCATGTAATATATTAGTTCTAAAATAAATGTTTTTATACTACCATTATGTGGGGTGTTTGGCAGTAAGAAATTCAATTTTCAATGTTTTCATCCTTAAGGTGAATATATGGAGGATCTTAGTGTACTCTACTGTTAGGTTTCTTGTGCATATGTTTTCAGATGTTATATAAATATGAGAATAAGTACAAAATATAAAAGATATATTGGAACATTTCCTATTGAATTCAGTAATAGTACATTGTTTAATGGCAATCTGACATGCCAAAATTTAGATCACATAGTCTCGAAGTCTATCATGATTGTCCATAATTTGTTAACAGTCAGGGTTGCCAAAAAAATAAGTTAAAATATGATTTACAACTCATGTTTCTTGAACCAAAGAAAAGAAAAGAGAAAAAAAATCATAACTCACACTTCTAGCAGAAGATGATATTATTTTTAAATAAAAATAAAATAATTTGATAAGCATATCATATTGGTCTTTGAACTTAATACCTTCTATAAACAGGGATTTGTTGAGCTAGACTCCAAGTGCATATAAGCAACAACATAATAAATACAATGATAAATACATTCTATAGTTGATTTGCTCTGCCATGCTGTATCTTGGTGAGTCACAGCAATTGCATGCCAAAGCACATATTAGGTATAGTTAGAATGTTTCACAATGATAAAATCAATAACCATGGAAAAATAGTAAAATGGACCCATAAAAGAAAGCATTATAAGTAAACATGAGGTAAAGCAAACCAATGATTTGCAACAACCATCTATAAAAATTGTCAAGCCTAGCAATTAAGATGGGACTTACAGCACAACAGGACCCCACGGACCAACATTCTGCTTTATCCACACCAAAAAGTCGTTCAAAATCTGTAAGAAATCCAAGTTAGTTACAACTATTAGTCAACTAAAAAGGCCACCATAGGATACTCTATAATTTGGTGTATGATGTTTTCTATTGTATCAAGATCTTGAACGCATAAGGATGCCGGCACATAATATATGTCAGTAGGGAGAAATAGCATCTCTGAAGTTTCACTACCTCAATTAATTGTAAGTTCTATTGATGAAGGATTGATGTTTTGATCAGCACATGTCAGCATGGGATAATACCATGCTGAAAAGGTAATGGCATGTGTCATGCTGACCGATGATGCAGCTGTTAGCATATGATAATAAATTTCTAGCCTAGGTCTACGCATTAAATGATGGTCCTTGCTCTTAATGCAAACTCAAGGGATTCAAAGTAATTTTATTTTTCCCCACATTCTAGACAATTTGAATCAATTTCGTTCATCACATTTCCAATTCAATGTTTGAACTTGATTGAACCACATCTGTTGGGAAATTTTCTCCAGCACAGCAAAGTAGCCGAGCCTCTCTAGTATGTGTTGAATAATAACTGTAATGCCAATGAGGATGGCCTTAAAATCTGTAAATTTATGTAAGTTCCATGTCTGTCCAACCTAACAAGCAGCGGTATTTTTCAACCCCTCCCGTTTTGATACACAGCTTGATTCAATAAGCATAGACATTCTTCCTACCAACGCAACCAAAGCCTAGTTGAGGCTAAACATAGTATAGTTTAGTTTACCCGAAAATTGTCAGGGAGAGTCAAACATGTTTCCCATTTGTCCATTTACTTAATAATATCAGTTAGTAAATTGTTGGCGTTGTTTACACAGTCTAACTTGACAACGAAAAGTGACATTACTCCTTGTATCGAGAAGTTCACAAAAGACATATATAAGAGATCCTCGATAATCTCTTGAAAAAATTGTCACAGGAGACTAATTGATAAATTGTAATCCACGATTGCTTTGTCAAACTGCGATTACTATGAAAATGCCGTGTCTGATGAAGAAGATCACGGATGCAGCAGATAGACCGGTTTATACAAGAGCAAGACGAAATGTGGGTCACCTTTTGGACAGGGAGGGTGAAGAAAGCGGCGACGACGGCGGCGACGAGGAGGACGAGGAGGGAGATCCTGATGGCGGAGGACCAGGAGACGGCCATCGACAACCCGCCCCTCCCCCTCCCCCTCCCCCGACGACCACTTTGGCCGGACTCCGCCTCTCTACGAGGAAGGCGAAGGCCACAATCCCCCTCTCTCTCTCTCTCTTTCTCGCCAAAGCTCAAAGCTAAAGCCTATATTAGAATAAAAAAGGACTTCCAATAAAAGCGGCGGTTTCGCTGGCTCTCCACTCGCATTTCTGTTCTCGGAGATTCTTTTATATACATACGTAAGCGTATACATAACAAACGGACGAATGTGTTTGTTGGCTGTTTCTTTGGATAAAAGGAATCAACAGATCACGTACGTACGGGGGAATATCATGATGTGCCGCACGAACCTTAAAGCACCTCACCGTTTGAAATGAGTGCTAAGGTGATGATTGAGTGTACAAAGTTAGGAATGAGTGCAATGGGATCCACTTGTAACATTTAATTTAAATTTGTGAAATATGGATATAATGGGATTGACAAATTAAGCTAAAGTTGGTAGAGGAGAGCGACGAGATACTTTAAGATTCCCGTAATAACAGATGATATTGATGAATTGTAATCTGCAATGGATAAATTTTGGAAATAAAAATTCTACTTTTTGAGAAATTGATGCTCTCGTTTTCAAAAATTTTGATAAGAGGATTTTGTTTTTTTTGTGAAAGATAATATTACCCATTTATTGTTCTTATTTTACTCATGTTCATCCTTTGTTGTCTTTGTCTCTGTCTCTATCTCTGGTAATCTCTACCCTCTCATCCATTACCCGATGTTTCTATCATCTATGTTTTTATTTTTGATGGAGAGGGCCGTAAGCCATGAATACGAACGGTCGTTCAAACGAGACGAAAGGTAAGTATATATCGCACTCTCGACCTGCCATTCCTTCCCTCTTTGCCGTGTCCTTCTCATCGATCTCTGCAAAAGCCAAACCCATTGCCACAGACCAGGAGTCTCCTCCCATCACGCCTATCGCAGAGCCACCGCCATGGCCACCTCGACCGTGCTCTCCCTCCCCGCCTCCGACATCCCGACGACCGTGGCCACCGCCTCGGTCGTGGTCTCCATCACCGTCTTCGTCGCCCTCCTCTGCGCCTGTCTCGTCATCGGTCACCTCCTCGAGGGCAGTCGCTGGGCCAACGAGTCCATCGCCTCCCTCCTCCTGGTTTGGCTTCCCGCCCCCTTCTCCTCTCCTGGTTTTAGAGCTGAGGCTTTGTAGCTTGGGGTCTGCTTTATTTACGCTCATGAGCTCATTCTTTCTTTTAGGGTTTGTGTGCTGGTCTTGTGATGCTGTTGGTTACCAAATGGAAGAGGTCCCGCATCCTCACGTTTGATGAGGAGCTGTTCTTCATATATCTGTTGCCTCCCATCATCTTCAACGCCGGGTATTTCCCCTTACTGTAGTCTTTGACTCTTCTAATTGGTAGATTAGGACAATACGAGCATAAAAGAAAACCAAAGATGATCATTTCTACTGAAATTACTCAATTTTCTCATTCCTTTCTGCTATATATATATATATAAAACCCATGATTATCTGGCACATGTATATTTTTATATATTGATGTAAATTTCTTCATGGTGAAAACTTAGGCCGAAAGAAACTAAAGTAGAAACCAAGAGCACAATTTTTAATTTGGGACAGCACATTCTCTGCTGATACACTGTCAGCAGCGGTACACCCTCTTATGACATAATACTTCAATAATTATCTTTTCTTTCTAATCCTCCCTTCTCAATACCACTTCATACTGGTGTCAGCACAAAGACAGGACTCATACTGATGACATTGCATATACTTGTGGCATGTGTCATGCCAGCAGCTAATTGGCACAATGGTGTGTGCATGGCAAGTAAAACATTTGGTTAAGAGCATATGTTCGTGAAAGAGCATGAGACTAAAAAGCAATTGATTTTTCTAAAAAGCCACTATATGCTGGTGTCAGCACAGTGATGACAGGATTCATAGCATTGCATATACTTGGTGCATGCATCATGTCAGCAGCTGATCGGCACAATGGTGAGTGCGTGGCAAGTAAAAACAGTTGGTTAAATCATGTATTCATGGAAGAGCATGAGACTAAAAGCAATGGAATTTTCTCAAAAGCCACTACTTGCTGTTATCAGCACAGTGATGACAAGATTCATACTGATGGCACGGCACGGAGTTATGACATGCATCATGCCAGCAGCTGATCACGTAATGGTGTGTACATGCCAAGGAAAACACTGTTTAAGAGCATGTATCTGCAGAAGAGCATGAGACTAAAAATAATGGATTTTTTCTCAAGATTATACTTAGCAATATATGTGAATACCCTACTCTTTGACACCCAAAGTCATAAAAACTTGGTATGCAACCTTATCGTGGAGTCAAAGTTAAATTTCATAAAAACTTGGCTGAAAAATGATGTGGTGAATGCTTCAAAAAAAGATAGCAATGAACTAGAGAAAAGATTCTTCAAAGTGATATGACTTAGTTAAGAGCAAAGACTTAATCAGGGTGTATCGTCGCACATATACTTATTCATGCTTGAATTTGAATTCTATTTGTGCAATATGACATGTCCTGAACTATATTTACATGCACTTGAGGGATTCTTAAGTGACTATTCACACAGGCACAGTTTTATCTACATGCAGAATTGGTGAGATTGAGATCGTTTACTTAATCTTACAAGTTAAATAACTTAATTTTCAGGTGTGCTACTTGCATAAGCGTTATTAAGCAAATACCAATTTCAGTGTCATGGTAGTTTTCTTTCTAGACAAATTTCTTCCCTTATCTGAGCCCAATTTATGTGCAGTTTTCAGGTCAAGAAAAAACAATTTTTTCGAAATTTCTCAACAATTCTACTGTTTGGTGTACTAGGAACACTAATATCCTTTTGCATCATCTCCACAGGTAAGAAGTGTTGTTTCTTAGAATGTCAACAAACTTAAATCTGGAACTCAGTTATTTTATGATTAATGCACATCCCCTCTCTCAATTTTCATTTTTTGATTTATATGTGAAGAGATGAAGGAACATTGTGAACCTACAATTTATTTGCATATTGTTTCTATTTAATGTACATCCCCTCGTGCACTGGGTACATCCTTTTTATTGTTTCTATTTGATATTAACATTACCTTCTTTGTCTAATACAACCTATATTATACTTTACTTTTATTATTTCTTTGGCATTACCTATGAGCTATCAAACATGGACACGATCTTGGAATTCTAGTAAGACATCTCCAATGGAACAAATCTTGAAAAGGTATGACACAAAAGGCCATAGACCCAACAATCAGTGGAGACAATTTTTCTCCATATATTAGTGTAGTTTTATGTTAGAGAACATACTTTAAATCAATGGATGTGTTATCTAAAAATCCCATTATTATGGCTTGTTTACATCTCATCCATAGCATTTCCACTATTATCAAGAAGAAACCAACATATCCTAATGATTCACATTTCACTTCTGTTATTTGCCTCCATTGGAAAAAATGGTGGAATATAACCCAACTTACAAATAAACCTCATTCAAAACATCAACTGACTCCTTTGCCTTTAGGCCAAGTACCTGTTAGTATAATTGTTTCTATCCTTTTTTGTGCCCATCAACTAATTTTCCAGTCTGTTGTATAATGAAGATGAATTTGGGAGTAGGAAATTGGTTTTTTGGCCTGTTCCTAGTGAGCATTGGATGACAAGAAGAGGAGACAGAAATATTCTAAACAGGAGGCATGGACAACTTAGAAAAAGTAGAGAAATTATTATGGGCATTTTTGTCCATATGTATAATGGTTTACTACTGAAATGAACATTGATGCGATGCTATATACAGTAGAAATACTCTTAGTTATGTATTAAAAATATCTATAACCCTCTGTTTCAGGCACCCACAGAGTGATATATGGCATGTGCATGCACTAAATTGTTTCTTCATGTCTAAAACAGTGTATACAAGCATGTTATTGTAATCTCTGCAATTGAACTTCATTCTGGAAACAGCTAAAAATTATAATGCTTTTGTCATCGATCATCAGTTCTTTCAGTTGTGTCATCTAGGGTAGAGTATTCAATAGATTGGTCTATCATAGTGTCAAGTTCTGAACAATCTCCACAGAACTCGATATGGTATTTATGCAAATTAAGATTTTTTTCCTTTTTTTTCCTGTGAATTACCTTCCTTGTTTTATTGGTAGCAATTGCTTCTGCAGAAATTGAGTTAGTTTATACTAACATTTAACCATGGGTTTCATATCCATTTGTAGTAGTAGATGACTTGTATTTGTTTTATGGCATTTCATGTAGACAGAATTTTAGCTTTGAATTGCAAGAATGGTGTGAGTTTCAATCATATTGGTTGTGCCATATTATGGCTACATGAGATGCATCATTTGCTTGTGACAGTTGGCATGAACCACATGCCGTGTTAGGCTGGCTAGCAAGCATCATCTTGATGACAAGTTATTGGCGAGAGGCATGGTGAAAATTACATTCTTGATTGTCTCACCTTACCGTCAAGTACTGTTATGCAATGCAACTGACTTACAAAACTCTTTCATGTAAATTATAATAATTTTATTTTAATTAACAGGTTCATACTTTCTATTTAAGCAAATAGGCATTACATCCTTGAAGATACAACAGTACCTAGGTATGTCTCAAGTAATTTTCTTATTGCATTATATTTGCATTTTGTATTTAGTTTGCTTTTCCATTGTAACATTTGAAGTTAAATCACTTGTAGCTACTGGGGCTATATTCTCAGCCACTGACTCAGTGTGCACATTACAGGTACAACTACTATATATGAATCAACAACTTTCTTTTACCTCTGCTAGCTAATTCTTCTTTTCCCTTTTAATATAAAAGGTTCTCAACCAAGATGAAACACCCCTACTTTACAGTCTTGTGTTTGGAGAGGGAGTTGCTAATGATGCTACTTCAATTGTACTTTTCAATGCAGTCCAATCACTGAATCTCAGCCATGTTAAAGCCATGACTGCAATAAAGCTATTTGGAACCTTTCTTTATCTCTTCTTTACAAGCACTGCGCTTGGAGTAATGGTAAGTTTTAATTACAAAATGAAATTACTAATATGTTAATTCATGTATGTGGCATTGAGAAGTGTTGGCAACTATTTCAGTTTTGTCCTCGCCAGGTTATTGCATGATTTATCTCAGTGTTAATCTTTGTATAATGTAGAAATAGCAACTGACTTGACTCTTAGAATGAAGTTTCTTAACATTTCAAATAGAATGTATATTATCAAGTCATGAGGAATGTAGTTTCTTCAATCAGTTATTTGAGATCATGCTTTGTGATAGTTCCCCTTCCCAGTACCAGTCATTCTTATTAAGATTACTTGTGCTTTGTACCTTTTAGATTGGACTCCTGAGTGCATATATCATAAAGAAATTGTACTTTGGAAGGTTAGTTTAGCAACTTCTCTTTTTAGATTCTTCTTGTACGAAGTGTGTTTGCACAACTGTTTTTGATTATTTTTTATAATTTCATATAATTTATTCGAAGTTTTTTTCTTTTCTCGCTTTTATCATGTTTTGCATAATTGTTGCATACATATTACCAAAACGAACTTCTAAACTAGGTAACTGAGTTCTGCTTAGGGAGATTGTCATGAACAGATTATGTTGATAAGCTAGTTTCTTGTTTAGGCAATAACTTTATAGATGGCACTTTTGGCTAGCTCTATGATTGTACATCTTAATTGGTTTTGTGTAGATTGATGGTTAGCAAAAGACAGTGGTCAAGTTATTGTGTGATGATATATTGATAAAATATTCAAAATGTATCATTAACTCTTGTTATTTAAACATCTAGTGAATATTTCTATCCGGTACCATGTCATATATGGCACAACATGAATTTTGAAGTGTCCTCTTTCATATGTTAGCTGAAAAAAGGTCTGTAATGTGACATGGTGATATCTATCTGCTTTTAGAGCAAATTACAGTTCATAAATGTGTAAAATTGTGTATTGAAGAGACAAAGTAATAGCTGAATTTAGCTACGTTACATTTGGGTTGCATCTGTTTTGAACTTGGTGTCCCAATTGTTTGGATTTGAAAGTGTAAAAAATTGGTGATGGATATTAGCAGCCCTTTCTGAACATATGGAAAGGTCATTTATTGTGATGAAACACTTCTTTACTGATGAAAAGGCTTGTAGAGTTATGTCATCATAGTATTATACCTAGGTTGCATATCATGGAATTATTCATAGCTCCATGGATATGGATGCTAGCTAGCATGGATGATGTAGACAAACACTTTTGCACTGTGCTGGTTGCTTGCTTCCACTTTGACAAAAATGAAATATATAAAGATGAAAACCTATGAATAATTATATGCATGTTAAATGATAAAACCACTGAAAACTATCCGGCAAGGACTATGGCTATTTCTTGGATATATGACAAATTCTCATACTATATCTGTAGTTGTACCAGTCAGTATTAATGAGAATTAGGAACAACCATTTAATCCATGAAAGGAATAAATTTTAGATTTTAGTATTTTAGATCTTATCAGAAAAAAACCATTGAAATTATCCACAATGATACCGATTTATCTATTGCTGGTAATGAGGATTATCCATTAAGCCATATATAATAACTGCTTTATTTGCTCTAAACTATATTTTTTAAGTTCAAAAGTAATGCTAGTTAAATTCCTTTAGTCTCATTAAAAGGAAATGCACACATGATCATACCCTTTTCACTTTTTGTTTAGATATTTCATGCTTGGGTGGAAGTTGTTTCTACGTATTCTATCATGTTACTTATTTTAAGAGTTCTGTTTATTTTTGACTCCGTACTTTTTAGTCATCCAACTATAGGTATTAGTTACAATAAGAAACCTGTTTCAACTTTCAACCTAAATTTTCGACTGATCTCATCTCATGATAGTTTAAAAGGGTGTCAAGATCCATAGTTATTTCTCCAAACTCTTCATGTTTGTGTGCAGATATTTTTTAAGAAATAAAATATTGTATTATAAATATCGCATTCTTCGCTTGCATGGAAGTCACTGTTGGTTCACTTGTTAATGAGGCGTATTTGATTTTATGTAGGCATTCTACAAACAGGGAAGTTGCAATTATGCTGCTATTGGCTTATCTTTCTTATATGATTGCCGAGGTATACATGGTTTATAATTTACTGTTTCCAATTAATCTTAGAAATATCTACTTTACTCTCAAGTCTTTATTTGACACTTGATGGTTATGGGAGGCATATACAGTCTGTGTATATGGAAGGGTGTTCCTTAGTAGATGACACACTCTACTTTGCATTGCTGAAAGTAGCTACATCAACAATTAAAAAAGGCTTCTCTACTGTTTTGAGTAGTTTTGTTTCTTTTTATTTATTTTCTATAATGGCATATAATCTTGTATTAAGAATGCAGTATAAAATTTGGCTCATAAGGTGGACTTGAAAAAGCTTCAATATGAACAAATGGGTGTCATTCTTGTCCTTAAACACAAAGGTTTAGAGCCATGTGGATCAGCTAAATAGATAACATTTCTCACCTTAAGTTGGTTGACCTGGTGAATGCTTCACATGGAAGGTGACTAGAGCGCTGAGGAATGGTTATAGTGTTTCTCAAGGATTGAAATATTGTATCGTATTGAAGTTTCGACATTCTCTCAGTATGGTATGATACTGGATACTGAGCGGTATACAGTTCGGTATATATATATATATATATATATATATATATATATATATATATATATATATATATATATATATACATATATATAAGTAAAAAAAATTCGATGATGTTGCTTCGGCGACGTCGCCTCCCTTCTCCCCCACGCGAGCGTGACGTCGCCTCTCTCTCTCTCTCTCTCTCTATATATATATATATATATATATATATATATATATATATATATATATATATATATATATATATATATATATATATATATATATATATATAAAATGTGCGACGTCACCCTAGAAAAACGAGGCAATGTTGCCTTTATATATATATATATATATATATAAACCGGTACATATCGGTCCAACAATAAACCGGTACGTACCGGCCCGACAATAAACCCGTACTGGGAGATATCATTCGAAACTGTATACCTTGATGTTTCTCTCCAATTTTCATGTATTGCTACAGTCTAGAATTTTACTCATGGGTAGAGCAACTAATGTGATTAGAGTAATAGGGCAGCTAGAAACATGCTTGAATTTGGATTCCTTCAATTTAAAGATATTACATGCTTTTTTGTTCAACTCAAGGGACATTTTAATAAGTTTGAGACATTTCTTATTCCACTTTGAAGTTGTATCTGTGGTCTATTAACTTTCATGAGATAGAATAAGGTTGTAATTATTATCCTAGGCTATTGTCTTGTTAATTTTTCAATTACCTATTTGGACCTTCTCTTAAGACCAGATAAATGTCAAATTGGTTGCCAATAAATTTATAACTCGGAGACTAGGTTGATGGCGGAAATTTTGGCTCTTTTATCTGCATGAAAGTTGTTTTTTTCTTAATTCAGTGCTTTTGAGCATACTACTTCATTTTATGATTGTTTTCATTCCATTCAATTGGTTCTAATTGATTGGCTTCTAAAGACAGTTGAACTCAGATCTTTTCATGGAAGGAAAAGTGGAAATCAGGAGGTACAAGAGGGTGCAAGAATGAATATCAGAGAGAATTATGGTTTTTTTGACTTAGAAGAGTTAAATACAGCTTTCCAGGGAAATAATGATGGATGCTTATCAATCTGGAAGAAGTGTTGTGGAGGGTTTTAAAATGACCCAAGCTAAGTGTTCACTGATAACGTTGCGTATTTGTACAATGAAAATAGAGAATCTCATTTCTCATTGGACAGGCATAATTAGCTGTAAGTTTCAGACTTCAAGTGTGGCACTGAATTTGTTACGGAAATGGTGAATGAATCAGATTTTGGATTGTTTGCAGCAAGGATATAGGCCTTTATAATCAGAGTATGTAGGAGTTGCCTCTGAATTTTTGAAATTACTGATATCAGAAAAATTTTGAATCAAGTCATGCACTCGTGTTTGCAGTCCATCTGTTATAAATTTACCTCAATTTTCAGCAATTTTAGGAACTATTTAACATCTTGAACGAGTGAAAGAATTGTTTGGAGATGGGATACTTCAGAATAGTCCTCTGTTGCTTCCTTCTCAAACTCCAATTTTTCATCGGAAGCCTTTATTCTTATTCTAAAGCTTTTCAATCCAATGTAGTATAATATAGTTGAATTCTTGATAATAGAATCCCCTCATGGCAGATTTCAGGGAAAAAGAGATGGAAAATTGATCTTATGGATTCTCTAATGATCCTTATGACTGACCAGCCACATACCATTGAAACATCTTTTGCTAAGAAAGTCTCGAGGTGAATTTATATGATTTGGACAAAAAGTATTACCCTTAAGGTCGCTATCTTGGATGCTTGGGTGAAGAGGATAGATAAATGGAGGTGTTGCTGGATTATGAGAGCTGCTGGTGAATATAGAAAAAGTAATGAGAGAAGTTTTGAGAAATCACTAGTCTTGCATATACTCTAGAAACTTCCATTAGTCAGTCCAGGGAGAATCATTATTCCTAGCAGTCATCCAGTGACTATCCTATCTGTGTAATCTCTTTTTTGCTTTCATCATCTATTTCATTATTTTTGTGTTATGATCTCAATATGCATCATGATTTGTGCCATTGGCAAAAGCTTTTTTCTGCACTAGATCTAGAGATAGTAACGATGGTATACAGCTCATGTAGATAATATACCTAAAGCATATTCAATCACTTCACATTTCTACCTTTTTAATTCTTTAAAGTTTTAAAGTAATATACCCTAATGTTGCCTAGATATATTTTGTCCCAGGTCAATTTATTGGTTTCTTCCAGAACATAACTGATGTATTCTTTTATGTGGCAGCTCCTTTCTCTCAGTGGAATATTGACCATCTTCTTCTGTGGAATCATCATGTCACACTACACATGGCATAATGTTACTGAACGGTCAAGAATAACAACTAGGTAAAGGATGTTCTCAATTTGAACATAGTCTTCGTTATGCTAAATTGGTTACATGTTCCCTTAATCCAGATTTGGCATGAGAAAACTAGTGATTACTTACAAATGAGATAGTATATAGCATAGTTTCAAATAGCGATGAGTATGATGCTTACTGACTGGTATTTATGATCCAACAAAGGTTCAGTATCGGTAGGTAACTTTTTTATCAATTTTTGGATTGCTACCGGGTAGTGTAGGTTGTCTTCCACCTGTTATATTGGTACCATACCGGTCATCCACCTAAATGATATTGGACGTTGATTTAAATCCTTGGTATGTAGTATATGTCTGATCAATATAAGCAAGAGAGAATAAGTTGTTATTTAGTACTGCTTTATTAGTTGATCAAACTTATTTTATAGAATTCTTTGTTGAATGTGATAAGACTGTAAAATAATGCTTGCAGTTTAGAAATCTAACTCAGAATTAAATTATATGCAACACATGGGATGTACATTAAGATTTCAACTGAATCATCATTTGAAGCACCATAATTAAAACTTCAATCTTCTATGCAAGGTGTTAAACCTATTTTTTCTGGTCTTGATGGTTCTCTAAAATAGGGCAATGAAAAGATTTATTTGTTCAAATGAAAGAATATTTGGATGATGAAACATACTGTTAAAAGTGAAGCATAAAATCTCCATGACACTTAGATCAAAAGACATTGGTCAAAAGCTACAGGTTCAATATGACAAAGCTTTGGAAGTTTCAAGAGGTATCTATCTGATTTCACAAGACAAAGCGAAGGTCCACAAGGACTACCAATATGTAGAAGTAGAACACATATTTGCAGTAAGCTGCACAAAGGCTGTACATTTGACAAATATGGTTTTCGATGGATAAGAAGTGATCCAGAGTATATTAAAAGCGCACGATTAGAGGATATTGTCACTTATTAGATCTTATTCTTATGTGGCTTGTCAGATGTTACAGGATAGATTGGATCCAATCGGAATCCCTCTCAAGTCAATCAAGCTAACCAGCCTCAAAAGATAGAAGCCGTGAGGACTTCTTAATTTCAAGATATGTGTTTACAGCTCATTGGTGTGGAAGGTCACAATCCAATCGCATTGATTACTAATCCATTAACTTGATAGGACTGAATCATTTGATCCAAAATGCTTGGACTTAAATCAATAGTATTAAGCGTATCTAGTCTTATAAATCTATAAATCAACTCGATTCTCCTTCCACTTCAAATATAAAACCAAACTGAGGTGTTACAATCTCTCTTACTAAAGGTTCTTAAACTTAGCCCATAACTAAGCCTTAGTATACTATACATGAGGCTCTTGCTCAGTGGCAGTTCCATATTATGATGTATCTCTAGCCTTTTATCCATGATACACCTTACCTATTTGCATCCCATAGTGATCTTAATTTCAGATTCGGAACCCAAACTTGTGCTAGCCTGGATCAAATCATACCGGGCAGTATTGCGAACCTTGCTATCACTATGCCTAATACTATATCTACTCTGTTATATTTGTCATGACCAGATCCATCTTAATAAGATAGTTGACTCATTAACTTAATAGGTCTGCAACTATATAGCCAAAAATCTCCTTTTACTTTCAATGTGGAACTAGACAGGAGTGTTGCATGGAAATACTTACAGATAAAATCTGTCCTAATCAAGAAGGGAAAAGGGATCAAACAGTTCTGCTTTAAAACTTGCAGTCTAGACAAAATGTATAGGCAACCCACATGGACATTTGTACAGTCTGCATAGATACGTTTGTTGGCTCTGCCTTTGGTTATGGTTAAAGGAAAACCTCCAAATAAGAAGATAACAGCATGGTTAATTGAGAATTATTCTTACATTATTATCTAAGCATATTATTTTATTAACTAATAGAGATTCATGAACATGTTTCTATTGGTAACATGATTAGGAGTTTGGGACATTAATAGCACTATAAAAATATTGTGTTTTCTCTTGTTCTTCCTTGAGGGGTCTATTCACCTCAAATTGAAGGATTCCACAATAGGAGGGTCATATCCTATCATTTGGTATTAGCTTGAGGTAAATAAGCAACTTCCCACATTTCTTTACAACATCTTCATGGCTGAAGAATTGCCTTGGGTAATTGCCCTTCATGCATGATGTACAGTTCTTGTAACTAGAAGTAATTATAAAGATCTGAGATGTCTTTAGAATTAGAAAAACATCAACTAAAGGATGAATCCAGTACACTAGGTTTCTCTCAACGTTGGGTATGGGAGAGTAAATATTTGCAGCTTTATCTTATATAAAGAGGTTGTTTCCACCAAGGTTCGCCGTATCGTACCGTACCGGCGTTTCGACCCGCGCTCGGTACGGTACGGTACGGGTGTACCGACCGGTATACCGAGGTGTACCGAGCGGTACACCCGGGTGTGCCGAGCACTGTAGCAGTACCGGAACGGTAAGAGGCGGTCCGCGTACCGTAAGTCTGTCGGACCGGTACGTACCACCCGTACCGGGCGGTACTGTTCGGTAGGGCAAACCATGGTTTCCACAACTCAACTTTGATTATCTAGGTCTCAAAGGAACAACCTTACCAGGCCCACCCCTGAGACAAAATAATTAATTGTTCACCTAAATTACTTATTTAACCAAGGTCTACCATACCGAATCATACCGCCCGGTACGGGCGGTACGTATCGGTCCGACAGGCCAGCGGTACGCGGACCGCCCAGTACCGGTCCGCACTGCAGCAGTGCACTGTAGCAATGCACTGTATCAGTGCTACAGTGCTCGATACACCTGAGTGTACCGCTCGGTACACCGTACCATACCGGTACCGAGCCCAGGTCGAAATACTGGTACGGTACGGTATTGCGAACTTTGTATTTAACATAAAGTTCTTATTTAATGCATAAAACACTAAGGTTAAACTAATTTACTAAACCTGTATATTTCAAACATACTTATCAATAATCTGTTTATCCTGAGACCGTGCAACTCTTTGTAACATCTTTATTTATACTTGTAGAATGAAATGCATTTTCTTTGCCTTCTGCATATTTATTTTGCACATGCATCTCCCATGAAAAGGTCATTAGAAATATAATTATTTCTGCATCATATCCATTTATAAGCTTTTTTTGTGCTGCAAATACATGAAACCTAAGTTCTGTTTTTGTTATGCTGACACAGGCATGCATTTGCAGCAATGTCATTCATTTCAGAAACTTTCATATTTCTCTATGTTGGTATGGATGCTTTGGACATTGACAAGTGGAAAAGAAGTGATGCTAGGTAGGGAAATTACTGAAATGTGTTCCAATAGTACTAGTTTATACTGCTTCTCATAATAAAATATATCTAATGTTTGAATAATACATTTTGTTTCAAATTTTTTGGATATAAACATTAAGAAGCTATGTCATCTCTTTCTTTTTCTCTTCCTTTCATGTGCCCTCTTTCCCTTCCCTCTTCCACCATCTACTCCTCCCCACCGTATCCCGCCACGACCGCCTTGCCTCAGTAGTTTACTATCTCCTCCCGTCCAGGTCACCATTTCCTTCTGCTACCAATAGTCTACTCCTCTGCCTCTTCCTCCTCCCCTCCTCTCCTTTCTCCCTGGTCCTGGTTGACCAAATATCAGCACCGAACCAAGATGGAGGCTTATGACCACATGCACTAATGCGGTGGCATATGTGGCTGCATAGCCTGTTTTTGGAACATCTTCGTGACCATTTATGCATTATGTCGTATAAAATTCAGTGACGTCCATATAAATGTTCTGGGAAAATCTCATATTTGTCACACTTTTTTGCTCAGTGTAGGAACAACAGTTGCTGCTAGTGGAACGTTGTTTGCTTTGGTTATGGTTGGAAGAGCTATATTTGTCTTCTCATTAGCAAATTTTGCAAATTTTTTTAGACATGCATCTGATGCTAAGATTGACCTTCGGCAGCAGGTATCTACCATGCGTTAATTTGATCACTTAACATGAATATGATACTGTTCAAATGCTTTCTAATGTTAACTTTCATTCAGTTTGTAATATGGTGGGCTGGCTTAATGAGAGGTTCTGTCACCATTGCTTTATCATACAACCAGGTTTTGCCTTGATCACTATACTTTCTACATTCACTTGGTGATGGTTCCTTGAGTCATACCCTGCTTTTTTGGTTGTAGTTTTCGACAAGTTCATCCAAAGAGGGAGCATTCATGATAACTAATTCAATCGTTGTAGTGCTCTTCAGTACTGTGGTATGCCTGCAACATCACCCTGCCATATAATTTCCATGATTCATTTATGAGAGTTTCTAATTTGATGTCTGATCAGTTTTATCTATTTTTAATTTTGGTCTTAGTTCAACAAAAGAAGTAATCCTCTGCTTAGATTAGTCTATCATGCTTATACTGTCATAGTTATTGTAAAGTTACCTAATTATTATTTTTTCCCGTCTTTTGTTGTCTAAATGGGACAAATTTAAGCATGAATATTGAATAATATCAAAGCAGTTGTGGGAGGACTGCAAGGTGTTCTACTTTGGGAAATAAAGGACCAAAGAAGAGGAAATAATACATGATAGTTCTTCTCACTCCTGAAACATTGACTAACTCTTCAGAGTTCAGATGATGAAATCAATTTAGGCCTTGCGTTGAAGAGATTTGACATATCAAAATGGCTATAGAACTACTGATCACTGTCAATTGAATAGAGATTCATACTCGAAACAAAAGACTGCTTGCATCTCCATTGATTCTTTGTTCCTTCTTTCTTACATAGTGGAGGCAATGAACTACGATAAGGTGTAACCATTTGTCTCTGATTTGTCTATTTAGTCAACAAATGACATCATTCTCTAAACACCAGTTGATCAAATGATTAATGCTAGATTTACCAAATGAAGCTAATTTTTATATTTTGTATATATACGAGAAAATATGATAGGTTTCCTTGACAAATTTGATTATAAATCTTATGTTACTTTCTTTTAATAGAGAAATTGAACAAGCCTGCTAATTCTTTTTCATTGGGAAAATAACATGAACTACATAAGTGGCTTTCTAAGGGGGAGATAAATAAAGTATAAAAAGAAGAAAATAGGTGCAAACAGAAGAACAAATCAAGGAGAAAATGAATAAACCTACATCGGGAAGAGTACATACGAAGTGTTCTCTCTCGTTAGCAAGGGAGAACCTTGTCCATGATGTCTTCTTTGACTTTGGAAGTACTGCAGGTCCAATCGAGAACAATTCTGTTGCTGTGATTCTTCTCATAGCTATAAAAATATTATCGAACCTAATTTTTGGCAGGTATAATCTTCTTCAATATCCAATAAAAATCCATATTATCTCATGTCTTGACATGGAAACACAAATGGATTAAAATTGAACATATAAAGCTCTAATGTGAATACTCTTACAGTCCAATATTTTGATGAAATTTTTTGTTCAACATGCACGCTTAAACTCCTTGTATTCCATAGTGGCATATCTTCTTTTTAAATTTCCTGTGGCTCTTCTTCCGAAATGCTTAGTATGAGCAGCTATGTAATCGAACAGCTAATAAGCAAACAACTTTTTGTGAAAGAATCAATTTCTCTTAATATTAGAATATATAATTAAGCATTGTTTCAAGCACATCTGTTTACAAAGATAGACGTCGGCTTGTACTTGCATCGTATGTGGCCACTGGAGCAGCTTGTAAGAAGTATGAACAAGTTTTTCTTATACATATATGTGGATCTAGATGCGTAGATGTGGTAGTTGAAAGTTCTGAGAAATTATTTTCTCTAAGCATCATATTCAATATCTAAACAAAAAAAAAATCATCTTCTTCAATATAGAAATGTTGACTTTTTTTTACTTGCCAACCACTTCTTATATCTTCTAGGTGCTATATTGATTGTTTGATGCTTTTCTGTTCTTGACTTCATGAGTTCATAGTCACACTGGACAATAATATGTAGAGATAACCTAATAGCACTTTGTTTCGACTTTGCTATCAATTTGAAGCTGACCATCTGAATAGGTTTTTGGATCAGTGACAAAGCCTTTAATCAAAGCTGCGCTGTGCCATAACTGGACTTCAACAAACGGCGAAGACGCTCACTTGTCGAGCCTGGAAGATATTAACATCCTATTTCCTGATAATTGCAGAACCAGCGGCAATGACACCAGCCATGCAAATCCCAGGAGCAGCCTTGGCATGCTGATAATGCATCCCACCTCGACCATTCACTACTTATGGAGAAGGTTTGATGACAGGCATATGAGACCTGTTTTTGGTGGGCGCGGTTTCGTCCCACTTCTTTCATCTTCCACACTCACTTCCCCAGACGGGGCTGATGGTGTTTAAGTCATCGTTCTTCTTCTTCACAATTATTTGATAATATTCTCAGAATATATAAAAAAAACAAGTAGCTATTTACTTATATAAATTGATTTGATAAAGCTCTCCTGGTAATAATAATACTTGCTAGTATAAGCATGTCGACATTTAGATTTAGTACTTCTTCAGCTGCTTTTGCTTATGTCAGAAAACTTGGAAGGAAGAATGTTTCTTGTACAGTGATATGTATAATATCGATTTAATATTTTGAGTAATGCGTGATGTACTATGTCAAGTGAGCAGTATGCATGTGTGTGAAAGGAATCTCCCGAGAATCGATTCCTGTGCTGACCAAACCTCTTATTCCTGAGACAAAACATAAAATAAGGTACAAGCAAGCGTACTATGAGGATGCGTTTGATCAATCATGTATGTCATCTCTTACCCTCTATTCTCGTTTGAGTCAATGAGGTCTCAAATTGAGGCTCAAATTAGTCCTCTCTTGAAATCTATGGTGTACCCCATCGCGCTCCCATGATCAAGCATGTGAGAGGATGCAGGATCCATCGATGGTGACCAATGACCCGTGACAGGTGACACTGCGAAAGAGGCCAATTCCGAAGTGCACGAATCAAAAGCCACGAGACAAACGCCCGACATGTCGGCTTCATTGAATGTAGATACGTGCAGAATCCACATGTCGTCCAATGGCGACAGGTTACGTGGCCACACGAGGGATTAAATGTGGCCTTAGCCAGGCGGATTACGAGCTTCGCCCGCAGTTTTTCCCGTGGGTCCCGCTGCGGGACCCGACGGCGATAGGTCCGGATGCACGTGGATAAGCAACCTCGACCGGCGTGCACTTGTCTACGTGCATGGAGGGGGAGTCGTATGAGTCTATCCCTCCACGTAAGGAGGTGAGACAAAAGGGTTTGGACTCATTTGGAACGGCGGGGAGCCGGAGAGCCATGGGGGTGACGACGAATGCCGTCTCCTCTTAACTCTCACACAGTCCATTTCCCCGGGGAGGTCGTATCTCCTCCACTCACCGTCTCTATAAATAGGGTTCCCTCCCCCGGGAGTTCGTATCTCCTCCACTCACCATCTCTATAAACAGGGATCCCTCCCCGGGGAGCCACTCATCTTGTTCTGTTCCTAAGCTCTGGTGAGCTGCTACCGATGGCTCCTGCTAATCTGCGTAATCAGAGGGTGTTCACCTTCGGCAAGGGGAAGAGTGAAGGCAACAAGAACATGAAGGCTTTGGTGAGTATCTGTGTGTTAGGTTTGTATCTGCGTGACGCATGCGATGATGGGTGGGTGGTGCAGTTGGGCGGGAAAGGAGCGAACCTGGCCGAGATGGCGAGCATCGGGCTGTCGGTGCCACCGGGGCTGACGGTGTCGACGGAGGCGTGCCAGGAGTACCAGGAGTGCGGCCACAAGCTGCCGGCCGGCCTCTGGGAGGAGATACTGGACGCCCTGGCTGCAGTGGAGGCGGACATGGGGGCTCGTCTCGGCGATCCAGCGCGGCCGCTCCTCGTCTCCGTTCGCTCCGGCGCCGCGGTAATCACGAAGCCATCGCATGAACTGGTGTCGTATGTAGCGTAGAGGGTGGCGGTGGTTGACGGTGGCAATGCATTGGGTGCAGGTGTCGATGCCTGGGATGATGGACACGGTCCTCAACCTGGGCCTCAACGACGAGGTGGTGGCGGGGCTAGCGATCAAGAGCGGCGACCGGTTCGCCTACGACTCCTACCGCCGCTTCTTGGACATGTTTGGGAATGTGGTATCTCTCTCTCTCTCTCTCTCTCTCTCTCTCTCTCTCTCTCTCTATTGAGCACACTGTTTATTGCTTAGCTTTTTTAGTGTTTAGAAAGCTTAATTTTGCAGAATATATTTCTTATGTTGTCCATCAAAACGTAAATATTATGGTAAAAATGTTATGTTTATCTGATGATTCACTCAGTTTGGATTTGTGAGGAAGAAAGATATGGATAAGAATGATGACGCTCGAAGCCAACGTGTACTTGAAGCTACACGTCGTCATCATCCACTTGAGGTCAAACACCACGTCATGACCGTTCCTCCTTACGTTGATACGGTCCATCCTCCCCATGTCGCACATTATCGGATCTCATCACTCGGTTTCGACCCGAACCCGTTTATCCTGAATTGGACCATTCTATGTATCTATCATCGAATAATTTAAAGATATATATCGGACTCATGTAAACATGATTTGGATCCGAACCCTTTTTGCACGCATGACATGCACGCGTTTGGTGCCGTGTTTGAAGCGGCAACGGTAACTGCGATGTGGACGGATGTAGACGGAAGTGGTTCGTCCATATCCGTTTCGCAAACGGCCAATTAAGATTGACTCGAGCGCGGTCTAAGCAATAATTTAGGATTGGGTTCGATCAAGCTCGTCCCAAATTGAGACCGATATATGATTTGGTTTTTGTAGGTGATGGGGATCGCACACTCGCTGTTTGAAGAAAAGCTGGAAGCCCTGAAGAAGGCAAAAGGTGCGAAGCAGGACACCGACCTCAGCGCCGCGGACCTCCGGGAACTGGTGGCCCAGTACAAGAACGTGTACGTCGACGCGAAAGGCGAGCGGTTCCCTACAGGTAGAACCAAGCTCCCACCTCCGATCTTCTTCTTATACTTCGGTTTGCCGCGCGGGTCTCGGTTTCGAACACCTTGGTGCGTGCCATCTTGAGAGATTGCGCCGTTTGCAGATCCGAAGAGGCAGTTGTACCTGGCGGTGATCGCCGTCTTCGATTCGTGGGACAGCTCGAGGGCGAAGAAGTACCGGAGCATCAACCAGATCACGGGGCTCAAGGGGACGGCGGTGAATGTGCAGTGCATGGTGTTTGGGAACATGGGGAACACCTCGGGGACTGGGGTGCTCTTCACGCGGAACCCCAGCACGGGCGAGAAGAAGCTCTACGGGGAGTTCCTCGTCAATGCTCAGGTGCTGACCATTGTGTTGTTTATTACATGTATCACTTGTTATTCTTCATGTGCATGGCCTACTACTACAAAAGCACATATATGATTTTTAAGGATTAGAACAAAAAATTTGGTGAGTTTAATTAACTAAATAAATCCGAGTCATGGATAGACAAGTATTCATGAACAATTTAAAGCGATGCCGTATCATCTGCTATACAATTTAAGCGAAGTTCTGGAAATTTCAAGTATAATGGCAAGTAGTGAAGTTAGTCGTTAATCAGTCTAACATGGGGTCTGAGGCGATTCTTGAACTTGATATCATCTTAATAGAGAAAACGAGCCAGAGTGTCGCCTGAAGCATTTATATAGTGTGCAAAGTTAATTGATATATGTGTGGAAATGTTGCAGTTAATTGAGTTTTTCGTACTTCTTGACAAATCACTTAGAATAGTGACAGATCATGCCATTTTCTTTTCAGGGTGAGGATGTTGTTGCCGGAATCAGAACTCCACAGGATCTGGACACTATGAAGCAATGTGTGCCAGACGCTTATGATGAGCTTGTGGAGAATTGTGAAATTCTAGAGCGGCATTACAAAGACATGATGGTTAGATTCTTTGTTCACGGTCACTTTTAAATTAGCATGATGTTTCCCCTTAAACATGATATAGACATTCAAATAAGAATGTAGACAATATATGTCACTTTTAAGATGTTTTTAAGCTTCACAAGTCTCATGATCATGGTCTGGTAGGAGATAAATGAACTATCTTAGAGAAAGAATGTTTCCCCTTAAACCTGTGTTGCTTTTACTACACTGTTGCAGGATATAGAGTTTACTGTTCAGGAAAATAGGCTTTGGATGCTGCAGTGCCGAGCAGGAAAGCGCACTGGAAATGGTGCAGTGAAGATTGCAGTTGAGATGGTCAAAGAAGGTCTTGTTGATATTCATTCTGCTATTAAGATGGTGGAGCCAGGTCATGTGGACCAACTTCTTCATCCACAGGTATACCAATTGCTCCAAGGTTAAAACTGATTAATTCTGGTTGGTTAAACCATTAACATACTCAAGAGGGTTGAGAACTTCATTTCGGTGTTCATCAGACCAGCCTTTACAATGCCAAAATACCAACATAAGGATGGTACCTAGATCATTGTATCATTGCTGAGCACGGAAAAGTTGTTGTGCATGGTAACTAACACATGTATGACTATATAGTGCTTACAAACTCTAGTAATATACATTTGTGTGCTGCTGCATGTGTAAAGATATGCATGTTCACAAAGATAATAGTATACATAGGTATATGCAGCTGTATGACATGTTGTAATTTGATAAGCACCAAAACTTGTAGGTAAATTCTTACTTATGCATGTGTATCAATATTTTAAGAAATATGGATTTGATTAATTTTTTTAACTAGTTGCAATGTGGAGTTTTTACAAAAGTGATTTTATTGAAGCATAAACGTTTATGGATATATTTCCTTATCATTTTCACTTTTTACCTGGCTTTTCATTAGGATACTAGAAACCAACCAAAAATGTGTACTCTGTGACTCTGTGTGGTCAAACATGTGGAAGGATATAAGGATGTCTTCTTCCTGCTGGCCTCTTAACTTTATATATGTGCTATCGAAGTCAAGATTTCTTCGGCTGAATTTTATTTTATTTTCTTGTTTGGACTAGTTTGAAAATCCATCTGCATACAAGGACAAAGTGATTGCGACAGGCTTGCCTGCATCACCAGGAGCCGCAGTTGGTCAAGTTGTCTTCACTGCTGATGATGCTGAAGCATGGCATGCTCAGGGCAAGGCTGTTATTCTGGTAACTTCTTTTTCTTGTTGCATAATCTTCTTAAGACAGCTTTTATTTCTTGACATTTATAGGAAAGACATACTGAAGCTTCTTTGAGTTTATGGATGATCCAATTGAACTGTTAAGCAGAGGCACCTTATGGTTACTACTTACTAGGTTGTTGATCATGGACCGAGCGCCTTCTGAAATTCTTGGCTTTTACATAGATTCAATCTCAACTATGTTTGTGTCTTATTTGATCTCCACCATTTACCTTTTAGCTTATGAAATATGTTTTATGCTTTTAAAGATCATATTGTCTTCAGTCCTGACCTGTAGACGACAATGAATCCAAGCCATTATTCAATAGTGTTATGATCAATGATGATACGGTTATTTGTTTATATTTGCTACATCTAGCTTCCTAAGCCGATTGCGGCCTTTCTCAGAAAAATCATGTTTCTCTTCTAGTATCTACTTAGCAAAGTCATTACCCGTTATTAGCCACTTTTAATGGTGATACAGGTACTAGAGCTTTGTAATCTCTCTCACTTTCTATGTATGAAATTGCAATAACATGTTTCAGGCTCAAGTTATTTTGTAAATGGAGGCTTGTACTTGATTGAGTAATATGCACATTATGTCACATTTTACTAAACCAATTGTTCAAATGTTTTTAATCTATTGATTTATAAAGATCATACTCAATTCATGTAAGTTTATTATCTTTGTCACATATGTCAAGTCATTTGAACCTTTACCTCTATATCTGCTATATCCTTCCTTTCATCAGTAGATTGCCTACTCTTTTGAAAGATCAATAAATTACTACTTTTACATGATCATCCATTCATTCTTATTCCATTAGATATTGATGATGGCTACAGAGTGCAGATTTATTTAACCTTGTCATTCTCTAGTTTCTTTGACATGCCATTACTTTTTCTGTGAGTGAAGGTGAGGA
This sequence comes from Musa acuminata AAA Group, assembly GCF_036884655.1. Taxonomy (NCBI): domain Eukaryota; kingdom Viridiplantae; phylum Streptophyta; class Magnoliopsida; order Zingiberales; family Musaceae; genus Musa; species Musa acuminata. The sequence continues at coordinate 18,991,209 of NC_088328.1, forward strand.
CAGAGACTAGCCCAGAGGATATTGGTGGCATGCATGCCGCTGAAGGAATTCTGACAGCTAGAGGTGGTATGACTTCCCATGCAGCTGTTGTAGCACGTGGGTGGGGAAAATCCTGTGTTTCTGGCTGCTCTGATATTCGTGTAAATGATGCAGATAAGGTGAGTTAGTCCTCAACAGTGGTATGAAAGGTGTATGCCATATACACAAAACAGTTCTTGGTCATGATTAAAGTTCCAAAACCTGGAAGTTTTTGCAACCACCAAGTAACAATTTGACTCAAATCAACCATCATTAGTTCCTTGGTGGCTTCCAGGATTAAGCTTCACTAGCAGCCACAGTGGACAATTTCTCATTTTCATAATAAGATCTAATATTGTGAAAAGAAGAAAATGTGGATCATCATTATTGTTAAATAGCTTTTTGTTGTCGATTTTATGACTTCTAGGTGGTGGTTATTGGAGACAAAGTGATACATGAAGGTGACTGGCTATCCCTCAATGGATCAACTGGAGAGGTAATTACAGGGAAGCAACCACTTTCTCCACCAGCTCTGAGTGGTGACTTGGGAACCTTCATGTCATGGGTTGATGAGATACGGCAACTTAAGGTATCACTCAATGTCAAGACAAACTAATATTATTGACACTCAACTGAATGTTTGAAAAACAATTTAAGATTGTTCTATTGGTCAGAAGCCTTTTTCTTTCAAGATTTACCTTTCACTTTGCCTGATCATTCCTTTTGAGTCAACTTGCATGTGCATGGCGTTCATGTTCAAAACTGACAGGCTCCGTCCATGATGAGAATAGAAATAATTATTGAGTCAAATTGTGGTAACATCTGCTTCATGATTTCATTATATTGCAAATGATTATTTCACTCGAGAGTCTAATAATGTTATCTAATGACCATTCTAGGTCATGGCAAATGCAGATACGCCTGATGATGCTCTGACAGCAAGAAATAATGGTGCACAAGGGATTGGACTCTGTAGGACAGAGCACATGGTTAGTTTACTCAATCCACTTCTTCTTTTTTTTTTTTTTTGAGATGTCATAGACAATTCATCCCAGACATGATGAAAATGTTAAAGCTAAATGAGATCTGCAATTACCTTATTGATCACATGGATATTTTAGGCTGTTATTTATGTGGTTTGATGTTCCACTTGAAATTACATCATTCTTGTTCTGACTTGGAGGTGAACAGAATAAATCCAAGAACAGACTTGAGTGATTAATACAGTAACTATAAAGTTGGAAGCATTACTGAATCTTGATAGTGTAAAACTAGAGTATATGTTTTACCTTCTTTTTTGTATTTGACATCCAAATGTTGGTCAGTTCTTTGCTTCAGATGAAAGGATAAAGGCTGTCAGACAAATGATAATGGCATCAAATCTTGAACAGAGACAACGAGCATTAAACCTCCTCTTGCCCTATCAGAGATCAGACTTTGAAGGAATCTTTCATGCCATGGATGGTAGGATTTTCTTATCAAGCAAGTCTCTTTGACATTGAAGGACCAAATAATATCTAATAGATGTTAATTGCACATCCTATATAACATCCGTCTTGCCCTCTTTTGTTTTCTTCTTTTTTTTCTTGCCCTCTTTAGTTATGTACTTAGTTCTGTGAGAGACGTGGAACAACATATTGTAAGATTATGGCTTTTCCTGGATTTAGTGTATATCACTTTCACTTTTAATCCTAGTTTTGAGTTGTCTTATCAAAAGATGCCATTGAATGTGAGGAGAAGTACTAGAATATGCAATGATCTCATCTTTTAGAAATACTAACAGTTGTTTAAGCCCTCTTGAAAGGTTTGGTGTTTGATTTGTTCTGCATGGTGTAGGTTCTACAACCATTTGATGACTTACCAGTTACTGTTACAGTACATCTAGTTGGAGCCTTCATGTAATCTTTCATTGCTGCTATTGATTTTCAGGGTTTCCAGTGACTATCCGGCTACTGGACCCTCCACTCCATGAGTTTCTGCCAGAGGGTAATCTTGAGGATATTGTTAGTGAACTGGCTTCGGAAACCGGTGCAAAAGAAGAAGAAATCTTTTCAAGGGTGGAAAAGCTTTCTGAAGTAAATCCGATGCTCGGTTTCCGTGGTTGCAGGTTGGATTCAGTACTTGCATTGATTATGGTGGAATTGAAATAATGCAAGCTTGTGATGTAGTTCTGGTTGAATTTTGTTGGTAATACCTGTGTTATTTAATGATAGAATGCTTAACTAAAATTTGCTTTCTTTCATGTTCAGTGATAAAGAATTTTAAAACAAATCTTTTGCTATGAAGAGAACGATACTTTTTTAGTAATGATGTTGATTATTCATATAAATAACTCTAATGGTGAACTAACAAAAAATTTGCATTAGGCTTGGCATATCATATCCAGAGTTGACTGAGATGCAAACTCGTGCTATATTTGAAGCTGCTATTTCTATGAGCAAACAGGGTGTCAGTGTTTTTCCAGAGGTAATGGTACCTCTTATAGGGACACCTCAGGTATGAACCTTTCCATATATTATTGCCATTCTCATTATTCCAGCTAAGAAGAAAGCGTTCTGAATGTCCAATTTGGTCATTGTCAAACTCATTTGTAAGCTGCCATGGGTAATTGTCAGTAGAAAACAATGAAGAAAGATAAGGAGAATAAATTCTGTTATCAATTTGCTATATAACTGATTATTTTTTGAAGAATATACCTTAATATCAACTTGCCAAAGAGTGCTTAAGAAATTAATGCTATTCAATCTTTTCGAAGTTTCTGTTTGTTTTTTTTCTTTTGCCACCATTGTTTAAAGATCTTAAGAAACTGCTGGATAAATTTTGAGTTATTCTCTGTATCATGATGCCCATTGTAGAAAAAGTCTTTGATCTTACAAAGTTGCTAGAGAACTTTCTTTTTGTGAAAGAAGGCCACATCATACAATTTTTGCACCATATTTAAATTTGTAGAGTATGCGAAAATTTTGTTATTATGGTGAGATTTGCTAAGAAAAAAAATACAGTCAATTCTGCATCTCCTGACCATTGGCTTTTGAGTGTCAGGAATTAGAGCATCAAGTGAGTCTAATACGGAAGATAGCTGAGCAAGTCTTCTCCGAGATGGGAGCCTCCATAACCTACAAGGTTGGAACCATGATTGAGGTTCCCAGGGCTGCCCTTATTGCAGACGAGGTAAAAGTGCACTGGAAGCTGTCTTCCTGATGAGGTTAATCAGTTTTTATAAGTTTACAACTACACTACCATGATTAGTTCACAGGTTTTCCAATTAATATGTCATGCCCCTGGTGAGACATTTGTTTAGTAGAGTTAAGTCTGCAACAGATAGACGAGAACACTGATAAGCAAGCTGTTTGTCATAATCCTAGCTTACAGGGGTTGCTTTTTCAAGTTACCTCTAAAGATAACATGAGCACCTCCAAATCTAGTTATGATTGCTTAGTCTGACTGTATTAAATTTCATGTTGGCAGATTGCTGAACAGGCAGAGTTCTTCTCTTTTGGAACAAATGATCTTACACAAATGACATTTGGTTATAGTAGGGATGATGTTGGCAAGTTTCTGCCAATCTACTTATCCAAGGGCATCCTCCAAAGTGATCCATTTGAGGTAAAATTTTTTGCAAGAGTCTCAATACAAGGTTATTGTCTAAACACAGCTAAAAATATTATTGTTTTCCACAAGATTGTAAAATGTTTTGATACCTTAAGCTAAAGCAAAGAAGTGCCACTTTTACTTTGAACCTTGAGCAGGATAAAAGAAATGCAGTCAAGTGGTAAGATAAATCTTTAAAGAGCCCTCCCATGTGATAGTTCTTTACTATAGTGAAAAAACCGAAACGTCACTTGGCAAGTTAACTAGGAAATTTCAAAGCATTCTCGATGTTCTCATATGCCTAGTGAATGCACTGATATCTCCAATTCTTTGATAGTCTTGGGACAAAATATTTTCGAAAATCAGATGAATTTTCCTTTTTCAAGAATATGCTGGTTACTTATGTTGATTGTTATAAATTCATGGAAATTTCTGTTTATGGGAGGCTAAAATTTTCATGTGTGGAATCAGGTTCTTGATCAGAAAGGGGTAGGGCAGCTCATTAAGGTTGCTGTAGAGAGAGGCCGTAGAGCTAGGCCTGATATAAAGGTGAGAAGCATCAAGTGTGCTTGTCGTATGGTTTGCTAGCTATGAAGGTGTATGATAATGCTGCAGTAGCAATTTTTCTGAGGGGGAGAACTCTTACAAGGAAGTTCTGTTTGATTCTGTCAACAGTTAGGAATATGTGGCGAACATGGTGGAGAGCCATCTTCCGTTGCTTTCTTTGCGCAGACTGGACTGGACTACGTCTCATGTTCTCCATTCAGGTTCTGCAACATTATTAGTTTCACAATTGACAGTGTCTAAACTTAGTTTCAGCAAAAAACCTACAGCATATACATCATAAGATTTTGTACTTTAAGATCCTGTAGTCACATAATATAGGTTTTTGCATCATCTGGATTCTTTCAACCGATATAGCTTTCTAGTTGGATGTCTGGTGCATCCGGTTCTCACTGTACAGTTCAGTTCATCTTGTGATTCTCCATGCAGGGTCCCAATTGCAAGGCTTGCAGCAGCTCAGGTGGCAGTATGACAGGGTTCAAGATATGCACAAGGAACCTGAACATCTGGACATGTAATCCAAATGCTGAATGTGTACTGCATTGCTCAGTACTAATTGCTTCCATATCAAGAATCTAGTTGCTGATGGGAGCAAGCAGCTTAAAAGCAGTATCCAGGTAGTGTTAGTGTTGTGTTGTGGTGTCATCTAGGAAGCAGTGATGCATGGCAGTGGTGAGAACTGCCTTTATCCCCTCTGTTGTAGTTCAAGAAGCACTTGTTGGAGAAAATAAAAAGCATGGAAATTAATGTTCCACAAATATGGCCTGATGTGCTGTGAAGTTGGTCATTATACTTGTCTCTTTGATGTGGTGTATTGGTGCTGGTGAACTCACAACTGTTGCAACCTTTGCTCCACAAGAAACTTCATCACCTGAAAGTTTCACCAACTAATGACCTTTTACGTTGGATGAAACATTCCTATCTTTGATGGGCAGAGATAAACGTGACTTGATGAGGCTTCATACAGTTACGTTCAAACATTTACTATCTCTTGCCCTCACCGCGATCGCCCTCAATCCGAATCCCGCCGTGGTGATCCGCAGACTCGGTCGAATCAGCCACCCGCGGCCGGTCCGCGACTGGGCCGGCGCGGTTGGTTCGGGTCGCGGCTTTCGACGCCGCCATGTTCTCGATGGCGCTGGGCGTGCGGTGCCGATCGGCCGATTGCAGACCTAAGGGCGTATTGAAGCAGCGGAGCGTGGCAAGAAGGGCTAATCTGAGCGTGTCCGTAAACCTCCCTGATAACGAAATCTTCGAGAGGTGGGAGCTGATATAATTGGGCTGCAGAATGAATGTGAAGGCCGAGGCGGAGAAGGGGATGAAGCCACTGTCGGACTTGGCGGAGGGGCTGGGCATGGAGTTCGTGTTTGGGAATGCGATACTGTGGAAGAAGTGGCTCATCAAGCAGTGGAAATCTCAGAAAATCTTCGATGATACTGACTTCAGGCAGGTTCTTTTTCTGCAGAACAGTCGAAGAACTCGTTTCGTTCAGTGATTTGTTGCAGTTAAATTCTTGAAAGTTTCAAGCTTGATGATGCTTAGTCATGTCTCCTTCATTAGTTTCTTGCATTTGAGTACTTGGTAGTTAAAACATGCTGTTCTTCTCTGTTTGATTGAATTCTAGAACAGCTAACAGGCATTTTTACCGAGTTGTTTTTGTTTCTGTTTAGTTCAGAATTCAAATAGCTTGATGATCGAGTGATCAAATATTTCTCCTGAGCTAGTTGAAAGAAAAATTAGAGATGATTAGGGACACTTTATGTTGACATAAGATGGGAGTCTGGTTAACATTAGTGTAAGACTGACAAGAAAACCGATGCACAAAATGGAATTTAGCATGTTTCTTGTGCTGTTATAATGCATTACTCGTGTCGAACGGTTGAAGCACAAGTGTTGTTATCGCTGTCCTAGAGGATTTTGGTGACAAAAATTTTAGTAAACGGAAATCACATGAAGTAGTTCATTCAGAAATAGAAAGTTAAGCTGTTGTGTCATTATATCTTTTTCTTCACACAATTATTCTGCAAAACAATGCAGTTCTAGGTAAGAAAACCATGGATCTTTGAATTCGTTAACTGATCAACTCATGAGCAGGAATGTGCTGAAAACCACGATCGATGTCCCAAAAGCAGGAGAATTGAGCCTCCATTGTATGCATCTTGATCACCTTGATGAGAGAACTGGAGGCTGAAACAGATAAACTCAATACTGTGTTCAAGTGATGGACCTCATATCTTAGCTGGAGGCCTGAACTCTCTTGATGAAGCAGACTACACTGCAGAAAGCCTTCTCTTCAACTCAAACTCGGGTATTAATGTCATGCAGTATCATGAAGAGATTGGTAAGCCAACATTGAAGTACCTGAAGGGGAAGCAGTACTCGGATGCCAAGAACTTTGCAGGGGAATGTGAAGCTGTTGTTGTGGTTGCCAAGGGACAACGTGATCTGATACTTCAATCTAATTTAAAAGAAACTGGTCCAGCAACTGTGCTTAAAGCTTAATATAATCTTTGAAGGACTAATTTGATAGTCGCGGATGTCGCATTTTCTAAGCTTATTTTGTTTTCTACTTTAATTGCAGATGTGCAAGGGACCGGCAAATATGGAACCAGAGTTGACCACATGCTGGCCTCACCAAACTCACCCTATTAATTTGTGCCTGGTCCTCATGGGGTGGTTTCATCCGAGGGGACTTCGGATCATCACATTGTGAAGGTTGACATTGTTATAGCTGAGACTGATGGGAACGATAGCATTCATTGACAGGAAACAAAGAGTTCTGAAGATGGATCACTTCTCATCTAAAGGGATATGGTGAACTAATTTGAACTTTTCTTCTTTCTACTGGGGAGTTCTGATACACACTACGGATAGACATGAGAATTTTTGGCTTATCTTTAGTAGCAGTAACTGAAGGGTGAGTAATTTCTCTTCCAGAACATTTGAATTCCATTGCAATTCCTTTCATGTTGTTCTTGTTGTTAACTTCTGCCTAGCATCAAGTAGATTACTCCCTGCATGGTCTGGACAAGAGGAGATAGCATGAAGTTGGGAAACTTGCAAAGGATATATATCGACTTTAACATCAGGTATGGAGACCATTTCTTGTTGGTATTGATTTTCTTTGTTCTTTCTACTGAGTCTTGTATTTGCCATGTTTCTCCAAATCTGTTTCTGCTGATGGAAAGGGGATTTCCCCGACCGCAGGATGAGAGCATCCCTGAGTTTGTTCTTGAGGTTGCAGCTCTGTTCTTTGATGATTCTGAGTAGCTTCTCAGTGAGCTAAGCAGGTACTTGTCAGTGATCTGGTCTAGAATGCTGTGGTCCTGTTCCACTACACATGGCCTATTTTCGGATTTAATCTTCTTTTTCGGGTGCAATCAGAAGGTAACAAGGGAAATCCAAATCAGAAGAGAAAAGGTTAGATATCTACCTCATGGAAGTTATTATAACTACTGTTTTAACTGTTGATATCAAAAATTGCTATATGTTATCCTCTTGGATTTGGTGATCTTTTATGCTACCACTATTGGAATTTATTTCTGTAAATGCAAAATGAATGTGTACACACTAGACTGGATGAGTTATAAATCTAGCCATTCATTTCCTCTACAATTTATTATCATTGGTATCTCTCTTCCTCATTAATATATATATATATATATATATATATATATATATATATATATATATATATATATATATAATCAGTTAGTTATCATTCCACTGATAGCTATAACCATATCATATATTATATTAGTGCCCTTCAAAAAACTCATTTTTTTTGTAAGAATAAAAAATATTTAAGTATTTTTTTAATTTAAACTAAATAATAGTAAATCTTTTGGATTCGGCTAACTATCATTTGACTGTTAGTTGAAACTCTAAAGAATACTAATATAATTTAAAATTTTATTATGTTTATGAAAACTTTAAAGACATTTTAAATATTTAACTACTTTCTGACTGGAATTCACTATTGTTAATAGCAATTAGTGGTTGGTAGCTTTTAGTTTTCTAAACAATAAATAAATCCAAGCAATCAATGAATGTGGCTTTCGTTCGGTATCGCAAATGAATGCTTTGCATCCTCAAATCTGTAAGTAGCTGCTGAGCTTTCGTTGGCCCCACTGTCATAATTAAGATATGGTAGTTGATAGGGATGAATTCTAGCACCCCTCAGCTTCTCCTGTCACATAATCAATATCTAAACACATAATCAATATCTAAACGAAGGCCTAAAGCCATTTACTCCCTACGACCATCGACAAAAGCTCGTATCATCTATCCTGACTTCTCGAAGTAAGTCTATAGGAAGCACTCCTCACCGATCTCTCAATTGGTAAAATAAATCTAGCTTCACATTAATGATAGGCGGTATGGCCTGACTTCATCAGCCTTCCCTTCCGAACAAATGACAAGGGGATTATGCTCTACCTGACCCAAAGAAATAAGAAAGCTCGATCGAAGATGTTATCTCGATAGTCTTTAGATGTTGATAAATCGCCCGCATTAAATGTTTTCACCACATCGGATAAGAGGAGTTTTGAGGAAGGCATGTCCACTCCACCCAATGCTTAGATATAAAATCCATGCGTCAGGCCAAGCCGGGATAAACAGGCAATTATGAGTCCACACATGCTATTGAAGGAAGAAATGTGACATGAGAACAACCTAAAATTGTTTTAATATAATTTTTAATTTTATTAAATCACGTAGTTATTACACGAATTTAAATACGAGATATATCGACTACATAATAATATTTTGCTTCCCGTCAACTTGACGTGTGTACGTACACACACAGACGCGGCGACGGTGGTCGATCAGTGGCGGCCGACGAAGTCCTTGATGGCCACGATGAGCTCCTCCGTCCTCTTCGCGGTGGTGGGGTCGTTGTCGACGGCGAACTTGTTGAGGTAGAAGGAGTGGCTGACGCCGCCGCTCACCAGCACCTCCACCTCCTGCCCGGCCTCCTTCATCGCCTCGCAGTACTCCAGGTTGGTGCCGTGTATCAGGTCGCGCTCCGCCACCGCCACCAGGAAGGGCGGCAGCCTCACCTGCTCCAGCGGCGGCGCCGCGTCCCCCATCGGGCACGTGAATGGGTGGTCCTTGGTGGCTCCCTGCGGCAGCCCCAACGCCAGGAACTTGTCGAGCATGTCGAGCGTGAAGAACACCGAGTCGGCCTGGAGCTCCAGCTCGGAGCGGCTTCGAGTCGAGCGGACGAAGCCCGGTTGGAGCGGGATGCCGCCCGCCACCCTGAGCGGCGACCAGAACTCCGAGTCCTCCTCCCCGGCCCACGCCGCCACCAGGTGCACCAGGTTCCCCCCGGAGCTGTCGCCGATGAGGAACACGCGCGAGAAGTCGGCAGCAGCGCAGAGCAGCCTCTCAGCAGGATCACTGCCATCCCGGCCGCGGGCGAGCCTGCGCAGGCGGAAGAGGGCCGCAAAGCCAGCGTCGGCTGCGGAGGGCATGCGGTGCTCGGGGGCGAGGGGAAGCTCCACGGAGACGACGGCCGCGGGGACGGCGGCGGCGAGGCGAGAGTAGAACTGGTGGTACATGAACCACGAGAAGTGGCTGATGCAGAAGCCGCCCCCGTGGAAGTGGAGGAGGATGGGTAGGGGCTTACTGCTGGACTCCGGCAGGTAGAGCCGGAGGGAGGGGTAGCCGGGGATGTCGTGGAGGGTGACGCCGTCGCGAGGGGTGTCGAAGGGCTGCACCGGGTTCATGAGGAAGAGTGCCTCCGGCGGCCCGGTCCAGGTCCGGTCGACGGTGCCGTCGTCAAAGACCCGCAGCCACCCGGAGACCTCGTCCACCACCCGTTTGCGTGTCATCTCCTTCGCAACCATATCGGAACCAAGGAAAGCAATGCACTCACTCTACACCAGCTGCTGTAATGGAAGAGAGAGAGAGAGAGGGTCGAGGTGAGAGGGGAGGGGAAAGGATGGAGGGGTTTTATAGGGCGATGGTGTGGTTGATTGCTTCCTTGTGGTTGTTCCATGGCAATTGCATGGAGGTTTTGAAGACATTAGGTGAATGGTTATTCTACAGCACAAGTCAAGTAGCAGTCAACATTTTGAGCAATTGGTATTCTACAAGACAAGGACAAGAACAAGTAGGTCAAGGTTTGGGTTGCATGGAAAGTTCATATGTCATGTATCATTTACTACATATAATTAATATGAGGCCGCCAGGTTTGGTGGATAGCAACTCCCATATCATATTATCCAACATGTAACACTGAATGTGAATTCAATCTTTTTTTATTTACGTCTTCCCAGCAAATTCTAGTTGGATGCCATGAGAATCTTTATCCTACATTTTCTTCCTTCCACAAAGCAGTGGAAACAGTCAAACCATTGACTTGGACATGTCTACATTGACAAGGTAACAATTCTTTGACTTGAATCACTGGAAACTTCATCCTACTCTTCTGGAATTGACTTGAAATTTTGTATCTGTCCTTCCACCCGAAAATTAAGGTTTATTTCTTTGATGATGACAAGCAATGGATGCTAACCTTCTAACTAATCAGCACCTGTAGAAGGCCATTATCAGTCATTTTGACTATGGTGTCTCAACTCCTCACGCTTCAACTCCGCCTACCTGCAACTGTGGTGAACCCTCTCTCTCTCTCTCTCTCTCCTTGCTAAGTCAAGATTCTTCGTGATCTTGTAAAAAGCTCTCAATATATTGTTTTCTTTATTCATGATCAATATACGATGCTTTCTTTAATCATCCATCAAGCTTGCTTGCATCACTGCTGAAACTTCACAAGTAGAAGACTGACTTTGGTCACGGTGACTTTGGTGGGTCAACTTCAAGCTTTGAAAGACCAGCATCCTCGGGAAAAAACATGTTAAAACTAAATATTATTTTCCCTCTTTGTGCATCAGGTTCCTCATCAAAATACTAACTTAATATCAAAATGAAAATATCAACTAGCACAACATAAATAATAGAACAAAAAATCAATCACATAGTGAGAGTGGAAAACCAAAAAAAAATCATGGGACCGTAATCCATCTCAAAATTTCACTATCAATAGTAATGATAACATGCTTATAATAAGTCTTCTCTAGAATAACTAGAGGATCACAATAATATCAAGATCATAGATCTTTGCTCAAGAATAGTATATCTTAGATCTCATCAAAAGAGAATTCTAGGTTTCATAAAATGGGTATAGTAGGAAAATACCTCAGAGAGGGTAAAATGTAGATCAACACCGTTAGGATTGTAGAGCTTACTGTAAGGATTCTTTACATAAAATTTGGGGCACAAATATCAAAAACCTTACTCTCTCTCTCTCTCTCTCTCTTGTTTTCTCTCTCAACATCGTCGCACACGTTCACTGTGCACATTTACTGCACACGCTCGCACCTCTCTCTAATTTGCTGCCCTCACCTTTTTGCCCTTTCTCTCTTAATTATTGATTTGGGCTTATGACCCAAATTATCCCCTACATATCGGCTGGACCCAATAATTCTCTCCCTCCAACTCATATGGTGGGCTATACTAAGCCCGCTTTGCCTACATACCTCAAGCTTCTCCTTAGGCAAAGACTTTGTCAACATATCTAATCCATTCTCATTAGTATACACTTTTTTCAATTGTAATTTTTTCATCTCAAGCATATCACGAATCCAGTGATATCTCACATCAATATGCTTGAATATAGAATGATATATTGAATTCTTGGAGAGGTGAATGACACTCTGACTATCATAGTAAATAGTATATCCTTCCTGTTTCAAGCCTAATTCCTGTAGAAACTTTTTTATCCATAAAGCTTTCTTGTAAGATTCAGTAATTGCTATGTATTCTGCTTCTGTGGTTGATAGAGCAACACACTTCTGTAACTTAGATCGCCAAGAGACTACTCCTGCAAATGTCATCAAGAATCCCGAAGTGAACTTCTTGGAATCAGTATCACCTGGAAGTACCTCTTAGATATATTAATATCTATTTCACTACTATCCAATGTTCCTTTCCAAGATTAGGGAGAAATTAGCTAACAACTCCAACTGCATAAGCTATATCTGGCCTAGTACAAACCATAGCATACATCAAACTACCTACTGCAGATAAGTAAGACACTCTGGACATTTCTTTTTTTTTTTTCTCGCTTGTCGGACATTGTTTCGAACTAAGCTTGAAATGACCTGCAAGTAGGGAACAAACTGCTTTGGCAAAAAACTAAATAGTCACCACATATGTTTCCCAACTTTCTGGTAAAGAGCTGAGAAGTAATAATCCTTGCATCTCATCATCTATATTCATTTTCATAGCAACCAACTTGTTTGCAAGACTCTAAAATAGGCTTATGTGCTCAATAATATTACCATCATATTTATATTTCAAATTTATAAGTCTTCTGAGGAGAGCAATTCTATTTCCTACTGTCTTTTTCGTAAAGATATTTTCTAACCTTTGTCAAACAATATCAGCTCTGGTTTTATCTGAAATATGCTCATGCAAGTTTATATTCATCTATCTTCTAATATAGGCAATAGCTTTTCTATGTTGAACTTCTCATTCTTCATTGTCCATAGTAAAAGGTTTATCTTTAACCTTGATAGGCTTATCAATAAAGCAAATCTTCCATCAGACGTCTCCAAGTAAAATAATTTGATGAGTTCAATTTAATCATACCATTTGACTGCTCCATTTCAATCACACAAGAAAAACTAGCACCAAACAACCTATTGCTCTGATACCACTTGTTGGGAAAAAACCTGTTAAAGTAGAATATTCTTTTCCCTCTTTGTGTATCGAAATGAGTTCCTCATCAAAATACCAACTTATATCCAAATAGAAATATCAACCACATAAATAATAGAGTAAAAAATCAACCACACAATAAAACCAAATCTTTTAACATGGAAAACCCGAAAAACCACGGGACCGTAGTCCATCTCATACTTCTACTATCAATAGTAATGATAACAGGTTTACAATAAGTCTTCTCTAGAATAACTAGAGGATCACAATAACATCAAGATCATAGATATTTGCTCAAGAATAACATATCTTCACCGAAGATGAATCTCATCAAAAAGAATTCTAAGTCTCACAAAATGGGTATAACAAAAAAGTACAAGGGTAAAATATAGATTAACACTGTTAGGATTGTAGAACTTACTGCAAGAATACTTTACATAAAATTTAGATTAAAACTGACAACATTTGACCACTAATCGTCAAACAGAAATATCAAAAACCTTATTTTCTCTCTCTCTCTCTCTCTCTCTCTCTCTCTCTCTCTCTCAGGTAGATGCAGGACTTTATTGCAGAAACAAAAGCATAGAAGGATAGCTCAGTTGTTGGATCTACCAACCACTCTATCATATGAGATTTTTTTTCCCACGTGCAAGAATTAATCTTGTTCGATGTTTGCAAGAGATTCCAAATAATTGGTATATTATGATTTTATTATTGTTGTATATGCATACTTGACAGAGTATCATAATCTAATTATAATTATTATACATATTTAACTAATCCTTAGTAACACATGAAAATTCCCAACATGCATGTAATTTTTTCTTCAAATTACCCTTATGATATTATCCTTTACTATTTAGGATATTAAATCATATTGCATCTAATGGTTTAAGCTTTTAGATGGAGTATTTTATCTATCCCTATTTCAAAAAATATAAGATTGGGACTGTTGTGCTAATTTATCCCTATTTAGCTCCATTTCTTTGGTTTATGTAGTCTTAGCTCACTTGAGACTAAACCGTCATCAAAATCGATAACATAGTTAAAACACTCTCATAGTTCATCACTAATACAATCCAAAAGCTTAATCGGTTTATATTATCGATCGTCACTAAGATATTTTATTAATTTTTTAATTAATTGATAATATAAGACTAATCCTTAGTTTTTATATTATCGATCATCACTAAGATATTTTATTAAAAAAATTTAATAAAATTTAAGGATCCAGAATGCCTTGTAATGCCTTGTAATGCAAACCCGATCCGAACCAACGATTGCGGGTGCGAAACCCGGATCCGGTTCGCGCGTCTATAAATAAACCGGCCGCTCATGCTCGTCTTCGAGGCGCCGTGCGAACCGCGGAAGCATCGGTGGGTCGGTCGGTCTGCCGCCTGTCGGAGGGAGGGAGCGAAACCGACCGGTTTCGTTTCTCCTCTCGCCTCCCCCTCCAGGTTTCGATTCGATCCGTCTTTCGGGTTCTTTTCTTCTTGGGGTCGCTTCTTTGTACGGCGACGACGAGTTCTTGATTCGTGGATGCTTCGTTTTGGTTCTTGTAGTGGATGGAAAAGCTTTAGGGTCTGTTCGTCGCTAGTTCGGTCCGGCTTAATCTGTGGCTCGGAAACCCTAGATCGGTCTCGTTTAGACGGATTAGTAGCGGCTCGAAGGTGAAGATTTTTAGACTCTTCCATGTCCTTTTGTTAGGATGTGACGATGTCTTGGTTAGAGAATCTTTTGGGGTTTCCTCTTCGTGTTCAAATCGTGATTTGGTTGTTTGGTCGGTTTTATTCCTTTCTGATGGCGGGATTGTCGGTGAGGCCTCCTCAGCCCGTCTCCAACGCAGTCTCTCCTGCTCTCAAGTTAGAACTGAAAAATTGAAGTCGAATGGGGTACCAAACTCAGTCCCTCCGACCATCGAGGTAGGGCTGAAAAATAGAATCATTGATTAATATATATGTTAGTAAGTATTTATAAAAAGCTGACGCCAATGGAATATTATAGTAGTATTGGTAGAAACACTATATTAGGATAGGTTTGGTTCAAGTTCAAGGCTACGATTGCTTGCTTCATCTTGTTTATTCCAAGTGACTCAGAAAAAGCTACATTAGTTTTTGTTTTAATGGATAAATAGAGGATCTGGATAAAGATATTTTTGTATTCTTTTTCAGTTTTTGAAATTGTGATAATATTGGTCTATGTTGGTGATGGTTTAGGATATGTTCTTCGTATATTTGTTTGAGTTTGATGTTATGATTTGCTTGCTTGATCTGGTTCTATAATAATGTTCTATCTGATTGAGATGCAGGGTGTCTAAGGAACAGTATATTATTCTCCAGTAAATGGGATAAGGATTATCCTTCTTTTCCTTTAGTGTTTTGGTTGTTTCAATGTATGTGTTGGTAATGCTTTCAGGATATGGTCTCGGGTATCTTGGTTTCAGTACGAGTAAATGATTTGCTCGCTTCAACTGGTTCTATTATGTTTCTTTGATTGGGATGAAGAGTGACTCAGAAACACTATGTTAGTTTCTTTTGAATGGATCAATTGGAGATGCTTTATGATGGATGGTGTTGATGGATTAATGTGTCGTGGCTGATAGAGTCAGCACAGCCTGGTCCACAGGGTAATGTCGGGAGTCTCTGGTCGGTTGAGCTGGGTGTCGAGATCGATCGAACACCACTTTGAGCGTTGGCGGCGGGGGTTTGATCAGCGCCTTCTTGCTTGCGATGACAGCTTTCCTGCAAAAAAAAAGACCGTCGTCGGGTGTTTCCCGACTTTGGTCCCTTCGACGATCAAGTTAGTGGCGGGTTGGAGTATTTTCCTCTCCTCCTTCTCCTGGCCGGATACCGGCCAGGTGCTTTTATGCTACTGTATGAGGGTCGGTCGTACGCAGGCGTAGCGGCCGATCCTCGGGAGATGAGGCAGTACCTTTATGCGACTGTCGCTTCGGGATGCGTGAAACGGCGCCATGCGGCGTCGTCCCGAGTTTTCCATGACGGGACGTATCGAGCCACGCTTTATTATGGATGTATCGGGCTTAGGTCTGTCGGATCGGGCTTAGGTCTATCGGGGGGAGACCTTTTGTCATGAGTGGTGCCATCGCGCCATGTGGCGTGCTGATTGGGGCAACGTAGGTTCTGACTCGGGTCGATCGGGCCTCCTGCGAGCTTGCGATGGGGGCGTCGGAGCCACTCCTCGGACTTACTCCATCCTCGGCCTCTTGTTGTCCTTGCGCCTCCTTGCCATTAGGGCTTCAACAGCGATGTGTTGATTGGCACGCTGGAGCATCTCGAGGATGGTCACGGGTGGCTTCTCGATGAGTGACCAAAAGAGCCTCGAGGGCCTCAAGCCCCTCAGGAATGCCTGCATGGTTACAGAAGGGTGAGCGTCCGAGAATCTCCGGATTTCCGCGGCAAAGCGCACCACGAATTGGGAGAGCGATTCGCCCTCGTGTTGAGATAACGCGAGTATGGCAACCATGGGAGGCCTTATCACGGCCCTCGAAATATCACATTCAAGAGGTGTGACCCTATCTAAAATCAATAATATTATAATTTATCGTCAATTCAATCCAGGATCCAATCTAACAATTTGAGGATACTAAGAATCATTCAAAATTAATATTCACAATTCATAAACATGTACGTTTCATAAATCTTACTCCACTTCACTCAGAGATTCATAAAATTCCAAAGGCAACTCAACTAAACATCAACCACAACACAAATCCATAATCGTAGGAAATATATACATGAGCGGTCCTTTAAACTTTTACAACACATAAGTATCAACATATCCTTAACATTACATCAGAGGTAAAGTATACTATACAACAAAAACTTATCAACCAACAAAGATTAGCCCAAAAATCTTTTAGCCTTTAACTGCTTCAACCTAATTCTAGCTTTTCAGTGCGTGACAAGCTACCTTGAAAAATTCATATAGTAACGGGGTGAGCATAAAGAGCTCAGCAAGCGACTAACATATCCATGGCGATAGGAGAAGTTCAAGCAGGCTTAGTATCAAGATAACAAAAGTAGAAATACAAGTATTCATTTGGAATCATCTCATTTGATATAAAAAATATCATAAAGGGTTACCTCATTCGAAAACAGGCGTTAGACATAACAATAGGAGAAAGAAAATTGGAGCATTTCATTGGCAAAAGAAGCATTTAGGCATGTATCAAATGGCACATGAAGCATTTAGGTGCATATCAAATGCGTAAGAGTGTTTGGGAGCATAACAATGACATAGGAAACACTCCAAAGTATAACAAGTGAACCGAATAATAAACACAAGCTTGTATGTCATTTTTTTTTTTAGCATGCATTCCATTTTTATCCAAAGCATAAATATAAACTCATAAACAAAGCTTTGGATATCATATCAAAAACATAGAGGGCGCTGTGGGACCACATACATAATGTGATTCATCCATATCTGGATGACCATCAAGCATAAGCCTCTCACGTCTAGGAGCTCCATCCACCCACGTGTTAGGATCGAGAGCACTAAGAGGGGGGGGGGGTGAATTAGTGCAGCGGATATCTTTTAGCGATTAAAAACAAAAGCTGCGTTCGTTCGATAAAAATCAGTTTTGAAGCAAAAGCCGACTCAAGGATAACTTATGACTAAGTGCAGTTTACGTCTAAACGTAGTTTACGTCTAAACACAATTTACGTTTAAATGCAGTTTGCGTCTAAACGTAGTTTTACGTCTAAACGTAGATTTACGTCTAAACGCAGATTTACGTCTAAACGTAGATTTACGTCCAAACTCAGTTTACGTCTAAAACGCAGTTTTACGTTTAAACGTAGTTTACGTCTAAACGTAGTTTTATGTCTAAAACGCAGATTTACGTCTAAACGCAGATTTACGTCTAAACGCAGATTTACGTCTAAACGCAGTTTGCGTCTAAGCGCAGTTTGCGTCTAAACACAGTTTGCGTCTAAGCGCAGTTTACGTCTAAACACAGCTTACGTCTAAACGCAGTTTGCGTCTAAACACAGTTTGCGTCTAAGCGCAGTTTACGTCTAAACGCAGTTTGCGTCTAAACGCAGTTTGTGTCTAAACGCAGATGACAGTTTGCAGTTCTAAATGAAATCAAGACGTAAACGTAAACTGCACAGAACTCATTCGTAAAAGCGCAGAGAGACAGTTTGCAGTTTGTAGATGGAATCAAGACGTAAACGTAAACTGCACAGAATTCGTTCGTAAAAGCGCAGAGAGCAGTTTGCAGTTTGTAAATGGAATTAAGATGTGAACGTAAACTGCACAGAACTCGTTCGTAAAAGCGCAGAGAGCAGTAGCTATGTAGGAGGTTTGCAGTAATGATAAAGTGCTCAAAATAAACGCAAACCAGAGATTTAGAGTGGTTCGGTCAGTCTTGACCTACTCCACTTTTGGCTTCCTCCACCGGCGAGGTCACCGACGTCAACTAGGAGCCTTCCTTCAATAGGCGAAGGCCAACTACCCTCTTACAGATTCACTCCTTTTGACGGGCTCAGGAGACAACCCTTACAAATTTTTTCTCTCCTCTCTTTACAACTCAAACTTGAAGAACAGAAGGAGGAGGAAAACTAGCAGTTTTGAGCTCTAAGAACCACTGAAAAGATCAAGATTTCGGCTTGAGTTCTTACTCTTTTCAGTGCTGAATGGGTGGGGTATTTATAGGCCCCAACCCAATTCAAATTTGGAGCTCAAAACGATCAAATCCCGGAATTCCGGGATCAGGCGGTTGCACCTCCTGACTGGAGAGGTTGCACCGCCTGGCAGAGCTCGAAGACCGAGCTCAGGCGGTGCCACCTCTCTGCCAGGGAGGTTGCACCGCCCAGTCTTGCTCGAAGACTGAGCTCAGGCGGTGCCACCTCTCTGTCAGGGAGGTTGCACCGCCTAGTCTAGCTCGAACACTGAGCTCAGGCGGTGCCACCTCCCGGTTGGGGAGGTTGCACCGCCCAGTCTCGCTGGGAGGCTTAGCCCAGGCGGTGCCACCTCCTGGCCTAGGCGGTTGCACCTCCTAGCACTATTCCAGATCACTGGTTGGGCTCCAAACTTGGCCCAAACCAGTCCGAATTCGGGCCCAATTGGCCCAAGATTAAGTTAATGGGATCACCTCCCATTTTCCAACTTAATCAACGTGCTAACTACGATTAGTTCTAAGACAATTTCTGCAGCTTTGCTTCGGTGCGTCAATCGCTTCTTCCGGCGAGTTTCCGGCGAACTTCCGTCGATCATCCGATGAACCCTCGGTGATGCTCCTGCGGACTTCCGGCAAACTCCTGGACTTTGCGACGATCCACTTGGCAAGTTCCGACGAGCTTCGCTTGGCAAGCTTCTGGACTTCTCGGATCTGTTCTCGCAGAACCTCCGACGACCGTCCGAACTTCCGTCGAACTCTCGAACTTCCAACGTGATTATGAACTTGACTCCGGCGCAACTCCTGCTGCTTGTCTAACTTTCATCGTAGTTAATCCTGCACACTTAAAACAAAAACTTCGATCGAGACAATTAATCCTAAGCAATTAACCAAGTTGTCCGGCATGTCATTGGTCCCTCGACGCTTCGTCCGATTCTTCGGCGCATCGTCCTTTCCTGCAGCCTATTGCCCAATCGGCCAGTTGACTCCGCAACTCCGATATCCTTGGCACAATACCCGCTCTTCTTGGCCCGATGCCCGAGTCCACGACCCGAAGCCTTCTGTCGATACGTCGACCGATCCACTGGCCCGACGTCCAATCTTCTGACATGTTCCTCCGGCACAACATGATGTTCCTGCTTTAATTGTCTCATCCTGATCAAAGCATCCTGCGTCACTCAAAACGCAGATTAAATCATAAACATATATCAAGTAGTTTCATCATCAAAATACGAGATTCAACACCACGTCTGAGTGAAGTCAATGGGGGCCGGTAGAGCATCGCGGGCTCTATGCATAACTCCCTTTACCATTTCTGGCAAAGGTTCACAATATCCCACAAGACACCAGAGTACAAAAGGATAGTATGAACAATAATATTGACACATATCGGAAGCACATGCGGAACAACGGAAATATGCGTGTGCCTTTATCAAACAAGGAAATGCAAACAAAACATTACATAATAAATTTCAAACATATAATAATTTCAGGATGAACAATACAAAAATTTGAAAGGACTAATATAAAGCTAAATTAAAGAAGAATTTAGCAGAAATCAAATTTCTAAGAGGATGAAATTTGAATAGGCAAAACTCAACAAAGTTTTCAATTCTGGCTGAATTTAAATGGTACATTTGCTGATTTGTTTGAGTGACCAAGCATGCTCTAATTCACTAAAAATATGTCATTGGAAAGCTGTATCAATCTATTGGAAAGCTGCATCTCTGTTTTGCAAAATTGATAGAATCAATTTAAACAGATGTTTCAGAAGACAAATATACTTCAAAATTTTCAAATTAGGTGTCAAAAGAAAGATTTGTAAATCTAGTTTTCAAAGAACCAAGCTTTTCATAATTTAGAATTTTTACTAGAGAGTTATGAGCAATTTAGTAACAGAAGGTCACAATTGATCATCTCTGTTTTGTAGAATTGATAGAATCAATTTAAATAGATGTTTCGGAAGGTAAACATACTTTAAAATTTCCAAATTAGGTGTCAAAAGAAAGATATGTGAATCTAGTTTCCAAAGAACTAAGTTTTGCATAATTCGTAATTTTCACTAGAGAGTTACGAGCAATTTAATAACAGAAGGTCAGAATTGATCATCTTTATTTTGCAGAATTGATAGAATCAATTTAAATAGATGTTTCGGAAGGCAAACATTCTTCAAAATTTTCAAATTAGATGTTAAAAGAAAGATATGCGAATTTAGTTTCCAAAGAACTAAGTTTTGCATAATTTACAATTTTCACTAGAGAGTTATGAGCAATTTAGTAACAGAAGGTCAAAAGCTGTAGTATCTATTTTATCGAATACATAAGGTCTTTTCATTCATATTTTTGGATAGGTAAATTTACTCCAAATCTTTCAATTTGTATATCAGTGAAAGCTCTATAAGTCTCCTTTAGTATAAAAGAGGTTTTTCCTCTATTTGAATTTGGTGCAAAAAGTTATGACCACACGAACTGAAAGGTCAAAATCTGAAAAAAATTTCAGATTCAACATTTGATGTATAAGCGGCATAGATATCTTACATGCAGCCACAATCTTCCAATTTTTCTCAAAAACAAGGTGAAAACCAGGATCAAAATTTATCTCTAGGATGGGTTAGAACACTTGCCTTAAAAAGTTTTGATTTCCAAATGTGGGGGATTTGATGCAAAGCCTTAAGCCAAGATAAACCTTCTTCTTCTTCAATTCTTTCTTTTTCTCTTCTCCTTCAATTCCTTCTCCTCTTCTCAAGTTAAGTTGGCTGCAAAGTTTTCCTCAATTGTGCCTTAAATTACTTAGGTTTGGCTCATGCTAAAATAGTGAGGTGGCAAGCATACATGGAGGTTTAGGTGTCATCTTTAAAATAAATGTAAGTGGCTCATCCTTGCTAATGACACATGTCCTCCATTTTTTTTTTTTTTTCTTAGTGTGAATCTTTCACAAATCACTTCTAATTAATGAGATTCACATTTTGGTCCCTCACAATACTTTCAATATATATATATAAATATTTAGTGCTAAAGAATTATTAAAAAATCTTCATATTTACAAATAAGTCCTTATAAATTTTCAAAAATGAGAGATGTTAAAGGTGGTCGAGAATGCTCGACACAATAATGCATCGGAAGTGCCGTAGAGGGCCATCTGAGCCCGAAACGTGGCAACATGCTCCGTAGGGTCGGAGCCACCGTCATATGTTTCCAAAGCTGGTAGCCTAAAGTTGAGGGGTATAGGTTTTTCTTGTATTTCTTGAACAAAGGGGGATCCGCCCAAGCCGCCCTTGTTCGGCTCGCTCTGCAAATTCTGAAGCTCTCGCTGGAACTCGTCCAAGCGATGGTTGACCCAGGATAGTTGCATCCTGAACGAGTCGTCCGTCGAGTCGGACGATATGGTGTTAGGCTCAAGGCGGGGCGGTGTGACGCAGGTGCACTCTACTCGGGCGGACCTCTCGGATCTGCCGTTCTATCTCGGGCTTCTCCTGTACCGACTTGCTCCCTGGTCGGCCTTTGCCGGGTAGGGTCGGTGGGGGTAGTCGTCAGCTGTAAGATCTGGGGGATGAGTGGGACGAGAGTTTGCATTATCCCCGCCATTGCTTGTACTTGTTTGGTCATGTTGAGGAACGCCTCGAGCGACATGGCCGAGGGTCCTATGGTGAGTCCGGGGGGCGAAAACCCCAGGTCGTTGAACAAGTGCCAGTATCGATCTAGCGTTGAAGCCGAGATTCCCCCATCCCCAAGGGTGGGGAGGGGCCGATCTCCGGGTCCGGCAGAGGGGTGACCGATCGATGGTTCTCCTTCAGGGAGGGCTCCTGTGAGATGCTCCTATGACATGACCCTCCTATCGCCAAAAATGTTGATGGATTGATGTGTTGTGGATGATAGAGTCAGCACGGCCTGGTCCACAGGGCAATGTCGGGAGTCTCTGGTCGGTTGAGCTGGGTGTCGAGATCGATCGAACACCACTTTAAGCATCGATGGCGGAGGTTTGATCAGCGCCTTCTTGCTTGCGATGATAGCTTTCCTGCAAAAAAAAAAGATCGTCGTCGGGTGTTTCCCGACTTCTTCTTCTCCTGGCCGGATACCGGCCAGGTGCTTTTATGCTACTGTATGAGGGTTGATCGTACGCGGGCGTAGCGGCCGATCCTCGGGAGATAAGGTGGTATCTTTGTGCGGCCGTCGCTCCGGGATGCGTGGAACGACGCCATGCTGTCACGGATTTAGCTGGTTTTGCCTAAGTCGTGCGGCACCCTTGCGTGTCCGTCCGCAAAGGTTAGCCTCCCCGAAGCCTCCCATTGTCCCTTAGGACGAACAAAAGAGAGAACGGGTTAGAGAGAACGCCTCAATCGGGATCCACAAGCAAACATCTCCGAAAAACACTTCATAGACAATGCAAATTACAAACAAACTTTACAAGCTCTGAACAGTTGCACAACAAAGGGTAAAATGGTCCATTACAGACCGAGAATATCTCACACGTGTCCACATGACACAACCTTTATTTACAAGCCTAAAGAGGCCACCAACCCAACTAAAATGGGACTATTAAGCCTTCAGCCGTCCCTCTACATGCTGTACAAGGCATGAACATACCAAAAGACACGGACATACATAAGCATTACATCAAACATCCTGTTTAAAAGTTTGTCCGTGACAATGCGGTGCCGTCCCGAGTTTTCCAGGACGGGACGTATCGAGTCACGCCTTGAGACGGTCTCTAGCTCGACGCATGGGGGTGCTCCTAGCTATAGCGCTATGTGGCATTGCTCGTGTCGCAACGTAGACCCAAAATATACCTTATCAGATGGATTGTTGGTATCTTCTTGGTTTGAGTTTAAGACTATTATGACTCCGGCGAAGAGTGACTCGATTTCTTTTGAATGGATAAATAGCAGCTATATATATGTTTTTTAGTTGTGACAATGTCCTTTGTTGGAGATGCTTTATGATGCATTCTCGGTGTCTTGGTTTGAGTTTTAAGGCTACGATTGCTTGCTTGGTCTGGTTCATATATTGGGAGGACGAGTGACCAAGAAACCCCATATTAGTTTCTTCTAGATAGATAATTGGCAGCTCTAGAGAAAGAAGTTTTTCCCTTTTCTTTGTTTCTTTTCCTGTTATGACGATGCCCTTTAAGATATGTTCTTTGGGTACTAGTTTGAGAGTACGAATGATTGATTGCTTCTTGCTCGACCCTGTCTCCCCTATTCTGGTTGGTTGGTTAGGATACACGATAGAGGTGGGCCGAGATTTCCCACAACTGCAGGGTCCCCCGTTACCGCCAATGGATTCTGCTCGCCTGCACGGGAGTCTCATCAGGCCACTCTGATTTCGTGCGTTTTCCCTTCTTTTTTTTTTTTCGTTTGGGAGGCATCGTAAAGTAAAGATCGTGATCAGCCAAAGTGAGAATAAGGTGGCTGGGCTCAACCAACTTTATGCCAATCAGAATAAACTCATCAATGATATCCGGTAAGCCCAGTGGCAAAGCGTCCAGAACTCGGTCACCTAAAGGTGAGACTCTCCGACCTACGAGTGCAGATCGTATTTTTACATTCCGCTTCACACACAACACAAAAAAAAAAACTCAGTACTTGACAAACCCTGTGTTGTGGTGAGCTCTACCCAGCACCGATTCTATGTCGCCCCGATACAAGCCAAGGGTTTTGGCCACTGCAAACCCACAGTACATACCATCAACAGCAGCGCTGACTATCCCCCCGGCATACCCTGCGCCTTCACCAATCGGGTACAACCTTCCAAGTGACGTGCTCTCGTAGGTGTCTGCATGACGCGATACCTGAACCGGCGAGCTCGTCCTCGTCTGCAACCAAACCAACAAAACCGCTCAAACAATTAGCGATGCATATTGGTGTGTTACAGGAAAACGAAAAAGGAGAAAGTAATGCGAGGAACAAGTTTTTTCACACGCATGGAACCAGCCAATCATATTAAATACTTTAAAATGTGGGGTTGGCGATATAGATGAGATGCTGAAATATAGATAAAAAGATACTATTGGCTGAGGCATTATGGTTTGTTATTGCTGATGTTGCTGCTTAATTAACAAAGAAAAAAATCAATAAAGAATTCATGAGATCTAAAATTATATTGACAACCACTTTACCTCTACACCATGAAGAAGAGCATCTTTGGAAATAAAGCCTGGCAGCTGACAGTCATCACAAGGTGCATAGTCAGAAGTGTGAATATATATATATATATATATATATATAAGAGCATGAAAAGCACCTCCTCAACATATTGAAAAACAAACCTCTTTGTCAAACATCACTATCGACTGCTGTAAAGCTTCTGTTATGCGAGACGGGAAGAGCTCATGAAGTTTTGACGCATGAACACCCAGGCGGTAGCTTGATGGTGGTAGAGGTGTTTCTGAGACAAAGCAACATTAGGTGCACTCTGTTGGCAAGCAATGGCATGTAAAACTTTGTCATTACCTGACAGTTTATTGTCAAGAAAATCAGGGACAATTTGTGCAGGGACAACAAAGTTCCCTCCCCCCATTACAGCAGCCCTTCTTTCGAACTCCCTCTGATATAAAAATTACAGAATATTTGTGAAAATTAATTAGTTCCTCCAAAATCAGAACAGATAAAAGAAACCTACAACTACAAGCATAAATCTACAATAAAAACTTGTGCTACTGCTACCAAAGGTTATAATCATGACAAAACAACCACATCATTCTCTAGTTACTCTAAAAGAAATCACCACCATTTTTTACTTGGACAAAAGGTTGATCAAGTTTTGCACAAAGGCATTCACCCCATTCATCAGGGTTTGATCAATCAGCTTGCCTCCAGCTATTTGACAGATCCTGGATGCAGAATTATTTCAATTTTCATTGTGGAAGAGTCCACACCATATAACCAAAACCCAAAACATTCGGACCAAACATGGAAAATATTTTGACAAAAATAAAAGGTACATGGGATGACCATGCCCAGAAAGCACAATATACAACCATAACCATGGCTAAACTCTGTCCGATATATTTGACCTTAAATATTGTCCAACAATTTTCGTATAACTATCAAGGGATTTCAATTGTCAAAATTTAGAGATGACTATGCTTAGTACTTCTAAAAGAAACTGTAACTGAAATTGCATGAATTAAACGAGTCAATCTATTCAAAGACAGGTGACTCGATCTATGACTAAAACAAATATGCTATCTTTTAGTTATGAATCTTGTCGTATAACTAACACGACTATGAATCTTCTTGCAAAAGAAATCTATATACTTGCTAAAGAAAGGGGGTCTAAATCCAGTGCAATGAATATATTGTGACAACTACCTGAAACTCAAGACCAGCAAGAGGCCCATGGGCTCTGAAGCTATCAAAATCATTTGAAGAAACCGTGACAACTAGTGCCGAATTTGCCCATCTTGATGCACGTTTAGAGAACGACATGCCATTGATACACAGCTCTAATGGATTTGTGCTAGTTAGAACAACCTGTCAGGATGCATTTTAACATAAGTTATATGGTTTAATTGCTAGGCACTTTAACAAAACATGATTTACCTGTCCACCGGGACACATGCAGAATGAATAACAGCTACGAAATGAATCCCCTATTCCAGTAGTCCCATCATGATCTCCATTGACATACTTCACTACCTTGTAGTCTGCAACAGGTACTCTTCCACGCCCATTACAAACTTCGGTAGCCAATGCAGAGTACTAAAACTTGTAACTATGAGTCACTCAGAATTCCCAGAATAGCATTGTCACAAAATACTAAAATAATGTAAAATTTTTGCAGATGGTTACAGAACTGATAAAAACTTGCAGGTCTGCTCTATCTATATAAGGAACACCAAGAAGCACATGATGTAGTTCAACAAGAACATTGTGAATACAGAGCAGTTACTCAAATTCCATCACATCAATTCTCAACAAGTTCCAGCCACTAGGTACAAATCTCTTCAGAATATTATGTCCCAACAATACGATCAGTGAGATATAAGCATCTAATTCAGTAAATACTTAGCTGGAAACGAGAATCAGATTTGATCAAATACAAGGACTAACTAAAATACTTTTTGCTGGCTAATAGAAGCGAAATTGTTGTTGCAATAAGCTCAAGGAAAATTATTGGTAACGACTGGAATTACAGGAGAACAAGAAGATAGGGGGTATCAATTTTATGTTTTATTTAAAAATATTTCAGCAGACTCTCAACATGAAACTTTATATTCATATTTACCCACAACTAGAAACTATCACCATAAGCTTTGAATCAAGGTCTTCAATTTCGAATAATACCGCCCATACCGGACGGTATGTACCAGACCGTCAGCAAACCGATATACGAACCACCCACTACCGGGCGGTATTTTATATATATACATATATATACACATATATATATACATATATATACACATATATAAATCTGCAAATCGTCTCTCTTCTCCCCACTCGGCGACGTCGCAGAATTTTTTTTTACTTTGATATATATATATATATATATATATATATATATATATATATATATCCAGTACCATACCGTACCGAGCGAATCTTGAAACTCTGGTACAATACGATATTTCAATCCTTGCTTTGAATCATGTCGCTCTCTGCAAGTCCATATGAAGAAACTTGCCTACAATAGTTCATGTGGTAGGGTTGTACAATAAAACTCTAGTTTCATCCTTTCAGTTTATGTCATCTCCTATAACTTCCATTTCACAAAGAGCAAAAATTCAAGTGTGAACTTCAAACAAGGCCAACAAAGAAAAGTTCAGACTTTCTTATGTGGATGAAAGGAGAGTGAAGCTTCATTATATATGTGAAAGAAAAGAAACTTACTACAAAACAAACCAATATTACCTGAATTCTATTAATAAGTTCTTGTGGATGCTCAATTCGCAAGCCAACCTGACAAGAAGTGATTTATAATAACATAAAACAAGTTATTGGGAGTAGTAAATAACGCATGATGAGAAAAGAAAATAGACAGTCATAGATACAGTCCAAGAATGAGTCAAATACAACTACAATATACCATCAAACAAAAAAATACCCTCATAAAAGAACAAACTCCACTGATGGAAATAATTTTTTAGTGAAAACGCAACCTGAATGTCATTATTGCATAGGCATTTCATTGTTTGATGGAATCACATCCATCAATAAGGTGTTTGCAGTTTGAAGCACCATTGATCTTGTATATGTCATTCAATGTGGAAAAGTAACACTGTACAAATGTGATATAAAACTAAAATTATATCTAACAAGTACAAGCCAAAGCAAACAGTTTTTTTGTCAATGAAAAGCAAGGGAAGTTGCTTCTAGGCTACAAAACCAAGAAAATGAAGAAATATTCCAGTTGAACTAGCAGGCATCAATGATAGATAATCCAGATGTGGAAGAGATAGGTAACAGGGTGGAGATTTTGGAAATAAACAGATTACCTACTCAAGAATGATTAATTCTACAAATTCCCCAAACTGCAAGCAAACTGCAAGAACTAGACATATACAACAAGTTTTATAAGGTGAACCAAAAAAATTTACCAAGTCAACAAGATGAGAAAAATGAATTAACTAGTGATTCAATTGGTACAAATAACATGAGGAAATACACTTCATGGAAAAATTTGTAAATTAATCAACATATATCCATGCATACAACAAAAGCTAACATTCTGTGACATTCTTCAAATAAGTATATTGCAATTTTGATTGGCAGATAAGCAGATCAGTCTAAAAAACAGAATTAAAAATAATATAACAAACTTACAGCAAAATCTTTGGGGACCAACTCTACATCATGCTGAAGCAGCATCTGGTATACATCGCGTGCTGAGTGACCCACTGCCAGAACAACTCCATCACACAATAATTCTTGATTGTGAAAATCAGGACTATGTGATGCATCAGAAACTTGGACTCCCACCACTTGCCTGTTTTCCACGATAAGATCATTCAATCTAGTGCTGAACTTTATATCAACCTGCTTACAAAAATAATGTCACTGAAAGATACCAGGCCTCGTCAAACTGAGAATTATAGACAACTGGGTAATCAAGCCGCAAGTGATGTCACATACACCCAACCCTTTGAGATGCTGGCGAAAGTTGCGTAACAATGGAACTAATCTATCAGTTCCCAAATGAGGCTTCCCATCGACCAAGATATTTGCAGGGGCTCCAAACTGAACTAAAGTCTTCATTACCTGAAAAAATAAAGAAATGTAAGCCAAAGGCTTAAGTTGTATGGTTGATAAACTAACAGTACAATGATGACTATCCAAGGCAGGAGCTGAGCTTGTAAATGTGACACCCTAATAAATTGGTCTTAAGCATTTGTCAGCTATGTAGTTCTAGGTTTTCCAAGTTATTGGGTGAATAGATATATCAGGCTGGGATCTGACAGTAAGAATGACTTGCTCATTTCCAGCAATTAATGAGCTTAAAATATAGTAAGAAGTCAGTTGATGAATATATCAGAATCCAGATATCCTGGTACATAAACATATATATCGTAATAACTAGGAGTGACAAGTGGTGGCTGTTCACACCTAAGAAACACATTTAAAAGAAAGAAAGAAAGATATTCTTTTATAACGACAAAAGTGCTAGTCTATATAGCTGAAGGATAGAGACTTACATGAAAAGAAAAGTATGGAAATTGTCTTTCTTAAAAACATAAACAAATGAAAAAAAGGACCAGAACAAGATTCCGATTCTCACAGCTTGGACACCATTGCTATTCTTTCCGATTCTTGTAACAAGCTTCCCATCACTCCATGTACCTGCACCACCCTGCTGTGGCTAAGTACTTTGTCATTTGTTTGACCAAAATCTTGAACTAGCTTTACCAGTAGGTTTAGATGCTGTAAGAATAAGCATGCGTCCACCAAGGAAATATGAAGAAAAAAGTTCAAGAATTGTTCACCATCTATGCAAATTTAACTTAAGAACACACAACAGTTAGTGTCTTGAAAAAATTGAGCAGATCAAGAAAAATATCAAGGAAATCTTAGCGCCTCTCAGTAGGAAAAAAAAAGAACCTTAAAAACTCAAATATGCTATCCAATTTTTTATAAAAGATAAAACTAAATTACATCACATTAGTTTAATTGATAATGTTATTTAGTATTTGAAAAGAGAAAAAGTTGAAAATCATTCATGATTCCTAATTCTTTTGGCATGCATATCCCATGGTATAAGAAATGTCAGTGTTTCAAGCAAGGTCTGCAATTTCGTACCATGCCGGAGTTTCAACGTTCTCTCGGTACGGTACGAAACTGTATACCGAGCGGTATACCGTTCGGTATACCGCTCGGTATATATTATACACACACACACACACACACACACATATATATATATATATATATATTTATTTATTTATTTATTTATTTTATTTTTTTAAAAGGCGATGTCGCATCGCCTCGGTAACGTCGCCTTTTTCTTCCCCACACAGTTATATATATATATATATATATATATATATATATATATATATATATATATATATATATATAATCCGAAAAAGGCGACGTCGCGTCACCTCAACAACGTCACCTTTTTCTAAAATATTTATATATAAATATAAATATAAATATTTTTTTTTTTCGTTCCGCCCGATAGCGGGCGATCCGCGTACCGGTATGCTATCGGACCAGTACATGCTGCCCGTACCGGGCGATATCATTCGGTATTGCCTACCTTGGTTTCAAGCATATAACATCTAATCAGTTATCAAGTTTAATCATTTTGCAACATACATTAATAAGCTTCAAACAATTTGTGAAGATATTCTTTGGTGACTTAAGATGCTGACATGTGTATGATTTGACCAGACTCAGTCTTGGTACCACTTTCTTCCTTTACCTATGGTTCTCTGCTTTGCTTCTCCAGCCATAAATTTCCATCATAATTACTGTTGTGAATTGATTAAATCTAGTAAGTATGCATTAAGTCCCAATGAAACATCCTTGATGCTCCCATTTAAGTCTGTTTTGTCTCCAGGGTATTCCAACAGTTATCTAGACCTGATTTCCAGTAGTTTCAACCCCAAATTGGACTTTTCATCTTAAATTGATCAGCCTAGAGTTTATGGACCCCTTAAACACACTTTTGTTATAATTTTCTACTTTAGAGATTCCAAAATTAGACCATTCCTGAAATTCAAGCACATCCATGCCTTGACCGTAGGCTGATGCAATAATTTATGGAGAAAGAACATAACCTTCATTTTTGTACAAAATTCAATGGTATCTGAGTCTACTCCCTGTCCAGCTAATTTCTTCAACTTTAACTTGTACAAAACATGTTCATCATGATACACCTTTCACTAACTTAGCCAGCCTCCAAAATTTTAATAAAAATATAGAATACAGAAGTGCCCATATAAAAGAAAATCCAACCTTTTAAAACCAACTCTTGAGTGATTCATATTAGACTTAAATAAGACAAGTTCCTATATTCATATTAGAAAACCTAGCAGTTGTGCTTGACATATCTGTTTAAATAAAATCATGAATAGGGACAGATTGCAACATTAGTCATCATTTTTCTTCAACAATTGATTGAAAAGCTAAACTTCAATATGAAACTCAATAAATAAATTAAAGTGTGAGCTACGACAAGCAGTGCAAGATACATCACTGATCAACTAACCTGCATTAAAGAGAAAGAATAAAATTGAATGTGCACTTACATGTCGGACAATTTCCTATCTAGTTTTTTGCATGATGCATCATTCAATACGTTGTATATCATCACATCTAATATCTCATAAAAGTTGGCTTGTGAACTAGTTAAGATGCCCCCAGCTCTCTCTACTGACAAAACCTTAGTTAACAAGTGATTGTCTACTCAACTTTATGTTAAGTTGCTTAATCATCCATTATCCTGGTCCTGTCTCATTGAGTAAATTTATATTTTAATGATGTTTCATGATATTCTATGGCACCTATTACCTAGTCTACATTGTGGTCTGACTACGTGAACCTATTATCTTGACAGTCCTCAGGGGTGACAATTCAAAGAAGCAGGTCTTATCAGATGATTAAAGCTACCATCTTTTATAACATGATGACAAACCTCTGGTCCTCCATTCCATGCAACTACTACTCTGTGCAACAAGTTTCATCAGTGCTGAGAGACATCGAAGCTCACCGCCAGAGATAGCCAAGTCCCATGTAGCCATCAAGTGGCACGAACACATCACAGTTTTACCAGTAAGTGTAAGGTCTTCAATGTCCAAGATAAGCAGACAAGAAGCAATTAACTAGGGAATACCTCTCCAAAACAAAAGTTACTTTCTGATTGTAGAACCCTCCTCACAACCAAAGCGCCAATATCACGCCCTCTTTTCTCAACTGGTTGACCCCTTTCTATCAAAGTCACTTCAGCACCAAGCTCCCCAAGAACAAGAGAAGCAAATAAGCCCGATGGTCCACTGCCAATAACTGCAATTTTTGGTCTCTTAGGCAGAACCTTGTTCAAGCTTTTGTTCTGAGTTTCAAACATATCTTCTTGGACAACTTCATCCTGGACTTGTCTTGAATCATGCAAAATGCTGACCAAATCACTAGGCTGTTTTGCTGTTGACATATATTCTACAACCCCAAGTTTAGGTTCTAATCTAGCAACAAAGTCCCATGTACGAGGCTCCAGATTCAAAAGTTTCTTAATGTCCATGTCCACTGTGTACACAAACTCAGCTTCCTTCAGCACCTGCAGAAACATTTGAGAACAGTGACCTACTCAAGAAAACAATTAGCACCAAATAACATAAAAGAAGATAAAGTACCTGATGTTCTACTAAACTGCTAGTAATTTTAGTTTGAATTCAGTAGCAGAAAGAAACATTAAGAAAACAGGTGTCTCCTTAAGATAGACAGTTAGCACAGAACAACACACAACATAAAAGAAGATAAGTATCATATGTCTTACTAGATATCTAATGAATTTAGTCGGATCTCACAGGATGCCAAGAGTTGCATTCCTTGGTCATATACTTAAACTGAATACATGTTTCAATATTGACAACAAAAATCCACTTGGAAGAAAAGTTCTTATTATTGATTTTTTCATAGCATTTAAAAAAGTCATCCATTCGAAATGCGGTCATGTTAAATAGTTCACCCCTTCGATCACTAATCTAACTTTGAGTATCTAAGACTACATAACTAAAAACAATATATGTGAACTGTGATGTTAGATCCACATTTTACCTAGGTGTGTTACTTGAAAAACATGCTAAGAAAATGTGCTTACTTGCATTCGTCAGCCTAATGATAGATCAAGAACTTGTTTCAGATTCCCTGTCTCAGATTCTGAAAGCTCCCTTTATAAATAATTAATGGAACATCCACAATAGGTTAGATATGTATTGGAGAAAATCTAAATAAATCAGGAATACTTAAGAATTTGTTCATCCAACTATCAGATAAGGATAATGAAATTTGGAAAACTGCCAAAGTACTAGATCAGATCTCATGAGGAAACTGGAATTATATTCACATGTTAAAGTTCCACGATGATAAGTTAAAGAAAGCATTTCGGCTAGCAAGAAATGACAGTTGCCAAGATGACTATTATGCACAGAAGCTTAGGCAATACAAATACTTATCCAGTCTCAACAAACCATAAGACTTATGCTAAGGGCCTTCCAATGTCAGAATACTGGCAAGGAGAAAATTCAATTTTCTTCAAAAATATATATCAAGGGACTATGCAACTAAAAGTTCTTCTGTACAGTCATTAATGAATGCTAAAAATCCATTAAAATAAGGATTATAATTTCTGCATTGTCGCCATATAGGAACAAAAATGGTCGTAAAGCATGTACATATATGTACAATATACAACTCTGCAAACAAACATTGAGATTGCTCGCATACAAACTAGGTAGACAAAAGCTTGAATAACATTTGCTTCCGTGATAGGATTTTCTAATTACTCCCATTGTGAAGAATGCTAAGATAGATTGCATATACCATTAAACAAGCCTATACTTGAAACATTCCCCATGTCATTGATAGCTCTCATACATAACATGCAACACAGATTAAAGAAGGGTTTAAAAGAAGGATTTTAACACCCAAAAATGTCATGAAACACATTTTTACTTTTGAAACTAACCTTTCTTGCATCAAAGGATTTCCTGACAACAGAAAAGGCTTCTTGAGGTAACATTGCAGCAACCTGCAACCAGAGATGTCAGTTCACCATTTCAACAACTCAATTAAGTAAACAAGACTAAGAAATTTTAAACCACATATGAAGAAAATAGAAGAAACTAGTACTAAGAGACACAAATATAAATGATTCTTAAGGAAGAAAATGAGAGAAACAGACAAGTATATTAACGGAGTGACCACTTTGAGCTGGATATTGATAAAACAATGTAAAGAACAACAGTGGATGAACTTGGATGGCAAGAAAGAAACAAAAGGAAGGAGAAGTGAGAGACATATTGGGCAAACAATTAGGATAGCAAGATAGACATAATAGGTTTGCCGAGGAAAAGCAATATATTTTCACATTAAATATTAATAAGTAGGAAGTTCCTACATCACTTTTTTCTTGGCCTACAACTTCTACTTCAAACATTTTGTTATTGGACTTTTCTAAATATCATCCTCAGCTCTTTCACATCCTGGGTTTCTAATCTTTTTTCAAGTTGACCATATCGCCAATTAAAGAGAGGACAACTAAGCTTGCCAATTCTTGCTTTAGTTTTTGTTTCTTGAATGAATCTCCTTGCTTTTATACTAAGCTTGATGATATATTGCCATTTGAAGCCAAAACTAAACACTTTGGGGCATCCCATAAGACAAATTAAAACAACAGAACAAAGGAGAAATAAAATAGAAAGAAGCAACATAACAAAGGTAAACAAAGAAGAAAAGAGAGAACGACAAGGGATAAGAGAATCAAAGAGAAAGACACAAATAACTTGATACTGAAATAACTAGCTTAGTAATTAAGATGGAGTATCTTCCTAATCCATTGGACTCAAACAGCTAAAAGTTGGTTACCCCTTTCACTTTTGGTACATCTTCTACTTGAGCAAAAGAAAAGAAAAGAAAACAATCTACACTTAGATTAAGTCGTTCAGTTAAGCGTCTCCTAAACCGCACCACATAACTTGCAAGCAAAATCAACAAGCCGGTTTCTTAATCAAAGCCCCTCAACCCTACACACCATCATTTCTCCGTCGTAGGAAGAATCAAGCTTACGAATCTCACAAGGATAGAGACCGATGGGCAATGAATTACCGGGAACTTGAGGACTTTGGCAATGGCCTCAAGAAGCGGGAGGGAGACGCCGGTGAAGTCCTTCCCGGGGTCCTTGTGCGCGGGTACGCCGAGCATAGAGAGCCTCCAGAAGCCGTCCTCCCGGTTCTTGACGTCGGATTCGCGGAGGGTTCGGGTGATCCTCTGTAGCTTCTTTTTCTCCGAGGGGTATCGCTGCTTCCCTGCCCGCTTCGCGCATTGCACCTCTAGGCTTCTCGGAGAACGGGACGAGAGATCGAGAGGGAGAAGCCTGCGGTAGGGCTTAAGGTTAGGGTTTTGGATGGGAAAGAACAGAGGGAGGGACGGAATCTTGGCGACAGCCATGGAAACAAGATGTGGTCGTGTTGATGGAACCTTATCCCACTTCTTGGATGAAAGGGATTCATATACAGGCGCGCACATATACCTACAAAATTAGTAATTAACCTATTTATCACTATGAAAATTAGGTTTAAAGTGAAGATATTTAAATTTTATTTAAAACATCCTTTAATAATATTATAAGCTAAATATTTATGGCGATGAGAATATTATGAGATGAGGGCTTTAGATTTTTATATTTTGTGACATAAAGTTGATGGTATTAGTTAACTTAATTTTTATAATATTGGCTAAGCTAATTCATATTTTTGAAAATTTAAGATGAATAAGAATATTGGAATCCTCAAGATAAGTTATAAGGCTAATTGGTTGATCCATTATTTTATTTGAACATTTAATTCAACTCATAGCTAAAACTTACATTAACAAAATAGTTTGGAGACTCATATTTAGATGATATAAAATTAAAAAGAAAAAAATTTGGCTCACGATTCGAGAAAAATATTAAGGGAAGTTTGATACGAATATTTATTCCGAATGACCGAATCATCCTTGAAATTGTCCACATAGAGTCACTTCTACGTTTCTCTATGTTATATAATCCTCTTGAGATATCATATCACCCATGAAACTCTTAAGTCACCCTTGAAATTGTCTCGCATTTAGATAATACAAAATTAAAAAAAAAAAATTTGGAGACTCATATTTAGATGATATAAAATTAAAAAGAAAAATATTTTGACTTATAGAGATATTGAGAAAAGTTTGACACGAAGATTCATTCGAAATGATCGAATCACCTTTGAAATTATCCACATGGAGTCACCTCTCTCTGTTTCTCGTCTTGAGATACCATATCACCCATGAAACCCTTCAAAGGTGATTCAGCCCAACTATGTTGCAAGTGTACTAAAATGTTTAACCGGGACAAAATTTAAGTGCAGAAATACAATATGGCAAGGAGGATGGGTTAAGTGAATTTTGTATTCCACATCTTATTAATCCACAGTAAGCCAAGCAACTACTTAAATTAGAAATTAACTAAAAATTGCTATCCCAATTAAATATTCTGCTAATAAATATTTCTTATACTAATATTTTACCTAGATAATATCTACAAACAATTAATTATCATCTCCTTCAGAGCCTCAAGATCTACCACTATCCAGTGAAATAGACTCAAGAGTGGCATTTCATTTATTAGAAACTCCAAACCTTCATATCAGAAATGTTCTCAATTCTAATATAGCCTAATAATGTTCTGAATTCTCAGTTATAGTTTGATATCATAAATAAAGCTACTGGGTAAATCTAATCATACCTTCAAAAGAAAACTACAATCAACAAATCCCAAGCTTGGAATAAGTAATGAAGAGCATTAGGTGCCTGAATGATGTGACTTACAATGTATCAAGCTATAAAGACAATTGAAGTAAGCTCTGAAATGGATTCTGGCTAGCAGTATACCTCAGAGCTGCGGCATATTTTCATGCAAAGCTCACAATCAACGACTTGTACAAGCACCATACACTTGGGGAAAACATGCCACAGCTTATTTGAACTCCAAACACTGCATCTGCTTAAGCATTTACATAATGACCCACCGAAAAAAGTCTCACAGGTAATGATCAAACTGAAAGTGCATAGAAGACACTGAACTTTTGCTCAGAATAACAGAAGCTAGGCATGAAAAGCACTCGCCTATATGAAATAACCCTCGTTAGTCATCACCTTATCATAAGGGAAATGTCTTGTAGACCATGGCGACACAAAAACACAGTTATCAGAAATTACTTAACCAATGAACATCTCGTTAATAAATCAAAAACTGGTTCTTATATGATCACATTCAGGAAGACTGCAAACAACTTCCGAGGATTAGTTGCATAAACCAGTAATTACCCAACCAAAGGATTTCTTGGACATCAAGAGGAAACAATTTTGTGCCAATTTCCCTATTGAGACGGTTCTATCTTCAATGACCATGTCATTTTACTAATGGCTACAAGATTCCACCTTATACAAAAGCATGTTAAAAAGACTAGGAATATAAAAGATTCCGTGCTTACTTTCTCTAGTATGTGCCAAATACAGAATTAGTCAGCGAATAAAGTTCATGGGATCCATTTAACTGTGATTGCAGCCATAACAATCTAGATTGCAACATATTATGGGCGAAAAAGATATCAACCATAATTTACAGATCTGACTTCAGACAACTATATAAAGATGAGAAACTCGTTCGGTGAGACGCTCTGTCATTCAATCCTCTGAAGCCCTCTAGGAAGTCCTAAGACTAGCCATGGTCAGGTAAATGCTGTAACTTCTCAAGAACACATGTACTTGACACAATTCAATTCAGATGACAAACTTAGAAGTCCTAAAATTTCAGTGGAACCATGCAAGACGAATCATAATTTGAGCAATACCTTCCCAGCAAAACCAGACGGACACCTGAAAAATGAAAAGGCATGTTTGACATGTCATCAGGCATCCACAAACCAAGGCCATGGATACCATGTGCCTGTACAAACATTGTTAGGTCCCTATTCGGTGACCATGTTCAGTTTGGAACTTCAATCCATAAACATGGGCTCTGATGTAAGATGTTGGAGAAAGAATGAGCAGGTTCTTTGCTAATTTTTAATCTCCAATGAACTTTAAACCACTTCAATATGTGAAGCATTCAGCACACAAAATCCTGGATTCATTTGTCACTTAGAAAATATGGTTGAAATGCACAACCACACCTGGTGTTGTGCATCATGTGCTTTATCCCAATCTTTTGAAGACAAGAAAGGAAATTTGTAGATATTTTTTTGGATCAAGATCCCATCCTACTTTTGTTTGGGTTCAATAAAGATCTACTAGTTCATATTTAAAGTAAGTTGTTGGAGACATGGAATGGAAGGTAGATGGTGCTCATATCAATGACTCCATTTATCCTGACGTTACCAGTTACATTAACGGAAAACATAATATGTGACACCATATGTTGGGTCGGTGTGAAAGCGATGGAGAAAAAAGGTAATTTCAACATCCCTTTCGTTTTTAACGAATTTACTAGCAAAAAGATAATTTCAACATCTCACGTGCTGAAAACGGAAGGGATATTGAATTGATCTTTTTGCCTATCACTTTCGTGTCGATCCAGCATATAATGTAACATGTTATGTTTTCCGTCAATACAACTGATGACATTATGACAAATGAGGTTATTTGTTTTGTTTTTACAACTATAGAAATTTCAATGTAAATTTTTTAAGTACAGAGATCACGATGCTAATAAGATCCAAGTATAGAAAGTAATATGTAATTAGTCCTATTTTTTATGCCTTCTTTCTAGTGTCTCACAATATGATTTCTAGACTCTATTTGAAATCTCAATTCTGACATAAAATGTTTAACACTAAATTAGGTGAAATCACAAATTAACTCAAAACAAAAAGAACTAGAGAAATCTACTTTTGGCAGGAAACTTTTAGTTTTAGACACCAATAAACCACATTGATCAAGAAAGGCTTGGCCATGGCTACCATGATAATGTGATTTTGAAAACCACAATAGAGGACCTGAAATAAGAACCACCAAAGAACAATTCTTGAGAGCTTGACACATCATTTACTATATATATCAACCCTCGTTGACTCTTCCTCCTCTTCTTCATGTCCCCCAAGCAATTTGATTCACCTACAATACACATCAGGATGCCTAGAATCTTTGAATCCTCAGGAGTGCCAGAAGTTTCTGGCTTTCTAATCCATCTGCTCTACATGTCCACCTCTCTTTGTCCTTATATTTATCATCTCAACACTCAAAATTTTTCAGCAAAACTGCATGATGCACCACTTTACAAGCAAAAACATGAACATGTTTACAAGCGGCAATTTTATCATCCTCATGTCCTGTTACAGACTATTGTTGCCAAACTTATCTGATGTCACTTGATACTCTGAAGCATTTGCTTCATTTGATGGTTAAAATCGATAACCACAACCTTTAACCTTCCACGATCATTACAAAACAATAGATCTTGCTTCATTAAAGAGTGATCATGTTTATATTTTCTGAAAAGCAAATCATTACATAACAACAAAAAATAACAAGCTCAGTTGCTACCCTTTTCTCACTATTCTTCACCAATAACTTGGCTTTTATTCAGATATCTAATCCTAGTTAGCTATTTGTTGCCATTTGTCTTGTCCAGATGTGCTCCCAGCCATTTCTTCCCAGTCCTTGCCCTTAAGGATGGTCTGGTCCTCATGTTGTTAGCATTACACTAATGATACAAGAGTTTTGGCAGAAGTCTCATGACTGACAAGAAAACCATCCTAAATTTAGTGACGTTGTTTTGACTCCATACATGTACAATAGGCTTTACCAATGTCCAGGAGTTAGAACTTAGAACTGTCAATTGATCTATCTGAAAAATTTACAATAATCTTTTCTCCTCAGAATCAATAACTCTAGTGTCGTCCTTCCAGTTATACATACCGAAAACACTATCAGAACAAACAATCAGCAAAATCTCCAGGAAATAAATGCAGAAAATGCACCATACATATATCCCTCCAACATAAATGAAAAGAGAATATTGATGTTTAACTGAAACATAAAACCATTTCATTAAAATTCAGAG
The DNA here is from genome assembly GCF_036884655.1 of Musa acuminata AAA Group. Taxonomy (NCBI): domain Eukaryota; kingdom Viridiplantae; phylum Streptophyta; class Magnoliopsida; order Zingiberales; family Musaceae; genus Musa; species Musa acuminata. The sequence continues at coordinate 19,030,986 of NC_088328.1, forward strand.
AGACGACTCAATGAAAGTATATGGAATTGGCTGGCAAATTCATGAATATTCCACATGCAGTTGGATTTTCATACTACAGCAATATATTCCGAATATTTAGATGATAATCAGAGTGTCAAGAAAGATTCTCAGCATATAGCACAGATACATACAATAGAATTTTGAAGTCAGGTGATATACAGCAATGACTACCCCACCATCAAAGTTGCTCTTCTTGACATACAACTACATCAATGAAAATTCACCTACGGACTCGTACTAGAGAGGGAAAATAAGAATAAGAAATCTCTTAGCAATAAGGCCCCATTAGCAGAAGCAGAGGATTATGAACAAAAGCACACAAAAGCAACAAGAAAAACCTAGAATTATTCATCTCCTAATTCATTCCTTCCCCAGCTCCCGTTAATTGTTCAGAACATAAAGCTGTCATCCATCAGTAATACCCCCAAGACCTAAATCCAACTTAAACCAAGGCATCCAGAGTAAGCAAAATCCAAAGTTGCAGAAGCAAACATCATTGGTTGCTAAAGTGAGATTGAATGAAAATAAAAACTACGAGAGCTCAAATTTAGAACTCTGGTGACTTAATTGCCTCTAATTCAAATGTAATAATGACCACATTAATTGTTTTCCTAGCTTCCTCTGCTTCAAATATAACTACTCAGACCTAGCAAGGACACATGAGGACAACACGACGATGGCGGCAATGGATATAGAGGATAATAGTTTTCCGATAGAGATTCACTACACATGATAATAATTAGAGCAGATATGGGAATGAGAGAAGAGCCGTATCAGTCCTCACCGGTCGGGAAAAGCGTTAGCACCTTCCTCTCACCACTGCCTTCCCTTCCGGCAGGCTCCGAATCATCAACGAACGACGCTGCTCGTGGGGACGACAATTGCATCAACCCCATCCCCGGTGCCGGTGCTAGCATCTGATGCATCCCCGACTGGGGCACCGCCCGATTTAGGAACCCTTGGTCAAAACCTCTGCCCCCGGTTGGCGATCCAAAATGCCCAAGATGCCTCTGATGGTAGTACTGCTGCTGCTGCATGGCGGCCGCGATCTGCTGGTGGTGTTGCAGGGCGGGCATCGGCACGTACGGGGGGAAGGGCTCGGGGCCCGCGACGGGCCCGCGGCTGAGGAAATGGTGGGGCACCGGGGCGCTCGCAAAGAGCTGGTCGGTGGCGGCGTCGGCGGCGGAGATCGGCCCACTGCCGGCGCCACCGCCGGAGGTTGCAAGGCCCTGCATGCGCTTGAGGTAGAGGCGGTACTTCTGGAGGTGGCTGGCAACGTTCTCGCGGGTGAGGCCGTCGACGCTCATCAGCTGCATTATGGTCTTGGGGACGGCGTTCTTGATCCCGAGGTGTGCGACGGCGTCGACGAACCGCTTGTGAAGCTGCGGCGTCCAGACGAGGCGGGGCCGCTTGAGGGTCCGCGCCGGCTCGTCGCCCCCGGGAGCGGCAGCGGAGTCGGAGTTGAGGTCGGAGGGTTCGAGATCGGAGGGAGTCGGGGGGTGGGGGAAGGCGGCCGGGGGCCGGGGGTGGTGGAGGGGGAGTCCGGGGTTCTCGTTGCCGCCGGGGGCGCCGGCGACGGGTATGTTGAAGGCGACGGCGAGGTTGGGGGTGATGAGGGTCTGCCACAACGGCATGAGCTCCTCGGGCGACGGCAGCTGCTCCTCCCAGCGAGCGAACCAGCTCGTCTCTTCCTCCTCCCTCATCTTCCTCCTCCTCTTACTATCACTAGCAAGATCTCGTACTTATAGTAGCAGTACTGGTAATTGATGTAGAAACGTTCTTCCAATCAATCGACTTCCTCCTCCTCCTCCTCCTCCTCCTGCTTGCTGCCTGATCTGATCGATTGGAATTTAAGAGAATAGGAAACAAAGAGGAGGGACACAAGAGAGAGGGGGGAGAGAGAGCAAGAAGAGAGAGGCGTTCGAGGTGGATCTTTCTGTTTTGTTTTTGGTGTTTTCTGTCTCTCTCTCTCTCTCTCTCTCCCATATATATATATATATATATATATATATATATATATATATATATATATATATATATATATATATATATATATATATATATATATATATATATATATATATATATACCTGGAAAATATGTTTTATATATATATATATATATATATATATATATATATATACCTGGAAAATATGTTAATATTTTCAAGGGGCATATGTCTTATATAGAACGTGGTAGGGGCGTCTATAATATATATATATATATGCTATTTCTAAACTTCACGTTACTGACTGGGATTCATTTACATCTCTTTTGTCGGCTTCCGTGCCATTGGTATGGGCCGTTCTCTTTCCCAGGGGCCCACCGCTGGGGAGTTTCCTTGCGTTCTGCACGCAGAGTGCGTGGGATTGTGTCGTCCCAAACACGAGTCTGCGCTCGTCCAAAGGAGACGCTACGCGCATAATGATCGGCTGATGATGATCGGCACAATATGATGATGATGACTTCGTGTCTTTTATGCCGTCAGTTTGTCACCATCTGTTTGCAGAGAATCCAGATTTATTCTTCCCCATTCTTTTTCGTATTAAACCTAATAAAAAAATTACTAAGAAATTGAGTAATGAAAATATTCTATTTATTTGTTAATACTATCTTAGTGCATTAAACTTAATATATTATTAGTATATCTATTATCTTCGATCAATCGTGACTCCACATGTAGAGTCCAATAAGAACACGTCAACTATGGAAGATGACAAAATACTATCTCACATCAATAAAATATTCTCTCACTAAATGTATAAAGTGGTCTTCTCAAGTATGCAAAGAGAAACAAAATAAGCTTACGAGTTTTAGATACTTACAAACACATATTAATTTGATCATTTGAGAGATTTTATAAGATAAATTCAGTATAATCTTTTATAAAAAATGAGATACATGATATAATCATCCTCTATCCTTGAACTAAGATACCAGCATTTTTTGCCTACTAAAAAATTATTCTTTCATCAAAATCTTGAATATTTAATAACACTATTCTCACAGATATAACACTATATATAACACTAAGTTGTGTTATATATATATATATATATATATATATGGGGGGGGGGGGGTTTAAATTTATTAATGTGAGAATGTGGATCTCACAAGCTAATGATTGGAAAAAAAAGTGAAAGAAAATATTTAACCACATATAAATGAATCATGTATCATATTATGGCACATTATGAAAAAAAAGAAAGATTTTTTTTTCTCTTTTTCACATCATATCTATTGAAAGAAAAACTTTATATATAAGTAAATTAAATAAAGATATGAATACATGAAAAATTTTACTATCATGCTAAAATCCTATTACATCTCAAAAGAAGAGCTTGCTCAAGTGTACAAGCCACACATATCCACACCAGAATTGTGGCTCTTGTGGAACGCAAACAAGATATCTCTACTGTGCAACACACATCATTCTCTATCCAACTATTCAGTGCAAAGCATATTTCCTTCTTGAGACTATAGCTTTCGTGTAGCACAAACATGGTGCCCACCTCATCAGATATATCAATCTGTCTGACCATTTTGATGCCCTTGATGAGACATATATCAAGAACATGTAGCTTTCATGTCTCTTCTTTCTTTAAATATCATGCTTGGAGAATCTGATGCAGAAGACTTGCAACTTGGAGCAAGTCTGGTGAAGTGGAGGCCTAAAAAGAGGAGATGTAATCTCCACTACAAGTTGCAAAGTTAGACCAAGAAATTGCATAAACTTAGGTAGGACTACATTAGATTGTAAAGCATGTCGTCATGTGGATCCTAAGCCTAACTAGTCAAAGCCTGGGAATCTTACATCAGATCAAGATTTATTTAGGTTATCAAGCATGTTGTGTACCTAATTTTTTGTGATGAACTTGTACTTATGATGTATTTTATTCCTAATGCTAGACTTGTAGGTATAAGATATTTGAAGTATAAATTTAGATGATGAGAAGTGAAGTAGGCAAGGATAGTTCGTTTTGACAAAAAAAAAAAGAATAATGAACATATTTAATATTTTAATTTTAGAGGAAGATATTTGAATTAATATATTAAGATTTAATGGATATATGATTATTGTTTTGACCTTCAAAATTTTGAGTTAATAGTTCATGAGTCGATCATGATAAATGATGGATTTAACATTGGACATGATGAGAGACCAGAGTAAGTAAAGATTTCATATGAATATGGTTACAAACACATCATGATTTAAAAAAATCATCATTAGGTTAGATCGCATATGTATGATTTTGATTATGTCATGTTTAGATCTTAACAAATATAGAATAGTTGAATTGATTTATAAAAGTTTAATAGATATACTATTATTAGTTTGAGTTCAAGAATTTTAGGTTAAAAATTTATATTCATCAAGTTCACCACACAATAATATCACCTTTTAGGTTCCATAAAAAAGTGGTAAATAAATGATGAATAGATTTACGATAGAAAATAAATATATAGGATTATTCAAACCAATCATCCATATCCCTCTCTCTCAATATATTTTTATATAAAATAAAAAAGTGGGTCATGCTCAATTAAAGTCTGGAGGAAATGTTTTTTAAATTGAACTCTCAATTAAACAGAAGAAAATTGAGGAAAAAGAAATACATAGTTGAATACTTTTTTCTCTCTGAAACAAAAAAAGGGGGGGAAGGAAAAAACAAAGCTACGGTATACATCTGGATGATATTCCAAGAAAAAAGATCAAGTTATTCTGAATGTGATGTGATTTCAATGGAAGAATACAGACAGCAAAACAAGTACCTTTCAATGCAGGAGACAGATGGGGATTGTTTGGGTCAGTAAGATGTTGCAAGCTGTAGCTTAAGATTCTACTGACCCTTGGAATAGTCAACACCATGCTTGGTTGGATCAGAAGGATTAAATATGTAGCAGAGTTCATCTAAAGCTAAATCCTTTTCTATAATCTGAATTGTTTAGTCTGCAAAACTTTCAGTGATATCAGCTCTCTGAGAGATTAAAAGTCCCATCTGTAGCCATATGAGTTCCACTCAGAATTGCTTTTGCAAGTTCAGTAATTGTCATAGCCTCAAGCTTTCAGCAGCAGCAGCAACAACAAGAATGAGTTGTCATAGCCTAAAGTTGCATGCAACATTGCAGCAACCTTTGAGAACCCAAGGAAGGGTATAGGAAGGACTGCAGCAGCGATGGGAGATGAGGAATGGCTTCAACATGAAGTGCCACACTGCTACGGATGTGACCTTTGTCTTCCACACCTTATCTTCTTTGTTGGGGGAGCCATTAGCCTTTCTCTTCCAGCCATGCATGAAATCTCTCTTACTCTTGGCTCGAAAGCTTATCTCTCTTGGTTTCGAGTCCAACAAGAAGCATCCACCCACCTTGATGCCTTCACAATCTTCATGAACAGTATTAAGGCATTAAGCTTCTCACAGGAGTTCCTTCCCTCCCTTCTTTCAAAGATCGATCGCCATTAATGGATCAGTCCTCCTCTCTCAAGCTCCTGGGTTCTTGAGTAGACTCCCACTCCCACCGCATACTACTGTCAACCTCAACTTAAGTGATCAAGTTAACAGGTATATTATCCTATCAGGCCAGAGAGAGTGCATTCAGAGGGAGAAGGTTCTTCGGGGCGAGGAGATGGTGATTGAGTAGGTCTTCTAAGCGTAGTCATCTTCTAAATCTGGTTTCTGGTAAGAAGGAAATTTGCTCCTGGGTTTCAGGGGCATTTTAGCCAGAATGCTTCTATTTTAGTTCTACGGACATATGATGAGGTATCTTAGTGTGTACGTTCGCCAAAGTACAGAGTAGTTAATAACCATCAGTGGCATTTTAGTCAAAACGCTTAGCATTTTATATGTTTCAATAAACGAAATGGACGTACGTGTTAACCCGAACTTGTACCCAAAAAGAGCATTGCGCTTCGGCCTCGTACTACGTGGGTATCGATTTGTGTACGCCAACCAAAGTGTACAGTAATCGATAAATATCAAGGGTATTTTAGGCAAAACAATTCCCTATAATAAAAGAAATGAACCTAAAATTGACTCCGATTCATACCCAAGGAGAACATTCGCTTTCGTGTTAGCCACATCATCGTGGGCCCCGTCTGTCCGATTATTAATTTCAAGGGCAATAAGGTAATTCCAGTGCCAACGTAATAAAACCTCCTCGCCCTTCGGAGAGTCGACGATCGTCTTCCTACTGACGCCGCTGCTCTCCGTCGCCGGGAGCTCAAGGTGGGACGCCGCAACCGATCGATCGGGCGGCGGTGAGACGATGGGGACTCTGGGGAGGGCGATCTACACCGTCGGGTACTGGATCCGGGGGACCGGCCAGGCCATCGATCGCCTCGGCTGCTGCCTCCAGGGGAACTACCTCTTCCAATAACAACGTAATATTTCCCCTTTTTCTTGGCCCCATCCTATCCGTCAAATGCCTCGCTACATCTGAAGTACCAAGTTGTTCTCTTCATGTGCTTGTAGTTCTTGTTGGAACTTGTAAAGAATCATATGCCTTTTGGTTTATTTGCTCGTTGGGTTTCTCTGACTCGAAAAAATGCTCTTTTTATCCATCAATGTGCTCTCTGATGTGGCCAGAATTTCACCCACTTGGTGAAATTTCTAGGTCTTGAAGAAGTGATTCCTTAATTTATGCCTTCACAATGCCGATTCCTTGTTCCCTTTGGTGTTTAGTTTGAGACTCTGCAAGTCATCATCTTTTCTTGTATCTTTGCTATCATAATTAAAGCTTTATGCACACAGATCTTTATATATGTCATACGAATTAGACTTGTAGCCTTTAAATTCTGGGGCTTTTGTCCGCCATGTAATCACTGCTCATATCATGTCGTTTCAGTGTCAAGGCATCGGGCACTCATGAACATATTTGACAAAGTACCAAAAGTCCACAAGGATGTATTTGTGGCTCCAAGTGCATCTGTTATTGGAGATGTTGAAGTGGGGCACAGATCCTCGATTTGGTATGGATGCGTTCCGAGAGGTATGCTATTTCTTATACAAATAATCCTCGTTTTCCAGTTTACAATTGCTAATATGTCTTGTATCTGACGTTTACTTTTCTCTCAAAATTTCAGCAGTTTAATTTTCTACTCTTGATGGGTGAAAAGTTGCCCTGTATATGCAAATGGTCTGATTCGTATGGTCAATTTGTTATCATGACATCCTATTTTTGTGGACGTTTTGCATTTTCCTTTTGTTAGGAAGAAATTAGAACTAATGAGGATATAATGATTGTTCATGGAATGCAATTGCCACCAATATCTTCTAGAGACTGGTATGGCATATGGGTTTGTGCTGTGTGCCATGCCCATATGCAAATCTGGACATATGCATGGACAGATGACAAAGGCATGGAAATATATGATTAGATAACTCACCGGGCATTACTTCTGGTGCTGGTCTCAGATTGGCATTTTTACTTTACCCTGCATGGTTATCCTTGATCGGATTATATCATGTCAGTAATACAGAACCACCAGGTGGATTCAGAAAGAAAATATGGTGTTAGATACTTCCTCTAGATATCCCACTATTCTTCTCATTTTTATTTCATTAATTTTATCAAATTCCAAGTTTCCAACTTTGCTTAAAGTTGATGCCATGTTTTGTATAGTCCCTTAGTTATTGTAGATTAGCCTAGCTATCACCCTCAAGTTCCTCATGATAAATTGCAGAGGCTTCACGGTCATGTTTTTAAAAGTTTACCCGTTATTGAATTTTTGTCTAAATGTTCATCGATAGTTCAATTGGGTTTATTTCCTAATATTATACAAACATGACACCATGTAAGATTTTCATCACCTATCATGCGGTGCTCTAGGTTCTGATGCAGGTCCTTTCTTGCTTTCAGTCCCAGTACTGTACTTGCCAAGGGTTGATGCAGTCGGAAAGTCAATTGCCAGCTTATTCTTAGATCTTTGGTTGCTGTAATTTGATCTAGAACACTGATCAGACGGATGAGATATGCTTCTTGAGTGAGAGACATTTACATCATATTGCCACATCATAGATTTGAAGGAGTTTAATGTTCTGTGACAAGTTCCACAAAGACCTTATTGTTGAATCTCGGATTTTGATGATAAAACCAATTGATATTGTTGTGATTTACTGTGCGTTTAAGTGACGCATGACTAGCTTCGATCAAGGAGAGGCAAATTGATTGAAGCAGGAAGAATAAGAAGTTAGGCTAGAATTGAACATTTTAAAAGATTGGACGTCAGACCGGAGGAATGGTCGACGTGTCGGCAAAAGGCTTCATGCTATGAGTTTGAGCATCAGGCCAAGAAGATCGGACATTACGCCAAGGAGATCAGATGTTGCGAGAAGACAACATGCCAATTGGGCAATACGCCGAAGGAGAGGACGATGCGCCGAAAGGTCGAACGAAGCGCCTGATGAACCAATGACGTGCCAGACAACTTAGTATTCTTGTTTGTAATAATTTGTCTAGATCGAAATAGTTGTAATTAGGTTGGTTTAGAATGTAATTAGGTCATCTCAATTAGAGGCCAATTGAACCTAAAGTGGGGCTGTTTTGGGCCAAAAGAAAAGGCCCAAATGTTGGATCAAGCGATGACACTACCAGTCCAGGCGGTGGCATCGCTAGAGGCTCAGTCTCCAAGACATAGTCTACAAGACTATGTCAGGAGATCCACTAGTTTGGGCGATGGTACCGCCAGACTGAGCGGTGGTACCGTCCAATGTCAGTGCTGTAGGCGATGGTACCGCCAATACCTCGAAAACTGAGGATGAGACACTTTTAGGTTCTAAGTTTGAATCCATCTGGGGCCTATAAATATCCCTTTCATCCCTGGTCATATACACAAGAACTGAAAACAAAAACAAGGAAAAATTATGTTATAATCTTGTGAGAGTTCTCCTCCTCTAGTCCAAGTGTTGATTCTTGTTTAAGAGAAGAGTAAGTGGGGGTATAAAGGTTCTCTTCTGAGCTTGTCAAAAGAAGAATAGAGTTGTAAGAGTAGTTGGTCTTCGCCTATTAAAGGAAGACCGTTAGTGGATATCGGTGGCCTCGACGGAAGAGGAATCGGGAGTGAATGTAGGTCACGACGACCGAACCACTATAAAACTCGGTTTACATTTACTTTAAGCTCTTTACTTTCATTGCAAACTGCTTTACTTACTTATTCATTATGCTTCTATACGCTTTTAAGTTAACATCTTTTTGATATAGTTTTTCATCGAACAAAAATTTTTCAAACCAGTTATTTTAACGAAAGCACTAATTCACCCCCCCTCCCTCTTAGTGTCGACTTGATCCTAATACTTATTACTATCCTGTAATATTATTGTACGATGTCTTTGCTGAAATGATTTTTGTGGCCTGCAAGAGAGACATACTTCTCCTCCCTCCATCTCACACAAGATCATGTTCTTGTTTTTCTTTCTCATAGACCCAAATATATTTTGTGGACTATATCCATCATTTTTTTCAAAATCTTTGATTGTTAGAATGTACATCTTTGTATGCGAATGGTGGGGAAGCCTTGTCACTGATTGCTGTTCATATTTTCTTCAGCTATTGATTCCTCATGAACATAATTAAGGAGAATTGGAAGAGACCCCTTGCAACTAATTATCTTTTCTTCTCAATTGCTTCGTATAAACTACTTATGTATTTCTTTGCAGGTGACGTGAACAGCATCCGTGTTGGAACTGGAACTAATATACAAGACAATTCCCTTGTGCATGTAGCAAAATCTAATCTAAGTGGGAAGGTTTTACCAACTATAATTGGAGATAATGTAACAGTGGGTTAGTTATGCAATTTCTCTGACTGATTTTCTTATATCAACTAATTCAAGCTTGAATTTGGCATCAATTTATAGTATGAAATCTACATTGACGTTTTGGCATCAAGTTGCAAGATTTCTATATGTGCCAATGTGTCATCCTCATCTCAGTTTGTCCTGGCAGTACCAATGTGTATTTTGATTCTGGATATAAGAGTAGGACACTCTGGGAAACTTCAGTTGGTTCTGTTAGGTTTCAGCTGCAAAAAATATGCTTAGTTTTGCTAACTTCTTAAAGAGCTCACGCCTACAACTTGAACATAAATTTGACAGGTCATAGTGCTGTCTTACATGGATGCACTGTTGAGGATGAAGCATTTGTTGGTATGGGAGCTGTCCTACTTGATAGGGTGGTTGTGGAAAAGCATGGAATGGTTGCTGGCGGAGCCCTTGTAAGACAGAACACAAAAACTCCATCAGGAGAGGTACCCACTTTTGCTTCATTAAATTATTAGTCTTCTTTATTGAATATGCTACAAGTTACTACTCTGCAACTGCTATTATTTTGCTTATCAGTTGTTTAAACCTAAGTTTATCTTAACCTGAATCTGCTTGTCCACTACTACTGACTGTAGCCGATCAGTATTGGTGAGAAGTACTTTAAATTCTATGTCGCACTAGCTGCAGTTTACCCCTAGTATTTTTTGCCTCTTCTTGGTCACAATTGTTGGACTCATGGATAATAACAGTTACATATCTGTTATTCCGAAATTTTCAGAGATGCAATCAAATTTCTTAAAGTTAGATTGTTGTTTTTTCTTATATTCACTGCATTGAAGTTCAATCATATTATCTGGTTATCCATGATGGAATCTGTGACTTCTTTCTGTTGAAAAGCTTGAAGTATTTTCTAATTAGGCTGTGTCAAAGCAGGGGATTCATCAAATTCCTTTCAGCCTCTTGGGAACCTTCTTGATGTAGGTTGTATTCTTATTGTTTACTTGGTTGGCTTTTTCTAAACAAATCACAGGTATGGGGAGGTAACCCAGCAAGAGTCCTCAAGAAGCTCTCAGAAGAAGAGATAGCCTTCATTTCTCAGTCAGCAGCCAATTACTGCAATCTGGCCCGAGCGCATGCTGTTGAGAATGCCAAACCATTCGATGAAATTGAGTTTGAGAAGATGCTTCGGAAGAAGTTTGCTCGCCGGGACGAAGAGTATGGTTCACTCGGAGTTGATCGTCCCTGACAATAGGTTTAGGTCTGGTGGGATGGTCAACCTTCTTCACTGGACTGGTGTTGAGAGAAATGTTTGATGTAGTCAGCTTATGTTTCGTTTTTCATCCCAATAATTCTTAGACCGATCTCTTCGAGGATCGACACAGTCTTTTTCTTTGTTGTAATGTACTTATTGTGTAAATGCCTCACATATCAAATCAAGTTATTTAGTTTCTCCAATGGTCAGTGTTTTTTTGGCCAGTTAAAATTTAGCAATCAGCAAGGAGGATTGGTGGATACTGATCACAAAGTAAGATATAAAGAAACATGCTGTGTTTGAAGTTTCATTTTTTGCCTTCTTTTTCTTCACAGCAATTAGTTTGGATGCTATTCACATTATTGTCTTTTCTGAGGCCAAGTCCATGCTATTCTTTGAGAAGGTTGCAGTTCACTTTGAAGGTATCTGTGTGACTCATTGTACATTGACTGCAGGTAAAAATGAAGAAGTTGCAAATGGGCAGTGGAACACAAATTTGCTTATACCAGATGGTTGCAACATGAAGTCGAACTCTTATTCCAAAACCTTGAATGGAAATCTTTCATAATATGATGAACCAAAAACCAAAGAAATCAAATCAATTCAGCAAGACATGGTAATCTGTCTAGTTATTTGCAGCAAAAGAAGTTATATTTAAGCTTTTCCAACAGGAGGTTTCTGAAATAAAAGGAGTATCATTAGCATGTTAACACAAGCAAGCATAAAAAAACTCAGCATTCTGATTCCATCCTATTATTTGACGTTTTTGCATGATGAGTATTGCAAGAACCTTGACTCCTTTTTTGGTACAATATTTATAGGTCACAAGAGGATGATACAGAAAGTAAAAGAGAATTTGGACTCTGGCTCATCAAATAAAATTATCCCCAAGGGTACTATTATGTTTACACAAACTATAAGCAAGAAAAGGTCCTCCAGCATCAATCACAGGGATGTAGGGGTAAATTATGGGAAGATTGTTGATCCTCAATCCGGTCTTGTCCAAGAATCTCCTGGTTTCAAACTCTGGGAGCTGCCACCATTAAGAGACTTAGAATGGTAGTATTTCTGTTTGGCAAAAGTGTTTCCAAAAAGAATTGATGAAATCAGATATACCCTACTCTTAGTTCCGTTACGCTTGTACCATGCAACAAGAGGACTGCTAGAAACTTGATCTGAAATCAATAAGAAGTTGGTTTTCCGAGCTTTCATTCTCCTCGGTATCAATCTGGACTTCTTAACTGACCTGGAGAGGAAAGCATATCCTGAAACCAGCACAGACCGGTTGGTATCTAGCATTATACATGACAAATCAATAGATCTTAAACATGAAACAAACATAATAAATGGGGTCTGGCTTGTAGCTACTATTGCTTAGAAATGCCTGGAACTAGGGTATAATTTGTGGTTGATAGATTGGGATATGATTCCTTGCATTGGCTTATTACCTGAGTTGCCAGATCCTTCCTGTGACTTTGCCACTGCAAAAGTTGTGGAGCTGTTTTTTGTGAAGAATTCTCCATCTTCTTCGAAAACATGGAATGCTTATATTCATAACGTGGCTGCAGAGGATAAGTCCATAGGAAGCAATTCCCCATCGATGGAACAGAACAACTTTTTGTATCGTGCCATGAAAGCTTTAGAGGACAAATATGATGTGAGCTTTTGGAGATTTAATGAATACGACATTGATGTGAAATTACCTGCACTATGAACCATTCAGAAAGCATTGGTCTTTTGAGATTGAGTGATGGCATTATCTTCAATTTGAAGGGAACTTGAAAGGTTAGGGATGTATTTGAGTTGATGTTAAATATGTGTTTCTGTTGTTTGCCACAAAAATAAAGCCCAAAATTTGAGCACTTGACTTTGTGTTCTTTTTAGTCTTACGTACAAAAGTACTTGCACCTATTAAACTTTCATGTTTAATGCAGGAGCATTTCCTTTAAAATGTCCTCCTGGTCGAATGTGAACTATGGTCAACAATATGTAATCTCATTCTCAGCCAGATATATCAAGATATTTTGGATTACCAACTTGATCTGTAAAGCAGCTAGACCAGTACTCACTTCACTTAACATTTGAAAGATGCATTCTCTAGCTTTAGCCAGAAATTTCGCAAAATTACATATAGCGTAGCCTAGGTCAGACAACAATGACTGCATCCATGATGATTCCATGACGATCTTGTTTGATCAATTTCAGGTCATGCTCAGTGATACTAGACTACATGCATGCCTGGAGTTACACCCTTTAATTAAGATATAGATATACTTGAAAATATTCTGTTGATGGCACATCCTTCAAGAAAGGAGTGTATAAATATATAGAACGACCTGAATGGGGAAATGCACTCACCCAATACACTAAGCTTTATTTAGTGCTGGGGAAAGGGGATACTTCATTGTGCACAAAAAATTACCGGATGTAACAATAGAAGTTGTCTTCTTTTGTAGCACATTAAGGATAAAAAGGGTTGGATATTTTCCACAAAACCATTCAACACAAATGTACTTGGATTATTGTTAAAGTTCATTAATTAGACTTCTACAAGCTAATCCAGAATTATGACATCCTATACATTGTAAGTTTTCTAACTGGACCTGGAACTGACAAAAACCTGAGCAAAACCTTATTGATTTTCCACTAGATATGTTCTTCAAAATTTTGCAGTCCAGACTGGGTTCTACCATAGAGCTGCATCTAAAGGAGAAAAGGGCTTTGAGAATTTTGCATTTACTATATTCTTTCCAATTTGTGTTAAAAACTATCTACATAGGAATAACAACAGTAATAAAAAGGTCGAAGTTAGCAAGTACATAAATCCAAGGCAGGACTAAAATAACACAAGACCACAAGGAGGTTTAACTCCTCTCTAATCATTCAAAAAAAAGTATAGCAAGTTATCAACTCACAGTGATGATTGTAGAACGTACAGGTTCTCTAATTGTGATTATGCAGTACTTCCTGAACTGTTAAATATGATTTTCCTGACAAAGGTTCAACATGACGTGTGGATCATCACTTTCTCTTTGATCTGGAAGCTGCATCAAATTTGAAGTCCGACTCTACAGTTCCTGAGGCCCTAAGTTATAAGTCTGAGGCCACTAAAGATATGCTGAACTCATCCTCTCACTTTCAACCAGTTCATTATAACATAGGTCTAACTCAGAACCCTGTGATCCTTCTCCCACTAAAAAGGCATGTAGCTTATTACCAATCTGTACCCAGCTGCACCCTGGATTCTTCTTCACCTTCCTAGATTTCATCAGTGCTCTGACCTGATCTGCTTCATTCCATCTCCCCGCCTCAGCATACATATTGGAAAGCAAAATATAGTATCCACAGTGCCCTGGCTTTAACTTAAACAAATGTTCTGCTGCCAACTGAGCTAACTCAATATTTCCATGGATGCGACATGCGCCAAGCAATGCACCCCAAACATTGGAATCTGCTTCAAAGGGCATGCTTCTTACTAAATCTGCAGCTTCTGTCATCAGTCCAGCTCTCCCTAGAAGATCGACCATGCAAGCATAGTGCATCTGTGTTGGCCTAATGTTTTGAGCTAGCATTTGGTTGAAATATCTCTTTCCTCTCTCAACAAGCCCAGCATGGCTACACGCTGATAAGACTGCAATGTAAGAAACATGGTCATATTCCAAACCTTCATCTTTCATCAAATCAAACAAATTAATTGCAGCTTCCAGTTCTCCTTGCATTCCATACCCTAAGATCATAGCATTCCATGAGGCCACATCCTTGTTTGATATTCTATCAAAGATCTTCTTACCAAGAGCAATCCTTCCGCATTTAGTGTACAAGTCTATTAATGAGTTTGCCACAAAGAGATGGGTGTCGAACAATTTTCTCATGGACAAGCAGTGTATCTCCTTTCCTTGCTTGAGTGCAGATAGATTACCGCATGCAGATAAGGCACCCACAATGGAAACAACATCGTACTCAATTCCTACAGATCGCATGTCCAGGAACAAATCCAAAGCTTCTGAACACAATGGACTCTCAGAGTACCCTACTATTAAGGTATTGTAAGACACTTGATCTCTCTGTGATACATTAAAAACATTTTGAGCAAGATCAAACCTTCCACATTTCACATACATATCAATCAAAGCATTTGAAACAAATAAGTCACAATTAGAACACACACGGATTGACCTCGCATGAATTTCCTTACCCTTCACCAGTGAAGCAATTCTAGCACATGCTGGAAGAACATTTGTGTATGTAACCGAATTGGGGAATTCCCCACAATCCTGCATCTCCTTAACAAGCCCTATGGCTTCCAACTCAGCTCCATTCTGCGCAAAATTTGCAATCATTGCATTCCAAGAAACCACATTCCAATTATCCATTCTATAGAAAATATCTGACCCCTTATTCCAACATCCAGACTTTGCGTACATGTCCACTAGAGAATTAGCAACAAAGACATCAGAATACATGTAGTTTCTTATAATATACCCATGAATCTCTTTCCCCAAATCAAAACAGCCCAACTCAACCAATGCTGGTAAAAGACTTGATATGGTGATTGAGTTTGGCTTCACCTTAATTGCTAGCATTTCTTTAAATTTCTCCAAAGCATCCTCATAGAGACCAGCATGAACAAGGCTGCCAATAACAGAGTTCCAAGAAACATCATTCTTTTCCTGCATGCTCTGAAAAGCTCGCATCGAGGCATCTGAGTCCCCACACTTCCCATACATATCAATGAATGCATTACCGACTGTGACTACCAAATCCAGACCAGCCTTTATCGCAAGACCATGAATTCCCTTTCCACAATCCTCATCTTGCAGTGCAGCACATGCAGGGAGAGCACTGATCAGACTCACAGAATTCACTGAAAGGTCGCTCCTCTTTAACTCCAGCAGCAAGCTTACTGCATCCGAGTATAAACCATTCGATGAAAACATTGAAATGAGTGAGTTCCATGAAACAACGTCTCTATGCAGCATTTCGCCAAACACCTGTTTAGCGGCCAGCAAATCACCTAAGATGCCATAGAAGGCCAAGAGTGTGTTCCCCACGAAGACGTCATAAAAAAATCCAACCTTGATCACCGATCCATGAATCTCTCGGCCTTTCCGGGCGTCATCACCAGCCGCGGCGGCGGCGGCTGTAAGGGCGAAGGGGAAGGTGCGATTGTCGGGTCTGACGCCGGCGCGCAGCATGCCATTGTAGGCGGAGAGAGCGGCGGAGTGAAGACCGGCAGCGGAAGAGAGGGCGCGAACGAGGGCGTTCCAGAGGAAGGCACCGCGGAGTCTGAGGGGGCTGTCGTCAAAGAGGCGGAGGGAGGCAGCGGGGTCACCGTGGTCGGCGTAGGCGAGGAGGATGGCGGCGGCGGAGGGAAGGTGGCGGGGGAGGACGCCGGAAGCGGCGGCCTGGGCATGAGCCTGCTTCGTGTGGGCAAAGGACCGAGCTCGCAGGATGCCATCGTGGACGGCGGAAGCGACGGGATCCCACGGGATGGAGTAAGAGGAGAAGGAGCTGGAGGGCGGCGGAGGTCGCGTGAGGAGGGGGACAGGGAGAAGCCCATGACGGGGGAAGCGCATGCGGGAAGAGCAGAGCCTTCCGCAGCGAGCATCGCTCGCACAGAGGCCCCGACGCAGACAGAGATCGAAGCACGAGAGAGAGAGAGAGAGAGAGAGACCTTCATCATCACGACCCTAAGTAGGAGCTCCGTAGCAGTCATCAATTGGATAGGATCCTCTAAGGATCCGAACCCATTAGAATATTTTCCAAAAAAATAATGTAATTTAATTTTTTAGCACTGTATCTCCTAAATCATCACATCAAAATTATTTTCCCTAGTTGTTCTGAACTTGCCACAAGTTTTTGATGTTGATAAATAATTGAGTTTAGTTGGGATTTTATAAAAAAAAAATTTATGCTTAAGTCAATAACTGGATTAACAAAGTTTGTCAAGTTAAGAGTAATAAGTAGATTATAATATTTTATTGGCAACGGATTAGATTAGTTGGATATTAATTTATTTATAATATCTTAATTTAATTTCATATTAAAAATATCTTAAAGACTACGATTGACTTATATAAATATGATGAATATAAATGTGAACTCTAAATCAAATTATTAAAATTCGACATACTCTAAATCATTTATATGCTTAGGAGGGGATAAGTTAACACTTTAACGGATTCAATTAATCAAAACAACAAAATAAAGTGAGAAGGGGTAAAATAATAAAATAAATTGATATATTAAAAATTTGAGACACTCTTGTTAAAGATAAGGAGAAAGAAAAAACAAAAGAGATGTAATTGTTCTAGAAAACTATTTTCTATTATTTTTATCGCCACTTGAAAAAGGTGTTAGAATGAAATTTATTATTTCCCGATGCATACAAGATAATTGCACGACCCGTATAACTTATACCATTGCGTTCCTACCATTTTACAAGAACATTCAATATTTTATGAACTACTTAAGTGACCGACAAGTGAATCCAAACTCTTAAAAATAATTTTAGAAGCCTAAGTATAATTTTTGGTATTTGATAAAACAAACGTCTCATCTATAATTTTTTCTATATATATATATATATATATATATATATATATATATATATATATATATATATATATATATATATATATATATATATATATATATATATATATATATATATATATATATATATATATATATATATATATATATATTTGTTTAAGCAAGAACATATGAGATATTTCTCTCATGACACCGAGAGCGGATGATCTTTTATCGACACTCAGTACTCATAAGTCCAGTACCGAGAGCGGATTTGTTTGAGCAAGAACATATGATTTGGCTGTATTAGATTTGGAACTTCCAAACCTATAAATCTAATATCAGAGAGTGGAGTACTCATACAAGACATTATTGGTGTCTCAAGTCCAAGGACTAGGGACACCATTGGGACAATAAAATCATTATCTGATAATGATGTATTATTAACTATCCAGCATTCTATAAGTAGATCAATAAGTAAACTCATTCTTTAGTGAGTACATGAATTGTAGCCCTAATATCTCCACATGAACAGCTATGAGACCAGCTACCTCCATCATATAGACGAGTATATAACACACTAATATGTTCGGTTATCTCGATGTTCATTTCGAGTAACCAATTACTAGGATTATTTAGGGTCTGTGTTTAAAGGTGAATTGATCTCATTATTATGATCTCATCATGATCTGATTCATAGTGAACTATATACATTACAATATATATATATATATATATATATATATATATATATATATATATATATATATATATATATATATAAAGTGATAAAATATTAAAATATAGTAAGAAAAAAAAAAGTGTATCATATCACACGTGTCATCACTTACGTGATTGGCTTGTAAGACACCTATGATTAGCAATCTCCCACTTGACCTAAAGCCAACCACCTATGTATCTGATCCCTATAAGACCCGTATGACATTGAAAGATAATATGAGTATATGCGATGTTATCTTCAGATAGAACATTTTCTACTGCTACATCTTCTCGGGTCACAATCTCTCTGATCAGATGAAACCTCCTCAGAACTTGCTTAAACTTCTGATAAGACATGAGTTCTTTTGCTTAAGCAATCGCCTAATTATTATCGTAATATAAGGAAATTAGCTCCTTGCTGCCCAACACGACTCCTAGATCTATAATGAACTTATTTATCCAGACTCCCTTCTTTACTGCCTCTACTACAATAACATACTCTGTCTCTATGGTTGAGTCAGCAGTAGTATCTTGCTTGGAACTCTTGCAACATACTGCTCATTCATTCAGGGTGAACATATACCCCAAATTAGACTTACTATCATCAATATCGAATTGAGAACTCAAGTCTGTGTATCCTTCAACTATGAGGCTATTACCTCTATATACTAGTAAAAGATCCTTAGTCCTTCTCAAGTACTTAATAATATACTTTAATGCTTTCTAATGCTCCAAACTTGAATCTGTTTGATACCTGCTCGTGACATCTAGAGCATGCACTATATCAGGCCTGATACATAGCATGACATACTTGAGACACTAAGGATGTTCTTTCTTCATGAGTCTTTGGGAACATACTCCTAGAAAGCGATATCTCATGTCTTTGAGACATCTCTTGAAATTTTCTAAGCCAAATCTTTTGATAATAGTGTCTATGTACATGGATTGAGACAAGCCAAGCATCCTCTTGGATCTATCTATATAGATCTGAATCTTCAAGATATAGGATGCTTTCCCTAAGTCCCTCATAGAGAAGTATCTAGATAACTAAGCTTTTACTATGGATAGCATTTCTACATCATTCCCAATTATTAGGATGTCATCCACATATAATACCAAGAAGGTGATAGCGCTCCCACTTACCTTCTTATATACACAAGGTTAATCTTCGTTTTTAAAGAAGTTATAATATCTTATTGCCTCATCAAATCTTATGTTCCAACTTTGAGAAACTTGCTTCAGTCCATAAATGGATCTAAGCAAACTACACATCCTATGTGGACAGACCTTAAACATGAATCCCTCAGGTTGTATCATATACACATTCTCCTTGAGGTTACTATTGAGAAATGTAGTTTTTATATCTACATGTCAAATCTCATAATTATAGTATGTTGCAATAGCCAATAGAATTCAAATAGATTTTAGCATGACTATAGGTAAGAATGTTTCGTCATAGTCAATACCTTCTCTTTGACGATGCCACTAGTCTTACTTTATAGGCCTCTACCTTTCCATCTACTTCAATCTTTTTCTTGAAGATCCACTTGCAACCGATGGGTACAATACACTCGGATATTTCAATTAGGTTTTAAACCTTGTTAGAGTACATATAATCCATCTCAGAATTTATGGCTTCTTGCCACTTCCCAAAGTTTATACTTGTAATAGACTCCTTGTAGGTCCGAGGATCAATATCCTCAACATCTTCTCCTCTAATATGTCTCACATATCTCTCAAGAGGATGAGATACTCTATCGGACCTACGTAAAGTGAAACTTGTGTGCTAGGTACCTGAACAGATTCAAGCTATGGAATGGTGCTTGAGCTAGGTTCTCCAACCTTGCTCAACTATATCACGCTCCCATTGTCTCCCCCAAGAATTGTAGGGAATTTTGGGGTGACATCACATGCATAGCGGAAGAATAAAAAATAAAAATCTCTAAATTTTCTAATGATGTGTTTATCATCATGTAAAGATTTATGCGCAAAATATGCAAAATCAAAAACTACATATATAAAATAGATTGTGTTTTACCTAGGGAGATCGTATATCCCTGAATCCCTATAGATCTGTAGGAGAGGACGAAGGAAGTTAAGCGCTCTCATCTCTAGCGATGATCTACACAGCAAGGCTACGACGATGCTCCTCATATCTCTAAGCCTGCAATCTGAGGAGGATAAGGAGAGAGGAGAATAGGAGATGATAACCAAAAACCTCTGTCTTATAAGCATTTGGTTCCCTCCTATTTATAGAAGTCTCATATCAACTTAACCATAATGAATCCTACACTATTGAGTATGGATCTACATTCAACTACCCAAGTCACTTAGATTAGTGAATCTCTATCCAATAATCTCTCATTGACTCTTATTAAATCTCATTCATAGGATTCAATAATTCAGGGGCTTATTGAATATTTAATAAGATAGGAGCTCTGACGGATATCTCATATTCGAACCTCTACTCGTTGCAATGCCTACCATATATAAGTGATCCTCTAGGCCTAATATTGAGCTGGACGTGAGTTATACTTGTTAGAACTTATTCTGACGTACTTGGATACTTTTAGGCCTATAAGTCCGATATCAAAAAATGAAGTACTCATATTGGACATCCTTAGCGTCTCAAGTGTAATAACTAGGTACACCACTAGGACAACAGAATCACTGTCTGACAATGAGGTATCAGTAACCATCCAGCATTTCACGAGCAAATCAATTAGTGAACTAATTCTCCAATAAGCACTTGCACTATAGCCCTAGTGTCCCCACACGAGCAGCTATGAGATCAGCCACCTCTATCATATGTATCAATATACAGTACACTAGTCTGTCCGGTTATCTCGATAGTCCTCTCAAGTAACTTATGATCGGGATTATTTAGGATTTGTGTTTAAAGGTGAATTAGTCTCATTATCATGATCTCATCACGATCCAATTCTCATTGTACAGATCCATGAATATCATAATATATTTATGCAACATATAATATAAAGTGATAAAATATAATATATAATAAGAAAAAAAAATTACGTGTCATGTCACACATGGCATCACTCACATGATTGACTTGTTGGGCACCTATGACTAGCAAGAATGTGTTCCTTCTCAAGGAACACTGCTCTCCTAGCTATAAAGATTTTTTAGTCCTCGGAATGATAGAAATAATACCCATAAGTTTCTTTGGGGTATCTCACGAACTTGCATTGCTCCATCATCGATTCCAACTTATCGAGGTTATCTTTTAACATGGGCAGGGCAACCCCAAAACTTAACAACCTTAAGATCGAGCTTCTTCACTTTCTATATCTCATATGGTGTAGAATACCAACTTAGTTGAAAACTTTGTTCAAAAGGTAAGTTGCGGTCTCTAGTGCGATGAAGCTAATCTTGGACCGTACCATGTCTAATAGTGTATGTTTTCTCCTTTTAGATACACCATTGAGCTGAGGTGTATAAGGAGGTGTCCATTGGGATAGAATCTCATGGTCTTTAAGGAACTGAGTGACCTTCGTACTCAAGTATTCATCTCCTCGATTTGATGGAAGAGTCTTGATACTCTTTCCAATCTAGTTCTTTACTTCATTCTCATACTCTCAAAATTCTTCAAAGGTCTCGGACTTGTACTTCATCAAGTACACATGTTCATATCTTGAGAAATCATTAGTAAAAATAATAAAGTAGGAGCAACTACCTATGACATGAGTTGACAAAGGTCCACATACATTATTATGTATGAGTTCTAACAACTTAGTGGCTCTCTCTCTCTGTTTCCACTAAAAGGAGAGTTGGTCAGTTTTCCACGAAGGCAAGACTCGCAAGTTGCATATGACTCATAGTCGAATGGATCTAGATATCCATCCTTTAGTGACTTTTGAATCCTTCCCTCATGAATGTGACCTAGCCTATAATGCCACAGATATGCATTATTCACCTCATCTTGTTTCCTCTTGGACATATACATTCATGATATGTGGAGTAGTGTCTAGCATAAACAAATCATTATGCAATGTTCCTCTCATGATTATCACATCATCTAATAATATTAAACAATTATTATTCTCAAAAATTAATTTATAGATACTAACTATCATGAAATGGAAATAATCTTTTTGATAATAAAATGAACAAAAATAGCATGCATCCAATGCAACAAAAGCTCTATCATGTAAATGTAGGGTGACCTCGCCAATAGCTACTATAACAACTTTTGCCCAATTGTCCATCTTGATGTCCATCTCGCCTCTTGCCAATTTCTTAGATCTTGCTAGAACCTGTAATAAATTACAAATATGATAAGCACTACCAGTATCCAATACTCATGTATTATCATAAGGTTCTGACAAATAGAGACTGATCATGAATGTACCTTAAGTTTCTCCAAGCTTCTGTTTCGCTCTCTCTGCAAGGTACTCTTTATAGTTCCTCTTCCGGTGCTAATATTTGCTATAGTAGAAGCATTGACTTTTATCCTTTGTCGGGTCCCGTTTAGCAACATTTGCTTTACTTGGTCTGCCCTTGCCCTTGCCCTTCTTAAGGGACTTGTCTGCCTTCCTTTTCCTTCTGGTCTCACTAGTATAGAGAACCAGCTTCTCTTTTTTGATAGTGCTCTCTACCTCCTTCAGCATATTGCTAAGCTTAGGGAGAGTCACCTCAAGCTTATTTATATTAAAATTCATTATGAACTATAAAAAGAAATTTAGTAAGGACTAAAGTACAAGATCCACACACAGGTATCCTCTAAGACCATTCCTAGACTTGTGAGTTTCTCTATCCACTTAATCATCTTTAGGACATGGTTCTAAACCGGTGTCCTCTCAGTCATCCCAGCACGAAAGAGGCTCTTGGATATCTCATATCACTAAGTCATTTCCTATTCCTCAAATAGTTTACGAATATGTAAGAGAATGAATTTAACATACATCTTTTAATGTTATCTTTATAACTCTGGAGTCATGGAGTCCAACATATAACACTAAGCAAAAGTGAATTCATCTATATACTTCACGTAGTAAGTGATTTTATCCTTGCTTGCCCCTTTCTTGGGTGTACGCATCACTATATCAAGGATATACATAATTTTCTCCGCCGTGAGAATAATTCTCAAGTTGCGAAGCCAATCCATATAATTCAAACCAGTGAGGCGGTTGACATCAAGATGAAAATAAACATGTAGCAAAAAAAATAACATGCAAATTTCATTAAAAAATAAACAAATAAGATATGAACTTTTATCTTAATCTACTCACACTATTTTTCTGATAGGTCACCTAACACCCTCAGCACGTAAAATGAAAGTCTCTAACAAACTTCTAGTGGGGATCGAGATTCGATCACCATCTTAGTATAACCTCAAGTGACTCAACCAATCACACTAAGCCCAAAAGGTATGCAACTCTTGCCGATTATAACTCCTTGTGATTCCTGTTTTGTTCATCCTCCAAACCACCATGGTCTTTAGGGACTCAACCAACCATGATGTTCGATTAAGTCAATATCATTGTTACAAGATGAGTATGATTCGATGATATACCCTCAAGGGACTCGACTAATCATACTATATCCTTAGGTCATCGATGACATCTTTATGTCATAGGCAAGATAGCGAATCGTGATATAGGTGAGCCTCGAGGGACTCGACCAACTCAACCTACGTCAAGAATCGATCCCTACCTATAATGATGGAAGGTCATGTGGGTCAATCTAATTGCCTCACATTTACCAACTTAATATTATCGAGAGAGGGGATTTTGATTTGATCTCCTAATATGACATATCACACACATACATATTTAATATATATCTATATCACATGCAAATATATATACATATCTAATATGTATACAAGCAATCACACATTACATGAGCAATCATATCAGATGATCATGGACCACAACCTAATATGATCATGCCCAAGCTAGTAGGCTTAATTACTCACATTAAGATCTATGTGTACAGCGATGCATCTTCGTGCCCTGTGATCGTCCATCTCATCCTTGTCGGTTCTGTCAGCATCTCAACGTATCTCCATGTGTCGTGATCATCCGTCTCGACCTTGTGAATCTTGTTATAGCTTCCATGCTCCCACTACACCTCCTCATGTGATTATAACTTAATCATAAATACGTAGGCCTAATAATAAACGAGAATAAAATTGGAGGCTCGTAGGCCCCAATAATAATAATAATAATCACATGTACATACATCATACATTTCATGATCATCCATCTACATCATACATCACATGTAAATATCATTATATAGGACGACTAGATAATAATAAAATAGTTAATTAAACCTTATAATTAACTAATATTTTTTTGAAATTAGGGATATATATAGGGAATTTTTTCAATTGTAAAGGGTATTTTGATAATTTGAATAAAAGGATAAAATATGAAATTTCTCAAATTTTGAGGGGCAAAGCTATCCTTTTGTTCAATAAAACACTAACTCTCCCCTTTGCTATGTTGTAGACGCCGTCACCCTGTTGGCGATGACCACTGTGGGGGGGCGGGGACATCGCCCGCAGGCAAGCACCACACCCCACAGGCGGCTCGCTCGTGAGTGACACCCCTTTTTAAAGCGAGCGCAATTGCGGGCGCGCCCATTGGCACCACCCACCCTTGCAGGCAGGTCGCCCACAAACACCACTTGCCCTCGTGGGCACCACTGTAGGCCATCGGCAGCCAGTTGCTTGCACGTAGCCGGCCAACATTGCACACAATGTTTGGCCACTTCTGCGAGGGCAACAACAGTTGCTGCCCTTTCTCACCTTTTGTGTCAATGATTTTGACGTCAAAAGTCTTCCTAAAACACAACACATGTAGTTCAAAACCAACCTTTCATATAAACAACATAGATCTGATACCACTATAGGGAAGTCTAGATTTGACATCACATATGCAGCGGAAGAATAGAAAATAAAATTCTTATATTTCCCAAAAAGGTGTTCGTCGTCATACGAAGATTGATATGCAAAATTCGTGAAACTGAAAACCACGCGTGAGTTAGTTGTGTTACCTAGGTAGATAATATATTCTTAAATCCCTACAAATCTGTAGGAAAGGATGAAGGATGTCAAACATCCTCCTCTCTAGTGGTGATTCACATAGTAGGGCTACGATGATGCTCCTCCAATCATTACCCAAAACTCCACACCTGCTACTTGAGGAGGAGAAAGGGAGGTATTAGATCTCCATACAACTACCCAAGCCTCTTAGATTAGTGGATCTCTATTCAATAATATCTCATTGGCTCTTATTGGATATCATCCATAGGATCTAATAATTCAGGGATTTATTGGATATCCAATAAGATAAGGGCTCCGACGGATATCTCATATTCGAACCTCTACTCGTCGTAATACCTACCATATATGTGTGACCCTCTAGGCCTAATATTGAGCTGGACATGAGTCATATCTATCAGAACTCCTTCTAGCTCAGTGAATTATTATCTTCGTAATAATTAACTCGACTCATCGACTACGGACGTATTAGACTACTATGTCATAGCCCCCAAACGATACAAGGGAATCCAATCCTTTGGACCTATCTATCCTTAGTTACTGTGTATCTATAGTCTCTCATCTATCTAATATCCTAGAGACTGTATATCGGTTACGGTGCTATCAAACTCATACGGTTTCTCCACGAGTCTCGCTCTAATTGGATTCTCCCAGAAAACTCTTTCTCTCTCAATCTGAATGACCTTAGCCAGGGGTTTATCTGAGCAAGAATACATGAGATATTCTTCTCATGACACCGAGAGTGGATGATTCTTTATCGATACTCAATAGCCCTTGTAAGGTTGGCTACCACTCTCAATGACCGACTGTGTTATATTTGAAACTTTCAAACATGTAAGTCTGGTATCAAAGAGTGGAGTACTTATATAAGATATTTTTGGTGTATCAAATCTAAGAACCATGTACATTACTAGGACAACAGAATCACTATTTAACAATAAGGTATCATTAACCATCCAACTTTCTATGAGCAGATCAATTAGTGAACTCATTCTCCAATAAGTACTTACACTACAGTCATAGTGTCCCAACACGAGTAACTATGAGACTAGCTACCTCCATCATATGGACGGATATACAACACACCAGCATATCCGATTATCTCGATGTTCCTTTCGAGTAACCTATGACTAGGATTATTTAGGTCGATGTTTAAAGGTGAATCAGTCTCATTATCGTGATCTCATCAAGATCTGATTCCCATTGCACAGATCCATGAGCATTACAATATATATATATATATATATATATATATATATATATATATATATATATATATATATATATATATATATATATATATATATATATATATATATATATATATATATATATATATATATATTATAATAATAATAAATAATATAAAGTAATAAACTATTAAAATATAATAAATAAAAAGAATATGTATTATATCACACGTTATCATTTACGTGATTGACTTGTAGGATACGTATGACTAACATGTGCTTGATAATACATTTAAAATATACATCGAGAAGTTCCAAAGCACATCTTAAATGTGAATTGATATTTGATAAATTTTTTAATAATTACATTTGACCTAAATGTTACATTAATATTAGGATAGTATTAATATTTTAATATTTATGAGATGCTAATATATATATATATATATATATATATATATATATATATATATATATATATATTTTATTTTCTTAGTACCATATGGTATTATCTAAAATGATAAGGTTGCCATTATATAAATAAAAACTCTAACCCTCACTTTCTCATCCCTTCTCTCACAAGACTTATTTTTTTATTTATTAATTTTTTTATATTTATTTATAGAAATATATTTTTATTTATTATATATTTGGGCCATACAATTTTTTTGTAAGATTACATATTGATTAAATAAAAAATATATATTTTATTTTTAAAATAAATATTAAAAATATTATAAGGATAAGTTTATCATCTAATATTCAATGAACTTTTGAAATATAATTTTATATATTATTTATAAAATACTCGAGACATTTCATGAGGATTCATTCATTCAAACCCCTTTCCTAAAATACATATTACAATACAAATATATTTATATCCATAGCAGATTAAAAATACAAATGTAGTTTCACGCATATCCTTACAGGAGGTTCATATACCACTTATTCTACTATCAAATCAATTTCGATTATTTGATTATGAATGAAAAATACATATATATGAAATATAAGAGCAGTTGAGTGAGCTTAAAATAAATATTAAAATAAAAAAATCTCCTTTTGGATTCTTTGAATAATACATCATATCTTCCTAAATGTACTTAATGACTAGTTGTCAAATAAACATTCCCAAATTTTAGGTTAATTATAAATTATTTCTATAATTAGTTGTATTTATCATCTTGATTTTCATCAATAGAGTCGGGAGAAGAAATCAGATTAAATATTTTACTTTTATAAATACAAAGATCTTAATATAACTTTTAAAAAGTATAAGAATAGTATAGATAGCTAATTAGAAGAATAATCTATAATTAAGCTCCAAATTTTTAACTTTTTATCTAAAACAAAAATTAATAAAAAAAGAGAGAGTATTGTAACATTAGCTCAACATATTTAAGTTGGATCGGTGAGTAAGAACTACTTTAACGTTTTTCTAATCTCCAATTTGATGAACTAATCCAATCAACAGAAAAAACTATTATTATTTTATTAGAATTTAATATTTTATGAAATAGTTAGACTATGAAGACTAGTATCCAACTCTTAAAAGGAACTAAGAAGCTCAAGTAAAACAGTTTGATATTATATGATTATTTTTTATTATCAATATGATATTATAAGGAAAATGAATAAAAGTGAAATAATAACTTTGATTGATACCTTAACAAATAGGCTAACCATGAATGTGTTTGTTAAAGATTGGCCCATCCACAGTATCTTCTTAAATATGTTTAATGATATTAGTTGCCAAACAAACATTTTGGAATTCCCAACTTTTTGTTAAAAAATAAAAATATTAAAAATGATTTCTTTGTCACAAACTCTAGTTGTTTTGTTTAGGAAAATTCGAAGTTAATCCCTATGCCTTGTTATTCCAAATGTTAGTATGATTTGGGTGACCCCCAAACCCTTTATATATATATATATAAATATAATGCAATTTTATTTTGATTAAAGAAAAGGATGCAAGTTTTCTTCATGAGAGAAAGGCTAAGATTGCATCAAATCAGCAGTGCTTCCAGCGCTAATCTCAAAGCGGCTTGGAAAGAGATAAGGAGAATAGTAAAAGATCTTTTGCTGTTAAATTAGGGACGTCGGATGCGGCGTGATCGTTTCATCTCATCGTCTACCCGTTTAAATGGCCGGTGGGTAGAAACAGATGGCTCCCCGTCCTTCCCCCTTCTCAGCCAACCCGATCCACCAAACCCTATAAACTCTCCTCTTCTTCCTCTTCCCGGAGGATCGGAGCAGGAGAAGGAGACGGTAAGACGTCGACCGAAGCCTCGTTGTGTACGGTCTCGGTCTTCGTTGCACCGCGGAAGAAGAAGAAGAAGAACAAGAAGAAAGAGGGAGTGGGAGGAGGCGATGGGCGCGATAAAGGCCGCCGCCGGGGACGCCCTGATCACGTTCCTGTGGATGTTCTGCGTCTCCACCGTGGGAGTCGCCACCTCGCTCATTACTTCCGCTCTTCAGATCCAGGGCGTCGCCTTCTCGGTCTTCGTCACCACCACCCTCATCTTCGCCCTCGTGTTCGTCTTCGACATCGCCTGCAACGCCATTGGCGGCGCAAGCTTCAACGCCGCTGGAACCGCCGGGTTCTACGCCGCAGGATTGGGCTCCGACAACCTCATCTCCCTGGCCGTCCGCTTCCCCGCCCAGGTAACGTTGATCTGTGGATCCGATCTTGCTTAGAAAACGATCGATCGGTCGTGGATTGTTGGCTGTATTGTTCCTCGTCGCAGGCGGCTGGGGCGGTGGGTGGTGTCTTGGCCATCATGGAAGTGATGCCTCTACAGTACAAGCACATGCTGACTGGGCCTTCGTTGAAGGTGGATCTGCACACGGGGGCCATCGCGGAGGGGGTTCTGACCTTCGTCATCAACGTGGCCGTGCTCTGGATCATCGTCCGGGGTCCTCGCAGCCCGATCGTGAAGACATGGCTGGTCGCCTTCTGCACTGTCTCCTTAATTATGGTAGGCACTGCTTACACCGGACCGTCCATGAATCCTGCAAATGTGAGTTATCCCGTCTTCCTTTCTTTTCCAATTCTATTTCCTCTCGACGTCCTCATTACCAAATGCTGGCTTCTCTTCTCTCATCGAACCCGCTCTAGATTATTGCTTGGGGATAGTGAAATCTACTTGAAACACAAGTTTTGATGGTATTGGAAGAATATCCTTTTCCAAGTAGTTTGGATATACATCACCATGATTTGAACATCAAGCCGCCTCAAGAAAAAGAGGGATCTCCTACAGAATCTCTTGTAGATTTCCCAAATTTTATTGAGAATGCGTTGAAGTAGTTTTGATAATGAAAATTTAGTTGCTCGAAAATACCCTACCACAGTACAAATGAGAGAGCCTCTCTTTTGTAAAGTAGCCTCTTTGGATCATTTTGGTAAAGTCAACCTTTTCTGGCGAAGAATGATTCTTATACTTAAAAAGGTAGGTAAACATACAATTAATGCGATCTTTATTTATACGTTTTAAATTTACGACAGATAATATAAGCTTCTATTCTATTTCTTCGCACCTTATAATTGACTTTTTATTTTATACCCGATATGTCTCATTAATCTTCTTGTCCCTTGTGTCTTCTTACCTTGGGTAATTAAATCATGATGATTTTGATTGACTACATGTCTGAGGTCAAAGAGTTGTTTGGTGCTTGTGAACCTGTATTTGTCACCAAATCGTAATGATTTTATTTATAATTTAGAAGTTCCAACCAAAATAATCATGGCCACATAATTGGTTGCAACAAAAAGAAGTGGATGCATCTTTGGTTCAGCTTAGGCCTATGGTTTATTTCTTTTGTATCATTATTATCTTGTAATTCTGAGAAATAGATCTAGAGTCCTAGTTTGAGTAATATAGATTGGATATGGAGTCATATATGAATATATATTTGTGATCCTATGGAATAAAAAGTTTTCATGTCATTTTTTATCTGCATAGTCTGAGTCCAGTCTTGGTTAGGATTAAAGTCTTGATAAGGTCCATTAATTAATGGAGTATCAGTTGAAGATGAGAGAAATGAATGAAGTTTTTTGTAAAGTCCTTTTTCCTTTTTTAAAGTCTTTTTCATGAAATGTTGTTCCTTGTCTTTTCCCTTTCTTCTTTATGCTTTCTTTCATCTTTAGACTTCTTTTTCTTCTTCACCTCTTTTCCAACCTCCTATATATCACACCACTCCAAAACAACAGCCCTAAGGCTGAAACCATTGTCGGACACTTCCTACAGTCTTTGCAAACAGAGAGATTTTAACCTTAGCACTGATAACAGAAAGGAAGCCACCTTAAGATGCCACCAAAACTTACCCTTAACATTATGTATACGTCACACTTGTGTTCTTGTTAGTTTTATATTTAAGTTCTTGCTACTTTATTGTTTTGTGTTTATAATAAACAACCTGCTGCTTACTGATCAGTAGGAAAACTGATCTAAATATGGAGCCAAGTCTTGTTACATCCTCCCAGATCATCTTTGGGGATGATAAGAATATAGGAGAGAGAACCAATCCACATTCAAGCTTATGCAATCTCACACCCTTAGAGTTCCAACACATGTTGTTTCTATTGATACTAGGCAAAGGTTATTGATGAATAAGTGGAGAGCAAAGAAAATGGGCTTAGATGCTAAATGAAATGTCAGCCAAGACGGTCAACAGCTGTTGCTGCTGGATGTCGTTATTGATGTTACAAACATTTATGAGTATCATTTAACCACATTAGCTTCGCTATTATGATTTCAGTAAATGACATTTTTGTTCCATGATGTTCTTCTCTTGCTGATGTAGGCAATCATGCATATAATAGATACTGGGTTCACAGGTTTTTCTCTAATGTCAAACTATCTATGATTCTTTCTTCCTCTCTGTTGTGGTTATAAAGATAGTCTATTTCATGTTAAATTTAAGGTGGTTAACACTTTTGTGTAAACATTTTGAAACTATATAGAATTTTGGTTAGCATACTGACTCAAAAACCATGAACTAGTAGTCGGGTGTTTGGTGTCATGTATGAGAATTATTGTGCCATAAAAAGTTTACTTATAGTCGGGTGTTTGGTGTCATGTATGAGAATTATTGTGCCATAAAAAGTTTACTTAATACTGCTTCGTGGCTTACCATTTATCAGCTGTCTATCCATCATCTGTTTTGACATTACATTATTATAATTGAGGAGGTTTGGTGACTCATGAACTCCTAATTTACAGGCATTTGGCTGGGCATATATCAGCAATCGCCATAATACATGGGAGCAATTTTATGTCTACTGGATAGCCCCTTTCATTGGTGCTATTTTTGCTGGTTGGTTTTTCAAGATTATCTTCCCTCGACGTGCAGAAAAGCCTAAAAAAGCATGAGGGTATCAGGTTCAGTTTGAAAATTTTTATCTTGAGATGCTTCAGAATGTAATAAGTTTGTAAAACAATACATTTGCTGGCAAAACTCAAGTAACCATTTGTCTCTATCCAGTAGCTCTGCCTTGCTGCTTTAGAAGGATACATAGGCTGGTAAAACTGTAGGCATGCAAGTTTTATTTTCTCTTTTGCTTCTGGGCCTTATTTGCAGCGAAGAAGTATTTTTATGACTGCTTGATGGTGGGGTTGAAACTTGGAGCATGCGACTTGGGTAATAGGTATTGCAGCTGCTGAGAACCAGTTTCTGTTGGCCAAGCATGCCTTAAGCTAACTTAACTACTTGCTGAATTCTAATTTTTCATCAGGAAATTGTATGCATCATTTGACATGCGATGTCTTCTGTATTGAATTATAGGAGATGCCACAGTACAAGCTTAATTGATTGCTTTTCAAATTATGTTAGGCATGTGAAAAACATTTCTTGGCTACATATTTGGATCATCTGCTGAAGTTTCTGTACCAATTATTGAAATCTAGAGATTCTACTGTTGACAAATAGGAAAACTTATCCTACTTACCTTAAATTGATGGCTGGAAAGTACTCTGTTTTGATGGCATATGGATTGGATTAGTGTTACCTAATTCACGCTGTTGTTGCTAGTTAGTACAAATGAATTCATCCATAGTTATTAGAAACTAATCAGAAAGCATGTTTAATGAAAAAATATTTTAAATTATATGATAATTTTAAATTATGTGTAGTAAAAAATTAAAATATTAAAATTAATAACCATATGCAAATGAAAATAAACCATTGTTAGCATATAATATGATAAAAATATTAATACAACAATGACAAAATTGTAACATCTCAATTATTTGAGGTTAACTATCTGAATTTTTTTATAGTAATAAGTTAATATAATAAACACAAACTTTTATTCATATTGAATAATGCATGACAATATCTAAAAAAATAATTATATTAATTCAATCCAAAAGGAATTGTTCATCGATATAAAAAAAAAGTTTATTAAGTTATAATAGGAGATGCATATGAATATTTGGGAGACAAAAATGGATACATTTTTAGTCATTAAAATGCTAGTCTTCTACCTTAAGGAATAATTTCTGTATCGCATTTTGAATTTACAAAATTGCGTTTATTTTGGTGACCATATGGAGAGAATGATTTACTTCAAAAATAAAAAGTTGGACTTTGAACTTTCCTATTGGGAAAACTCTTAGTACCTCAGTCCAATGATTTAGCTTCCTGCAGGACTGGAAGAGTCAATTGAAACAAAAAAAAAAGAAAGAAAACAGGCATTTAATTGATATGAAGGTTTTCTCTTACATTATTACTAATTTTAAGATTGACATAAATATTATCTTAATCCAATAATAAAAATATTTCAATTAAAGGTGTTTTAAGTAATCGGTTTTATTTAACCAATAAGTTAATGCGACTTATCAAAAAATCGATCGACACAATTGATTCATCCTAGTTTGTTTTTGACATAATCAATATCATAAGTGAATCTAATCAATCAATAGTCTGATTTATTTTTTTGATTCGATCACTCGGTTAAATTTGGTTTTGATAACTATTTATCACACATGCAATGTGGTTATGTTAGAGAAGCAATAACACTAAATTTCTCTACCTCTGACAACTACTCATCCACTGCAATGCCCTTACAATCATACTCATACTGCAAATGCAAGAGAGAGATTAATTATGTGATCACTCAGATATCAAAGAATCAATCTTATCCTTGTATAAAGATTTACACTCTATAATTCTCTCTCGCATATCTTCGGTGCATAAGTTTAATCAATGTTTAAGGTGTAAAATATATCACAGAAATATATTATGATGTTTCACTTTAAAGATTTGTTATAAATTCTCTTCAAAGTTGTTAACTTTTTATCATGAAATACAAAAAAAGGATCATAAGTTGTAATAATAATACTGCAAATGCATGCTAAAGATTATTTTCTCTATTACTTAGCTAGTCCAATCTAGCTATTGAATTGAAAATATTAGAATTTTAAATCGATCTAACTTTACCATTAATCAAAATTTACTCTTTGATGCATTTGCAATGATCATTGGCCCAGATTATTTTTGTCTAAATATTGACATCAAAAAGCACCTCTAAATCTTAGCCGTTTCAAGTTTCAAGTAGCTATCTAAAATATCAACAAGTCCTTTAAATACTAACAAAAAAAAATATACTCCTTACGTTCAATTTTTTTCTATACTATTATACATTATTATTATTATTATTATCATTATTATTATTATTGTTTACATCTTACAAGTTCTCTAATTATTAACAAAAATCTAAAATCAAGTTTTTCTAAATCATTATAATAATTTTTATATTCTTATATATATATATAATATTTATTTATTTATTGAAAAATCTGATCCGGCTCAACGGTGGGCCGAGACACAGCCCGGTCCGGTCTGACTGCGGTCTAATTCCACTCCGCTCTTCTCTCTGACAATCCAATCTCTATAAATGGAAGGAGGAGGAAAGCGAGGTGGAGGTCGATGAGGCCATACGTTGTGTGAGGCGGCCTTATCGACTCACTCTCCCCTTCCCTTCTTATCTCCTCCTCTCCCTCCTCCTTGCGGAGCCGCGCTTCGCTTCTCACCCTAAGCGACTTCGAGGCGAACGAAGCCGTCGACCATGGCCGCCGCCGCCACCACCACCACCATCGGCGTGTCTTCTCTGGTCCGGACTCCCTCCTTGGATATCTCCACCAGGAGGGTCCTCCTCTACGGCTTCGACAAGCCCCGCTCCTCCGGCAGCCTGCTCAAGGTCTGCGGTGCCGCTCGCAGGCTGTTCGTCCCCTCCGCTGTCGCGTCCCCCAATTCCGTCCTGAGTGAGGAGGCGTTCAAGGGGTTCCGTGGCCTCTCCAAGTCGCCTCTCGAGGAAGGCGAAGAAGAGGAGTACGGCTCGGATGCGTATAACTCCGAGGAGGAGGAAGAGGGGTCCTCCTCCGCCGCTGCCGGCCAGGACAAGGATGAGCTCGCCATCACCAACTTGGACTTGCCGCAGCAGCTCGTCAGTTCCCTCGAGAAGCGAGGGATTACTCACCTTTTCCCGATTCAGGTGCGGCCAAAGTTGACGTCTTGCTTTCTTCCTTAAGCTTTTAACTCATTATCTCTCGATGCGTGGTTTTGATTGCATAATGTTATGGCTCTTTGTCATCCTTAAGCTCCTACCTGATGGGCTAATCTTCCTCTTCTCTTGATGGGTAATTTCGGTAGTTTAATAATTGCGAGCAGTGTTTCCCGGTGAGTCAGGCATTGCCTGACTTTGTGCTCTCTCAAAACAGCTTGGCTACGGTCATATCTTGGCAGCTCATAGCTGTATATCGTTCGTTTGTCCACATTTCAACCTTCAAGTTTCTGCAAGTAGTAGTTCAAGTTTTGGTTTTAGATCTAATTTTCCATCTCACTTTCTCATTGTCAGTTGCGTTCGTTGATGCTTCAGAGTTTCATTCATAAATAAAATTAGGTTGGTAGGTTCTCGGTCGCCCAACTGTTCAATAGAAGACAAATGATTCCACTTGACAATGTTCTTATATTCCTAATCAAATAGCTTAAACTCCTGCTAAGTTTGATTGCTTTTGTTTTCGTAGAACTGTATGTTTGTCTCTCAACTTTCCAGTAGATGACAAATGATTCTACTCGACAATCTTGGTGTATTCCTAATGCAATACCTTAACCTCCTGCTAAGTTCAATTGCTTTTGCTTTCATAAAATTGTATGCTTTACAACTGAGAAATGGCACACAATTTTGCTTTTTTGATGCCTGCTTCTTTTAGCTGCAGCAATTGTTTTTCTTTTGGCAGCTCTCTAATCAAGTTAACTGCTTTTTTGTCTTCCTCTCTTTGTGTTAACTGCTTTCATAGCTTGGTTAGTCGATCCTGCATTATTTGTAAATCAGACAGTTTTTTTACATGCATAATTGTTGTCTTTTGCCAGAGGGCCGTGTTACTTCCTGCTCTTGAAGGCCAAGACATTATTGCACGGGCTAAGACGGGTACTGGAAAGACATTGGCATTTGGAATTCCCATTATCAAACGGCTTAGCGAGGGTGATGAGGGGCGGAGGAAGTCAAGGTTCTCAAAATTTTGCTATCATCTGTCTTTGTATGTTTGAGTCACTTTCACTATGTATTTACTGTTCCTTTGCACTGCTTCGTGTAGGCAGTTAGGCCGTCTTCCTCGGGCCCTGGTTCTTGCACCTACCAGGGAGTTGGCAAGGCAAGTGGAGAAGGAAATTAAAGAGTCTGCACCTTATCTTAGCACGGTCTGTGTCTACGGAGGAGTTTCTTATAACATTCAAAAAAATGCACTTTCTCGTGGTGTTGATGTGGTTGTGGGAACTCCTGGTCGAATAATTGACCTCATTAATGATAATAGCCTTCGGCTTGGCGAGGTTCAGTTTTTGGTTCTTGACGAAGCTGATCAGATGCTTGCTGTTGGATTTGAAGAAGATGTGGAAGTAATACTGGAAAAGCTACCGTCAGAACGCCAAAATATGTTGTTTTCTGCAACAATGCCTGGTTGGGTTAAGAAATTGGCCAGGAGAAACCTAAATGACCCTCTGACAATTGACTTGGTATGTCAATTGCTAATTTTTATTCAACTTGGTTCCTTTATGAATGAAATTGGTAATTTCTGATTTTCTTGAATCCTCACATGCATAAAGAAAAAGATGGGCATAATCAAATTAAATATACTTGAGAATATTTATAATTAATTTTGAATTGTTTCATAAATTTGATAGATTTCCTTTTCATTGCAAAGACCAACATGAAGTTGATGACAATGACCATGGTATTTGTGTGATAATAGTTAATTGTAGATGATTATAATACTTTTCTTACTTGGCAATTGATTTGGATACAAGAAACTACATCAATTCTCAAAAGAGATTGACCTTGGTGGCTTTGTTTGTACTTAACTATTCTTGACCCTTCGCATTGTTGTTCGAAACATCATTTGGCCGAGTTATTCATTCAACTATATGCTTCTAAAAGCAAGCTTGCAAATTATGTTAGTGGCCTACTTGGCGATAAGTGAAATCAGGGATTTCGTTTCACTGGCATGTCTTGTGCTAGCATTGTTGGCATATTTCAGCATGGGCTTAGCGCTGATCGATGCAAGCCATGTGGTTGTATGTGCCATGTATCATGGGATGGAATGACCAATATGTGAATTCCTTGAGTGAAACTGTACTTTGACATAGTCTAGACATAATTGTAATTATCTGCTGATAGCATAAGATTAGACTTCTGAAGCTTTTTAAAGGTTGTATGTTTCACATTTATTGATGTTAAACCATCAATCAATGAAGAATTAATAGCCATAAATCAATGTAAAATTAATTATCCCATCATCTTTATCAATGCCATATGTGCACTGCTTTTATCTTTACGTTCCCTTCAATGCACTGCTGTAGTTAGATTGAAGTTCTTGATTTATGCATGCGCAGACTAGTTATGTATGTTTCTGATGTGATGTTGCACTATGATTATGCTTCATGCTATTGATGTTATAATGTTTGTTTTTGATCTAGGTTGGTGACCAAGATGAGAAGCTAGCCGAAGGAATTAAACTATATGCAATACCAACTACTGCAACTTCAAAGCGAACAATCCTTAGTGACCTAGTTACGGTATGGCTGAAATCTTTGCTTTGGAGAGATTGGTTATTTGTCACTCAGTTCTTCCATTCTTCTTCTTGGTTCCAAAGGTGCTTGTTTTGTACATCACTGGTTGCTACCTTGATACTCAAAATGTATACCACAGTACAAACTTTGGGGACATCTTCAGTATATTCTTTGATACATAGTTCACTCTGATGCTGATTGCCTACATTGTATTCATTTGCATTATATGCTGATTGTGGAATAATATTTTCATTAACACATCTCCTTCTATCTGAAAATGAGCTAAGTGATGCTCGTTCTACATGTGTATTCATCAAAAACATAAATTGCAAATTACGATTGAAGTCCCTTTCACAAATGCAATATATAAATAGTGGAATTAATTACCAATACAATATCCTACAAGTACCTGTATACTGCTGGTGTGGGGATGTACACATGTGACTTAAGTTGACCCCGGTCTAGTCTGTCTGTTTATTTTTTGATAAATTGTTCAAAAGTTGGTCTACTTCTGCCAGCTATTATGGCTGAAGTCTTGTTTTGATATTTATCTGCCAAAAAAATGCACTTCCTTTTTGTAATGATACCCTTGTGTTTGCTTTAAGTGTATGAACATTTTTTTCCCACAGGTATATGCAAAGGGTGGGAAGGCCATTGTTTTCACTCAGACAAAGCGGGATGCTGATGAAGTATCAATGGCCTTAACTAACAGTATAGCATCTGAGGCACTACATGGGGATATATCTCAACATCAGCGAGAAAGAACTTTAAATGGCTTTCGTCAAGGGAAATTCACTGTGCTTGTTGCAACTGACGTTGCTGCTCGTGGACTTGACATACCAAATGTTGATCTGGTAGAGTTGTTATAATTTCTCCTAATTTAGATCACTTTTGGCTATTATTAACGTATGATGATAATGTTGGCTTTCAAAGCTAATCTCCTTATTTATGTTCTTGTAAAATCCATGATTTGTTAACATTCTTCAGCAAGTTTTGTCAGCTTAGCTCTTTTAGAATGTCGTCACATGCTTTACATATTTTTGGCTCCCTTTTTTGGTAGATTATCCATTATGAACTGCCAAATGATCCAGAGACATTTGTTCATCGTTCTGGTCGTACTGGACGTGCTGGAAAAGAAGGCACTGCTATCTTGATGTTTACTAGCAGCCAGAGGAGAACAGTTAAATCCCTTGAACGGGACGTAGGATGCAGGTTTGAGTTTATAAGCCCGCCGCAGATGCAAGAGATACTGGAATCATCAGCGGAGCAAGTTGTTGCGACTCTGCAGGGTGTTCATCCAGAGTCCATAGAGTACTTCCTTCCAACTGCTCAAAGATTGACTGATGAACAAGGAACGCAAGCTCTTGCTGCTGCTTTGGCACATTTAAGTGGATTTTCTCGACCGCCTTCATCTCGTTCTCTCATCAATCATGAACAGGTCAAAAATGTGGATTCTCATTTTATACATTCAGATTGCAGTTTCTGTATGTTAATCAAATGTTACAGAATATATGACTCTTAGTCATAGTCAAAGAGAGCCATATCAAACTTCTAGCTTTTTTTTTGTTTTTTAACTCCTAAATATAATTAAGATTTAAGCCTTATGACTGCTCTACTTTCATTTTCCAGTTGATTAAACAATTCTGGGTAAATGTTGTCCTATATAAGTTGAACTGGCCAGCGTAATTGCATATAAGCTTCTGTTAGCATGCTTCTTGAACATATTTTGATTTTCAGTTTTCTGCCATGTGTAGGGATGGGTGACATTGCAATTGACCCGTGAACCAGGATACTCAAGAGGGTTCTTTTCTGCTAGATCTGTTACTGGGTTTCTTTCCGATGTTGTTCCTGCTGCTGCTGATGAAGTGGGCAAAATATATTTGATCGCAGATGAAAGGGTTCGTATTCTATGAGGCCATTTGCATGGCTTAATCTTTCTAATCTATTTCTGATTGTTGCCGGTCCTTTGTCTTTAGTGTTTCTGACTCAAAATTGCTCAAGCAGTAATTGAAACCTCGACAGAATTCGTTCTATCATTTGAGATTTCTTTTCCACATGGACTTTGTGTTTTGCATTCTGTTTGCTCTTTAAACCATTTGTATGTTGTTTCTTGGTCATATATAATATATTTCGTGTTAAAAACAAGGTTTTGGTCAAAGTTTCTTCCTAACAGTTGGCTCTTATCTCTCTGTTACACTTTTTGAGTGTTGATGACGTTTAAGACGTTGAAATTCAATCTTGAACTATATTTTAGTGCCACTTCTTTTTTTCCTTTTCAAGCTACATGGGTTTCAGACTATTGGTGCGAATGACTTCTTTCTTGTATAATTTCAAATTGGATCATGTGCTGTAGAAGGGATAATTGGGAGTACAGAACTTCCTGGACTGTATGTATATTAGAGATATTTTTTTCATAAATTTGGCTATAACATGCCCTTTAGGTTCTGCTTGCAATTAATTTAAAATTGACACCTGGAACTTAATGGCATCAGATTATGTTTCAATAAGAATGACAAAAGCTGGGATTATTAAATACATCAATTGTATCATTGAAGGGACTCATTGGGAATGGTTGTGTTAAATATAGGTAATTGATTGACATCAAATTGAATAAAAATACGTGTTTAGAAGATAACCACATTAGAGAATGAGAAAATATATGTGAAGAAGTGAACTTTCAATTAGTGTATGACAATCTTGAAACTAATTTATGTCTCTTTTTACTCAAGGTCTGTAATACATTGGTTGTACTAGTATGCATTAAGATTCTTTGAGATTGTATACTGTTAAACAGACCAGTTCTAAGATATTTCAGGTACTATATTTTTTATTCCAACATCTGCATAATCACTGATATTGCTGATGATTTCAGATTCAAGGTGCTGTCTTTGATTTGCCTGAAGACATTGCAAAAGAATTACTAAATAAGCAATTACCACCAGGAAATTCTATATCCAAGATCACCAAGGTGGTTCTCTAGCTCATTCTTTCAATTGCTTTTCTATACTTCATATTCAACTTCTACTTATCCATGTAGATAAAACGTTTTAGTCAGTATAAAATCTGCTTTTACATGCATGCCAAGTTTTCAGAATTTTAATGTTCTAAAACAACTAAAAGGCCTATGAATATTTGGATATTGGATTACCCTTGGTTTCATATGGATTATATATCTGCTTGATGGCTTGGTTTCATATGGATTCTGGTTACTGTATTTATGAATATTGAGAAATGTGATATGTTCCTAATTTTTTGCCAATACGAACTGGTAAATATTTGATTTTTATATTCTTTTTATTTCAAGGGTAAAAAACCTAGTCAGTGATATATCTATTTTGCCTGTTTTTGCTGTTGTACTTTTTTAGCTTCCTACGCTACAAGATGATGGTCCTTCTACTGACAATTATGGCCGGTTTTCAAACCGAGAGCGGGGATACAGAGGTGGTTCTTCTCGGGATCGAAATCAGAGGGGTTTTAGAAGTTGGGGTGCACGGGACTCTAACAGTGATGATGGCTTCCAACGTGGAGGCCGGGTCTCTAGAACTGACAGTGATGATGGCTTCCGACGTGGAGGCCGGGTCTCTAGAACTGACAACAGCTGGTCTAGATCACCAAGAGGGAGCGAGGATGACTGGCTAATCGGTGGTAGAAGATCAAGTCGTTCATCCTCATATGGCAATCGGGACAGGTACTGTTGATGCATTGTAGAGAACTGCAAAATTTGTTAACAGAGTGTAATGTTCTTTTTTGACAATATTGTTCATAATTTGGTCTGAGCCAGTTCATTCAGTTTTCTGACATATACACTGTAGATTGCTTTGCCTAACTGTTTTCTTCAAATTTAATTCTTCTCATGTCAGTGCCTTTGAGTTAAACATTTGTATATGCTAAATTTCCTTGACTGGTATATACTAACTTCTTGTTACAAATGTTGGTAAAACCAGTCACTAGACATGTGCTTTCAGTGTCATACCAAACTAGGTGGATTATTCTTCTTCATAGGATTTCTGCAATTGTTATGAATTCTCCTTTCAATTGTTATGAATTCTCACCCTTGTTGAACGTGTACAACTATTATAACTGGTTTTCAACAAGCAACAATAATTGAGTATCATGTTAAGTTACTGGAACTCTATTTTTATTTATTTTTACCAGTGAACTGTCTTCTACATTTTTTCACAAAGTTTCTCTGGAAAAATCATCGAGCAACCATATACAAGTCACATAATATTCACTTTGGACTTGGCAAATATCAATGTAGAATTGTATCATTGAACCACCAGAATAGTGTTTGCTTAGTACACTTGGACTCCTAAACTGAAACATGTAGA
Organism: Musa acuminata AAA Group; assembly: GCF_036884655.1. NCBI lineage: Eukaryota > Viridiplantae > Streptophyta > Magnoliopsida > Zingiberales > Musaceae > Musa > Musa acuminata. The sequence goes on from NC_088328.1 coordinate 19,072,894, forward strand.
TCTGGTAAGACGACGCAAGATGGTTCATGCTTTCGGAGTTGCCTCTGCCTTTTGGATGCCAAAGCATATAGAGACATTCTATGAATTTGCTCCCTTTCATGGTCACTTGTGTAATCTTCTAAAGTTCATTTTATGATGCCTGACAGAAGCTTTGGAGGCACATGCTTTAATTGTGGCAGGTCTGGCCATCGTGCATCAGAATGCCCAAACAAATAATCACTTGGACGACGGACATTCCTGCTTGGATTCATGGATATGCTCCAATTCTGATGTGATAAAGAGTGAATGATGACAGCATGGAAGTGAATCAGCTTGCACCATTGCTCCATCACATTTGCAGTCTACACCATGCAAAGATGTGGGGATGATGGTGAACCAGTGATTTATAGGAGGTTTCACTGGGTTACTACTAATGTGAAGTTCCTGAAGAGGATTTATCCAGGGAGCTTTGCAAGCTTAGATCAGTTTCATAGTGTCTTTTTCCTCCCCAAAGCATGATTTGAGGAGCTTCAAGATATGATTTCCTTGTGTTCTCAGCTGAAGGTATTAATCACTTGAAACAATTGTGTTAGCGCCAAGGAGTGTGCGCACCGTGATACATGCTGGTTAATGAATCTATATATCTCCTAACTACATTATTGTAAGAGATGAATAGGTCTTCCTAGCTTTGTTTGCACTCATAGCTTAATCACTTGTTGAGATGCACTTGGATTGAAACAAGTTTTCACAGGTTTGTTTACCCTAATCTGAGTGTTTATTATTGCTGATTCATATTGGATTATAGCTGATTTTAACGATATTCGATTCCATGACTTTCTATCAACAGTTATTATTGCTGATTAATATTCAACAGTTATGATGTTTACAATTAAGATTCCTAATCTGTGTCATTCATATCGGATTATATCTGATTGCTTCATAAATGGTGAAAAGGAGATTCCATTCCATGATTTCTATCAATAGTTTACTGGTTGATTTCCTCGTATTATGCTGTTGTAAATGGAGGTCGATAGATGATGTGGAACTAATTAGATTAAAATATTAGACATATTATAACAATAGGTTTAATGATTCCCTGTGATACATATCGGATTTAATGATGATCGCTTGTGCCAATGAAGCATAAATATTTAAATCTTAATTGTTAATAATAAAAGTTTTAATAGTATTTTTATCTATTTTTATATGAAATAAAATTGGCATTTTACCGAAAACAGTTCTTACTATTTTTTTTCATTACTTTGAAAAAAATATTCTTTTGCCACCACCTTCAGCATGCGGGGATTGGGAAGGACGAAAGCGACGATGACAGAGGGGTATTTTAGTGCCCCAAGTAAAAACCAATTGAGTACAAGCCATATAATAATTTTTTTTTAGGTAAAATGTCTAAATAAATTTGAAAGTTCAAACTAACAAGTGGTATGTGATGGTCAGTGTAAATTAGAGTTGCACACACTCTCTCTCTTTGATTCTGATTTGAGTACTGCATTTGGTTGTTTTGTTTGCCAACAGCATCAGCAAAATGATAGATAGCCACATCAAATGTAGTGTAGGATAGTTTAGGGATGACAACTAAAGAAGCAAAAAGTTCTCACACGATAGAAGAAACGAATTCAAATATTGAATACCCTTTGAACCAAAAAATATGTCAAGGAGCAAAGATTTTGAAACTTTGACATAGACATCTTTCATCCAATCTCAATATTGACCGTAAATTCCCCAAGCGGTCAAAACCGAGACAATATATTCAAGTATGCATTTTACATAATACACTTTTTTTTTCTAACATCCTTACAGCAAATACTTCCCTTAATTTGGACAATTTATGATACAACAAAGAGAATCCCCCCGCCCCTCCTACTGGATTTAAGGTCACAGCTTTTACTGTCGAAGAACAGTGTACCTTCTGAATCACCAACCAATCTACGATGCTGCCTGTGCTGCACCGATGGGGTTGGCATCAGTATCGGCCCCCTTCCCTCTTGAATCCTTCCTCATTGAACCATCACCTTGTTGTTGACTCTTTGACAACACCGGTTGAAACTGCAACAGCATAGCATTAAGCATAAATCAACAACCGCAAAGTAACAAGAAGAAAAAAATCATCACAGAGCTTGTCGTCAAAGAGAACCTGGTAAATAGAATAGATCACATTTCTGCGGATTTGGGCCATCATTTCTAGGAAGAGATTGTATCCTTCTAGTTTGTACTCGATGAGAGGATCTCGCTGTGCGTATCCCCTCAAGCCAACAGCTTGTTGGACAAATTTGATTGCTTGAAGATGCTCTTTCCATAGTCTGTCGATATTGGTTAAGATCAGGAACCTCTCGGCTTCTTTCATCAACCCTGGTGCTTGTTTCTCCACTATTTCCTGAAAGTAGGATTAATTGAAACATTATGAGCATTTGCAGCAGCAGAAATATACAATCAGGTAAATAATAGATATGCTACACAATAGTCAAATAGGCCAAAATAACAACACAAGCCATTTCAAACAGAGTTCTTATGTTTCTTTTAATCTTTTTTGAAGAAAAGTTTGACAGCTCTGCATTTAGGTCTCATAAACAAAAAATGAAAAATAAAAACATGTTCCAACAAGGTGTAAATCAATCCATGTTGGGCAAGTTCTTTTCTTGGTGCACATCTTTGAACTTAACTAATGTATGACGTATCATAATATCTTAGACTGCTCTAGCTAAAGATGAGTGACTTCCCATATATGAAATTTTGGGATGCAACTAAGAGACCAACCATCTTTTGGAAGTATGCTTCACGTCCTTGATACCGAAGATACTCCCGCAAATCCTCGTAGCTTGGACATTTACTTCCTACCAACTCCGGTGTAAAATCATTCAAAAGGTAGCAGTATCTGCCAATTGGATATTTTGTAAGTCAGGTGTAGGTAAAGAAAAATTCACATAAACATAAAAGACACCATGTCCATATATAGGAACTTACTGTTGAACTTTTGCAATCAGCTTCTCAAGATCCCAGTTCTCCTTGGGGGTGTCAGGACTGATATTTGCCTAAGCATTTAAGAAAAGATAAAAATTAGAATAACTATAAAAAATAAAAAAAGATATAATTGAACAACTATAATGAAAGCAATACATTCATGTATCTTATTGGAATGACATTAAAAGTTCCACATCTTCAACCACCATTAATATAGAATGGGTCAAAATTATGTCTTGATTCAAAATTATTACCTCCAAGATGTCATCCATCGTCAATTCAGCATATTCTATAATAAGTGACTGTAGGTTATCAGATATAAGGGCCCTTCTTCTTTCTGCATAAACACGATCTCTCTGACTATTTAGCACCTCATCATACTCGAATAACTGCTTTCTGATATCAAAGAAGTAATTCTCAACCTTCCTTTGAGCCTCATCTAGTGCCTTTGTTAGCATTGTTGATTCAATTGGCAGATCCTCAACCCTGAAAGCTCGCATCAAACCCTACATTGTCCATGTAACCAAAGCTTAAAGCCTTAACAAGCGTTCTAAATGAAACCATTATTTACATGGAGTGCAAAGTTATATTAGCTTGGAAAAAGAGAAAAAAACATAAAATATATTAAAAAGGAGAAGTAAGAATGACCTATATAACGACATACGTTTAGTTGTCAAATTGTCTTCTCCATTAGGTTGACAATCAAAACTCGACTTTATCATGAAACAATAAGTTTACAGTAGTATACTATAATAATTCTATCAGAAACACAGGAAAAATGCATAGTAGGTCCATTCAAATATATATAGACAGCTTAACGAAGACACGGCTGACATGCTTGAGATGCATTATGCATTTGTATGATTCAAAAGTCAGAAAAACAAATAAGTGAATTATGTATAGAGTGTTACGTTTGCCATGCTCTTCTATACAGATTAACTTCCAGAGTTCCCCTTAGCTTCTATAATTCACTCTTTATGTGCACATCAGCTAAGTGACAGAAGACTTTGTTGTCGCAGCCCTAATCATGGACTTTATCTAGAGTCTACACGAGTAGGCTAGGATCATGCATGATATTTGGAATTTCATGAGTTTGAAATGTGGTTCTGCTATATACTGCTACAATGAATCAACTGAATGATAATGCAACAATAGACAATGACAGTATGAGTACCTAATGCTTATTAGCAGCTTTTGTAAGAACCTTCCTCTATGAAGCCTTAATCAATTTCTTCTCTTGGTATACTCTATAAAAGATATGCAAAAAGATATTACAGACTGCAAGACCTCAAACTGTGACCAACAGAACCTCAACGGTGATTCTCTCTCTTCCCCCAGAGTTGTGCTTGTTTGGAACTTCAGGGGAGAGGATTTGGCTGAAACCGAGAAACTGTTTTTAACATTGGTTGAATCTGCCATGAACCTTATCAACTCAAAGGCTTCTGATTTACGCTGACCAATTTTTATAGAAAACTAAAGCATGATTAGATATTATGGTAAATATGCTAATGACTCCAAGAGATTACCCAGCTAGGGTGACAAGTACAAGACACCCTGCTAGAATATAATAAAGGGCGATTCTAGTGCTCTTCAGTGGATGATAGATAATGGGAAAATTTTAATGATATATATGATAAGAATGACAACAACTCCAAGGATTCGGCATCAGCAATGTACCAAACCACGATCAGACAAGAAGAAATACTACAACATATTCTATTTTTGAGGAAAATCTAATGGTTTTAGCGTTACAAAGAACAGCACCGAAGTATTATTTCATTGTGATTACGGTAATTAACCATCACTAAATAGTAAAAGCAATCTGTATTTAGCTTATTTGCAGAATGATGAGGAGAATTCTGGAAAGGTTTGTAAAGAAGTCATCAACTGCATAGCTCAGTAATAAATATATTCTCCTCTACCATTGGTGTCTCATAACTAACAGCCACCACTAGTTATCCGTTAACCAAAGTTACCTGTAGCAAAGCATATTAACTGAAAATTATGTTCAAGTACAATTGCAGCGTAGAAGTTCTGGTCATTCACATGCCAGTTAAAACACCATGTTTTCTAAAGCTAGGGATAACCATTCAAGTATATAAGGTCTAGGACATTAGACAGTAAACAAGAAGAAGATGGTACCTGTATCCTGTCTCCACCAAAGACCCGGAATAAATTATCTTCAAGGCTAAGAAAAAACCGAGAGCCGCCAGGATCACCTTGTCGTCCACTTCGACCACGAAGCTATGGAAATGCAGTGAGTGAATCAGAAAGGATTAATAGCACCAGAAATGCAACATTTGTGATGTGTCTTATACATGACATGGACTGGACAACAGACAAAGGAGTCTTCTATGCTTTTATTCAGTTGATACTGAACTAGTATGTGAATAGCTACAACTAAACAACAGATATAACCTCCCAAGTTCTATATTTGGCTCATGTCTCATGCCATAACATCACAGGTACAATTCCTGAAGATGTTCATGGATTTTAAAATAGTTCAATAAAAAACCATAGAATTGAAGACTAAAGCATGTTTACTAAATCCACTCTGGATTCATAGCACAAGACTAAGACATGAAAGCTTAGGCTGAACACGGAAAAAATAATATGTAACTGCACTGCAAGTGTTTTATTACCATTACATAATAACAGCATTATATGAGGTTAAATTATTGATGGAAGCCTGAATGTGTGTCCATAAACATCAATATCATTTGACACTCTGTAACCAATCATACATGTCAACCCCACCACGACTCTCGACAATATACTCCAGGCAACATGCAAGAGAAAAGCAAGTTGTATATGAAGTAGTAGAAAATAATACAATAGAAAATTTATACCATTGCCATGTCTATTCTTTGTTTTACATATATCTTTTTTAGCTTTACCTGATTGTCAATTCTCCGTGATTCATGGCGCTCTGTCCCTACCACATGAAGCCCACCAGCAGCCACAACCTGATGATTTGTTGGTAACATCTATTAGCCAGTAAAATTTATGCAAATTTAAAATTTCATCATCAGTAAATTATAACAACTATACCTTTTTTCTTTCCTCATCTGTATAAACCTTGTATTCTTGAACAATCTTAATAAACGCATCCCTTAACTTTGCAACGACTTCATCTCTTGTGGGTCCCTGCAATGGTTGCAAGAACATTATATGTCTCTTTCCAAAAGCATTGTATCTAATAGATGTTACCAACAAATCATCAGGTTATTCTATAATACTGTAAACAGCAATTAATGGTTAAAGAAAAAAGAAAAGTTATCTAGTACTGTAAACAGCAACCTCATTTAGTTAGGAATATTCATGTGACAGCAAACAAGTGGATTCAATTTATTGTATCTACTATCTAGTACTGTAAACAGCAACCTCATTTAGTTAGGGATATTCATGTGACAGCAAACAAGTGGGTTCAATTTATTCTATAATATTAATTAATGGTTAAAGAAAAAAGAAAAGTTATAATTAATCTTGCTAGATGTAATTTTACTCAAAAAGTTACAATAAAGAATTCTGTTGGACTAACAAATCCTCAGATATCGTTTTGCTCAAAAACTGCATATTGCTAGGATTTACAAATGGAATGCAGTAATATTCTGTGTTGTAAACCTAGATCAGCTTTTCCTTATTACTGTTAAAATCAAGGTTTGACACATATTTCTAAATTAAATTCAACTGAAGTTTAAATCAGCACTCAAAATCATTTCAAATTCAATGTCATTAGTGCCATTGTTCACATGAAATACACCTTTTCACATGAGTAAGAGAGCCTCTCTTCTGCTTCAAGCTCAGTTAATGATCTCTGCCCCCAGGATTTGACAGCTAATTCCACTGCATCATTGGCCAATGATATTGTCTCTTTAGAGAGATCACAAGGGAACAATTTCTCGTTCACCTAAGAACATCACTGAGATGAGATTCAGAAATTTCATCAGATCCCAACACTAATGGTTCAATTCATAAATGTACCTTCCAAGTCTTTCTTGGTGGAAGTTTCTTCACAGATACAAAGGCACCCTCAATTGGCTTGACAACACTGTCAAATTGCATTAGATTAAAAGCAATGTCAATGACATTAGAGTTACTTAAAAATGTATAGTAGCACCTAAATCTCTTTGCAGTTTGAATGAAAGAGAGTTGAAAAAAACTACAGCCTTACAAACTAATAAAAACTAAGTTACTACGGTGAGAATATGCATACAAGAGAACCCAGCAAGTTAACAAGTTATGTACTAGTATAACAAAGATGTTACCTGGCTAATGCACAGGACAAATATAAAAATAGAATATACCTTTACATTCTTGAGTATCAAAACAATGTTTACAAGAACCAGAACCATAGATACATGAAAAGAAAAAAACATAATTATCTGCTGACAAAAAGAAAAAAAAGCATATTATAAAATATTTAGAGGAAATTACAATCCTCTGGATATAAGATGGACTAGTATAACAAGCATGCTTTATCTCAAAGTTTTTTATTAAGTTGGCAACTACACTAAATAAACCAGAAATATATTTATAAGTACCTTGGCATAAGTATCTCACGAAGCTTTAACCTTGCCATGAATTCAGAATTACCTCCAAGTATAATATCTGTTCCACGACCTGCCATATTAGTGGCAATTGTCACCGCACCAAGACGTCCACTCTGTGCTACTATTTCTGCTTCCCTCTCAACATTTTCTGGCTTTGCGTTGAGGACCTTAAAATGAATAGCAGTTCAGAAGAAGAATTGAAATGCTGAGACAAGCATAAAGTTGATTCATTTTTATTAATAGAATAAAAGTAGTAAACTTTTTTTCGTTTCCTTTTTGTAGCAATCAAATTTAAAAAAAAAGATCAAGTAAATGATAAAACACTAAAGAGCAAATGAGTCATAACAAAAAGTAATCAAGTTTTGGATATCATGTTACTCAAAATTTATAATATGGAAAGAGAAGCACACTCCAGGAACATGTTTTAACTTTCAAGATACATTCAAGAATTCATCAATTTATAAATCTGCATGTAAATTATTTTGTACACAATCTTTCTGATATTTCATCCAGCCAATAGGATATACTACTTATGCCATGTCTCAAACTAATTTTTCTCATACCAAAGAGTTCTAATTGATGCTATTGACAAGACAATCTAACTATTTCAGAAACATTAAGCAGGATAAACAATGTATGTTTAGTCTTCTATATTTAGATTAAATTTAAATGCATCTTCTCCTTAGATATTGTATCCTTCTGCATTGACAAATGCGTACATTGTCATAGACCATCCAAAAGCCAACCAAGGTATGCTACCACTGTCCTTAATGTCACGTTACTTTGTAAGCAATCTTTCAAAGAAGACTTTTTTTTTTCAAATCTTGATAAATTGAGCCTTAAATGCGCAAGTGTTATATAAATCTAAACAATAAAAGTAAAAAAAAAAAAAACTTGACAGTGCAATGAGTACCTCACCTCATGAGGAATTCCATCTTCATGCAATTGTTCTGATAGCGCATCACTTTGCTCCACGCTCGTTGTACCAACAAGCACAGGCCGACCAGTCTTGTGCATTCGGGATATCTCAACCACAACAGCACGCCATTTTCCTGTAGTTGCCCTAAAGACAACATCTGACTCATCCTGAAAAGATCAAGAAAAAGTTTTCAGGTCAGGAAAGAAAAGCGTCAGTATCTGTAGAGATGCAAATGTGTTGGGCCTAACTATTGGACCAACAAGCCAAACAATACATGGATCATTATCTGTGACACATCGGATTGGGTTGGGTCATAATAAAATTATGGAATGTTATTTATTATATGCGTATTAAAACACAAGAAAACAGGACATATCAAAATGAATATACTTTATGTCCTATCAAATCTCATAAATTTTGTGGTAAACATTATACTTAATTTGTTTCCTAATGTAAAACTTAATCACCTGCCAGTCTCTCTACCTGTGACATTAAGCAACCTCATCATCTACCAAAAGCCACATGCATGTTTCATTTGCTCTCAATTTTTTGTGAGAACATGCTGTTGTCCAACTCTACTTCTCCTACTTAGTCCAACTCTAAATTTTGGACTTGAAACTTTGGCATTTGACAAAGTTCGGGGCTCTCTCCAAGGATTGTAATTTTAGTCTGTATTGATGTACCGAGCCCTGCTCAGTACGATACATACCAAGGCATATCGATAGTATACCAAGGCATCCCGACGATACACCTCATCAAAAAACAACATCCAAAAATACTTGAAAAATAAAAAATATATATATTATAATTTTTAAATTAGAAATTAATATAATTTTAGTATAATTTTAGCAAAAATAATGTAAATTGACATAATATCGATCAAATTTTCATTAAATCATCATTAAAACCACTAATCACAATACTAAAAAACTTAATTAAAACCTAATAAACCTATTATACCATCACAAACATATGATCCAATCCTTAATATGTATGAAATATAAAGATTTGACTTATTAAGTGTCTAATTTTAAAAAAATCAATATTAAACATACTAATTATAACATTAAAGACCTTAATTACTTCTTAATTAATACTATTCTACCATAAAAAATATATCAAACAACATATTAGACATTAAGTCATACACCACATAGAATAGGCTTAATCATCTCATAAATCATTAAATATCTAGAAAGATAATACATACCTCTTGATTAGAGTGTTCTTCCTCTTAATCCGCCTAAATTAGCCTCCTAAAATTGATCCAATCCATAAATTGTATCTTTGTTGAGTTTAGAAAAGTGAAAATGTGAGAATAAGAGAGAGATGTAAGTGAAAAAGAGTTTGGGAGAGTTTAATAGACTGAAAGAGTGAAATGAGTTGAAAGAGGGGAGAGAAAAAGATTTAAAAACTTTTTTCTAAGCTTTAAACGGTCAAAAAAGAGTTTGAGAGAGTTTAAGAGACTGAGAGAGTGAAATGAGTTGAAAGAGGGGAAAGACAAGGATTTAAAAACATTTTTCTAAGCCTCAAACGGTCAATTTGACCGTTTGAAATAGGGCAATCTTAGCCCTTAATCGGTAACGATCGAAAATCCGACTATTACAGCCCGGTACAGACCCTATATCGCTCGATACGGGGTCAAGTGACCGGTACCGCCCGATAGAGGGCGGTTCGCATATTAGTATCCTGTCAGACCGGTACATACTACCTATATCGGGTGATACGCATCGGTACAACAAACCTTGGTTCTCTCTCTCTCTCTCTCTCTCTCTCTCTCTCTCTCTCCTCGCTTTAATGTGCATATTTGAGATCCACATCAACTAAGAAAGGATGCAAGCATCTACAACTCATCTAGTGTATTCCAACGTCATCTAATGTTAGGTCAGGTCTGGTCTACCCTATATTAAGATTTAAGGGTTGGGCTCAGGTCAAAATATTATAATAAACTATGAAGCATTGGATTGGGCAGAGTCTGGGCTTCCTCATATGATTCTTTGGTTGGATCCAGAGTGACCTGGGACTCCTCTAGATCTCGATCCATTGACATCCTTAAATACCTGAGAGCTGAGTCAGCAAATATAAAGATCATCTTTTTCTTGAAAAGAATTAGAAAAAGGTGACTTCCACATTAATCAGCATTCAGCAATAAGAATGAGTTTTTTGTCCTAAGTTGCTCTAATGATACAAGGTGTTGCTTTAAAAATCTATATGACATTTTACAAACCTTTCCTGATTTGCAGCTTATATATTTCTTGAGGTTACAGAGAGACATAGAGATACAACAAGCAAGCTAAACAACATAAGTACAAAACTGTACCATTATATCTCAGGAACTTCTATCCAGGGTGCTGCGTGTGCGACATAGAATTATAATTTTTTTCTATTTTTACACTCCTCACTACCAAATTTGGAAAATTAATCTATATGTCCTAGTTATGGGGAGCATCTCAATGTGAACATAATTGCAATGTTTAACTTGTGAAGATAATTCTACATGACCTTTTTTCCTAGTGAAATTGCCACTCAGGACAATTCTACAAATCAATAGAATGTTGTGCTCAACTGCTCATTCTGAAAACGGATCACCATTCCTGTCTCTTGCACACTTTATAATGATTTTGAGAAGGCTTATACTTGTGAATCTTTAGATATCAAGCATACTGATGCAATTTAAACATGTTTTACATGCATCAGATGTCAAATAATTTACATAACGCAAACAATTAATTTATAAAGCTCAACTTTCAAAGTCAAACAGAGATGTCCTTGTAGTTACAAGTTGACTTGATTTAACGAAACAACCAACATGCCTAATACTTTCATGTTGCATAGAGCTAGAAAAGCTCAAGAAAGCAAAGAACAGTGCTGCCAGCCAAGGTTTAAAATTTTGGCCCAGTGCTGATACCAGTCCCCGACCGGACCAGTAAGAAGCTGATATAGATTGATGTAGTAATGCCTAGTACGGGTAGTTATTGCCCAAACCATAGATTGAGGGAGTAGAGAAGATGAGGAGGAGGAGAAGAAGAGAGAAGGCAGATGAGGAGAGCCAGTGGAGGAGGCAGAGTATGAGAAGGAGGTGGAGGAAGAGGAAGATGCAGCGGATGCAGTGGCAGTACAGCAGTGCAAAGGAGATGACAATTATAGGTGGGGAGGAGGAGGCGAAAGCAACGAGGAGAGTGAACATACATGAAAGAAAGAAAAGAAAAAAAAAAGGACAGCTGTGGCAACAGTTAAAAAAATTCATATGGTATAACCACCAGTCTGCTTCCTACCCATTAAACCCAGTATGATGAGCTTATCAGGTGGTACAGCCTATGCTGGACAAACCAAGCAAATATTGCCTGGTCCATATAAACCTTGGTGCTAGCTACTCATTGCTGGACTTGTCAATTGTCATACTGAAAGAAGTAAGAAACCAACACAACCTGTATACCAACTCATACATACATATTGAATACTGTTGCCAGTAGCCCAACTTCTACACAATCAGGTTTCTGACTAAAATGGTGGACTAACATATTTGCAGCTTCAAGCAATAGACAACTACTTTGAAGAGGAGAAAGTAACAATTACAGTATGGTGGTTACATGCAAAAACAAAGTGCAAGTGAATCAGTACCTTTCTTATCATTGGCTTGTTTGTTGGAACAATTGAAACCTTCAGCTTGTATATGCTCTCAAACTCTGCACTCTCAGTTGCTGCAGTGCCAGTCATGCCACAGAGTTTGGGAAACTAAAAATTATATAAAACCAATGTTAGCCCATTTGATGCTGTAACTAAAACCAACATTCTTGACTACATAAGAGCTTCTCCAGTTAGCATGTCTTATCAGAAAATTTTCTTCATAAGAAATGACCTAGAGCACGAATATCAGTTTCACCTGAAGAAAGAAGTTCTGATAGCTAATTGATGCGAGTGTGATGGTCTCATTCTGGATTGGTAAACCTTCTTTTGCTTCAACTGCCTGATGAAGACCATCACTCCACCGTCTGCCCTGCCAAAAACACAAGAGGAATTAAATCTAAAGACTATGCATCCATGAATGCATTTAAAAATGAGTGTTTCTAGAATAAGTAGAAGATACGAAAAATAAAGAAAGAGAACTATATTTCAGAAGTGAACTGAAATCAGTGTTTGAGAACAAGTAAATCAGAAGGAAAGAACCATATTCAGAAGTGATACAACTGAATTACATTAAACATTCTATATTTACAAAGAACCCCATCAGTTCAGAATATAATGTTCATGGTGGAAGACCCATTTTGTTAACTGCATCATATATTGAATAACAAACTGCAATAATATTGCAGTTTGACCACATTAATTTAAGAAGCCAACAGAAATAACGATACAACAGGCTTGCTTGATTAGATGCACCATGCAAACAAAAGAAAGATAGTTATGATTAATCAAATAACTTATCAGTATGATACTTGTAACATTAAATCACAAATTTCCTCTAGTCTATATCAGACGTGATCATGAAACTCAGGACCAGTTCTTTACCTGGTTGAACAATCAACAGCTGTGCTTCCAACTTAGTTCTGTTGCATCATGCTCCTATACTCGAATAACTTGTACATAGAATTCTTATAAACATTGATAAACAAAGAAAAGAGATGGGGTTGACATAGTATCTATGCTGTCTAAACTTGAAAACCATCTAAAGAACTCAAAAATGTTCTGGTCACCTGTTTCAGTTCCTTCAATCTCGCCTAAAATTATAACACATTTCATACAAGACATAATCATTTATGGTTACATTAGAATTCACAATCCACTCAGCAACGACAACAAGAACAGTATACTCACTTGCATTACTCGGCCTGTGAACTCATCCACAATAAGAACTTCCTTCCCACGTACAATATAATTGACATCTCTAAGGAAGAGTTCCTTAGCTTTAATTGCATTTAGAACATATGAAGCCCATTGTTCACGGGGATCATAAAGATCCTTTATATCCAATATTTCTTCAGCATCCTCATAACCTTGTTCTGTTAGTAAAATTGTTTTCTGTTTTTCATCAACCTAAAAGGTAACAAGCAATATAAGAAATAAAAAATTATAAAAAATTTGGATCAAAAATTATCCAGGAGCATGAGTTAAAAAGATAAAACTATATCAGGATATTAAAGAAATGAAATTTCATAGGCGATCAAGATCATTTTCCATACTGTATAATGAATATCTCGCTCAAAAGCAGCTGCAATTTTTGCTGCTTTATAGTACCGATCACTTGGCTTTTCAGCAAGGCCTGAGATGATCAGTGGTGTTCTTGCTTCATCAATAAGAATAGAATCAACCTCATCAATCACACAAAAGTTGAAATCCCTTAAGACAAGCTCATCAACAGTCTGTGAATATGAAGTGAAAACATCATCAAGAAAGAGGTATTAAACAAATGCAAAGCATGATAACCCAAATTATTAAGTCAATAAATATACTTTCTTTGGAATTGAAATTAATAGAACAACAGTTTAAGACTAAAATTATGCATAAGAAATGATAATCTAACCATTGCAAGGTTGTCCCTTAGATAATCAAATCCAAGCTCACTGTTTGTGACATATGTAATGTCACATAAGTAGTTTTCTCTTCTTTGCTCACTTGTCATATTTTCTGCCAACACAAGACAAAAAAATGTTCACAATAAGAAGAAAAGAATTACAGAACTTCATCATAGAAGATTTGCATTTTAAGATTTATTAAAAATTTTCTCAACATACGAAGAGAAAATGAAAATAGGTTAGAGCTTAGTGTAGGCTTTGCAAGTTAATCCATGACCATCAATAAAACAAAATAATTAAAAAAAATCCAATAAGATTAGCCTATGGTAAGGAGTTTTAGAAGCAAATCAAATTCAGAAATGTGAAAGAGTGTCTCTCTAAGAATGCATACCTAGTTTGCACATTTTCTTATTCTTCACTGAGATCTTATGGGTCCTGGATAATGAACTCCTCTTATTTAAGTTTAAACAAAAATTGGAGTACAGTGTAAAGACAAATATAAACATATCTTTAGAGAAGTCTAACCATTTGCATTGAAAGGAAAACCACAGAACATGTAAAAAATCAACTGACTTAAGTATCAGATATCAACCATTCACCTCGATTCAGATGACAAGTTGAACCAAGATGGATACAAGACAATTAGATCAGATCATGAGAATGAACAGACAATGAGAAGATGGATGCAAGACAATTAGATCAGATCATGAAAATGAACTGACAAATGAGAACACAACGTACGTTGGATCAGGCCAACCTGCAGTCCAAGAAATCGTGGAACTTGACCGACCCATTCACAATCCCGTCTTGCAAGGTAATCATTCACGGTAACAACATGCACTCCTTTCCCACTTAACGCATTCAGATAAGCTGGCAAAACAGCCACAAGCGTTTTTCCTTCTCCAGTCCGCATTTCTGCGATTTCTCCCTTGTGTAGAACCATGCCACCTACATGTGCAAAAACATATGAAAAATAAGCCACACCTAAATAGAAGTTATTCTCATTCTCAAATCAAAGAAGCTTAATTTCATTTTAAGATTGCAATAGGTCCAGTCAATCAATGCAGCTTTTCAAAGAACAATTCTCCCCAGCCTAATTGCCCAGCACCAGTGTAGAATTACATATAATTGACTATAAGCACCAACATTTATCAAGTAGATTACTCACAACATATATCAAATAGAGTATATAAATTAAAGGAGGAACTAAAAAGTTAGTATAAGTATAGTCAATGGATTTAGACCTATAGATGTTATAGTTAGAAAAGGTGAGACAATTAGTATAAGTTTGCTAAGAGAGACAGAGGGAGGCACGAAAAGGCTTGTTTTAGAAATTACAAATAAAGATTAGCTAATGATATAACTTTGTACAAATCTTGATAGTAGTAGAAGACCCATGTGATTAAACCCAAATAGTTGGGACGTCAGTTTGTTGTTGTTGTTGTTATTGTTTTATAGCCAACAAGTTGATGCCTAAAACTTCCATACAAAAAATGTAAGAAGCCAATCTGCTATCGTCAACAGGTGAAATATCTTCTTAAAGTTCCAAGAAAAGAGCCTTCCAGATGAGTGCACATTCCACATGACAAAGTTTAATTGTATTTATTTTAGATAAAATTATGGTGGGAAGCTTCATCATTAAATATTCCCAATTCATACTACATACCTTCGACACAAATAGGCAGACAAGTAAGATGCCTTCCACAGACATATTCAGAATTACAAAATCTCCAAATTATCACTGCCTAATAATATTGGTGCTGGAACAAAAGTAATCTAACAGTTACAAATAACTCAACAATTTCAGGAAATTTTTCACGAGAAAAATGGTGAAAGCATCACCTATCATTTCTCAGAAATGTGGCAATCAAATGTCAAACCAACAGGAAGTCTCTGATTCAAAAGGGTTGCCAGGAGCCTTTCTATTGACCTATAAGCACTTCAACATATACAAAGATGTGAAGCTCTACAAACATGTAAAATCTACATTTTCCTTGAAGTGGTGACATTTAATACTCACTAAGACACCAATCCATTTTATTTGATTTCATTTTGGAAGAACATAGATACATTAGTATTGGACATGATATTTAGTTGTCCAATAAAAGAGTCTAATTTGATAAATAGGAGTGGATCTCATAGCATATAATCCAACTCTTTAATGCTGAAAAAATATGCATCAAACCACAGCAATTCATTTTGCATAAAGAAGTCTCTTGTTGAACCCACTAGCACATCAAAGGGCATGCATACGAAAGAAGTCTGTTAAACCACATTACACCATCAAATATGGTTATGGGTAGAACCAAAAAACAATATTATAGCAAAACATGAAAACATACCTATCAATTGCACATCAAAAGGACGCAAACCCAAAACTCTCTTCGAAGCCTCTCTTACAACAGCAAATGCTTCCTGTCAATAACTATCAAGTTAACGAATAATAAAATAAATGGTGCTCCAAGAAGGATTGAGAAAGAAATATATGAAAATTAGATCCTTGGTTGGAGATGATGTGATTCAAAACCATAAAAGTGATAAAGCGAGAAAAATAAACCCCAAAGAAAAACATGGTCTTTATAATAAACAGAACAACTATCTAATAGATCTAAAAGGAAATTGTACATTTGACTTCTCAAAGAATCATCTAATACATCCAAAGGACAAGTAAAGATAGGTATTAGAAATAGGCAACTATATTTGAACTGGCAAGGTTACAGAACTTATACACACAGTCTTTTTTAATATATGTCTTTTTCCTTATAGAAAATGAAATATGTGCACTTTTTTCTGGTAGACAAAACTGTAACTAAGAAGACTCAAGTGCCACTTTGACTTGTGATGCAGATAAAACACACTAGACAGCATTTTCCTTCTTCTGCATATCTCATTTCATGAGCAACCATTTCTTTGTGAACCCAATATTTTGAGGAAATTCTTCATGGACCCAATTAAAATAGAACTCTCTTGTGTTCTCAATTTCTAATCTAAATTTCTGAATGCCATACATCAAATAACAAGAAGACTGCGAAGAAGAAAACCCCAATGCGTTTTATAGTGAATAAAATCATGAACGATGACTTCAGCAAGATTCAAACTCTACAAGTTGGTGGATGTAAAGAAGGAGCTTACAGGCAGAAGAGAATCGAGCGGTTCATCGTTCCGCGCCCGCTCCTTCAAGAGCGACGTCCTCTCCCTCAGCTCCGAGTCCGAAAGGCGTGACATTTCGGGCTCCAACCTGTTGATCAGAGCGACAGCTTCCGAAAACCGCTGCCTGGTGCCCTCGCCGGAATCGGTGCCCTTAAAGATCCCGCCAAGCAGGCCTCCCAAGGACGCCACGGCGGCGGGAGGGCGACGACGAGCGGGGCGGCACTTGGCCGCTCGGCGGTGGATGCCTCGCCGAAATAACGCGGCTACCCGGTCCGGCCCGGGTAAGAGGTTACTTCCGGAGAGCAGCGTCCCTTCGGTCTTGGCCACGGGGACAGAAAGAAGAAGGGAAGCGGCAGCCATCTGTTCCCGGTGGAATCCAATTGGATCAAAATCCCACTTCTCTTTTCTTCTTTTCGCCTTCTTCTCTTTGCTCCGGAGAACGACGGGTGGGTGGCTGCTGCTCTCGGTTGTTGCTCTCTCGCAGCCACAGCAAAGCGTGCGAGGAGGATAAGATGACGCAGAGAGGGGTCTTTGTGGCGCAGAAGAGGTTTACGATAAAACCCCTACAAAAGGAAGATCTCGTAAAAGATCCTTTCTTACCTCTCCGGAAAAATTTTGCGTATATACCCCTGTAAAGTTCTCTTTTTGCCTAATTAATCCTATAATTATAAGTTTAATATATATATATATATATATATATATATATATATTTGTGTATATATATATATATACATACTTTGATCTTTAATATTCTAATAGTATAAATTAGGTTAATTATATATTATATCTTAATTAATTACCTTTAGTATCTTTGGTCCCTATATTTTTAAAAGTTATATTGAAATTTTTATTTTATGAAAATAAAATATTTAATCCCGTTGTTCTAATATTTAACCTTTTTATTTTAATATTTTATTTTTTTTATAAGTATAAGGATCAAAATATAGTTTTTAAAAATATAAATATTAAAATGTTAAAGATATCTAAGAATAGGAGAGTATATAATTAGCTCGTATAAAATTGTGGCTGTTCAATTGAGTTCTTGCAGAGCTTGCCTAGATTCTCCAGGTGAGAAATTTGTCGTATAAGCCACGCCCAACAACAGCTGCTGTCATAATAATGAAATGGATGTGGGATGAAGAATCTTTCCATAAAGGTACCATCAATTGTGGATTAAAACAGGAGATCAATATTTTTATGTAATCGGATCAGCTCCTCAGTATGTTCCGTTTCCAGTGAGTACCTGAGCATCGGATTTAGATGCTATTTGGCAAAGTGGAGAAGCATCTTGAAGCACTTTTTGCTGATTCTTGATATGTTGTGCTTGTGAAGAAGTGTCAATGGGAACTCAGAACTAAATCAATACAACACATTGTTTCTCCCAATCTATTACTGAAGAGATCGTATACTTTGTTGTTTAGATTCATTCAAAAATGAAAAGTTAAGAGAAGACAGTCCATTTGGAACTGAATCAATTCTCTCTTTTGTAGGTTCCATGTACTCCATCCACTACTGCATTCCAAATCATTTTCACACTGGACATGTTCTTCAGCTTTGCTTGAAGTAAAATACATCTTGATAATATACAGAAAGCCAACAAATTCTCATGTAGTCAATTCTAAGATACATAATCAACTACTCAGTTTCTATACACAATAAACTTCTGAATGATCTCTACACGTCGATCAGATGTATACTGCTGCAGCTACTAAAGGGCTGATACTAGAGGGCTACTAGATGTTGCAGCTGATACAGGCTATTGTAAGCGCAAAGAGTAAGAAGGTCCAACCGACGGAAAGAGAGATCGCATTGCTGACAGTGCCTGTTGGGTTGTCTGAACCAAATACCGAGTTGGAACCAGTTGGGTTGTACGTGTTCAACACTGATGAACCTGAACTGGGAGTAGAGCCAGCTCCAGTGGATGTAGGACTGTAACCGGGAACAGAACTGTGTATCAAATGAAGAAAATTTATGTGTGGTGAACTGCTAGTCAACAACATGTAATTCTAAAGATGTAAATCAGAAAGAAAAAAAAAAGAGGTTGAGGTTATACCTTGATGATGGAAAAATGCAAGTTGCTGTACCTGCCAAAATATTCATAGCTTTGCATTAGTGTGACTTTCCAAGCTCATTGTCGGTTACATAAGGCAAATGGCTACCTGGATTGTCATCATTTTTAGCTACTTTGAAAATAAACAAAGGTTGGTTGATCTTTCTATCAATGTTGTAGTCCTTTAAATACCTTAAATTAGTTACTTCCATAAAGAAATGAAGGTTGGCTGATCTAATATGTTATGGTCCTTCAATTACATCTCAATGATAGTATACAAAAATAATAAGTCTTACTTGGATTAGCGTTGACAAGCATTGCTGTTCCTGCAAAATCACAACTTGATGCCACTGGATTCTTCTGGTAGTAGCTGTTAAAGGCATATGAAGCATGAGCCTGAAGGGTATCAGGATTGTAGCAGCTTCCTGTTGGCTGAATAGCTGAGCAGTCTGCACTGCCAATTCCACAAGCATAATCCAGTGCAAGCTGCAGCGCTGCATCCGGGGTTCCTGCCTTGGCCACGCACCATGTCTGCCCTGAAGTTGCTGGTGTGATGGGAACTGTGCTTGGCACAGTTACCGGTGGTAATATAGAAGGTGTGCTTACTGGTGGCGTAAATGGATAGCTTGTCACGGGGTTGGTCACAGGAGGGTTTGTAGGGTATGTTGTTGGTGTTGTAGCAGGATTTGTCACAGGCACTACAGGTGTTGTCACTGGTGTTGAGAAAGGATCTGTTGCAGGAACTGTGATCGGAGTGCTCACTGGATTCATAGGTGGGATGTTTACGGGTGACATGGTTGGACTTGTGGGGAGAACTGTGACTGGATTGGTCGAAGGTACAGTCACTATTGCAGGTGCTGGGTTCGTGGAAGGGATTGTAATTGGAGTTGTGACAGGATTTGTTATCGGAGTGAACGTATCATACAGTGTGGTTTTGGTTACAGCAGTAAGTTTTCGGCCATGGTTGAGAATCTCTTTTTGCAAGGAAGGGACCATCAATTTTTCTTGCCAACCAAATGTCTTCTTTCCATACTGCCTAAGATGGGAGATGTCAATGAACAGCCCTGCAATCCTTCTTCTAAGCAAAGCATCACTCCTTAAGAACTTCATCATTCTATCCGAAAACTTAGCTATTTCGACTCCAGTAGGGATCAGAGAGCTTTTCACAATAAGAATGATAGGGATATCAAGGTAAGGTAGATAAGTGCAAGCAGAGGAAGCCAACTCGATAGTAGAACGAAGAAAGTCATCATCTAAGTTCATATCCTCATCCACAACAGTTTCTACCACTACATGAGACTCCCAATCCTTTAAAACATGCATCATCCTTTGAATGCTCTTAGGATGAGTCCTGTGCAGAGTTTTGAGGTCTACGAGGGAGAACATGACTGTGATCCTCAGAGTCCTATCAAGGTTGGAAGTCTTGAGAGATGCTCTGACTGAGGTCAAGGTGGAAAGGAGCAAGGGGAGCCTCTCTCCATTGCTACTTACTATAATTCTATCGATGTTTAACTTGATGAGAGTGTCCATAAGGTGAGTTCTAGGCCATGAAGTTGCTGAGGTTTTCGATTCAAGTAGTTTCTTCACTTCGAATTGGCTCACACAGAGATTGACAGAGATGCTGGTGATGGGTACTGAATCTAAATAGGCACCTTGGTTTGCCACGAGCATCTTAAGCAGTGCCACACCGGGCAACAAAGGGGCAGTATTCTCTTCCCTTGCATCATAGGAGAACCCCACCAAGGTTCCTGAAGAAAACACAGGGACAATTTGTTCCTCATCGGGACTAGAAATTTCTTCATAAACATTTAAAGCAAACCCAACAAGAACCAATCACTCACCAGGACAGTAATCGAAATAATGCACAGTCTTGAAGACTGATTTCTAAAGGAGATATGCATGCAATCCTACAAATGGCACCTTTCTTCCCCTTCCTAAGTAGTCCACACATATTCCTGGACCCAAAAAGGGAAGAATCTGCTCGACAAATGTTATTTTTTAGTGTTCATCTACACTTGAAACTCCTAGAGACTGTCAGCCAATCTTACAAATGCTACTTAACTTCCCTTTCTAACTAGAACATACATACTCTTGGACCCAATAGAGAGAAGAATCTGTCTTTTCTCAGTATGCATCTACACTTGAAATCGTTAAAGACTGTGAGCTATGGCTAATGAGCAGCTTAACTTGCAGTTTGTGTCTTGCACAAAAGAACTGGATATTGAAGATACTGAAAGAGAGAAAGGGAGGAGACTGAGAGGGGTACTCACCTGAAGAGCAAACAGTGTGAAGTCCTAGGATGCTGGCGAAGAGGAAGCTCCAAGCTAGAAAACCACTAGCCATTAGGGAATTTGGAGGAGGAGAATGATTCCTTTCCCCTTTTTCTAGCTGATCTCTGCATGAAATGGGGTTGAATAGTGCATCATGAGAAGGGAGCTGAGGGAGGGCCAAACTGAGGTGGGGAGAGTGTGTTGTGGGGAAGGAAAAAGCTGAAGATGGGAAGAAAAGGTAGAGGGTGTGTGTGATAAAGCCAAAAGCAGGCAGCAGAGAGTGAGTCAGAGAGAGAGAGCTAGAAACACTGGCAAAGGTGAAAACCACTGGGAAACCATGGCACACATACTGTGACAAGAGTGGGGCAGGAAAAGATTGATGTCACTGTGTCCACCTCTCCCAAGGAATGATTCTTTTAGTTCCTCTTCCCTATTCATTTATTCACACAAAACTCTTTCCAGTTCTTCCACAACAGTGGTCAAAGTTTTGCTTGTTTATATGTCCAAGCACCCCATTACATAATCCATATGCCCATTTGATACGAACAAACGTTTACTTTTTCATTCTATTTAGTAAAATTTAGTTTCCTTTGCTTTTGGAGGAAAAAATAAAATCTGTCAAAGTGGCTCCAATCTTCCGTGGGATGGATGATCCAAATCTGAGTCATCAAAAACTATTGACACTGTTGATGGGAAATAAAAAGTTGCTAAAATACTTGGGTGGATGATGATTTGTCGGACCAGATGACCAAGGAATGGATTCTGCATGTGCCTGCCTGCAGTTTTGGAGGAGGACAAGTTGGCCCTGTGGACCAGCAAAATGTGTGCATTTTGGATCATGTATCCTACTCCATTTCTATCCCTTTCGCTTTAAGATGGAGCTCATGAGATCTGCATGGGTGGAAATCCAACAAGAGCATGATCGGTGAAGTGGAAAGGTCTCCTGGGAGCGTGCCACTGACGCATGCCTTTTGTGTTCCACAGGAAGACAACACTGGATATGATCAGCACCATCTGTTAGATTCCGATGAACATAGAATGTTGGCGAAAAGCTTTTGTTCATGGTGATGCATTAGAAGTTCCAGGGACAAGTATGCATGAATCTAATCTTGTGGTTGTTGAGGGGAGGAGGGTGGATGGAGATTAGAGAAGGCAAAACAATGGGAGAAAAAAAAAAAGGTAGGGAGGATGGTTGAGGTGGTGATAAGAACGAGGAGTCGAAAGCAGGGTCTCGTTGGCCTGCTTTCCGCTGGAGATGACGGTGGATTGACCTCTTTACATAAAGGATGAGATATAAAGGGAGTGAAAAGAAAAGACAAATCAGTCAGCTTGGGGGA
Organism: Musa acuminata AAA Group; assembly: GCF_036884655.1. Lineage (NCBI taxonomy): Eukaryota > Viridiplantae > Streptophyta > Magnoliopsida > Zingiberales > Musaceae > Musa > Musa acuminata. The sequence goes on from NC_088328.1 coordinate 19,095,641, forward strand.
AGAAAAGGAAATGGCCATGTTGCAGCAATACAATACATTCCTTAGCTCAACTATGGAATGGAGTGTGCTTTTACTATTAATCAATCCACAAAAGGTGCTCATGGACATTGATAAATGCACTTCCCTTTCCTCCCTCTCTCTCTCTCTCTCTCTCTCTCTCAAATCACCAGGTTGGGAGGAGAAAAAGGAAATGACCATGTTACACTACAACAAATTGTATTTGTAGCTATGGTTTTTATTTATATATTTTTATATTTTAACAATAGTAAATTCTATTTCTATAGTTACAAACCATAATGTTAGGTGAAAGTCTTAATTAGCCTGATGTGATTCAGACATGTACGTAGAAATATCGTTCTTCCAAAATAAACTCGAGGAGGCTCCGAGATGTCAGAGTCTCGAGGTGTTCAATTCGAAGATGTCACATGCACAAAGACCAAGGTTGAATGGGGTTTTTTAACTCGAACCTTCTGATATTTAAGTTAGTAAATTGATATCCCTAAACATGGGTTAGAGTAATTCTCAAGAAGTTATATTTTTTTATGTTTAATATATATTTTTATACCTTCGAAAGAGGAAAATAAATTTTATAATTATCTTCTTTTATCATAAAGGATGAGAAGATAATGTAGGATTGTTCTCGTTATCATAAAAAGAAAGAAGAGAGTTGCAGACCAATGATGACAAAGATCTTACACGGCAATCGCATGTTAACTATTGATAAATTTTCTATCACATGACAATGGAACAATGAATGCCATGAAAAAATATATATAATTATAATTTTTACAACCATAGATAAAAAGGTCAATCATAGATGCTTTTTCCTAATAAATAAAAATCATATTAATAGTTGATATATCATTGTGGATACTTTTATCCACAATAATAGATACTTTTATCCTACAAATAAAAATTATAATATTAATTTAATTATTATTGTGATTATTAAACTACAGTTAGATATTTTTACCCTGCAAATGAAAACCAGAATAATAGTTTAGCTATTACTGTGATTATCTGAGTACAGTAATAGATACTTTTACCCTATATATGATAACCACAGTAATCGTTTAATTATTACAATGATTATTCAATTGTAATAATTCACATATTTTTATCATTATTTAATTACATAAATAGATACATTTATCACAATAGTATACAAATTACTATGATATACTTACCACAATAGTAGCTCATAATTCACAAAAAGAAAGATAAAATAGATACATTTAATTACATAATTATCACATATTCTTTCTAACAAAATATAAAAATAATATAATTAATAAATATAAAAAATACATCAAATATTTATGAAAATTTTACTTACCTTATCATCAATCAACCTGGCATAATAACTCTTCTTCCCTAAAGTATGTAGTAATTTTTACTTTGACCTATTGACTTTATTTCTATTGCTAAGATTCTGAAAATATATTTTAAAAACCATACAAATTGGCACAAAAATGAAAATGCAAAAGTCAACATTACTACTTCATAGTTTTCTTCTTCTGCATAAAAATGAAAATGCAAAAGTCAACATTTACTACTTCATAGTTTTCTTCTTCTTCTTCTTCTTCTTCTCTTCTACTCCCAACTAGCCAGAATTGAGTCATGGCAGCCCTAACCTTCATGCATCTGCTCTTTTACTCCCAACTGACCAGAATTGAGCCATGCCAGCCCTAACCTTCATGCATCTGCATGAAAAGGAATGCAGATTTGGATGGTGGTGGGTCAGTTGCTTCAGCTGCTCAACATAAACATGAAAAGGAATGCAGATTTGGATGGTGGTGGGTCAGTTGCTTCAGCTGCTCAACATCACCATAAATCATAATAGGACTGCATGTTTATCCTATTTGATAATACTCTTAGAACAAGCAAAAAGATGGCAATTTAAACCTTACAACTCCTCTTGAGAATCCACTGCTTTTCCTGCACAGCGCAATAAATACTTGCCTTGTTAATCTGAATTACTGTATGTGTTTCATCTATTAATTCTTCAAGCAAGAGATGCTGATTTCCACATAATTTTCCAATAATTATTCAAGAATTGTAGTATTTGTTTCATCTATTATTGCGGTTTTAAGGAACTATAATCTTTGATTCATTTATAATTATAGTTTTAAAGAACTGCAGTTAAAAATATAAATTAAAATAAAAAGGCATAAAAATCATTGCTATTAGATATTTATAACTGTGTTAAAGCAGTAAAAGACATTAATCAGCTCAACCATGCTTGTCATGGAGGGTGCTTTTACCTGCATGAATCAATGCATAAAAGGTGCTCATGAGAATTGATAAATGCACTTTCCTTTCCCTTTGATATGGTCCTCTCTCTCTCTCTCTCTCTCTCTCTCTCTCTCTCTCTCTCAAAGATCAACCGGGTTGGGAGAAGAATAAAGAAATGGCCGTGTTAAAGCAGGACAAAACATTCCTCAGCTCAGCAATGTCATGGAGTGTGCTTTCACCATGAATCAGTGCATAAAAGGTGCTCGTGAGAATTGATAAGTGCACTCTTCTTTCCTTTTGATGTGGTCCTCTCTCTCTCTCTCTTGAAAGAAGAGAAAGAAATGACCATGCTACAGAAAGCACTCTTCTTTCCTATCGATGTGGTCCTCTCTCTCTCTCTCTCTCTCTCTCTCTCTGGTTGAAAGAAGAGAAAGAATTGACCATTCTACAGAAACACAATACATTCCTCAACTCAACCATGGCATGGAAAGTGCTTTCAGGTCTATGATACAATGCACAAAAGTTGCTCATAGGAATTGATACATGCAATTTCCTTTCCCTCTCTCTCTCTCTTTCTCTCTCACACACACACACACTCATGGGAAAGATCTATTTTTAATTATGTGTAGAACCTCTTTGAACAATAACTAATCATTTCCAATAGAAAGTATGTAATTATCACAATATAATATAATCAGAATAGCAGAATTATTTTTTCTTCTCTTAAAACAGTAAAAAATAAAGAAAGATGGAAATAAATAAAAAAACTAATTTTATTTTTTCTTTTTGTAATATCTATAATTCAGGTAAGAGCTGGTTTATCAAAACAGAATATTTAGGAATACTTTGGTTGAAAATTTTTTTCTATCATGGGTAGATTTGGGTTTCTTTATATATAATTTGATAATTAGGATTTTATTTTTTATTTAGATAGATATCAGAAACTAGAGTTCTTCTTAGGAGTGTTTTTTTTTCTTCAGATTTTAGAAGGATTTTCCTGAATTTTTTTATAGATCATATAATATCCATTCAGTGATACATTACACATAGACATGATTAATTTACAAGGAAGCCTGGCTAGTTATGCTTATTTTCTTATTCACCTGAATTCACTGTCAACTTTGTTGTTCCTTTTTTCTGAAAAGAAATGGCTGTTAAATCTGGCTCAGCTCTTCACTGTAGGTCAGTTTGCAATCCAAACTCCACTGTCACTGAAATGGCACTCAGGTCTGCTTCCTCAAATCAAACAAACCTCTGCATCTTTATTTTCTGATTTCTAGTAATTTTTAGGAACTCTGGAGGACAAGATTTCAGAAAATTTATGATTGGAAGCATCACCTTAAACTCTCCATAATAAGATTGAGATGATATCTAAAAAGAGTGTGATTTGGGGCCCCAAATTACTTTTAAGGTTGGAATTGCTGCAAACAATGGCCATTCCAGCCTTGTGCAGATACAGACACTGCTACTGCACTCTCTCTCTCTCTCTCTCTCTCTCTCTCTCTCTCTCTCTCTCTCTCTCTCTCTCTCTCTTATACAAGCAAAAACTATTAACACTAAGACTTTCTCTTCATAATATCAAATTTGAGATTTCTCTTTCAAAAAAGAGTATAATTGTGTTTTGTATAGTGAGGGAAAAAGACTTGGATACCAAGAAAACAATCCAAAAAAATAATAATAAAACATAAAAGTAGAAAATAACAAACATAAAAATTTATGTCTCAACAATTTTTATATTTAATTTTATGAAAAAAGCTCATCTTCTTCACCATATGATAACAATAAAAATGTAAGAAATAAATATCTATCTCAAGTTAATTCGAATATAAGTTCAAAGTCCCTTATACATACTCTAACATAAATCTTGAAACTTCTTTTTTTTCTTATAACTTTTTTAGATTTCTTAGAAAAATACTTTATGAGTACTTCAAAATATTTTTTCTTATCAAAACATTAAGATAATTAGCCATTAATGTGGTTGTATAGTTGATTCTATTATCTCAGTTCAAGAGTTAGAAATCTCATTGTATATATTTTTGTTAAAATGTCACCTGCTATTAATGGCACATGAGATTAAACTTATTATATATATATATATATATATATATATATATATATATATATATATATATAATATACACACACACACACACACACACACACACACACACACACACATATATATATATATATATAATTAGAGTTGAAATTTTATTGAATATGTGTTTTTTGTGAATCTTATGATAATTTTGCAAAATTTATACTAAGTAAGTTAATCAATATAGTTAGTATCTGTAAAATAATTTTTTTGTAAAGATAAGTGGTAAATGTGAGATTCGAACTTAGCATCTTTTAATTACATTAAGATTAAATTTTGATTTCACTCTATATCTCTCTAATTAATTAATTAATTAAAAGGGATGAACGAGAAAATTATTTGACTTGGAGGGATATATGTGTAATTTCAGGGAAGGAAAAAATCCCTCTCAATGCATTCCCTCCTCTCTCTCTCTCTCTCTCTCTCACCGTTTCGAGCGATATCGTCCGTTCGTTCGTTCTATCGGCACCTTCCTCTGTGAACAGGAAGATGCCGATCCTGGCCGTCCTTCCCGCCGGCCCCAACCTCTTCTCCTCCCCGCCACCCAATCCCCGCATCAACGAGCCCCTCCCCGCCAATTCCCCTCCTCCTCTCCCCATCCCTCGCCGGAACAAGAAGAAACCACAGCCGCCTCCGCCTCCCGACCCTTCGTCCCACGGTGCCCTCAAGGCCACCCACTTCCGCTCCCGATACTACAAGCCCGTCTCCGATGGCGTCGTCACCGGAGACGATAGTGGACGCTCCGTCGTCGTCGGCCCCTCCGGCGTATCCTATCGCCTCCCCGGCGCCCCCTTCGACTTCCAGTTCAGCTACTCCGAGACCCCCAAGGCTAAGCCCCTCGCCCTCCGGGAGCCCGCCTTCCTTCCCTTCACCCCGCCCACCATGAACCGCCCGTGGACGGGAAAGGCGCCGCTTTTGTCTAAGAAGGACAAGGAGAGGAAGAAAAAGATCCGCCTTTTCGAGCCTTTGGGCCATCCAGACGATGGGGAGGATGATGAGGTGGCGGACGAGGAGGAGGGGAAGGTGATGGAGATGGCCGGGAGGGCCGTCCAATTGGGTTGGTACCCCAAGGATGGTCGGAGCAGGGAGGAAATATTGGGCCCGCCGCTGAAGAGGTGGGAGGTTCGTGCCCTCGTCAAACCCTGCTTGTCGCACAACCGACAGGTGAATCTTGGTAAGGAAGGATTCCCGTTGCAGAATATAACAAGATATGCTTTAGATGTTTACATATTATTGAAATTAGACGAATAGTTGATGGCCTCCATCCGAGTCACATTATTCCAACGAATCTGCCACCAAACTTCGTACATAGTAGTCTCTGATTAATAATGCAAAATGGTGGTTTACACCCAAAGGTTTGGGAGGTTAACATCGTGTCTTCAAGAGGTAGAAAATGCTGTTCATTGCTCTCAATGTGATAACAAGTGGCCTTCACACTATTGCAAATATACCCCTTAGCAAACGAGAAAGAAGTTTTACGATTGCGATATCAATTAGATTTGAAGGTGATCATTTTTGTTCTAAAAGAAAAAATATTCATTGGCCATCTGATGGACTTCCATTATATATCCTTTTCATTTCCTTACCACAAGCGAAACCAACCCCTCTTTCTGGAAGTGAATATATTCATCAAGAAACCAGCATGCTAAATTTTGTCTAATTTTGGCTAATTCTGTTTATCTGATTTTGATTTACTCAGGTAGGGATGGTTTAACACATAACATGTTGGAGTTGATCCATTCACATTGGAGGCGGCAGCCAGTTTGTAAGGTTCGGTGTAGAGGCGTTCCTACTGTTGATATGGACAACATCTGCCATCATCTTGAGGTTCACATGTTTATATGAAATTTGATTCTTATTTGTAGAAGATTTTACGCACTTGTGAACAAAACAATTGATATAATCAATTTTTATTATTCTGCTATCCAATATATTGCTTGAACATACAATGGTGTGCATTATCCGGTGCAAAAACTATACATCATCTTTTCATAACCATGCATGAAAGTCTTGACAAGGCCATGATCATGCTGCTTATTTTCAATTATCAAATTCCATTTTTTTTTTCCAGTTATACCTACTCCACCATCTATAGACATTATAATGTGTTTTACAGGCTTCTATATGTTCTAAAAGTTACCACAATAATTTTGTCTAATTACATGTCTGTATATGTCTTGATATATGCTTTTCCTTGATAATAAATGAAATTTATCCACATTAAGATATATCATTGCGAAAGCCTTGTATTGTATTTCACCAATTTTTTATTCTGTAATCAATCCTTAAACTACTTAACCAAATAGATTAATTTGTAATGAAATTTTAGGCAATTGTTTTTTGCTCATTAGTTTATGGATCTTTCATCAGAATAGCTGAAATTGAATTATGAAGTATTCTAAACTTTCTTTAAGGATAGAGGCATTAGGACTTTTTAACAGTATTTCTGATACTGTTTTCTATCCGAATGACCTCACTTTAATTTTATCAATAATATTTCTTTGACCACACTTCTTAGTGAACAATATATTTATGAAATACCAGAAACATTTACTTCTTTACAATTTTAGAATTCCAATTCATCTTATTTTATTTCTTTTCTTTGTCTAAACAAAATTGCTCATGGTCTTTTTATGTCTTATCCTCATTGCTAATCAGAAGTTTATAGAACCTTTACCCATAATTCGAGTTTATTGTTTCCTCAACTTTACTCATCTCTCATCATTAGCAACAAAACACAACATGGGACCTCATCTTATTCGTCTATTAACTTCATATAGTCTGATAGAAAATATATGATGATTCAGTGCATGAAATGTTGTAATTCTGTACTTGTATTGACTTTCTTTCCTTTGTTAATAACTGCTCCGTAGTAAAGATCTGTAATCGTATTAGTGTTTTTTTTTGGGTAAAACCTTTTCTTATTTGTTGGAAGCTCCATTTTTTTTTCTAACACATCTCACCTGCCATGCTGTCTCTATTGGTAAGTATAAAGTATTTTTTAAGTTAACAAAGTGCACAAGTATATTTAATCTATTCTCCATCTTCGATATGCTGTATTGATCAGTAAACAACTTCTGTTTTTGATGTTTTAACATAAAACCAATTGATTTTCTGAAAGATTTCTTGGATATTTTTAGTCTCTGTACATATACTCTTCTTATATTCCACATTGTGGCTCATTGGTTTAGCTCCTCAGTTGCTGCAGCTTTTGATACTTATTTATTTATATACTTCAACCAAAATTGTTTTCCTTCTTTCATTAAATACTTTATATTTACTAAGAACCTAAATGACATATCATGAAAAGGTAGAATAGCTCATATGCCATGCTTATGTTTTCAAGTAACAATTATCTCTTTGAAAATTTTGAAGCAAACATGCGGTGTATCCTTATTTCTTATAACTACCTGGATTCATTTAATAGGTTCTTTATATTTTTATTATCTTGTAGATAATGGATAATTTCACTAAATGTCTAATGAACGAGTCCAAAACCTCTTGGTTGCCACAACTTTCTGTAAATCTAAAATGAATCACAGTGGACCTGAAAATGACTATTAGTCTTGAGTGTCTTGACAAACAGAAGAAAAGATCATTTTCTTTTTCAGTACAAGATGTCTTGGACCATGGATGCTGACACAATATTCTCCAATTACAGTCTTCATAAAGGGTGGTACTCCTGAAATCATAGATGATAATCATTTGCACATTATCTAGAGCGACAAGTGTGGTTGAGACACAGTCTTAGAGATAACTTATCAGCTTTCTGGAGTGAGATGAAATGAAATGCATCACCAATATTCATTGGGATCTTAAGGTTTGTGGAAGAAATTTGTACAGATATAGATATAGCTTGAGCTTTCCACGAGATTAGAAATTTGGTTTTGCAAGAATATGACAAGTTTTCTAATGGGGAATCATGAAGGCATAAGTAGATATATATTTATAAGATTGAAATAGAATTATTGCTCTAAGGCAATTTTAAGAGGAAGTCTTTGGAGTTTGGACTTCTGAGATGTATTTTCATATGTTTCCCATAGAATTTGACAATCATTAAACTTCAGGGTACTTTTGGTGTTCCACAAGTTTATGGCTCACTTCAGGAGTTCAGGGTCATTTCATTGTGTCCAGAAATTGTAGATTTGGTGCCTCTATCTACCAATCAGCCATCTAAGTTCTTAGTGTGGCTACTTGTTTTCCCATTTGTTGTAGGCTTATAGCCATTAACTTCAACCAGAATGGGTGGTCTATTTGTACAGAGTGGTCCCTGATAAAAACATTTATATATGATGGTCATCTGCTGATCCATAATTAGATCCATTGTGAGCTGCACTGTTTTTTTTCTCATTGGTTTGATCTACCTGTATATCTATCTCTATGTCCTTATTTCGAGCCACCTATTCTATAATCAATTCACAAACTTATATGCTCTCATTTCATTTTTCTTCAGCATTATTATATTGTGGGTTAATGAATGACTGCATCCAGCTGGTCAATTTTCTTTTGAATTTCTGTGATGCCAGGAAAAGACTGGGGGGAAGATCATCTATCGAGTTGGTGGTATCGTGTATTTATTTCGTGGCAGAAACTATGATTCCCGAACACGTCCAAAATATCCTGTAATGCTGTGGAAGCCAGCGACTCCAGTTTATCCAAAACTTATTCAGGAAGCTCCAGAAGGACTTACAAAGACAGAAGCTGATGAAATGAGAAAGAAAGGGGAAAACCTAATGCCAATCTGTAAATTAGGTAAGCTGAAACTACATCTTTATAAATATTAGGTTTCTTTTCTAATTTTCATAAATATATGTTTCTCTACTAATTTCCTTTTTCAGGTTGGTTTTCATTCATGTAGTTGAAAGAGACAATCTCTCTATTTGTGGGGGTAAGGCTGTACACATGAATCATCATCAAACCCATTTTGGTGGGAGTCTCGTGCGTTGGACCATTTTTCCATATAATGAAAGTAGCTAATTACGTCTAACTTTTTGATGAGGCTGCTAGCTGGAGATAAAGGGAAGGCACAGAAGAAAGTTTAAAGAATGAAATCATGTACCAACTGGCATGTGATATGCATATAACTTATATATTTGCAGAAAGAATAGGTTCAGGTGGAATGCTAGGAATATCATCTAAAAGTGAATCTGCATCTACCCATTATGTAGACCCAGATGGTCAATATGGTTATGCATGTTCCACAGAAATAGCATAATATGTGTCTAACTGGTCCATACAAACTTATAATACTGGGCAGTTTACTTATTTTTTCTGCTGAATGTGGCACACATGCTATATATAACTACGCATCTGCTGTGTGTGCTACTACTATTTTGAATTCATCAACATATATGGATGTTGCCTAGTTTGTACAAAGAGATTATCACTTAGTTGTCTTTATTTTTCTAAAGGTGATTCATACTTATGATTCCCTTTTTGGAAGTTCTGTGGCTTGTCTTCTTTTGCTCTGGTTATTGTTTAACTTATCATATGTTGATAAGTTCATGAACTTTTACTACTCTTCTTGCAGCCAAAAATGGAATATACATAAATCTTGTCAAGGATGTGAGGGATGCCTTCGAAGAAAGTGAGTTGGTTAAAGTTAATTGCCAGGGAATGCATGCAAGTGACTACAAGAAATTAGGTGCAAAGCTGAAGGTTGAACTAATTTGAAGATTTCTTATCTTGTAACTGTTATCAGAAGTAGCTTAAATTTTGTAGAAACTAATTTGAAGATTTCTTATACTTTACTGAAATAAGCATGAAAGTGATGGTATTCTGTAGTGAATTTGGCCCTATTGCTATGTTACAGGAACTGGTTCCTTGTGTTTTGCTGTCTTTTGATGAAGAAAAAATATTGATGTGGAGAGGTAAAGATTGGAAATCAAGATATCAAGTTCCTTTGTCTATTGATTTGCGGCATCACCACACAGAAAGTGGCAACTCATCTGATTTGAATGATTCAGGTGTGTCTATTTTTCTTTGTGGTTAAATTAACTACTTTTGAATATGCTTTTAGTGTTTTTTTTTTTTTTTGTAGTGAATTGCATATAATAAGCAGCTATAGGTTATAAACATGATAGGAATTTGAATCTCACAATGGTCCTTGCTTTTGACTTGCATTAGCTGATGATGGAATTGAAATTGAAATGAACATCTCGAAGCTTAAAGTGCATTTTCATTATGTCAAACCAATATTCAGTATTTGCCATCTTAAAATTGTTGCTTATTGGCAGCTTGTTTGATTTATTTCCTTCACAGGAATGCTGTTAGGTTGGTTCGGTCTTGTTACTACTCCTTTTGGGCACATTTTGTAGGATAAACTGTAAGGGATTGGTCCTATACCACTAAGGCCCTGGACATTTGATCCAGACACATCTATGATATTTCATGTCTCGACTTAACTAGCTGGAAACAGATGCATATAAGGACTCAGGTGCAGGTGCGGATTTGATTAAGCAACAAGCTTCAGAGGATAAGGGTAGGAAGTGGCTAGAAAGCTTTTAAGTCCCTGATGGTTCTTATTTTGCACGATATACCTAACACATGATGTCTTGGTTTAGTTTTGGGCCCCATTTGAGAGTGTGTCATACCCTAGTGAAGTTATACACCTCCATCATTTGCCTATATTGTTGTCGTGTTTTTCTTAGGGCCACATAAAATAAGAATCCTTCTTTCTTTTGGGTTCAGTCTGATTTGTCTTTTAAATCTGAGTTTTTATGTGAATACAGATGAATCCAGTGTTTCCAGTGTTGAGTCCATTTCCAGCAGTGAGATCCTGAGCACAAAAATGCTTTCTTTGTGGAAGCGTGCAGTTGAGTCAGGCAAAGCTTTCTTGCTGGATGATACCAAGCTTAGTCCAGATTCTCTTCTCAAGAGGGTTGAGGATTTTGAAGGCTTGTCCCAGATCGTGGAACATTCTTACCAGGCCTTAATCCTGCCTGGTGGTAAAGATCCTGATGATTCAGAAGATTCTTTGGAACAAAGGCTTGCAACTGAGACAAATGATGATCACAATGACAATGATGGTAATAGGGAAATGGACACATACAATGGAGATTATGAGTATGATAATTCCAACGAAGACATCTATGGTTCATTTGATGAGATTGAGCCGACAGTTCCTTTTGGTTGTTTACCTGTTGACTCAATAGCAGAGGAGGCTAAGTAGGGACTGAAAAATATCTTCTGCCAGCATATGCCTGCTTTCTCTCCTGGAATTGTGGTAGAGTTTGGATCTGTACTTCTCAATTTTTTAGTCTTGCTGGTTCTTGTATGTTAAAATGGGTCAGTCTTAACATGTCTCTTTCATGCAATACAAATACGAGTGACACAGAAAACCAGGCAGAGATGTGACAGATGGAAGTGTAAATCTTCTCTGTAAGTACATTCACTACATATTTTATTATTGTAAAAAATGTATAAATCTTTTTGATCATTATGGAAGTTCATTTGATCTTTGCTTATATTCTTCCAACAGTAAATTTTGCATTTGCTATATGCATAATTTTGTCCTTATTAAGATATCTAATTTCAAAGTGTCACCAACTTGGACATGAAGCTGAACTATGAGAACTTCACCGTGAGTTACCATATCGGCATGTTGAGCTTTTGGGAAGGTGTTTTAAGATCATCTTTTGCAGATTTGTTTGTATTGTTCTGTTTTGGTTTGTCCTTCTGTTGTGTTTGTTATAGGCTTGTTTGTGTTAATTTATGTGGAAACTAAGATGGCAACATGATAAAGATTAGCTCTAACACAGATGAATTTATGTATTTGTAATATTATCCACCATGGTTCGTCTTATCGGTGTACCGATCAAACTGTATGTATTGAGTTGTACTGAGTCGTATTGAGTGTATTGACATATAGTATATAGGAATATATCAATATATCATTCATATCGATCTCCTGTTGGATTGATATGTTCCACTCGTTGGATTGATATGTCCACCATGGTTCGTCTTATCGGTGTACCGATCAAACTGTCGATATAGTATGTATCGAGTTGTACTGAGTCGTATTGAGTGTATTGACATATAGTATATAGGAATATATCAATATATCATACATATCGATCTCCTGTTGGATTTTGATATGTTCCACTCGTATTGAATGATACATAACGAACGTTGTTATCCATTATAATTACTAAAGTTGAAAGCCAAAATTTTTGTAGTTGGATCATTTGCAAGCTGTTGTGATCATTGTTCTAAAAGTTTCATTGAATGTTGTATACTGATATTGTCCATCTCTTATGCTAGATTAGAATTTAGATGGTAATTCACTGAATGTCTTTATGCAAAAGGATCATATACAAGTCATTTAGTGGTTGAAAGAATGTCATGCTAAATTCTCGTTGATCTGATTGATGTTATTCATTGTATGAATTTACACTGGTTTTGTAGAATATATAAATAATAACAGCATTTTATAATTCTTGCAAACTGACCACTAAATGAGTTCTCTTCTTTTTCTAAAGATAAAAGACAATGTCTCCTGCTTTAACTTTCCCAATAGTAAACACAAAATTGGGCAAATCTTGTGACACTGCAACTACAGGCCTGTGGGATGTTTTTGTTACAGCAGCTACATTGATAATTGGGTTCTTAATGCATTTGTACATCAAGAACAAATACAGAATTCAAATGTTACATCATTGAATTCAAATGTTATATCAATATCCTTGGCTCTCTATGGTTCAGGCATTATGCAACATTTCTGAGTTAAGCTGGCCTAGTTTGAGCTGAACTCTTTACATCATTGATATGAAGACCAACTCAGGTGAAAAACACATTCTCATAGTTAGTCATCCAACAATTATGATGCTTTTTCAATTCAATATCAAGAACATTAAACATAGTTCTCATAACCACAATCAGAAAATTAAGAATGCAAAATGGGCCAAGCCTTCGTCTTCCTCTTTACCAAAATATCATACTGGTTAACATAGGACATCAACAAGTTAATAGCAGCTTGAAGCATCCATTTTGACTGGTAAAACCATCATCCAAAAATCTACTAAATTCAGTTAAACAATCATGGAGGTTCCATAGCTAAGAAGTTTTTTTTGTTTTTATCACATGATACTTCCACATGTCTAATCTCAGAGTGAAAATTCAGCTACACAGCCATTCTTGACAAAAGTTTGATGCAAAAAATAGATACTGCTGTAGTACTGCTTCTCAAGACTCAACAACAAAGAAGCTGAGTGATCAGTAACAAATGGCATCTACCTGCAAAGATGTCCGATACTTCTTTCAATTGATTACACTCAGAATAATTGGAATTAACAATGTATAACCATAAATCCTAAGGCCTTATATAGACACGGTGAAAAATTTTCGGAATCAATGAGATCTTGGCTTTCACAATTAAGCTGTAGAGACCATAACAAGGGATGTGGACCAATGCCAGGCATAAGTACCTGCAAGTTTTACTGTAGCTGTTAGTATCTTGTGTTAACAGATGGAAGATTAATAAAAGATCTAATACTAACCAAAAAGGAGCCCAAGGAGTTGAGAGCTCAAGAAAAGAGTAGGGCCACCTAAAGAAAATCTATCAGTGAGTTACATATAAAAGCAACATATGCCACAATAGTAGAATTGTTGGTTACAACCTTGAAGATGCACATAATGTTTACTGGAAATCACACATTAGTGTAGTGGAGATGACAATGATCTTCAGCTGGTGATATTTTTGTTATATTGATGTTTATTTTTGTAGATTATTCAGATTCAATATTTATGTAACAAGACAGATGCAGAAAGTAAAAGCCGTACCATGAAAAACCACAGATGTGCAGTATCCACTGAAAAATCACATAGACACAGCTCCAAAGAACAAAATATGCCATCCTGAACCATGGAAAAGGCTGGAAAGAAATATAAATCATTTCATCAACTCTTTATATACGGAAAATTGGATTTAAGTGATCAACATCCTGTAAGTACATAATCTACCAGACTGTTTAGGGCAGTATCAAGGAGAAGAAACACAAGGTTCAATGTGTGCATGCACCCCATGAGCTGCCAAGAAAAGCACAAAAAATAATCTGGGTATCAAATAAAATTCTTTCTATATACTGAAGAAAACATAAATATGGAAGAAAATTATCATTACAGTTTATCAGTATGATTGAAGTGACCATTGAGGCTTTAACAGCTGGTTCTTCATATAACTCTTGTTTTATTTGCATTTTGTGCAGTCCAATGATAATAGACATATATATGACAGTGTGCTTTGCAGCATCTTTTGGAGAGTCTCAGTGGTTCTTAGGGTTTCAGGCCTTCACATTTCCTTCTCCAATTTGCTTCTAGCTAAAAAGCAACAACCAACTCCTATATTGAACTTAGATATGACCTCTGGTAATGACATACACTGATAACAAATGCATACATTTTTTTAATTATGCTATAATCATCAGCAAAGAAGTTTTTTATATTTTTTTATTGTGAACACTAGGTATTATGCTCTTCTATACATGTCGATAGATGAAATCTGGCAAGCCATTATATTATTATCTATGAGAACATGAAAAATCATAATCAAAGTTGGTGAATTGCTACGGTTGAATAAATAGCAGGCATGCACTTAGGTGAAAAATAGTACAAACAGTAAACATACAAGTAGTAGTTTTGCATCTTTCAGAAGATACAGTAACACTGATGTGTGTGTGTGTATATAGTGGAAACAAAGAAACTAACAGTAGTTACATTGAAGATTGATCTAGAGGAAAACTTTCATTAAAAACATTACACAGGTAGGGAGCACCCACCATGTCCAGTTTGAAATGTTCAGCAGAAAGAAATGGTACTAGAAGCCCCCAAAAGACGATGTCTGTCAATGTAACAGCACCTGCACTAGTCTGTTCAAGTGAATACAAGGGTTTTACTCACAAAATTTAATAAGATGAACTGATGAAAATATGAAATTGCAATAAAATGTGCCATATGATTGGCAAGACAAAGAAGCAAACAAGTTTCTTAAAATGAACACAAGAATATAGTTTGTAGTAGA
The DNA here is from genome assembly GCF_036884655.1 of Musa acuminata AAA Group. Taxonomy (NCBI): domain Eukaryota; kingdom Viridiplantae; phylum Streptophyta; class Magnoliopsida; order Zingiberales; family Musaceae; genus Musa; species Musa acuminata. Next base: position 19,110,991 of record NC_088328.1, read on the forward strand.
ACTGGAAGCCTCCTTAATAGTACTAACATGCTGATGGATGGTAAAATGATAAGATCTGCTCAAGAAATATTTATGATAGTTTGAAGCTGTCAAAAGACATACCTGATAAGCAATTTGCATGAGGTAACCCCAAAACCCAGCATTTTGTTCATTGTCAACCCACTCATAGACATTATGGAATTTGCTAGATTTTGTGTTTCGATTTGATCCAGTTGAAGTTGCAGGCAATTCTTCTCCAAAGTCCCTATTAAAGAATGTATCCGCCTCATCATTTTCAGTGGCACGCTTTGCATAAATCCAGCAACCATGAGCAGATATAAAGGTACCAATCTGTAAGCATGCAAAATTGGTAGTAAATGAGTGACCCATAAGGTGATGCAGAAGATGTGCCTAACTGAATGCATGCTTGGAAGTAACTAGGTGACTAAAAATTGCATCCATTAGAGACATCTAGTTATGATGAGTCGAAGGCATTAGGGTAATTAAGCAAGTGATTAACATGAAGAAGGGTTTCCATCAAGGGTCTCGCAAAATTCTGAAAAATGGTACAAAAAATCACAAAAGTGGAGAACTGGAACATACCAGAAAGTAGATGATTACCAACGAAAGGGTCCACCTGCAGATCATCCAAAGGATATTTACAGTCAGTAACTGGTTTAGAAGCCACCACACAAAGTAGATTTATTCTGCTTCTCCTTCACAGCACACAAATTTAGTTGCCAAGCGAAATGTAAACTCAAGGAGGAACCAAATTTCCCCTTCTGCACATCTCATGGTTTCTCACCTTACGTTTTATAAAGATAATCATAATGTAATCTTACTGGTTTAGAAGCCACCCACAAAGTAGCTTTATTCTGCTTCTCTTTTACAACACATAAATTCAGTTACCAAGTGAAATGTAAACTCAAGGAGGAACTAAAATGCTCCTTTGCACATCTCATGTTTTCTCTCCTGACATTTTATAAAGATAAGCATAATGTGGTCTAATTGAGTTAGAAGCCACCCACAAAGTAGCTTTATTCTGCTTCTCTTTCACAACACACAAGTTTAGTTACCAACTGAAATGTAAACTCAAGGAGGAACTAAATTGCTCCTTTGCACATCTCATGTTTTCTCTCCTTACATTTTATCAGGATAAGCATAATGTGGTCTAATTGATTTAGAAGCCACACACAAAGTAGCTTTATTCTGCTTCTCTTTTACCAACACATAAATTTAGTTGCCAAGTGAAATGTAAACTCAAGAAGGAAATAAATTGCTCCTTTGCACATCTCATGTTTTGTCTCCTTGCATTCTTTAAAGATAGCATAATGCAATTGATAAAAAGATGACAGAATTCATGGAAGCAGAAGCTCAGGTCAACTAAAAACAACAGAAATAAGAACAAAGTGACATCAGAAAGATGCATTGATAAGTTCATCGAACCGAAAGAACAACGGAACCATTAGACCTATACACCCAATTAGCTCATTACTGGCAACCTGAACCCTAAACCGGAAACAAGAAACCAATGACCTGATTGATGTGCACAACATCTGCTGCTATGAGTGTCCCCTATCTCGATCCATATCCTCCGCATGTGTATGAAGTGACAAGATTTGCTGAAATAGCAGCTTTCAAAGTTCACTCTACTTCAAATCCAGCAAGAAAGAAGGGAAAAAGAAAGAATCTTTGGCGATTTTATAGCCAATACAAGCCAAAATAGCGGGAGAAGCCGACCATTTCCATGTCAAGAAGGCGACTTGAGGGGCTTACTGAGTGTAGAAGTAGAAGGCGAAGGCGCCGTCGAGGAGAACCGCCCGGCATAGTAGCCAGAATAGGATCGAGAGGGCGAGAGCACGAAGGCCGAGGAGCCAGAGCGGGCTGAGCTTCTTCCAGCAGGGGGACCACAGATCCGAGGATCTGGGGGGATCCACGGCCCTGTATCTCGAGATCACAGCCACCGACACGGCGGCGGGGACGGCGAGGATAGCAGCGCAGGCCGGCACTTGCCACCGCAGCCAGTACTCCGGTCCTTCGTCTTCCTCACCGCCCGCCATGGCCCAGGGGAAGGGCGAGCAGCATACAGGGCCCCATGTCGCGCCATCGCCTTCTATTGGAGGGGAAGACAAGAGGAGCAAAAGACGAAGAAAATTATGTGAAATCTAGCGAGGCCCCAATGGAGCAAACCCGAGAAATTGACCACTGCAAACATCGACAAGGGCCCCACACGAAATCCTTCTCTCCGATCGCCTTCGGCCTCACGTCTTTCGTGGGTAACCGCAGGCGTGTACCTCTTTCGATCACCTACCTGTGTTTGACCCCTCATCGGTCGATTCCTCCAACTCATGGATTCCAAAGTCAAACTGTGTGATGGAGTAGACTTCGTGGTAAGAAATGATACCGGTATTCTCATTTTGGTCGGATGTAGGTTTATGGACGAGGCAATTCCTCTCAAAGATGGACTTCAGATTGTGTTTAGGGGAAGAATCTGATTCATATACTTCTAAAAAGAATGTAATTTCATGAAATATATTGAACGTAATCAAGGACATTTTTACCTTGTTATAAAGTTTTGATGTCTCTTCTGTTGGGTATGTGTCTAGAGAAGATATCATGCTAGATTTACTCTCTCTCTCTCTCTCTCTCTCTCTCTCTCTCTCTCTCTCTCTCTCTCTATATATATATATATATATATATATATATATATATATAATGAAAGGCTTTCCTTCATCAAGAGAATATATATTTGATCGTCTTCTAAACCTGATTACTGATGCTTCTAGCGATGATTACAGAATTCAGATCAGATGCATCTGGACATTCCCAGTATTGATGAAGGCCCAAAGCAGAATGCATCGACGAGAGAGCAATATCAAAGACAAGCATAATGCTCCAATCACAAGTACACAACATAAAATGGAATTGAATCTAAGATCAACTATTACAAAAGATCACAATTAGTACTGCCGATTCGCTTTGACTGTTGAATTTCTTCAAGGTACATGTTATTCCAAATACAGAAAGAGAACATACAAAAGCAGATAACTTATGATGTGTACTTCGAGAGCAACAATGGACGGACTGGTAAAAATCGAAAAAGTTCCTCTTGTTGACTGTTCCAAAAATTATTTTGAAAGCTCGCAAAGATTATATATGGTCTCAGCAAAAGGCCACTACATGTGAATCGGCTTGTCGTATGTAGCCATGGCAGCTTCCTTCACAGCCTCACTCATCGTAGGGTGCGCATGGCATGTGCGAGCTATGTCTTCGCTTGAGGCTCCATACTGGAGGGCTAGCACAGCTTCGTGGATGAGTTCCCCTGCGTTAGGTGCCATTATGTGGACACCGAGAATCTTGTCGGTCTCCTTCTCAGCCAGTATCTTCACCAATCCTTCAGCATCATCAATGGCCTTTGCACGGCTGTTAGCCATGAACGGGAACTTGCCAACCCGGTACGCCACTCCCAAGGCCTTCACCTGCTCCTCTGTCTTGCCAACCGAAGCCACCTCTGGATGTGTGTATACAACTCCAGGGACCATATCGTAGTCTACATGGCCTACCTTACCTGCGATAAACTCTACGCATGCAACTCCATCTTCTTCAGCCTTGTGAGCAAGCATGGGCCCTGGTATCACATCACCGATAGCATATACTCCTGACACGTTGGTCATGAAATGTTTATCGACTGGGATCCTTCCTGCCTTATCAGTCTGTACACCGATGGTATCCAGACCAAGCCCTGCTGTGTATGGGATTCTACCAGCTGAGACAAGAACAACATCAGCTTCAAGTGTGCTCTGTTCCCCACCAGCTGCAGGTTCGACTGTCAGTTTCACCACATCCCCTGACGCATCAATCCCAACAACCTTTGTCTTGAGCATAAACTTCATCTTCTGCTTCTCAAGCATGCGCTGGAATTGCTTCCTTACCTCACCATCCATTGAGGGAACAATATCCGGTGCAAACTCAACAACAGTCACCTCGGAACCAAGCCTTCCCCAAACTGATCCCATCTCCAAACCAATATATCCTGCACCAATCACCACCAATTTCTTTGGGACTTCAGACAAAGACAGAGCCCCAGTGGATGAAACAATCTTCTTTTCATCAATAGTAATTCCAGGGAGTGATTTGACATCAGAGCCAGTGGCAATTATGATATTTTTGGCTTTGACAACAGTGTTGCCTCCTTCAACGGTGTCAACAGAGACTTCAGAAGGTGAAACAAATTTGCCAAAACCTTTGACATAGTTTACTTTGTTCTTCTTGAACAAGCCTTCAATACCACGTGTGAGACCAGAGACAGCTTTATCTTTCTGTGCCATCATGGCAGGTAGGTCAATTTCAAGCTGAGAGAACTTTACACCATGACTCGGGAATGCATGTTTGGCTTCATGGTACATGTGAGAGGAGTGAAGAAGAGCCTGCAAACAGGAAAACAAAAGAGTTAGTTAACAATCTTAAGAATGATCATTCAGCAACTTAGTTATTTTATATTTCACATGGCTGGTCCTGTTTAGTAGTAGATTCATTTCGTTCTATTCATGTTCCCCAGAACTCTGAACCAAACTAATTGCTCAATTTTTTTGACCAAAACAGAAACTGAACCCAGCTAGAACAAAAATAGATTTTGAACAAAAACAAAATTTTCAGTTTGGTTTATCTTGTTGGGTTTCAATCAAAGTTGGACAACAACAGAAACAAGAGATAAACTGGAAGAGAGTTGCAGAAGAAGGTATGTCACTAGAAACACTCCAGCACACAGTTTTTAAAAATACCAGAATATTAAACAACATCAAGAAATTCAACTGGCAACCTTGTTGTATGCTTATCTCGTAGGTCTATTAAGAGAAGTATTTAAATTTTAGAGTCCTAAATGAGTCCATCAAACAGTCACTTGACATATCTATATATTCAACATTCACACTTCACATTTAAGAGGTATTATACCTCTACATATCCATCTTCAGTCAAAATATATTTACAACAATGTCTTTTGCAAAATAGCTCTTCATATGTTAGAAGTAACACCTCTAACAAGTAATTCACTGATTCAAGGTTAAGAATAAGCCTCACAAGCTAAGAACAAAGCAATCTATTAAATAAAATAACTTTTATTGCAAAGAGAAATAGTGAATGCATCCAAGAACTGCCATAAACCTTAAAATAGATCCTATATAGGGTTAATTACTAATGATCACAAATCCTAAAATAAACCTACCACTGGTTATTTCTAACATAATCTTGAACTATTAACTTGAAACAAATATTAAAGACACCTAAAATAGGTTCTTTTTTTTTTCAATGTCCCCGTTGTTAATAACTTCAGATACTTTATGTGGGAGAAAAAAAAAGGAAGGAGGGAGAGATGTATGAGGAATCAATTCAAACTCACTTCAGATGCTTGGAACCACACCAGGAGGAAAAGTATGACAAAGAGCCACTCCTTCATTAAACAATAATATCTTGACCCATGAGTTTATAAGTTTATGATCTTCAAGTTGTATAACCATCCCAATTACAAGCACAAAAGAAAAAAATATAGAAAAAAACACAAAATGAAAATATCTAATTGTTCCGTTTCCTCTTATGCTAAAATGACTGAAGCACTTCCAATTCTTTGATATTTTGTGAAAGATTTTGTTCCATTCCCAAAAAATATTTAACTGTGGAGATTAATCTACCAACAGATCCAATCAAAACTGACAGCTCATTCCAAACTGACATCACCACAGGTCCAACATCGGGTAGACTTGTTCTGAAACTAAATCAGCCAATCCCAAAACACGTTTTCTTCTACTATATGTTCCATGCCCTTGAACTCCCACCTGCATTCATTGGTCTCCCCTCAACTTTTGCCATGATGAAGAGGGATCACTGTGTTGTGACCCTCTTCATAATCTCAAGGTATATTACAATAAAAACTCCACTAGAAGAGTGTTGGAACGATGGAACACAATCAGAAATTACTCAAAGAAGCAAATTGGAGGATGGTGAAAGGCTTGTGTGGCAGTCAGAACAGATGAATGGTCATTTGAAAATAATATTTATCGATAGGGATAGAAAACAAGCACCACCAATCATAAAAGCAACACGTGAACTTTATAACCATGGTGGACACCATGCAGTAAATTCCATGACACCCCAGTCAACTCATCCATCACATCATCATCAGATCGATATGGGAAAAATTCTCCACATGGTAAATCTTTCGCTGCTGATGAGGCATTAGGGATTTCAACACTATAAGAGGGACCTTCTCCGATGGTAAAAGGGGCAGAGCATTCTGTTTGCTAACTCTTCTACTTCATCTTCTCTCGACATCCGAGTGACCGAGCGACCTTTGACTTGAGCATTTAAGGATCCAGATAGATGCAATTCCAGTGTCCATCTATTTTTGCAGGTTTTTCATTCTTTGTTTTGGCAAAAGCTCACCTTGGCCTGCCTGGCAGTATCCATCTTGACACCAGGTCGACTTGTGTCTTCCATCTCAGACCAATTACCAAAACTTGACATTTATCAGTTATGAGAAGAATAAACCACTATAAAAAATTATTTTATTCAATTGAAGACCAATGAATCCAACTATGCAGAACCAAAAATTTCAGTCCGAAGTGGGGTTTATCCTAAAAGCTGATTCTGGTTCCTCGGTGTATAAATTTGAACCCTCCTGTCCAGTTTCAAATTCACCATTTAACCAAACTGAACTGAACAAAACCTAAAATAGACCAAGAAAAATTAAGACCCACCCTTGCATTGACAGTGAATCTGGGCTGCCACTTTTTTCATCTGCCAAGAGTACTAAAATCAAGCACCAAGCCAAACGTTACATATAGTCAAACTTCATGGATATGAAATCACACTTGCTAAGCCAAATTTACTAACAAATTCCAAGGCTGTTTGTCTTTTGTTGGAAGTCAAAACTGAGTAGAGCTTGATTTTTTATCTTGAGCTTTAATAAAAATTTTTACTTCGCCAGAAGTTATCTCAACAATTTTCCAAAACTATGGGAGAATTCCAGTTTTTACTTTGCAAAGACTTTTGGTTCCTTGGATAATGGTTCTAATTTCCAAGAAATGACTTTGGGACCTTCCTAGCTTTAGACAAAAACCAAATATCAATGATTAATTCAGGCAATGACCTTAAGAACCCCAAATCGATCAAACGACTCCACTTAACGAGAACATCACCACAAAGAACACAGATTAACTGGGATAAAAGTTGAATCTTTCCTACAAGTTAATTTTTTCTCCAACAGCTTCCAAATCTCAGATCCACCTGTTTGAGATTTACAAAGTCAAGTAACAGAACCAAGAAACACCAACTGCTATGAAAAGCCACAAACAAACAGAACGTGAATCCAATTCGTTTGCCCCTAAACAACAGATCGGGTCTAATTGGTGCACCGAATACATAAACATCAGCAAAATTCACTGCAATCAAGCAACACGAGTATGAATCAAGAAAAGACCAAGAGGAGAAGATCAAGGACGACATGTGAATGGGGGAAAAGAAGGGGCAGAAGAAAGAGCCATGAGGCGATCTTTTACCTTGGAAGGGATACAACCAACGTTGAGGCATGTGCCGCCGAGCGTGCCCCGCTTCTCGATGCACGTGGTTTTGAGCCCCATCTGCGCGGCCTTGATCGCCGCCACGTACCCGCCGGGACCGCCGCCGATCACCACCACGTCGTTCTCATCCGCCGCCGCCGCGAATCCGCGGCAAAACACGGCGGCATGCCGCATCGTCTCCGGTCGGAGGAGTCCCCCAGCCCTCCGTCTGGCCAAGCTCATCATAGACGCCATAACCTTCGTCTTCTTCTTCCTCTTCTCCTCTTCCTATTTTCTCGTACTCAGCAGGGAAGCCAGACGAATAAGGGAAAAGAATTAAACACACACAAACAACTCTGTTGAAGACGACGGCGGCCGTTCGAAGTACAATGAGACGCAACGCGGAAGCAAGGAAGAAGCAGGGCCGTTGGATCGATGAGTCTCAATCAGGGATCATCCCCGGTGACGACCTCGGTCCGTCCGATGAATAATGTAGGGCCCAACAGATAAAAGACGCCGCCGGTACATCGCATATATGTACGTCCTAATTTAGCGTATCATTGGACAGTAAATAAATCTCATTATAATCTATATAAGAATGTACGTTATTTAATATATAAAAATATTTATAAAATAATAAGTACAAAATCTGAAGTTTGATCAATACTCATGATCTTTAATAATTAAACTTTACAAAATTAATCTTCCATTGTACGTTAAATCAGATTTTGATTATATGAGTCGGATCCAATCGAGACTAATTCTAAGATTGTTTAAGGTTCCACTTACTATTTTTTGTCATGTCGATCCTACAAGATTGAGTCGAGGGTATTTCTGATAATAGCCTCTCTGATGATCAAGTCAATTTCTGAAATTAATAATCTACTTATCGAATGGGTTGAAGTAGTTAATAAGATCGAATAGTTGAATCCCTCGAATGCATACCTTGGGATCCTTTTTATAGATAGCCTGGGAACAATTATATCCGAGATCGTCAAGGAGAAGACATGCGACATATTGGGTGAGGGAATGGCGTAACATTTGTCGCTCCTACAACCCACGTCGTCGCCTGATCATGCCTTTCATGCGGTCAGATGGTCAAGTGTTCGACCATGTGCAATCAGTTGAGTCCACTTGCCCTTGGATTTGACAACAACTTGTTGGTAGGACATGACTGACAAGTTGCTAGGATGATTGACTTGTCAACCATGTTTAAACATGTGTATGTCATATCAACTTCTCCATATCACTAGTCGATATTGAATCTCGAATTTTGATGATGATATCAAATAGTGAATTAATGATCTAATCCATGTGTTGAGATAAGTGATGCAAGACTAACTATAATCGTGAGAAAGTCAAAATGATTAAAGAAGAATCGAAGTTGAGCCGGAGTCAATGATCGGGCATCGGGTCGGATGAATCGGGGGATATGCCGAAGGATTAGACGATACAGTGAATGCTGACTGAAAGTTCATCGAGAGTTCACCGAAAGCTTGCTAGAGGTTCTCCAAGAGTTTCCCGAAAGCTCGCCGAAGGTTCGTCGAGAGTTCGCTGGAAGATTGTCGGGAGTTCGTCGGAAGTTCATCAAGAGTTTGGTTGAACCATTGACGTGTAGGACAACTTAGATTACAAGTAGAGTAAGTGTTTTAGCCTTAACTATCGTAGTTGGGAATTTGATTTTGAGTTAGTTTTGGGAGAAATCCTACTAACTCAATTAGGGGCCAACTAGGTCTTTAACAAGGCTGAATTGGGGTGGTTGGATGGCCCATTCAGCCACTTGCAGTCACATTAGGTGGTGGCACCGCCCAGACTAGGCGGTGGAACTGCTTGGGGCTTAGCTTCTCAAGTGGTCTGGGCGGTGGTACCGTCGATAATTAATGTTTCCAAGCGGTGGTACCGCCCTGTCAAGCAGTGGTACCGCCAAATCCTAGTCTCCTAGGCTCTGTTAGGCAGTTGTATCGCTCAGACTAGGTAGTGGTACCACCCAGTGTCAGTTTACAAGCGGTGGTACCGCCCAATAATGGTGGTGGTACCGCTAGTACCTCGGAAACCCAGGATGAGACACTTTTTAGCTCTATTTTTGAAGTTATTAGGCCCTATAAATACCTCACTCTTTCCTGCATGAAAGAGCAATGAAAGTGTGAATAAAAATCTTGAGATTTCAGGTTGTAAAATTGTTAAGTGTCCTCCTCCTCCCTTTATAGTTTTAAGATCATTCAAGAGAGGTGTGAGGCTTGTAAGGGTTGTCTCCTAAACCCGTAAAAATGAGAAAGTGTTGTAAGAGGGTGGTTGGCCTTCGCCCATTGAAGAAAGATTGTTAGTGGACACCGGTGGCCTCAACGGAGGAGGACTCAGGAGTGGATGTAGGTCCCGATGACCGAACCACTATAAATCCAATGTGCTTTCTTCTGTGTCATTTCTTTCGTTCTTTTTATTCTTATCACTCACTGATTTACTTGCTCACTGCCCTCAATCATTTACGAATGTTTTCAAGTTTAAATGTCTTCTCGGATATAAACTTTATCGAACAAAATTTTGAATCAACGTTATTTTTTTTTTTCGAAAGCACTAAGCACTATCTTGCTTATCTTTAGATTTGCCTATCTTAAGAAGCAAAGAATTGCTAAACTTGCACATCTCTAAAACTTACTAGTTTGTATATTCTAAAATGATGTAAAACTTGCTATTTACTATCTTGTATTCTTTTTCAAAAACTTGCTAGCTTGAACATTGCAAAAAAAAGCAAACATGCTATCTCGTACATCTCAAAAGAAGCAAAATTTTGCTAACTTTCATATGTGAAAAACTTACTAACTTGTATGTTCAAAACATACTATCTTATTAGCTTGCTAGCTTGCATATTTCAAAATTTTACTAGTTGCACTTCTCATTTTTGTTGATGACAAAAGGGAAGAAGATATGATGATGATCATGCATGATATGATGTAATTTTATTATGAATGATGATTTGGAATCATGTATGTAATGATAATTTTATAATTTAAAAATATACATAATGATTTGGTATTATGCACGCAATACTTCAACTTATGATAATGATACATGCAATGATGAAATATTCATGATTAAATTTGCTTTGACTTGAATTCAATTTGAATTCAAGGTTCATCTCAATTATACCATATTGATAGGGGGAGTTTAGTTTAAACTCCATCATCAATTAGTTGTCATCATCAAAAAGGGGGAGATTGTTGAATCTCAGATTTTGAAGATAAAATTAATTGATGAGTTTATGATATAATTTATGTTTTAAGTGATGCAGGACTAACCTCGATCAAGAAAAGAAAAATTGGTTGAAGCAAGAGGAATCAGACGTTGGGCCAGAGTGAGCATGTCAAAAGATTGGACGTCGGTCGGAGGATCAATCGACGTGTCGGCAAGACTTCATGCTATGAGTTCGAGCATCGGGCTGAATAATCAAACATTGCAATAAGGAGATCGGAAGTTGCGGGAGTCAACATGCAAATTAAGCAATACGCTGAAGGAGAGGACAATGTGCTGAAGGATCGGATGAAGCATCGGATGAACCAATGACATACCGGACAACATAAGATTCATGCTTGTAATCATGTGTGTCTAGATCGAGTTAGTTTAGGTCTAATAGAGTTGGTATTATGGTGAAACAATGCCAACTCAATTAAGGGCCAATTGGGCTTGAGTTTAGGCAGATTTGGGCCAAGTGAGGCCCATGCAACAATCCATAGCATGCCCAAGCAATGGCACCACTTGGGACTTGGCCTCCCAGGTTGTTTGGGTGGTGAAACCGCCCAGACCGATATTGGTACCACCCAGACACAATCTTCAAGATTGTGTCAGACTAAGCGGTGATACCGCCTAGTGTCAGACTGATAAGCAGTGGTACCGTCAATCATAAATCTGGTAGATAGTGGTATCGTCCAGTAATGGTGGTGTACCGCTAGGACTCGGGAAACTCTGGATGAGACATTTTTTTGCTCTATTTTTGAAGTCATTTAGGGTCTATAAATACCCCAGCTATTCCTGTATGGATAAGCATGAAATAGAGTTGAAAAGGGGGAAAGAATTCTTGAGTAAAAATTGTAATCTTTTAAATGAGTGAATCTCTTCGTCCTAGAGTTAAAAGATTTCTAATGGAGGAGTGAGATCTAAAAGAGAGGTGTAAAGGTTCTCTCCCGAGCTTGTGAAAAGAAGAAAAGAGTTGGAAAGATAGTTGATCTTCGTCCGTTAAAAGAAGATCGGTAGTGGAAGCCGGTGGCCTCAAGTGAAAAGGAATCGGTAGTGGATGTAGGTCACGATAGACCGAACTACTATAAATATAGTTTACATTTAATTTATATTTTTTATTTACATTGCACACTGATTTCTTACTCTCACTATGCTTATGAACGTATTTTAAGTTTAAATATCTTTCCAATACGATTTCATCGAATGAAGTTTTCAAACCGATATGATTTTACGGAAGCACTAATTCACCCCAACCCCCCCTCCCCCCCTCTTAGTGTCAATTTCAGTCCTAACAGGTATACAATATTTTAAAAACTTGAAATTATGTTTATAATACAATGATTTAAAATTATATCTGAAAAACTTACTAGTTGCACATCTCCTTTTTGTTGATGACAATTGGGCAGAAGGTATGATAATGATTATACATGGTAGGATGTAATGTACTTTGATATTTTAATACCATGATGATTTGAAATATTTATGATTTGGAATGATATAATGATAAATAGTTATAATTTTCTGAATTCAAAGTTTCTATTAATATGACATATTGATAGGGGGAGTTTAGTTTAAACTCCATCATCAATTGGTTGTCATCATCAAAAAGAGGGAGATTGTTGAATCTCGAATTTTGATGATGAAATCAATTGATGAGTTAACGATCTAATCTACATTTTGAGTGGCACAAGACTAGCTTCAAACAGGAAATGACAAATCGATTAAAGCAATGAAATTATATATTGGGCCGGAACATGTCAGGAGATTGGACGTCGAGCCAAAGGATCGGTCGACGTGTCGGCAAAAGGCTTTATGTCATGAGTTCAGGCATCGGGCCAAAAGGATTAGATATTACGTTAAGGAGATCAGATATTACGGAGGTCAACATGTCGATTAGGCAATACCCCGCAAGACATGACGATGTGCCGAAAGGATCGAACGAAGCACCAAATGAACCAATGACATGCCGGGCAACATAGTATTTTGTTTGTAATTGATTGTGTCTAGACTGAAGTAGTCATGATTGTAATTGAGTTGGTTTTAGGAGGAACCCTACTAACTCAATTAGGGGCTCATTGGCCTGAGTTAAGACTGTTTTGGGCTAAGTGAAAGGCTCATTCGGTCCCCTAAGATTAAGTGGAACCACCTATGAGCTGGAAAAGTCAAGAGCACACTTTTACAGGCTGTCAGGTGATGGTACCACCTAGTGTCAGTGTGTTAGACAATGGTACCGCCTAGTGACAGTGCTACAGGTGGTGGTACCGCCCAACACAGGCAATGGTATCGCTAGGACCCGGGAAACACTGGATGAGATCGTTTTGGCTTCAAATTTGAATCCATTTGGGGCCTATAAATACCCAATTCATCCTAGCTCGGATTACACATCAATTGAGAATAAAAATAGGGGAAAACACTATTGTTATCTTGTGGAGAATTCCCCTCCTCTAGCTCTAAGTATTGATTTCAATTTAAGAGAGGGGTGAGTGTCTTGTAAAGGTTGTCTCCTAAACTTGTGAAAATGAGAAAGAGTTGTAAGAGGGTAGTTGGTCTTCGCCCATTGAAGGAAGACCGTTAGTGGATGCCGGTAGCCTCAACGGAGGAGGAATCAGGAGTGGATATAGGTCACGTCGATCGAACCACTATAAATCTGGTTTGCACTTTCTTTCTGCATTTCATTTCTATTACATTCTGAGTTAATTGCTTAGTTGACTTACTCTAAGTCAATCATGCTTTCATTATCGTTTTTATCGAATGAAGATTTTCTAAAATCGATATTTTTATCGTAAGCACTAATTCACCCCCCCTTTTATTGTCGATTTCGGTCCTAATAGTATTTTTCTCACTTTATATTGATTGATGCATAAATATATTATGATATTCATGGATTTGTGTAATAGGAATCAGATCGTGATGAGATCACGATAATGAGATCGATTCACCTTTAAACACATACCCTAAATAATCCTAGTCATAGGTTACTCGAGAGGGACATCGAGAGAACTGGACAGACTGGTATGTTATATACTCATCCATATGATGGAGGCGGTTGGTCTCATAGTTGCTCATGTGAGAACACTAGGGCTACAATGTAAGTGCTCATTGGAGAATGAGTTCACTGATTGATCCGCTCATGGAATGCTGGATGGTTGATAATACATCATTGTCAAACAACGATTTTGTCATCCCAGTGGTGTACTTAGTTCTTAGACTTGAGACATCAAGGATGTCTTGTTTGAGTACTCCACTCTTTGATATCAGACTTGTAGGTTTGGAAGTTTCAGATCTAGCACAATCAGCATCAGGAGTGGCAGCCAACCTTACAAGGGCTATTGAATGTCGATAAAGGATCATCTGCTCTTGGTATCATGAGAGGAATATCTCGTATGTTCTTGCTCAAACAAATCCTTGGCCAAGGTTATTCGGATTGTGAGAGAAAGTTCTCCGGGAGACTCCGATTAGAGCGAGACTCAAGGAGAAACCATATGGGTCTGACAACATCATGCATGGTATACAGTCTCTAGGATATTAGATGGATGAGAGACTATAGGTACACAGTAACTAAGAACAGATAGGTCAAAAAGATTGGATTCTCCTGTATCATCTAGGGACTACGGCGTAGTGGCCTAGTATGTCTATAGTCGATGAGTTAAGTGAATTATTATAGAGATAATAATTCACTGAGCTAGAAGGAGTTCTAGCAGGTATGACTCACGGCCAGCTCAATAGTGGGCCTAGAGGGTCACACACATATGATAGATGTTGCGACGAGTAGAGGTTCGAATTTTAGATATCCACCGGAGCCCCTATCTTATTGGATACCCATTAATCCCCTGAATTATTGGATCCCATAGATGAGATCCAGTAAGAGCTACTAAGAGATTATTAGGTAGAGACCTACTAATATAAGAGGCTTGGCAATTGGATGAAGATCTAATACCCAATAGGGCAAGATCCATTATGGTTAAGTTCACAAGGGACCTCTATAAATAGGAAGGAACCAAAGGGTCATAAGCTATGTTTCTTGACTACCACCTCCTAATCTCCTCTTCCCTTCTCCTACTCAACCAACAGGTATGGAGATTTGGGCAACGATTCAAGGAGTGTTTTCACAGCCCCTATTGTGTGGATCACCGTTAGAGATGAGGACACTTGACCTCATTCATCCTCTTCCACAGATCTACAGGATTTCAAGGATATACGATCTCCCTAGGTAACACAACTATCTCACACGTGGTTTTTCATTTCATGAGTTTTTGCATACTAATCTTTACACGATGATAAACACCTTTTTGGGAAATATGTTATTTTTGTTTTCTGTTCTTCCGTTATGCATGTGATGTCGCCCTAGATTTCCTTACACTTGAGGCCTTCAAGAATAGCCTGATTAGTGACTTTGCCCTTTCCATTGGTTTGGGAGTGTGTGACAGAATTAAAACATAGATGAATCCTAAATGATTCATAAAACTCCTTAAACTTAGCATTGTTGAATTATGTTCTATTGTCGGTGATGATAATCGGAAGTAAACTGAATCTAGAGATGATATTTTTCTCAAATGAATTCCTCAACTTGCTTCTCAGCAATCAAGGACAATGGCTCAACCTCAGCCCATCTATTGAAGTAGTCTATACCAACCAATAGGAATTTGTGTACATAGAATATCCAAGCCTCACTAAGTGAATAGCTAAGCTCAAACTAGAGGTGTTGGATGAACTCTCTTTAATCCTAGCAAAGTATGAGCTAGTAGTAGCCCTATTATAGAATATTGAAGGCTAATGAGTGGCCTCCAATATGTTCCTTCATGAACTTCATGGAGCACCTGTGTTGTCTCCTCATGGTGGAGGCAATGGAGAAGGGGTTGAGCCAAGGATTGACAAAAGAGTTCCCCGTTGATTAAACAATACCAAGGTGTATGTCCCCTATCAAAGTAGACTCAGGAGAGAGGGCATATATTGTATTTGAATTCTCAAAGCTGAGCCTTGGGCTCCTAAAGCCAATTTTTAGGCATCTACTGTGGCATTTTGTTCTTGTGGGATTTGCGCAAATGTTGGTAGGGATATCAGCGATTATTCTTTGGACCTCCAAGAGATATAATGTCATGATAAGATTAGCGATTATTCTTTGGACCTCCAAGAGATATAATGTCATGATGAGATTACGAGCCTCATAAGTCCCCTTTGTTGAATCTTGAATTTTGATGATAAAATCAATTGATGAATTCATAGATTAATAAGCGTTTGAGATAAGTGACGCAAGAGAAACTTTGATCATGAACTTGAACAATTGAAAGACAAATCGTTGAAGCAGGAGAATTAGATGTTGGGCTGGAGAGCATCATGTCAGAGATTGAACATCAGGCCGGAGGATTGGTTGACATGCCGAAGGATGGACTTCATGCCATGAGTTCAGGTATCAGGCCGAAAGGATCGGGTATTGTGCCAAGAAGATCACATGTTGTGGGAGGTTAACATGCTGATAGATCAAGCAATATGCCGAATGAAAGGACGATGCACCAGAGGCTCAGATGAAGTGTCGGATAAACAGATAACATGTCGGACAATGTGCTGAAGGCTTCATGATTGTAATTAGAGTTGTAAGTCTTGATCGAAGTCGTTTAGAGTCTAATTAAGTTAGTTTTGGGGCGTAACCATGCCAACTTGATTAGGAACCCATTGGGCCTCAACCAGGGTCAAACTGGGATTGTCGGAAGGCCATTTAGTGACATGGGGTTGGGCTGGGTGGTGGCACCGCTAAGACCGCCTGAAAGAACTATTTGTGCTTTTCCGGGAATACCGATGGTAGTATTGCCTAGTGTCAGTGGTGGTACCACCCAGGCCGATGATGGTACTACTAGAGCCCAAATTCCCAGGCTCTGTTTGGCGGTAATACCACCCAGTGCTGACGGTAGTATCGCTAGTACCTTGAAAACTTGGGAATTTAAATTTTTGACTCTATTGTTGAAGTCATTTGGGGTCTATAAATACCCCACTCATGCTTGCTTGGTGCAAGCATGAAAACTTATGATTTGAAGTGTGTAAATTCTCTTGAAAAATATTGAGTCTTTTCCTCGAGTTTAAAGGTCATACTAAGGAGGTGTGTGGTTTTCTTATAAAAGAGAGGTGTGAAGGTTCTCTCATAAGCCCGTGAAAAGAAAAAAGAATTGTAATAAGGGTAGTTGATCTTCGCCCATTAAAAAGAAGATCGGTAGTAAAAGCCGGTGGCCTCGAGGCAAGAGAAATCAGGAGTGGACATAGGTCAGGATGACCGAACCACTATAAATAGTGGTATTTCTCTTTACATTATAAATTATATTTCTCTTTACACTATAAATTGATTTAGTTGCTCAATACTCTTACATTGTAAGTTAAACACATTTTTCATATGTATTTTTCAGTCGAAATTTTTTAAATTGAAACTTTATTTTAAAAATACTAATTGACACCCTCCCTCCCTCCATTTATTTCAAAAGTACTAATTCATACCCTCCCCCCACACCCCCCTTGTCGTTATATATTTTTAGCTTCTTTATTAGTATATGCTTGCTAATAATGTAAGTCCCATTAGAAGAGCCTCCTACATTGTCTCGTTGTTGGCCACTTTGTATCCTCCCACACGGTCTCGTTGTTGGCCACTTTGTATCTGAAGTGAAGAGAGTGTTCAAATGTGTCCCCATCGGGGCTCTACAAAATAAGCCTTGCACCTCCTTCCTTGATGGTTATAGATCCATTAATACGAAGGGTTCATGGTTGAAAATTGAGAGACAATTCTTCTAGAGTCAACACTATGATGAAATCGCCAAAGCCCAAACTTTTATAGTAGTGCATTAGCGGTAATAGATCAAATTTACTAAGCTCCACCGACTTCCTGACCTTCTCTTGTTCTCAGACTACAAAAGAGATGACCATCGTGGGAGCAACTAAAAGGTATGGGTACAGGTCCTCCTTGAGGTCAAGACTGGAAAGTTGGAATGGCACCGCCAAATACTCTGAGTTGTTCGAGGACCATTTGGCATTGTTCGGTCCATTAGAAGCCCTTCAACCACTTCAGTTTTTCTGAAGAATGACAAACAAGTCAACTACTATTCTTCCTTGATGGACATTGGAGACCTTATGTTTAGGATGACCTACACCTTCTCTGAATTAATGTCGATTCTAGTACGATGGATTGAGCTACATTTGATAAGTCTAGGAACTTATCAAATCCAACCCCAAAGACACTTTATCGGATTGAGCAACATTTGAAATTGATGAAGCATGTCGAAGATTTCTACTAAGTCCGTCGGGTGCTTGTCTGACATTTAACTTATGACCCACAAAAGATCAACATAGACTTCTATGATCCTTTTGAACTGGGTTTAAAATATTTTATTCACTATTCTTTGATATGTGACTTTAACATTCTTCAATCTGAAAGGCATGATCTTGTGACGATAAAAACCTCGATGGGTATGTGGCTCCTATGGGGGTCCAATCTGAAAGATTGCATTGACCAATTGATTGATTCAATGTAAAGATAGTTGTCATTTAGACAAGCCTTCTTGAGAACTATATAGCCAACACACATACCTCACTTTCCATTACTCTTATTTATGAAAATTACATTGGTGAGCCACTTTGCATAGTGAACCTTATTAATAAAGCTATCATACATGAGTTTACGATTTCTTGTCTTATTGCCACCGACCGATCCGATGAGAATCTCTAAGGCTTTTGTTGAATGGTCTAGTGCTCCAGGTCAATGTTGAGGTGGTGCTAGGCTATTGCCTAATCTATTCCTGGCATGTCACTAGGAGTCCAAACAAAGACCTCTACATTATGATGGAGGAAGTTGATGAGATTGGTCTTTTTTTCTTTTCGTAGAGCAAAACCAATCTTTTTAGTTCTACCTCTACATTATGCCTTATTACATCAAGGGATTTTTCAATAAGGTCTCTCTAGTCTCGGGATGGGTGATCAGAGGAGTTGGTTCTCTTGGATCCAATTGATGGATTGAGAGGGTTGTTTTCCTTAAAAGCATTACCAATGTATAGTAACACTCACAAGATTTTCACAAGTCGCTCTTTACTATTTCAACCCCAAAAGCTAATGGGGAATTTTAAGGTGATGTAATAGGTTGAGACGATCACATGAAAGCGATTGAGAGTTAGGCGACCAATGATTACATTATAGGCGGATGGGATGTCGATCATCGAGAATGTTATCTTCATGGTTCTGGAGCAATCATCAGATCTAAAAGTAACATACAAATCTGCCATTCCCATAGGAATATGGAGGAGATCGATGGAGGTCTTTGACATTCAACCCAAATTTTAGGAAATCATTATATTTATGTCAGTAAAACTTCCTGTATCTACCAAAATTCTTTTTACTAATATGTTTACAATCTTGAGGAGACCACCAAGGCTTCATCGTAATTAGGATCATGGTACTCAGCGTCTTCCTCCTGAAACATGATTCAAGAATCTTCCAAGGGATGAAATCTCTTATATGGAGGGTTCCTCACATAATTTTTTCTAGATGTGAAACTAGGTCCTCTAAATGTGAGTCCTCTCATAATGACATCCACTTGATGCTTAATAGGGCCTCACAATCTTGGGAAAGGCTCTTGAACCTTGTGTAGGTAATGATTGAGCTTCTCTCTCTGATGAATTCCTCAATCTATAGCTTCATATCGTAGCAATCTTTTATATCATGCCCATGGTCTTGATGGAAGCGACAATATTTTGAATGGCTCCAACGGGTTGGAGGAGACTATAAAGGGTGGGAGGGTGAAAAGCAGGCCCTTCTCTCTTATCTACATGAATACTTTAGTATGCGATGTGTTCAATGGAGAAAGTCCGAGTGCTCGATCACCCTTGGTTTATCATTGCAAGGTCACTCAGAGTTGCCTCGCCTCGAACTCCTCTCTTCCCTTGGAGCTTAGAGTTTTTTTTTTCACAATTATAAAATTTTCAATGATATAATGATTAGCTTCCTAAATAACTTTGAAAAAATTGTCAACGATCGTGTGACAATTGAATAAAGGAAATTTAAGGGATGGAGGCTGTCTATGTAAGCATTAATGAGAACAAAGGAGCTTGGGTCAGCCACTATAATGATTTCATCATTAAATATCTTTGCGTAACTTGAAAGGTACTATTTGTCCATTTGTCAAATTGCCAAGACTGAGGTAATTGATTTCTTTGACAACTTTTAGTTGATGAAGTTTAACTCAAACTTTTTTGCCAACTATCCAAAGGACGAGATAGATTTGGGTAAAGTTTCAAAAACTACTCCCTCACGAGTACTCTAAAAATGGTTAGGAAAGTTTGACACATAACAGAGTCGATAGTCTCGAATAATGTTATTTGAAAAGTGAAAATAGCAATGTGCTTAGTGGGGTCGAAGCTTCCCTTATACAACTCCAAGGTCGGCATACGAAAGCTGGAATAGGCTCTTGCATTATGCTCTTTGTTAGAGTTAGCCCCAGGATATTTACCAAAGGGTAATTTTGACAACACAACAAAGACAATAAAGCGGAAATAATAAAAGCGACAAGAACACCAGAATACCAGATATACGTGGTTCGGTCAATTGACCTACATCCACGGACGAAGGAGGAGCAAATCACTACTATAAAAGAGGGACACTTACAAATGCCTTAGGAAGATATTCCTAGGCCATAAAACACCTTCAGCTTCCTAAACAAGAAGACTTCAAACCATAAGCAGGTTTTCTTGTGATGCCTACTGTACTTCTTGTGGTGTGTCTAATATCAAAGCTCAGGCCCTTATTTATAGTTCCAAGACGAGACAACAAGTCTGATTTTCCCGATGTGGGACTATGGGACTTGCCAAACTAACAAATCTCCACCTTGGCATGTCCCAACAAAACTTGCTCCACCTTCTTCATAAAAGCCCCAACGGACAATCACCAACAATGAACACCAACCAAGTCCAAACACTGCTTGAACTTGTAAACCGGAAGAGGCTTCGTAAGCATATCAACTGGATTGTCCTTCGTATAAATTTTCTGAACAAGGACCTTTCCCTCAGCAATCAACCACTTAGCGGAATTATCAAAAGAAACTGCATCTGAATAGGTAGTAGGCTCACCAACTTTACTTGTTTCTTCTACAACAGACAAAACATATGCAACCAAATTTGCATATCTTTGTGGTGGTCGAATATCTCTCCGTGGTCTATCCTTGACTATGGAATATTGCTCTTCCTCTGGATCATCTGCGTCAGTAGACTCGGGACCACCTACTGACATTCTTTGAGTAGAAGAGTTCGACTTAAAGGAATCTGAACTCCCAATCTCAAGCTCCACCTGCTTCTGCGCACTATCATTTATACAACTAGTAGAATCCTCTTTGAAATATAACATAGATAATTCATCAAAAGTAACATCTCTACTGATTACAAATTTTGGGGATTTGGGTTCAGGACACCATAATCTGTATCCTTTCACCCCAGAAGCATACCCAAGGAAAATGCACTTTTTAGCTCGAGGCTCTAATTTTCCTTCATTTACATGCATGTATGCTGGGCACCCAAAAATTTTAAAATCAGAATAATCAGCAGGAGTACCTGACCAAACTTCCTCTGGAGTTTTAAAGTCAAGTGCTGCAGAAGGAGCGCAGTTGACAACGTAACAGGCCATATTAATCGCCTCTGCCCAAAAGTCTTTTGTCAACCCTGCATTTGAGACCATACACCTTGCTCTCTCCAAGAGTGTTCTGTTCATACGTTCGGCCACACCATTTTGCTGAGGCGTCATCCTAACAGTGCGATGCCGAACGATTCCTTCATTTTTGCAAAATTCTTCAAAGTCACCTTCACAAAATTCCATACCATTATCTGTTCGAATCCGCTTAATCTGTTTACCTGTTTGCTTCTCAATCAAAGTCTTCCATTATTTAAATGTTAGAAAAACATCATTTTTATGCTTCAGAAAATAAACCCAAACTTTCCTGGAATAATCATCAATGAAAGTCAACATATACCTGGCACCACCCTTAGACTGAACATGAGCTGGACCCCAAAGGTCTGAATGAATATAGTCAAGAGTACCTTTCGTTTTGTGAACTGCCGGAGAAGTGAAGCTGACTCTTTTCTGCTTTCCAAAAATGCAGTGTTCACAAAAGTCCAGTGGCCCAGTACTCTGTCCGCAAAGTAGACCTCTTTTGCTCAATATGCTCAAACCTTTTTCGCTCATATGACCCAAACGCATATGCCATAATTTGGTGATGTCAGAATCAGACAATGATGATGACGAAACTGCAACTGAACCTGTGACAGTAGTTCCCTACAGAATATACAAGCTACCAGACCTACAAGCTTTCATAACAATAAGGGCACTTCTAGAAACTTTCATAACTCCACCTTCAGCTGTGTATTTACACTCAAGAGCCTCTAGGGTGCCTAAAGAGATGAGATTCTTTTTCAAATCAGGAACATGTCTAACATTAGTGAGCGTTCTCACAATACCATCATGCATTTTAATTCGAATTGTTCCTCTACCAACAACATCACATGCGGCATTATTGCCCATCAAAACAATTCCACTATTACATGATTCATATGTGGAAAACAAATCCCTATTGGGACACATGTGATAAGAACAACCCGAATCTAAAATCCATTCATTTTTAGACTTTGTCCTATCATCAATAGCAAAGAAAATATTTCCAAAATTCTCATCAGATGCTACACTAGCTTCAGCAGACTCAATAGTTTTCTCAACAAGTTTTCCTTTTTGCTTTAATTTAGTTTTCAATTTAAAGCAATCAGCCTTAATGTGCCCCATTTTATGACAATATCTGCATTCCAAATTTCTATGTCTGGATTTAGATATAGATTTAGATCTACTACTGTCAAATTTCCTTTTATCCATTCTACCCCTGACAACCAGACCTTCAGTCTGATTCCCTCTACTTTCCCCAATGATATCTCTGTCTATCTGCTCTTTAGATTTTAGTGCAGATTTAATTTCCTGATACGAAACTGTTTCTTTTCCATAAATCAAAGTATCACGAAAATGCTTAAAAGATTGGGGAAGAGAACACAAGAGTAACAGGGCCTTATCCTCGTCATCAATTTTTGCATCTATATTCTCCAAATCCAAAACCAAAGAATCAAATCTATCAAGATGTGAGAGTATAGATGTACCTTCAGTCATCCGAAGTATATACAGACTCTGCTTCAAGTAGAGACGATTCTCCACTGTCCTCTTCATGTACAAGGCTTTAAGCTTGTCCCACATGCTCTTAGCCGTAGTCTCCGTAGCTACCTCCCGTAAAACCTCATCAGAGAGATTTAGAATGATACTGGATCGGGCCTTCTTATCCATACCCGCAAGATCTTCCTTTGACGTACCATCTGGAATGTTCTCAGCACCCTGAAGTGCCAAATCAACTCCGTCTTGAACCAGAATGGCCTCCATCTTGAGTTGCCACATGCCGAAGTTGACATTTCTGTCGAATTTCTCGACAACAATCTTTGTTATTGTCATCGTTGCCAAAAGATCCCAGAACCAGGCTCTGATACCAGTTTGTTAGAGCTAGCCCCAGGATATTTACCAAAGGGTAATTTTGGCAACACAACAAAGACAATAAAGCGGAAATAATAAAAGCGACAAGAACACCAGAACACCAGATATACGTGGTTCGGTCAATTGACCTACATCCACGGACGAAGGTGGAGCAAATCACTACTATAAAAGAGGGGCACTTACAAATGCCTTAGGAAGATGTTCCTAGGCTATAAAACACCTTCAGCTTCCTAAACAAGAAGACTTCAAACCATAAGCAGGTTTTCTTGTGATGCCTACTGTACTTCTTGTGGTGTGTCTAACATCAAAGCTCAGGCCCTTATTTATAGTTCCAAGACGAGACAACAAGTCTGATTTTCCCGATGTGGGACTATGGGACTTGTCAAACTAACACTCGCAAATGGAAACTTAAGGTAAGTGTCGATTTCAAATTATTGTCACTGCATTATCTCCCCTTTTATATCCTCTAGGCACTAATCCATCTCGAATAGCTGGTCTCGCACATTTGGATGGGGTCCGATTGATGAAGCCATCAACCTTGGTGTCCTAGTTTTGTGAAGAGGGTGAGGAAGTGGAACCGATGGGGGTCGGATTGGAGAATGGATTTTTGGTTACTGCTCAGCCATAGGTGGATGTGACTCTACCACCATGCTAAGGGCAGGGGTTGGTGAAGGCACTGGAGCAAGGAAAAGAGAGGTATGAGGGGTTTGGTGTGCTCTTTGTTGCATCAATTGAGTTAGTTGGGAGAGATATAGGGCCACATATTAGAATAACCTCATCAAGAATTGGACTTGGTGGGTTAGGTAATGAAGGGTTGCAGGGAATGGTGATAGTTTGGGCAGGTGGAGTTGCAGGCTGAGCAGGAGGTGAGTTAATTGTCGAATCATGGTGGGATCAACCCTTGAAGAACCAAAATCGAGGGGTTTGGCAGAGGGGCCTTCTACGCCAGCAGGCTTGCCCCCTTGGGTTGTTCGGTGCAATTAGACGATCGACTTTATCCAGGTTTGGCCTTGATGGTCCTATAAAATTTTCTTAAGGCATGCATAGTGGTCCTTATCGTGGTCCTTCTTCTGATGCCAATCTATTAAGTCATATGTTGATTTCCTAACATATCGATCTTATAAGATTGAATCTAGGGTGTTCTCGATAATGACCTCTCTGACAATCAAGTCAATTTCCAAAGTTAATAATCCAAGACTAGTCAAATCGATTGGATGAGTCGGACTAGTCAATGTGACCGAGTAGATGAATCCCTCGAATGCATATCTTGAAGTCATTTTAATGGGTAGTTTGGGAACGATAACATTCGATATCACCAAGCATTAAGAGGAGATATGCAATCTGTCAGGTAAGCGCATGCCATAACTCCTGAGGCCCACGTCACCTCACCATGCCTTTTATAGGGTTGGATGGTTGAGTGTTTGATCATGTACGATCGGTTAAATTCACATACCCTTAGATCCGACTATCACTTGTTGGTAAGATATGGCTGACAAGTTGTTAGGATGACCTACTTGTCAACCACGTTCGAGCTTATATGTTTGCCATGTCAACTTCTCATTATCATTATTGAATCTTAGATTTTGATGATAAAATAAATTGATAAAGTTATGATCTAATCAACATTTAAGCGATGCAAGACTAACTTTGATTATGGAAAGACAAATCGATTAAAGTAGGAAAATCAGACATTGAGTCGGAGTAGAACATGTCAGAAGATTGGACGTCGGGTTGAAGGACTGGCCGACGTGCTAGAAGGACTTCGTGCCATGAGTTTGAGCATCGGGCCAGAAGGATCGGACATTACGCCAAGAAGATCAGATGTTGCGAGAGGTTAATATGCCGATGGATTAGGCAATACGTTGAAGAAGATGATGATGTGCCGAAGACTCAAACAAAACGTCAGATGAACCAATGACATACCGAAAAATATAGGATTCATGCTTGTAATTGTGTGTCTAGATTGAATTAGTTTAGATTTTAATTGAGTTAGTTTCTAGTGTAATAATGCTAACTCAATTAGGGGCCTATTGGGCTCGAGTTGGGATTGATTTAGGCCCATTGGGAGGCCTATTCAGTGACCTTGAGTTAGGTCAGGTGATGGCACTGCCAGATTAGGCAATGGAACCGCCTATGAGCTGGAACGTACGAAGTGTACATTTTCTGAAAGATCCGACGATGTTACCGTCAGTGTCAGACGGTGGTACCACCTAGACTAACAATGGTACTACCTAGACTAGTGATAGTACCACCAATATATGATCTTCCATGTGTTAGGCGGTGGTATCGTCAGTTGGCAGTGCTGTAGGCGATGGTACCACCAAGCATAAGCGATGGTACCACCAGAACTACGAAAACCTAGGATGAGACCTTTTTTGGTTCCATTTTTAATACTAATGTCTCCGTCTCATCGATCATCGTCTTCACCCTATAGTGATCATGCCCTCACCTCTATCGTGACCCAAAGCACCCAAAGCACTTGTCTATTGTGCCCATGCCCTCACCTTCCTCGTGATCAATGCCCTCGTCCACCACCTCCAATCTCGCCCTCATCCATCACATCTGCTCGTGCTCTCACTGCTAAAGTCATGCCACCCTTGCCCTCATTTTCGTTAACCTCCATCCTATCCATCGTGATCGATGATCATGAAAGAGACAAGGGCCTGAGCAACATGAGTGCAATCAACGAGAGCTCATAGTGAGGTCTCTCAACAAAATGATACAACGTGACATAACAACACCTAAGCCCTCGCAACATGAGATGACAGCCACAATGAGACGAAGGGTATGACGATACCGTTGATTGACATGATGAAGGCAAGAAAATAATACAAGAATAAAATAAAAAGAAAACACTAAAAAATATAAAAGCTCGAGATTTTTTTTATAAAAAATTCGTCCAATGTCCTATCCTGTATCACTTCAATAAACGAATCCAATCCTTTTGGATCACTACTTTGCACACAACCTCTAATTTCTGGCGTCCAAAGAAAAGGCGATGTGTGTTAGTAGTCGAACAAACATACTTTGTAAAGAAATAGAAAGAAGGACCAGATCCATAATTCCTGACTACCTGCACTCCACCATCCGACGATATATAAAAATGCAAATGAGGCAGATATAACGCAAAGCTGAACAAGTGAACCGAGTCAATAGAGAGAGAAGAATAGTTATGATCACACTGACAGGCAGCACAAAAATGCAGCTCACCAACTTCGTATCAGTCCACCAAGAAAACCACGTCAAATGGTTTGCCATGTAATGTTCCTTGACGAAGATACATACTTTGCAAAGAAATAGAAAGAAGAAACACATCCGTGACTTACATCTGCACTGCACTAACAATTTCCAGACCAATATTTCTTGACGGTATATAGAAATGCAAATGAGATAGGCATAAATCAAACCTGAACAAGTGAACTGATTAAACAGAGATGGAATAATAGGTTATGTCCATGTTGACAGAGAGCACCAAAATGTAGTTCACAACTTTGTTTTGGTCTACCAAATGTACCATTGCATCATCTATTGCTGAAAAGAGATGGAATATGAGCCCGTGTTTGGATCTTTTACAGCTTTGAAGTTGTCGAGGTTCATGCCAAATCGTCCCAACAAAGAATTCCCCATCTCCTTCAACTTACCTGCAATGATTTAAAAAAACTTGAATGCAACATTCGAGATATCCAAAATAATCCATGTGCAACTTCATCCCAAAACCAAATGTCAATCTTTTGTCAAAAAAGGAAGAATGGAGCTGGTTCAAACTACCGTTGAAAACCTACCTACATGTAAGTCCCTCCATATGGCTTACAATTTAAACCTGCCTTATCAATATTTATATCACAACAAAATCACTCTCTTTAGTATTGCATTCCAGCCCCTTCTTGTTCATGACTATTAGCCACTCTAATAGCATTTAGCACATCCCATTGCTTACATTTATTTTTTCTTTTTTCATTTCTTAAATAAAAAATTCTTGTTTCAATGCTCTTTTTTATTTCTCATGGAGTGACAGAAAAGCTCCATCCATACATTATTATGATACAAAGATTATTAAGTTCCTCAAATATTCGTATTCTGTTGGAACTCCATTATTGTAAAGGTTAGAATGCAAAAATAAAGAACTAATTTAGGATGTAAATATTGATGACACAGGGTTGAATCAAACAACAAGTATGCTAAAAAATATATATATGTAAACAACCCTAAAATGGAACTACCAAGACGAAAAACGGCAGTCATTTCTTGCACTAGAACTGACTGTACCAACTTCAAAAAAGCAATATGCAATCTAGTAAGTGAATATCTAATGCAATGTACTAAATTGAATAAGATGGTTCAAACGTAGTGGAATAACTATAACTGACCAGAGACACAAACTAGAGACCTCACAAACAATAGGAATATGAATCTAAAATATTTTTGCATTACCAGCGTTCAAATGCAAACAAACATCCATGAAATCAGCTTGAGAATGTTGGGGGATTATAGCTTATGGCAGCTGCTTCTGTTATATTTTTTGCAAGCACATTGAAACTTATTCATGTTACAGATATACTATGGGGCTGAAAAACCAGACTTGCTGATCATACACCAGTTAGCACTTTTGTTTCTACAAGAAAATTTAAGCATATTGCATGCATTATGATTCTGATTTTGGATTTATCTTAATATTTTGTTTTAAAAAAGCAGCATAATAATTTATTAGAGCAAACATGCGAATGATAAAGAAAGCAAATAGTAATCAAGTCGAACATTCCACATATTTGCTTGTTTTGTCAGCAACTAATTCAGAACAAACCTCGAATCATAGCTTCAAAATTAAATAATCAAATGGTAATGGAAAATATAATACTAAATACTCGAACCTTCAACTGCATCAATTTAGTATATATACATATATGGACAGAAAAAAATGCACCATGCTTACCAATCATTTCTTCTTTCATCTTCTCCCTTTTTTCTGCTGCAATTGGTTCTAACCGTCTTATGTTCTTTCTAGCTTGGTCATTTGCAGGATCCAACTCAAGAACCTTTTTCATGTCTGCAGGGATATTAAGCAAAAGAATAAAAAATAAAGACATTCAGAAATCATCAGGAAGCCATGTTTCACTGACCCACAATGACAATTGGCAATTAAAAGAACAGAAAAATTATATACAAAATTTTTGTAGCAGAACAATTCCCCAAGACCCACGCTTCATGTGTTCTAACTTACCAGCAATAGCCTCGTCATAGTTTTCAAGCTTTTCATGTGCCTCAGCTCTTCTAAATAGTGCTTTTATATAGGATGGATTCAATTCCAATGCTTTTGTACATTCTTGTACTGTCTCCTTGTACCTATCCTGAGAAGGGAAAATACAAACAAAAAAGGAAAACATTAGTGAACAAGATATATTAACCTACAGAATGTGCAGCATCTGCTTGAAATAATCCCCGGTGGCTTGCTAGTGCATCCGATAACAGAAAAGCAGTCTCCCTGCTGTAGACTCTGTTGCCCTTGCTTAATAGTACCACTTATCGACCAAACAGTCAAATAAGATTTTTTTTTAAGCAGGTTATGTGTCAGTCATCATATGGACTGCCTAAAATATGAAAATAGGGCTCAAGTAGAACAACAAAGTCAATGGATATGGCAAAACAAAAGGGAGTTGTAAAAATCTCACTTACAGGACCAATTAAAGAAACACAAATCCATAAGAACATCATGGAGTACCAG